>NC_083422.1:53302288-53929475 GCF_020745735.1 Hemiscyllium ocellatum
ATAGTCAAACATTCTGCGCAAATGCAAAAAAGCAGAATAGGGCTACAAATGATAAACTTCCAGTTAATGAGAATAAAATTCCAGAAATATTAAACATTCATCAGAGACACTAATGTGGTGGGCTGATCCTAGAAGAAATGAGCAAGCTATAATAATGTCTAAAATAAAAAGGAGGGGTGATATTTTATAAATTTATCAAACTCCAAGAAGATAAAAACCCAGTCCAAGTTCAAAAATATAAAAGAAAACAAAGTCCAGATGCTTAGCGTCCACACATGTTAAAATAAATTAGATAAAAGCAAAGTGCTAATATGTATACAACAAAAATAATAGAAAAGGGAATTCAATTCCATAACAATATCCTGAAATTGTGGACAGCTGGTGGAATAGAATGAAGTCTTTACAGGAAGCCAGATTTGAAAATGTAAACATGAAGTAACTGGGCATGTTCTTGGGTTTGTACTGGATATCAGTGGCCAGCCTATCACCAAAGATGGAAGCAGAGGTCAAGGAAGAGAAGAGTCAGAGATGGACCAAGTGAAAGTGAGAGCAGGGTGGAAGTTGGAAAGAAAATTGATAAATGTTTCCAATTCTGAATGATGATGTCATTGATGTTATGTTTCAACCAAGAGTTGGTTGTTCCAACCCAAGTTGGATTGGAACAAGGAATGTTCCATATGCCCCATAAAGAAACAGGGATAACAGACCTATGCGGATTCCCTTTTCTGAAGAAAGGCAAATTACAGGCGAAGTAGTTCAAAGTGAGGACAAGCCATTCAGCCTTTTGGACCTACTCCACCATTCAATGCAGTTATGGTAGATATGATTGTAATCTCACGTCCATATTCCCATTTACCCTGAGAATCCTTGACCGCTTGATACAAGAATCTACCCATCTCAGCATTAAAAATATTCAAGAACTCTGCTCCACCTTTTCAAGAAGAGAGTTTCAAAGACTCATGACCCTGGCTTTTGTAAAATGAGCTTGTTCTATATTATCCTAGAAGATGCAATATGCTCTCTACATTTACCCTGTCAAGACTCTTTTATGATCTTGTGTTTCAGTTAAGTTGCTTCATTGTTCCAAACTCCAGTGGAGTTAAGCCTAGCTGTCCAGCCTTTCTTCATAAGATAACTTCTTGATCCAGCTATTAGACTAAAAATCATCTCTGAAATGCGTCCAACATATTTACTTGTTTCCTTAAATAAGGTGACGAATGCTGTGTACAGTACTCCAGACACGGTCTCACCATTGCCCTGTATAACTGAAGCATAACCTCCCAACTTCTTACAGTATTCCATTCACTTTGTGATTAATGGCAACATGATGTTAGATTTCTTAATTACTTGCTGTACCTTCATATTAACCTTCTGTGATTGATGCTGTGGGACACCTAGATTCCTTTGCATCCCGGAGCTGTGCAGTGTCTCTCCATTTAGATCATTTGATTCTATTTTATTACCAAAATGGACAAATTCGCATTTTTTGCACACTATATTCCATTGGTCCACTCACTGATCTATTTTGTGACCTCCTTACGTCCTCAGCATAAATTACTTTCCTTCCTAATTTTGTGTCATCAGACATGAAGACTGTACCTTCTGTCCCTCTTTATCCAAGTCATTAATGTAAGTTATAAACAGTTGAAGTTCCAGCGCCTTTCTTTGTGACACACCACTCATTGCATCATACTAAGATGGAAAAGACCCATCGATTTCAATTCTTTGCTTCCTGTTAACTAACCCATCTTGTCTCAATGCGCTACCCACAACACCATGAGCTTTTATTTTGCACATTCACCTCTGATATGACTGCTTCCTGAGAATCTCAGTACAGCAAATCAATAAGTTTTGCTTTATCCACAGCATGTGTTATTTCAAAGAACTTCAATTGAATGGTCAAACGTGATTTCCCTTGCACAAAACCACAATGTCTCTGCCTGAATACATTGAGCTTGTCCACATTCTTACTATAACATTTTTAATAGTTTTTAACATTTTCCTGAAGACAGACGTGTAGTTAACTATCCTGTAGTTTTCCGTTCTTCTCTCTCCCCCTCTTTTTGAGTAAAGGAGTTAAATTTGCTATCTTCTAATCTAATGGAACCATTCCCAGTCAAAACCAATGCATCAACTCATCACTTCGTTTAAAGCCCCAATACAAAGTTCATCAGGACCAAAGCACTTGTCAGCCTGTAGCTCCAACAATTTGCTCAATACTGTCTATATTTGATTTTATTGTCATGTGAACCCAAGTAAAAGAGAACAGGAGTACAGTGAACTGTATAGAGAGCCACCATTCTCTGGCGCCATCTTAGAATGCAATTTTTAGAATTGAAATGAGCTAAAATTAAAAAAACAAACAAAAGGAAAAGATTATGTCCAGATCACCCTTGCCATTGCTGCCATGAGTCTTGAGCCTAGCTCACCAATATCACCTGCACTGGACCCACCAACACAGTAGTCCTCCTGCCACTGTAGCTGCCAATTCACCACCAATGCCATCACTTTGGGTCCTGTGTCTTGCCACCTGTGCCAGACTCACCAACGTCAGAGTTGTACCATCGCCCATTCCCGGGCCCACCTTGCTGATGCTGATGCCATCTTGGAATCATTTAGAGTATAGAGTTCACAACCTCCTGAACAAATGCAAGAGTGAACCAGTGCTGTCATCAGTGCCGGTGCCACTGCCATCATCTCCAGTTCTGCGCACTAATGTTTAAGTCCCCACGTTCCAGTGTTGTCGCTTGCCATTGGGCCCACACTCTTCCCCCACAGCCAATGCTGCTGGTTCCACCACAGCTAAACTCCCCAAAGGCAAAAGGTATGAGAGGACTGTAGAGAAAAGAAAAGTAGACAGAAAAGAAGGAAAGTAAAAGAAGAAAAATGGACGGAAGAATGCAGTGGACAAGCAGGAGCCTGAATGCTACAACTCCACCACCATCTTGAATTGTTTCACAATGGTCCACATTACTTCTCTGGTAACTATGATGTACTGGAGATCTTCCCTCCCTTTGTTTACTGATTGATAGCTGCCTTTTGGATGTCGTTTGTATCCTTTACATTGAAAACTTGCAAAATCAGTTCATCTACCGTTTCCTTATTTTCCATTATTAAATCTCCAATCTCACTTTGAGTTCCTAAAGGTATGTAAAAACAACCTGTGTTTATATTTCTGGCTAGCTCTAACTCACCTGCACTTCTTTGAATGGTACCATAAGATGTTTTGCATCTATCTTGGTGGACTGTTGGGGCTGCGGTTTAACGTCTCCTCTGAAAAATGGCACTGAGTTACATTCACACTCCACAAGTGTCAGGCAATGACTGTCTGTAATGAGACAATACAGTCATCCTTTCTTCACATTCAATTAAATTGCCATCGCAGGATCCCATATCAGCATTCTAGGGGTTATCGTTGACCAGAAACTGAACTACAGAAGGCATTTAAATTGTGTGCCAACAGCAGCAGTTCAGAGGTTGGGAATTGAACAGTGAGAAACTCACTTCCTATCTCCCCAGTACTTATCAATTTTCTATAAGGCATAGTAATGGAATGCTTCCTACTGGCCTGGATGAGTGCATCTTTTGCATTTTCCATTATAACATCCAAAGGAAAGAAGCCGGTATGATTGGCACGCCATCCATTCACCACAGTGACAGCAATGTGTTCCATCTGCAAGATTCACTGCAGTAATTCCCCTGTGCTCCTTTGAAAGCACCTTCCAAATCATCTAGAAGGAATAGTGCAACAGATGCATAAGAACAGCATCACCTGCAAGTTCTCCTTTAAACCATGCATGGTCAAAGGTAGAAATATTGCTGTCCTTCAGTAGCCCTGGGTTAATATTTGGAACTCCCTTCCTAATGACACTGAGCCTACGCCATCTGGTTGGCAGTGGTTCAAGAATGTCTCTCACCACCACCTTCTCAAGCAATTAGGGGTGGTTCGTAAATGTTGGCCCAACCACTGACACCACCACCACCCCTCACCACCCCCCCCCCCCCCCCCAAACACACAGCCACACCCATAGCTTTTGAATAATTATTTTTAAAACTCTGACATTGTAGTAATGCTTCAGTCCTGATTATGTGCACAAGTTGCGAGAGTAGGTCCCAAAGTCCCAACCTTCTGAGTCAGAGGTAAGAGTGCTACATAATCTAAAGTGTAAAGCAGGAAGTTTGGCGATACTCAGTACGCCAGTCAGCATTCACAAAGAAATCACAGCCTCACTGCACCATAACTGACATGAAGTTGAGAGTATTTAAGCATACAGTTCTGCTGAATCATGTGCTGAAAATGCCCAGCTGGTCTCCAATTTAATGAATGCTTTGTCGTTCCTGTGATTGCTACTGCCAGGAATGAGATCTGACTTCCAAACAGCAATCTCTCAAGCAAATCTGATACCAAATGCAGCCTTGATTTAAAGTTGCAACCACTAGATGAGGCTATGCAGTAAGATTTGCCTGTGCTGGTATTGTCTACCCAATCTAGAACAGGCTCTTAGAAAAAAGATTGAATCAGAATTAATCTCTGGACCTTGTGAAGATAATTTACTTATATATAACTGAATCAGAAGAGTATTTTCTATCTGACTTCTTTTGCTCTGAAGTAAAATAAATCTTCATATTGCACATTGAAAATAATTTGATCGAAGAAATGTATGTTTGAATCCATGCTGTTAAGTTAAAATTTTAGTTCTGTTTAGCTGTGGATGTGTTTCACACATACGCAATATGGTAAGTGTGTCATACATATTCCTTTTAATTTTAACACAAAGTTCATGCCACCTTTTTCCATTTTAACATGCACAATTTATAATATGAATATTGTGACGTACTGTTGTTAGAAATTAACCTTCCCTGGAACAGAGCACAACCAGCGGCAGAGAGTGTAATTACACGTTGGCAAAGTTTACATAGTCAGTTTCTATTATAAATACAAAAATGGGAACTTATGGGAAATCAGAGAGCAGTAACATAATAATTTAGTTACCTTACTGGTAGTGGAAGCAAGGGTAGTGTACCAGTAATCCAGAGAGCTGGGATTAATGAACCAGTAACACAAGTTCAACTCCCATTATGACAGTTGGGGAATGAAAACACATTGTCAATAATATTAACCATGAACTACTAAATTGTTGTTAAAACTCATCTGATTCAGTAATCCCCTTTAAAAGGATTTGGAGGAACCGGTGTTGGACTGAGGTGCACAGTTACACAACACCAGGTTATAGTCCAACAAGTTTATTTGGAAACACTAGCTTTCCAAGCACTCCTTCAACCACTTGAAGAAACTAAAAGGAAATCAATCCTCTGAACCAAATGTAACTCCAGACCAATGCAGTGCAATTGAGTCATAAATGATTTGGCTATGTCCACTCGCCCTTTGCACCCAACGTCTCTGCCTTCTTGTACAATTCAATAAGCATTATTGTAAGTGAGTACCACCTTCTGTGTAGGAACATTAACATTGGTGTAAAGGACATGGTCCTATTGTCGTCAACCTCCAAATATCTGATGCAAGTTTTCTTCTCCATATAGCATTACCCAATCTGTACATATCCAGTTTGTTTGATGAATAAGGATGCAAGAAATCAAAATCATTGTTGCTGATATAATGATAAGTTAACAATTAGATTGATGTGGGTCAGGAATAACCCTGAGACGGGCATTACAAGAATCCCTTTGTACAACTTCATCCTCACCTCTAATCCGATGCTCACAAATGTTCAACACAGTTATTGTTTTCTAACTTGCAACCACTTTATCTTTTCTCTCTATTCACCCTAAAGCCACAGTTTTAGCTTTTAATCTCTATTGTGAAGCTTTTGGAATTCTCAGTACAACTTGTTCTGGGGCTTTCCAAAGCCCACTCTAGGAATTTTGATTCTCCAAAATAGTTCAAGCAGTTTTGCAGGCATGATTGCCACCTACTGAATCCTTGTTCCATAACTCTTATACAATTCATCCTGTCTTCTACCTCCTATAGATTTCACATCATGGAATGGAGTCATAATAACCCAGACAATCAAACTATTGAGGAATTACTAATACTTAGGTTTGGTGCAACTTTTAGGTCTAAGCTGTGGCATATCAAAACATTCGTAAAAAGTATTTCTTTCAAAGTTGCCAACATATTTGCATACTTTTTACTCTTGTTCGATGACTAGTGCACTGTTTTTCCAGTATTACATCTTTTCAGAGTTCATGCTGAATACATTCAATCACTGCCAAATTTCCAACTGGAGGCATTAAAAAACATCACAAACTCTGTGTGAAGTGTTCTTTTTGATCTCTTGTGAAGCTGGATAGATCACCTATCCAAAGATTTGTAAACTTAATCCTTTCGTTATTACTCATTTGCATGCTGCTGATTGAGAGATTTGCAACTTGATAACATGGAAGTAACACTTGACTGTATTTGCTCAAACTGTACAGATATTATTAGTCAATTCGTTCGTACATATTATAACACACCTGTAGAGAAGTTGTGACTTGAATTCTAGCTAAGAGGCAGGATCACTGCTAATGTGCCACAAAAACCCTTGCCTAAATTGTATGTAGGGGAAGCTGGATGGACTTATACATGGAGGGAGAGCACTTAATTGAAGGTGCTACCCACTGATAGGGAAATCCTCTCAGATGGGGACAAGAGAATGTCTGACATTAATAATAATAATTAATAATCAGTAATATGATATTAGTAAGACTCTCTTTCAACCTCATCTGTGCAACAGAAGGTACAAAGGTTTGAACAAATACCACCAGGTTCATCTTCCCTGCTGTTATTAAACTGCTGAATGGATCCCCCTAATTTCAAACTTAATGGTGATCTTGTTTTTGTGCACCTCCTCTGCAGTCACAACCTTTTGTATGCCTCACTCTGTCTCAGCACCTTATGAGCTGTATGTCCTTGTTTTTTTATGATCTGTCTGTACTGCTTGCAAAGCAAGGTTATAATTCAACAGGTTTATTTGGAAGCACTAGCTTTCCAAGCGCTGCTGTTTCTTCAAGTGGTTGAAGGAGCACTTGGAAAGCTAGTGTTTCCAAATAAACCTGTTGGACTATAACCTGGTGTTGTGTAACTGTGCACCTCAGTCCAACACCGGTTCCTCCAAATCATGCTTGCAAAACAAAATCTTTCACTGTGCTTGGATACATGTGACAACAATAAATCAAATCAATTCATTTCAGGGCAGGACAAGTTATTCTCAAAGTCCTGGACAGCTCTTATCTCTCAGTTAGAAGATTATTATCTCATTGCGGTTTGTGGGGTTACGTTGTGCAGCAGTTGCTTCCCTCCTCTCTGTGACAGTAGTGACCGCATTATAAAAGTGCTTCATTAATTGTGAATTGCTTTGGCCAATCCTGAGGTTGTGAATGGTGCTTTTAAAGAAAAATAAAGGCTTGGATTTATGTTTTGCCTTTATAAATCCAAGTCTTTAAGCTTAGCACGTTGTACTTTTAAGATATGTTTAGAGAGGCTGATGTAGCAATCTGTAAATGAGAGGGTTCAATCAATTAATTGAGGGTTATAATTGGAGAAATAGGAATGTTAAATCAAAAGTTGTAGAAACCAGAAGGATCGCGCTCAAGTCCCACCTGCTCCAGAGGCATGTAATAACATCTCTGAGCAGGCAGGTTAGAAAATATTTACAAATATCTCAAAACTTTTAGAAAATCATTGCAATCGCCAGCATTCTGCACACTACCTGTAAGATTTTCTTTGTGGATCCTCTTTCACTCTTGAGCTGAACTTTCAGATCCCATATCTTCTCCATAGCTGGCTTTCCCACTTACACCTCCTTAAAACCACCCATTTCCCCCTTTGTGTTTATCGGGTCTCGAAGCTATCTATGTTTCAAACCTGTTTGTGGCCCCTGAGTTAAGCTATGAAATATCTAACATCTCTTGGCAGGCTGGCTGCAGTCCAATCCATGCTACTGGATTTATAGGTTTGTGGAGTGTTTTATGTGAACGCCACTGCACTTGTGAAAGAAGATCTTAAGTGAGCCAACAAGCTTCTGTTCAGAGTATATTTGTCTATTAACAAAACAGACTTATTTAACTGGAATCCATGAACACCTGCGTTTAGTCTGCTTTGTGCAGACTGTTGATGACCTTGATCAGAGAGTCTTAATATTTATAGGTGAGGAAACCATGCAAAAGAATTTTGTTATTTTATAGAATGTTCCGAGCCAGATTGTTGCTTCATTTTCAAATATGTTTGTTTAAACCTGATCCATATCCTCTTCCTTCCAGTCTTAAGCAGCAGTGTCTCTCTCTCTGTTGTTCCTACCCTGTAATCTAGACAGCAGCACAACAGCAGCAACACGCAAAAGTAAAGCTACCATAGTCTTACCTGACTATAGGTTTGCTCTCTTGTTAGAGAGGGACAACTAGAGGGTGGTTTAACCCGAGGGTCACCAGGCCTCAGCTGAGGGAAGATGTTGAGAAGGAGAATTCTTCATAGTAACCTTAATCAGTGCAGGAATTGAACCTACACTGTTGGCATCACTCTGCACTGTAGACCAGCCGTCCAGTCTGTATCGTTATGAGTAACTTTATTGCAAAATTGCTAAATAAAGCAGTCTGACACCTCTTTGGGGCATCTGGCATATTGTGGACAGTTCTAGTCCCCTTGGAAGGTCGTTCTTGCCATTGAGACTGGAGCAGGGGTTCACCAGATCAAATGCTGGGATGGTATGACTATTCTTTGATCAGACTGGGCTTTTATTCTCTTGATTTAGAAGAATGGGAGGCAATCTCATATAGAAACCTACATTTTTGAAGGGGTAGGCAGAATAGATGCAGAAAATATGTTTCTCCAGACCATGGAGAACTGGAACCAAGGGACAGTTTCAGAATAAGCAGTAGACTATTTAGGAATGAGATGAGGAACTCCTTCACTCAGCAGATGGTGAATCTTTGAAATTATCTAACCCACTTGGCTGTAAAAGCTCCATTAAGTAACTTTGAGACATAGATTAGTCGCATAGGAGAAAGTGAGGGCTCCAACTCAGCACCGCCCTCTTGATCTGACTTACCTGTGCATCATCTTTCCCACCTATCCACTCCGACTTATCACCATCAACGTCCCCACCTCCATCAACCTATCGCATTCCCAGCTACGCTTTACCATCATTGAATCCTCATCCATTAACATGCTCAGGATGTAATTTACCAGAAACTAAACAGGATGGCCACAACAAGTACTATCACGACAAGAGCAATTCAGATGGTAGGAATTCAATGGCAAGTAACTCACTTTCCAGTCTCCCCAGTTTCTAACCACCATTTACAAGGCTACTATAATAGAAAACTCTCATTTGTCAGGATGGGTGTAGCTCCAACAACGCTCGACAAAACTCATCATCATCTAGGACTGAAATTGCGGGAGAAACTCAGCAGATCTGGCAGCATTTGTGGACAGGAAAGAGTTTTTGAAGAGGATGACCGTACTCAGTTAACTTAGCTTTTCTCCACAGTTATTGCCTGACCTGCTGAGTATTTCCAGCAAGTTCAATTTTTGTTTTAAGGTTTCCAGCATCAGCAGTTCTTGGTTTTATCATCTAAGACAGAGCAGCCTACTTGGTTGGCACCATGTCCACCACCTTCAATCTTCACTCCCATCACTACTAATGCACAATGACAGTAGTGTTTGCCATTCACAAGATTCACTTTATTAACAGATCGGCTCCTTTAACAAACCCATGACCTCTGCCACCCAGAAGAGTAAGGGCAATAGATACGTAGGAACACCACCACCTTCACATTCCATTCCAAACCATCCTGACTTGAAACTAATCACTTTTTTTTTCCCACTGTCACTGGGTCAAAATGCTGCAGGTCCCTCCCTAACAGCATTGTGGGTCTGCCTACACCAGATTGTCTGTAGCCTTGCAAGGCAGCAGCTCTCTCCCACCTTCTCAAAGGCAATTAGAGAGGGGCAACAACACCCATACCCCAGAAACTATTTTAGACAGAGATCTCTGTAACTTTTAATTAGATTACTTACAGTGTGAAAACAGGCCCTTCGGCCCAACAAGTCCACACTGACCCGCAGAAGCGCAACCCATCCATACCCCGACATTTACCCCTTACCTAACACTATGGGCAATTTAGCATGGCCAATTCACCTGACCCGCACATCTTTAGACTGTGGGAGAAAACCGGAGCACCCGGAGCAAACCCACGCAGACACAGGGAGAACGTGCAAACTCCACACAGTCAGTCGCCTGAGTCGGGAATTGAACCCAGCTCTCAGACGTTGTGAGACAGCAGTGCTAACCACTGTGCCACCGTGCCGCCCACAAATGTCCAATCAAACTGGCTAAAATATTGATATTTTCTTTTCTATATGTCAGTTTTATTTCTCTTTGCTCTTAGAATTTCAAGCAATTTCAACTTCTTCATTCTTGTGGTTTATCTATGAAATTTTAACCGTGCAGCTAATGCGACAGCAGGCATGCCAGCAGACCTTCAGGTAGGGGCATTTACAGGCAGCAGGATTGTGGGAAAAGAACAGGACAGTGGGACTAATTAGATATCCCTCTCTCCCCCGACCCTCTTGCGATCACTCCCTCTCTCCCCCGACCCTCTTGCGATCTCTCTCTCTCTCTCTCTCTGATTCTCTCTCTCTCTCTGATTCTCTCTCTCTCTCTCTGATTCTCTCTCTCTCTCTCTGATTCTCTCTATCTCTCTCTCTGATTCTCTCTCTCTCTCTCTGATTCTCTCTCTCTCTCTCTCTCTCTGATTCTCTCTATCTCTCTCTCTCGGATTCTCTCTCTCTCTGATTCTCTCTCTCTCTGATTCTCTCTCTCTCTGATTCTCTCTCTCTCTCTCTCTCTCTCTGATTCTCTCTCTCTCAAACTCTCTCCCCAACTCCTCATGACAGCCATTTCTGCCGGGTAAAAAGTCTCTGGCTATGCCTCTTCTGATTGGTCTACCTGTACCAAGTCACCTGTCATCCTTCTTCACTCCAGGGCTATTTTAGCCAGTTTGGCAGAGAAAGGCCCGAGGTCCCTCAACCTTTCTCCAGGCAACATCCTGGTAAATCTCATCTCTACCCTCTCTAAAGCTTCCACATTCTGCCTATAAAGAGGCAAACAGAGCTAAACACAGTATTCCATGTGTGGTCTAATCAGGGCTTTACAGAGCTACAGCATAACTTCGTGGCTCTTAAACTCCATCCCTCTGCTAATGAAAGTCAACACACCATATGCCTCCTTAACAACCCTATTAACTTGGGTGGCAACTTTGAGGGGTCTGTGGATGTGGGCCCCAGCGTCCTTCTGTTCCTCCAAACTGCTGAGAACCCTTTCTTTAACCCTGTACTCTACATTCAAATTTGACCTTCCAGAATGAATCTCTTCACACTTTTCCAAGTTGAACGCCATCTGCCACCTGTCAGCCCAGCTCTGTATCCTGTCAATGTCCCAATGCAACCTACAGCAGCCCTCCACTCTGTCCACAACTCCACCGACCTTCATGTCATCGCCAAACTTACTTACTCACCCTTCCATTTCCTCATTTTTAAAACAAATCATAAAAGAGCATAGGTCCCAGAATAGATCCCTGTGGAACACCACTGGTCACTGAGCTCCAGGCTGAATACTTTCCATCAACTACCACCTTCTGTCTTCTATGGGCCAGACAATTCTGTATCCAGAGAACCAAATTTCCCTGTATCCCAGGACTGCTTACTTTCTGAATGAGTCTGCTATGGGGGACCTTATTAAATGCCTTGCTAAAATCCATATACACCACATCAACTGCTCTACCTTCCTCAATGTATTTTGTTACATCCTCAAAGAATTCAATAAGACTTGAGGCATGACCTGCCCCCCTCAAAGTCGTGCTGACTATCTCTAATTAAACTATGGTTTCCTAAGTAATCATAAATCCTGTCTCTCAGAATCCACTCCAGTAATTTGCTCACAACCAATGTAAGACTGAATAGTCTGTAATTCCCAGGATTACCCTATTCCTTTTCTTGAACAAGCGAATAACAGTTGCCACCTTCCAATCATCTGGTACTACTCCAGTGGACAGTGAGAACACAAAGATCATTGCCAAAGGCACAGCCATCTCTTTCCTCGCTTCCCATAGTAACCTTGGGTGTATCCCATCGGGCCCAGGAGACTTATCTATCCTCATGCTTTTCAAAAGTTTCAGTACGTCGTCCTCCTTAATAGGATTTGTTTCACTCACTTGTAGATTTGGGGGAATACTTTGCAGTACAAGCACACTTGCAAACGTACAGGGGAAAGGAGATCAAATTAGAAAAGATAAAAGCATTGAGTATTGCTAAAAAGATACTGTGTTGAAATTTTTTTGCCTTGAGCTCATCAGGCCAATTTGCAAGAAGTACCAATTCAAAAGGAAAACAATTTTATCCTACATGAAAGGAGTGAGCTGATTGGTTGGCAAGTGATTGAGATGTTATTGAGAATACACCCATATCTCTCTGCTTTGTGAGGATGTTATTAAAGTGGAAAGAGTGCAGAAAAGGTTTACCAGGATGATGATGTGACTGGAGGGCATCAGTTCTAAGGAGAGGTTAGATTGGCTGGGACTTTTCACTGGAGCATTGGAGGTTGAGAGTTGACCTTACAGAGGTTAGCGAGTTTTGAGAAGATTTGTAGCTCAGGTTGAAGTTCTGGATGTAAGTTTGCTCGCTGAGCTGGAAGGTTCGTTTTCAGATGTTTTGTCACCATACTAGGTAGCATCATCAGTGAGCCTCTGGATGAAGCATTGGTGGCATGGCCCGCTGTCTATTTATGTTTAGGTTTTGTACGGTTGGTGATGTCATTTCCCATGGTGATGACTCAGACCTCTTGGCATCATGGTAGCCCACAAACCCACCAACACTAAAACAGAGCTAATGAACTTGAAAGACCCTATACAGACAACAAGCAAAACCAATGTCATTTACAAAATGCCTTGCAAGAGCTGTGACAAACAGGCAGAAAGCTAGCCACCATGATTCAGAACATCAACTAGCCACAAAAAGACATGGTCCACTCTCACTCGTATCCTTACATACAGATGAGGAAAGACACCAATTTGACTGGGACATCCCAGGACAAGCCAAACAGAGACATGTACGAGAATTCCTAGAAACATGGCATTCCAACCAGAACTCAATCAACAAACACATTGACTTGGATCCCATTTACCACCCCTTGAGAAAAAGAACAGGAAGTGACATCACTGGAAATGACATCACCAACCCAAGGAAACCTGAACACACAAATAGGACATGCCACCAGTCCTTCATTTAGCCAGAGGGAATTGTACCTGAGATGTTGACATGACAAACCAAGTGTCCAGCCAACTGAGCTAATCAAGTGCCCCACCCCCATTTCCCAGTATGTATCAATATACATTAAAGTTGTTTGGTTAATCTGTTCTTGGACTAATTCTGTGCAAAATGATGTAATTGGTGTTTTTCCTTTCACTTGCAGAGCAGAAACAGCTTGCAGCACAGCAGATTGAAGATGCTTGGGAAGGAAGGTAGCCCAAGATATTAAAGTGAATTGGACCGCAGAAATCAGCAGTGTTCTCTTCAGTATGAAAGTACCAGAGTCTGTCGCACTGAGAGGAGGCTTGAATGCAATGCGTGCTTTAAGACATACACAGTCTGTGTTGCATTATCTGCACAGGGGAAATGTTTGAAAGCCTGTGAAAAGAACTGCACAGCATATAATAGAAAGTGAGCTTACAAGACCTGCAAGATGTGTGTATTTTTGGTGAAGTCACTGTACTACCATGTGCTGACGATGCTTTTAAGTCTGTTTTTGTCTCTTTTTCTTCTTTAACTTACAGAACAACCAATGTAGACCCTTAGCAGTTGGACACCAGCTAACAGATTCTTAAGTATTTTAAGCAGTAACTTTTATTCCAGTTCCTTGTGTGTTTTTGCTACACTAACTTAGTCAGTGCAGATTGATATTTTGAATCTGACAGCTGGAGCTACTTAAGGAGGAGTTGAATGGGAAGAGTTGCAGAATGTTTCTGGTTTGCTGGGCCAATTGGCCTTCCTAACTGGCAATTCTGAGAGCTCTTGGAATGTTTTCCCTGTTTCCTTACCTTCTCTTTGGATGCTGCAAACGATATCTTGCAGAATATTGTCTTTACGCGGCATTGGGAAGTTTGTGATTTCTCCTCCTGTTTTCACCTACCTTCTATCCCGAATGTGGAATGATCCCAAATCTGTATGGTACAGTCAGCGGTGATCCCTACATCTATTCATGTATCTCTACTGCCTGCCACCTTTATCTGCCTTTAGTCAATAGTTTAAAGTTTTAAATCTTTTAATCAACTTCTTCAGGGATGTTGTGACATAGCTCTGGAGCAGGTAGGTCTTGAACCTGGACTTCCTATTCCAGAGGTGACAACATTAACACTGCTCCATTTGCACTCACTTAAGGTTTCATATTTAAACACTAAAGGCAGCTCATCTGATTGCAGTTGATTGGAAAACCTAGACTTCTAAAAGCACTCCTGATGTGTATCATTTTCACTTGAATTTACATGCCTGGTTTCAACAAACTGTACAAAAAGACAAGTTACTTGGGTTATCTTTGGAAATTAACAATATTGGAGCTTTTGGTCAGCAGTAATTTGGAAGTGACTCAATGTGATATCTTAAAGAATCTTGACACAAAAGCATTAAGTTTTGAAAGCTTTTAGCGATGACATTGTGGGGGCATTCAGCATTTCTGATAACATGATGCAGCAGCTAAACAGTGAGGACTGAGACAGTACTGCCAGTCAAGTTGCTGAGACATGGATCTTGGACATTTCCTTCCTCTTCCTCCTCACCCATTCCAACAAAATAACAAGGAGTTGTGAAAGGTGCTATATAAATGCTCGTCATTAATTTGATTCATACTGCTTAATTACATTTTGGGATATTAATGCACAACTGAATACTTTAATAATCGAATTAGACCATAACATAAAGGGAATTCCCCAAACCAGTATTCCCTCGTAAATCCAAAGTCCTTGTTGACATTCACTGATCTCTTCTACTAGCTTACTTTCCTTTTTATTACACAGGGTGAGGGCCCTCATGGTGCAATGGTAAGGGCCCTTTCCTCTGATCCAGGAGACCTGGGTTTCAACTCCCACTTGCTCCAGATATATGTCGTAACAAGCTGATTAAAAATTATCTACAGAGAGATGCCACATACAGTTTATTTGTCACATTGTAGGGAATCACCCAAGTAATTGCAGAATTGGGATCAAAAGCTTGAGTTGATAATACTTTGAATTTGTGGTACACGCTCAAGGCCACTTGCGTACAGTGACCGAGTAAGTCAATTTAGTTATTGCCGTGTGAGATTTATTTTTATAATCAGTATTTCTCTGTGATTCTGTGTACTTTACTGTGAAACTCTAAACAAAGTGTCCTAGGGAATAGTGTGTTGCTGAAGACAAATCTAGTCATTATTAAGTTAGTGATGCGAGAACCCAAAGAGACTTCTGTGTGTTTTTAGTATCTTCACTGGATCATCAGCTCAATACTAAATTTAAATTTCAGTCCCTAATCTGTAAAATGAATTGCTGACTGTAAAATCTGGGGTGTTCTTAAGGTGCCACTTAAATTAAATATACCTATTTGTAATTGCTTTTACTGCCATCTACCTCCTTTCTCATTGTAAAAACAGTAACTTGTCATAATGTACAATTCAATACAGCACAGGAACAGGCCCTTTGGCCTACTGAGCCTGCACAGATTCCTATTCCTTATTTACACCCAGTACTTATTGGCTATGCACGGTTTCTATTCCTCTGTTCACCACCTGTTCATATGTACATCAAACTACACCTTAAACATTGATAATGTGCTTGATTCCACCATCTCCACTGGCAGTGCCTTCCAGGCACCCACCACCCTCTGTATGAAACATTTTTCCCACACTTCTCCCCTAAACTTTCCCCCTCTGACCTTGAAACTGCTCTTTTGTAGTTGACCTTCCCATCCTTGGAAAAAGACTCTGACTATCCACCCTGTCTATGTCCCTCATAATTTTGTAGACCTCTATCAGACCACCCCCTCAGCCTCTGTCATTCCAGTGAACGCAATTGAGTTTATTTAACCCCTCCTCATACTAAAAACCCTCCAGACTAGGCAACATCCTGGTAAACTTTCCCTATACTCCCTCCAAAGTATTTGAGTCCTTCTGATCGTGTGGCGAATAGAAAAGTTAAGTTACAGCTGTAACATAACTTGCCAAAATTTGTATTCATTGCCCTGGCCAATGAAGGCAAACATGCTGTGTGCCTTCTTGACTATCTTATCCACCTGTGTTGCCATTTTCGGGGATCTGTGGCCCAGATCCCTTTGTATGTCAGTGCTCCTAAGGATTCTGCCATTTATTGTATAATTTGCACCTGAATTTGATCTTTCAAAATGTATCACCTCGCATTTGTCTGGATTGAACTCCATCTGCCATTTCTCTTACCAAATCTATCTTTATCCTGGCATTTCCTTTGACAATCCTCACTATCTGCAACTCCATCTTTTGGGGTCATCCACAAATTTACAAATCTGACTCCCTACGTTTCCCAAAGGACCATAGGGCTTCACTGGGGAGAGACAACTCCTATTGATTTAACGGGAGTGTCACTATATCTCAGGTGACCTCAGCTGGTGCAGGAATTGAACCACGCTATTAGCATCATTCTGCATCACAAACTTAGATAATCCCTTTTATTTTCACTATACCTTTCTTGGAAAGCACATCTAGTTAGTTCTTGTGAAGTTATTTCTTCAATCTTCTTTCAATGGTATATTGTGGTAATTTGTTATATCACAGTTCACATCCTTTTGTTGAAATTAAAAGGTTTCCTTTCTTTTTCTAACTTATTGTTTAAACTTGTCCCTCATCATATTTAAACTACTGGTCGCGCTTAGCAATTTGCCTAGAATTGACATTTCTAAAATGAAAGTTTCAAGCAAAGTGTTAATTTACTCAACCGTCCATCTGGAGAGAGTATCCATGAAGCTGCAGCAGTTATGAGGAACAGAGATCTGTGCAAACACTTCAGAGATTTATAACCCATTTTCTTAAATTTTGAAAGCAACTTCTGTAAATGTTTGTCTTTTTTAAGTAAAGCAAAAATCACAATAAACACAGCATTTTTGTTCATTTTACAAAATTTGAAATCTACTTTTTGTAATAATCATAACTATCAATCATACCACTAATGCCAGGAGCATCCCTGAGACTGATGTGTCAGCCTGATGAAGCTATAGACATTGGAAGCAGCACGTGGCAGTGTTAAGACACCTATAACCATCGGGTCAATTGTAATTCTCTGCTGTCCTGCCACATGCCGTTGTGAATGGTGGTGGACGATTAAACAATAAACTGGTGGAGGAGGTAGCAACACTAGTCTCGATGGGGAAGTCCAGCACATCTTGAAGGTCTCAACAAGAAGAATCATTTGCTCAAAATGCTGAATAAATATACGTTTCTGAGTGATCAAACCCAGTCTGCTGTTAATCTTGCCCACTGATTACTAGCCCAGCTCAGCACACCACCCCAATGACGCTGGAGTGAATTTGTTTCTCTTAGAATTCCTACATGCAGGAGGCCATTCAACCCATTGAATCTGCACCAACCCTGCAAAGAGAATCCCATCCAGACCCACACCCTATTTCCATAATGCTGCTTTTACCATGGCTATTCCACCCATCTTTGGGCTATGGGAGGTAACGGGAGTACCTGACGGAAACCCAGTTTGACACATGGAGAACATGCAAACTCCACAACAAGCAGGCACTCCACTCCAGGCTGGATGAGAATCTGGGTCCCTGGCGCTGTGAGGCAGCAATACTAACCACCGTGCTGCCCTGCCCTGTGTGAAATTTCCAGTCAGTGGCAACTGGGCAACAAGACGTCCTGCGGATCCAGAAATTTGAGATTGCCAAAGTCTGGGAATAGCAGGAGAGGAAATAATCATCCAACCATCATCAGCTGCATCTGGACTTAAACATTTATGGAACCTGAAGACCAAGTCACATTTGCGCTCTCATCTTACAGTTGTCTGTTACTTTATTAACCCTTCCTCTGAGGTGGAGAGGTGTTAAGTATGTGATGCAGGTAAAGCATTTATCCTTCGAGTGGGCTGAGGTGTGGTGATGGAAATTTAGATTAAATTCTCTACAGTATGGAAACAGACGCTTCAGCCTAATGAGTCCACACTGACCCTCCAAAGAGTAACCCACTCACACCCAATCCCCTACTCTATATTTACCCCTGACTAATGCACCTAACACTATGGGCATGTTAGCATGGCCAATTCTCCTGACCTGCACATTTTTGGAGGGTGCTTGGAGGATGAGCTGTTCCCCAGGTCACCACATGAGCTGCTCCCCAGGTCACCACATGTTCTTTCTGGAGTTGCACAACCTCCATTCAGAAGAATGGGTTCTGTTGTTCTCTTACATCCTGGGACCTTCAATAACAAGGGAGACTCTATCTGCCAACTTGTTTGCAGGGAGCCTGCTTAATTGTTGCCTATGTCCAATCTGTCCAAAATATACCAGACTCCTGGAAATCCTTTCCCCTGCCTGCCTAAAGAGATTCCCAGCCCTAGCGAGGCTGAGAGAGGTTTGTGTTCAACGGGGAATCAAGAATTACAGTGAAAGGGGAGGAAAATGGACAGGAGAAATGTTGGATCAGCCACAATCCTATCAAATGGTGGAGCAGGCTCATGAGACTAAGTGACCTACTTCTGTTCCTGTTTCTTGTGGTCTGATGACGCTTAACAGAAGCCTGCAGACACCATGGCCTATTAACCCAAGACTCCCTGGCCTATTAAAAGTCTACCTATCTCTGCCTTAACCCTGTTATAGGTAAGCTAGAGAGGTTTCACAAGAGACTTACCAGGATGTTGCTGGGTATAGAAGATTGAAGTTAAAAGAAGGGCTGAATAAGCCCGGCCTTGTTTTCTCACTGGAGTGTAGGAGGTTGAGAGGTGACCTTATAGATCTCTATACAATCATGAGTGGTATAAATAGGGATAATGGTGGTGTCTTTTACCTAGCATAGGGAATTTCAAGACATATTTTTAATGTGAGAGGAGAGAGATTTAAAAAGATGGGTACATTTTTTTTAACGTAGGTGATGGTTTGTATGTGGAATGAACTTTGAGGAAGTGATGGATGCAACGTTTAAAAGATACTTAAATAAGTACATGAATAGGAAAGGTTTGAGGGATATGGGCCAGGAGCAGGCAATTGGGATTAGTGTAGTTTGGGATTATGTTGGGCATGAATTGGTTGGATCGAAGGGTCTGGTTCTGTGCTGTATGACTCTATTAAATAAATTTAAAGATGTAGTCTTCTCTACCTGCTAGGGAAGAGAATTCCACACTCTGGTGATCCCATGGAAAACATTATTTGGGAACGCGTGCCAGGAGCCTGCAGAGTTGAGGTCAAGGGCTCGGAGAGTGCACAAAGAGCTGAATAACTCCCATTTCCACTCACCAACCTGCTCCATGTCTGGCTGGTGAGCCACCTTGAATGTATAGAGCAGTAATGGAAGCAAGTCATCCAACAGTTGCAGAAAACCATCTAAGTATCCCCCCACATCCCCACGAGCCGTACCTATGGCAGAATGTGCAAATCCAGCATCAGGCTATTTAGTTACCTCAGGCTTCTGTGACATTGGATTGGAATGTAAATCGACCTCAATGCCAAGGGACAGCCTCAGCAGAAGGAGGCTGAGGAATGCTGGATGCAGAATTCTGGAAACATTATTCCCTGAGCAAATGACCTGGACCCAGAAATAGTCATGCAAAAATATTGGAGATTGATGGGATCATCTCCAAGGTCTTGGGATGGAGTGAGATGTAATCAGCCATTTATCCAAGTATGAAGAAATAGAATCAGTACACCAGAGTAGTCTTGCAGCCACCTGGCTCCTAAAGTCTGAATCTACTCCCTAAATCTTTGTTTCACATTTCTCCTTCAAAACACTCCCTCAAACCTGCCTGTCACCTTTTCTAAACTCTCCTTCACCTGGCTCAATATTAAATATTGTCCGATAAAAGCCTCTCCACAAGCAACAGTAAGCTTTTCAGTGCCTTAAGGATGCCAGTGCTGCACATCTTGTGAGTTCTGAAACCTATTGGCACTGATGTGGAAACCCACACAAACGTTAACTACACAGTCAGTGACACCTTCCATTAAGTTCCAATGGTTACCATCTACTGTAAAAGAACAGACACAATCCACGTAAGGGTGTTGACCACTGAAACCAGGAACTACTTACATTATGGGGAAATTAATATTTAGGCAGCAATATTGGCAAGGGATAGTTATCACAAAGGAAAGAGAGGGGCATGTGTTCTGGAGTAATAGGGAATAGTAATTATTTGAACTGTTTCTTTGGACTGGAAGTAAGTTTACAGTAGAACTCCTCATCCTAATGACACTCTCTCAAATCTTGGTGTAAACATTTATGGGTGATACAAAACTTGTAATTATAGTGAATTGTGAGGATGGCAATGTTCAGGCTGCTGGAATAGTGATCCGATGAAGCTTATTGCAGAGAAGAGTAGATTAATTTGTTTTGATAGAATAGAACGCAGAGACAAAACATAAAGGATCCACTTTAAAAGACCAAGCAGGAGCTGAGGGAGTTTGGGTATAAACACGTACAAACCATTGAGGGTGGCAGGAAGGTTAAAAGAGCAGTAAATAAAGCAAGCGTTCTCCAAGGCTTTTTCAAAAGGGCCGTAAGTTTGAGAAGTTGTTTTACTCTGGGAAGTGTCAAAACCATGAGAGGCTTGGACAGCAGTGATGGGGAGAAACATTGCCAGTGGAATGATCGAGAAACCAAGCAAATGGTCACAAAGGAGCAACCTTTTCAAACAGTGCGTGGTTATGGTCTGGTATGCCCAGCTGCCGAATGAGTTGGAGGCAGGTTGAATCGAGGCTTTGAAGAGAAGGATTCCTCCCAGTAGGCCAGTCTAGAACCTGGGAGAGTTAATAAGACGGTGATCCTTTAAGATGGCACGGTGGCTCAGCGGTTAGCACTGCTGTCTCAAGGCGCCAGAGACTCGGGTTCGATTCCACCCTCGGGTGGCTGTGTGTGTGTGGAATTTGCACATTCTCCCCGTGTCTGCGTGAGTTTCCTCCGGGTGCTCCAGTTTCCTCTCCCTGTCCAAAGGTTAGGATGAATTGGCCATGCTGAATTGCCTATAGTGTTCAGCGAAGTGCAGGCTAGGTGGGTTAGCTGGGGGGGAGCTTTGGAGTTACAGGGATGAGGTAGAAGGATTGTCTGGGTGGGGTGGTCTTTGGAGGATTGGTGCAGATGCAATGGGCCAAATGGCCTACTTCAGCATTGTAGGGATTCTGTGATTTAGAATGAAGAATTTCTTCGATGAGAGGCTGGTGAATGTGGAATCCTACAGCATAGAGAGCAGGGCAGGCTCACTCAATGAGTAGGTTCAAGACAGAGAGCAATAGATCAGTACATATTAAAGATAACAAAGGATAAGGGGATCATGCAGAAAAAAATGACTTAGGGGTAGCAAATCAGCCATCATTGCAGAACAGGCTGGAGGGGCTGAATGGCCACTCCTGCTCCTGTTTCCTATGTTCCTAATCTGAAAGGGAGAATGGACAGCCACGGGTAGAAGGCAGGGGTGTGGTGCAAACTGAGTTGTTCTGTTGAAGAGCTAGCACACAAACAACACGCGAATGGTCTCCTCCAGCTCAGAAACCACTCTGTGAAAAGTGGATGCCATTTGCAGTGATGACAGATGCACTCTGTCCAGGTGCAGACAGTCCCTGAATGCATTTTTATGAGAGCCTTTTCTCATTATGGGACAGAGAGCTCTGGAGGAGGATTTCTGAGCACAAAAACCGTCTGATTAAAGTCCCAGCTCTTTGACACAGTCTTTCTGCTTTGCAGATCCCCTAACCATTGCTGATATCTCTGACCTTAGCAGTATTTGTCTGAAATTAAGTACAGCACTGACTTCTAAAGAGACAGCAGGAAATCATCGATCTGACTTAGTACTCCAGCCCAGGCAGTATAACACCAGCTCAGTGCCAGAGAATCTAACAGATTTATACTCAGCACCAAGCTCATTTCAGTTATTTTTTACTGCCTTAAAACTGCATTAATTACGAGCACCAGCAGCAGCAGGGACAGTGATCAAAGGCCACACATTCGAGGAATGTGAAGGGTCTGAGCAAGGGGGAGAAAGAATAATTGCGTATCGAGTTAAAACCATTTAGACTGCAGATGCTGATAAGGTGGTGGAAGCAAATTCAATCATAACTTTCAGAAAGAGAATTGATAAAGGAATAAGATTGCCAGATTATAGGGAATCATAAGGGCCTTTGGACTGACTGGGTACGGTCTGTTAAAGAACAAATAACCTCCTTTCTGTGCTGTACCATTCCAGATCAAATTGGTTACTTGAAGGAAATATGTTTGCCCTGTACTGTTCATAACTATTGCATTAATTAGGAGTCATGATGTGATGGTGTCGGTATTGGGCTGGGGTGAACAAAGTCAAAAATCACACTACACCAGGTTTTCAGAGCCTTGTGACTTCAAATAAACCTGTTGGACTATATCTTGTTGGTTGTGTCATTTCTGACTTAATTAGCAGTAAGGAGAAAGTGAGGACTGCAGATGCTGGAGATTACAGTGGAGCGAGTGTGGTGCTGGAAAAGCACAGAAGGTCAGGCAGCAGCCGAGGAGCAGGAGAATCGACGTTTTGGGCATAAGCCCTTCATCAGGAATTGAGAGTAACGGCAGCGACAGGGTCAGTGATCAGAGTCCACATGTTCAAGGTAAATGGCAAAATAATTTGAAAGGTCAGGATGAGGGGGATAAAAGGATAATTGTGTATTGAGTTAAAATCCAAGAATGCAGTGCCTGATGTTGACTTGATGTTCCCCTCTATAACATGGGGAAGCTGGGGTGGGTGGCTCTAGTATAGCTTTATGAGTGAGGGGCACAGAGGGGCTTCTTTTTGAGACTGCCTCAGTTCCACAGTCAATAACAGAATACACAGAACCTGGTCCCTGGCGCTGAGGCGGCAATGCTAACCACTGAGCTGCCCTAACTGGAGAATGTGCCCTATATTGGGAACGGTGCCTTTTTGAATTCCATAGAAGTCTGGATTTGCACATCCCTGAAAACAGGCAACTCTTTGGCCACCCCAGGATGGGTTGCCATCAAAATGGTTATGAGATCATAAGGGCGGCACGGTGGTACAGTGGTTAGCACTGCTGCCTCACAGCACCAAGGACCTGGGTTCAATTCCCACCTCAGGCGACTGACTGTGTGGAGTTTGCACGTTCTCCCCGTGTCTGCGTGGGTTTCCTCCGGGTGCTCCGGTTTCCTCCCACAGTCCAAAGATGTGCGGGTCAGGTGAATTGGCCATGCTAAATTGCCCGTAGTGTTAGGTAAGGGGTAAATGTAGGGGTATGGGTGGGTTGTGCTTCGGCGGGTCGGTGTGGACTTGTTGGGCCGAAGGGCCTGTTTCCACACTGTAAGTAATCTAATCTAATCAGTCCCCAGTTTCTGAATGCCTGACTTGCAAACACTTGCAAGTAGGAATATGATTCCATACAGGTGCAATGTTGAAGGTCCGATTAGGAGTCAGTACTGTACTTATAAATTTCGGACAAATGCTGCTAAACTGTTCAAAACCAAAAAGCCCACAATTCTAATCCCATTATCCAGCCATTTGGTTCATAATCATAATGGGCAAATACATATCTAAATACTTTTCAAGGGTAATAAGGGATTCTCCCTGAGACACCAATACAGACAGAGTTCCAGATTCCTAACACCCTCTAGCTGAATATTTTTCCCTCTCATTCCTCCATCATCGCCCACCCCCTTATAGCTGCACATGTCCCCCTGAAAGTCCCATTACTGTGCACCTTACTCCAAGTGCATGAGGTTGTTCTCCTCTCTCCTCGCTGTCATCCCGGACTCAATCTAACAGCATTATGAGCGGGCAAACAAGGCATTCAGTTCACACCCCTGCCTCTTTGTTGGCTACGTACCAGCTATGCCTGTCTCTTTATTGGCTATGTACTCCACCTCCTCCAAGACTTCCGTTTCCCCGGCCCCCAACGCCTTATCTTCACCATGGATATCCAATCCCTCTACACCTCCATCCGCCATGACCAGGGACTCCAAGCCCTCCGCTTCTTCCTCTCCCGCCATCACCAACAGTACCCTTCCACCGACACACTCATTCATTTGGCCGAACTGGCCCTCACCCTTGACAATTTCTCCTTCAAATCCTCCCACTTTCTCCAGACCAAAGGGGTAGCCATGGGCACCCGTATGGGCCCCAGCTATGCCTATCTCTTAGTTGGCTACGTGGATTTTACTGCTCCTCGGTTGCTGCCTGAACTGCTGTGCTTTTCCAGCACCATTCTAATCTACACACCGGTTTAAAGGCTGTTCGGCCACTCTGCTGCTAGTACGGGCGGTTGTGTGGTAAATGACTCACGTAAGATGCACCCAATTGTTGGCCAACGCTGCAGGAATTAATTTCCAGGGCTCTGCTGTTTGCAACTCTGCAGAAAGGTCACAGGGCCATGAATAGAAGATGCTGTTATTTTCTTTGAACCTGTCTCGCGAGCAGATGCAAGAGTGGCGATGTTTGAGGGAGAAAGCTGTTTGCTGGGAAATGGGTCTGCGAGCTTCCCGAGTGTGTCACCAGAATGGACGTGGGGCATCATGGTGGCCTAGTGGGGGTTTGCCTGGCTGCCTCCCAGCGCCAGGGATCCGGGTTTGATTCCACCTTTGGGCAACTGTCCCTCTGTGTGGAGTTTGCACATTCTCCCTGTGCCTGCGTGGATTTTCTGCAGGTGCTCCAGTTTTCTCCCACAATGGATTGGCCATGGGAAATGCAGGGATACAGGTTGTGGGTGAGACGCTCTATCGAGGGGCGGTGTGGACTTGAAGGGCTGAATGGCCTGTTTCCATACAGTCGGTATTCTATGATTCTGATGGGAGGGATATGGAGGCAGGTGACATGACAAAACCTCCAGGAGTTTTATTTATTCTGTTGTTTTTTCTGAGGGTTTTAAATCTAATTTGTGAAGACCAGGTCGGCAGCAGTGAATCAATAGTTAGAAACAGAGCCGAGATGGTGGGCTAGGAAAGAGCTTGTGATTTGGAAGAGTTGCTATTCTGGGAAATCAAAGTCAATGGGCTGACTCGGTTCAAACCTGCCCCGTGATCTGGTGCCCTCGTGTCAATTTTCTAACGATGTTATGTTCATAGTTTATCATCAAATTCACACAGGCAAACCCCAGGTATAGTCAATGAGCTCAGGAGGGCATGACTATTGAAGTAGTGGTGTTATAATACAAACTGAAATGAGAAGGTGCTGGAGGAACTCAGCAGGTCTGGTAGCAATCATGGATTGAGAAGCAGTCAACCTTTGTGATTTCTTTGGAACCCCTTGTAATTTGTCTTTATTTCTGTCGGTGTATCTCATCAACTTATAGCATTTTATAGCTCATTTTAGGGTTTCGGATTAGCAATGACAAAGTGAATTATTTTTATCCAAATAATGATCCAATGCTGTCTTGAATCTGCCTCCAGCACACTTCCAGGCAGTGCGTTCTGAAATACTCACTGGGGGAATAAAATTTTCCTCCCTTCACCCTTGCTCTTTTGCAGATCACTCTCAATCTATTCCCAGGTACTGCAGTTAAATATTGTAGTGATCCTGCCCATACACTCAGGATCCCTGGTTGTCTTACTGAATAATCGTTGAATACATCAGTAAAGGTATAGTCTCAGAGGACCATAAGACTTATCTCTCATTAGAGACAGAGACAACTGTTGGTCAATTTAACCTGCGGGTCACTGTGCCTCAGGCGAGGGGAGAGGTTGGGAAGGAGTTGTCCTTCATGGTAGCCTCAGCTGGTGCAGGAATTGAACCCACCTCATTGTCAGTACTCTGCTTTGCCAGCCAACTGAGCATCTATATAAAGGGGAAAGATGGTACTGGAGACTCACACAGAACCGTGCTTGAGATAAATCATCAGGTTATAGAGTTAGCTGTCTGGAAATTCAATGACATTCAAATTTATAGAATGCCTTTCAAGCCAAGAAAAAAAACTCTAAAAGTCCTGCTTATTTGGCATTGTGGTTCAGTGGTTAGCACAGCTGCCTCACAGCGCCAGGGACCCGGCTTCAATTCCAGCCTGGATCGACTGTCTGTGTGGAGTTTGCACATTCTCCCTGTGTCTGTGCACGTTAGGTGAATTGGCCACGCTAAATTGACCATAGAGTTCAGGGGTATGTAGGTTAAGGGGCATTAGTCAGGAGTGAATATAGAGGAATAGGGATGGGGAAATAGGTTTGGGTGGGTTACTGTTTGGAGGGTCAGCGTGGACTTGTTGGGCCAAAGGGCCTATTTCCACACTGTAGGGATTCTATGATTCTCGCTCATTTTTGAAAGTATAAATTACATAAATAGCTTCCAAAACTTTAGCAAATAGGTCTGAAGTCTTTCTCTAAAGTTTAATGAAATTTCCACAATTAAATTTAATTGTGATTTTTTAATTGTATTTTACAGTAGGAATACAATAAAATACAGTGAAATGCTTCCTTCATGGAGGAGGTTTGGGGAGCTGAGTGAAAGGGGAAAGATATGTGGAACAAAGAGAAAACAGCAAGCAACTGACGGAAATAATTTAATTCTCAGGATATGGTCATTATCGGTGAGGCTGGCATTTATTGAACGTAATCAATTTTTACTGTCCCTCCCAGATTGTACTTAAGAATTTGGGATCATAGAAAATTGTAGCAATGCTCCATTCGGCCCATTGGGCCTGTGCTACCATTGATCTGCTACCTCAGTGCCATTGTCCCGCACTACCTCCATATCCCTTACCCCATTGTCCTTCCATGTCCCCATATCCCTTACCCCATTGTCCTGCATTGTCCCCATATCCCTTACCCCATTGTCCTGCATTGTTCCTGTATCCCTTACCCCATTGTCCTGCATTGTCCCTGTATCCCTTACCCCATTGTCCTTCCATGTCCCCATATCCCTTACCCCATTGTCTCGCACTGTCCTGTATCCCTTGGCCCGTTTTCCTGCCCTTCTCCCTCATGTCCCTCGACTCAATGTCCAGCACCAGCTAGTTAAACATAGATCATCATCTAATGCTCACTCCGCCTCTGGTGAGGGGCAATGTCAAGAAGGTCTGACATGGTGACCTCAGCCAGGATGAGAAATGAACCCATGCTATTGACATCCCATGAATGAAAAAAGTACTCTGCATCACAAAGCAGCCATCCTGTTCATTGCCCATGTCAATCACACGTACAACTAATGCTTTTTGTTCCTGGCAATATTTCTGACCAGCACCAGAAGGTTAAACTCTTACTTCATTAGTAGAATTCCTTTCAAATAACCAAAGGATCTGTAAGTATGTAGATAATGCAATGTAAAAATAGCCACTGACTCACATTAGTCATTGCAAAATAATGTCAGCATTCCTTTCCGCACAGACTTGTGTAATAATTGAATACCTTGATGTAAATTCCAGTTGTTGGTCTGTTTACTGCATGTTCTCTGAAGAATGATGTCAGAGCAATCAATTGTGGTTGTTTTAAAGAACAAAGACAGCAGTCACCATGATGTTGGAATGTCTGTGCTCAGGGAGTGAAGGTCCTAATGTCATTTGCAGCTCTTGAACCTAAGAACAAGGGGCAGAATTAGTTGTCAGCTTTCAGACTTTACAGGCGTAACAGGGATTGTGAATTTGGCGCTAACTTCACGTTGATCCTAATTCTATAACAAAGTTTCAAAAGAGTAGAAAATATCAGAAATGCACAAAAGGTCTTCAAGGTGTGATTGCAAATAACAATTGAGTGTAGACACTTCGGAGACTGGAAGGTGAGCAAGCCCTTGTGTAGGATTAAACAAAATCTGAGAGGAGAATATCTGATTAAAGAGTCATTTATACTGACACTTAACAAAGAGGAACTGTTTCAGGTTTAAGAGCCTAGAAACCAGTTCTTGTGTTAAACAGGAAGAAGGTGAAATTTAAAGGTGAATGTGCTGGCTTAGGCTCAAAGATGATCTCAGTCACACACAGAGAAGCTCTTAGGAAAACAAAAGACATTAAAAACAGCTCTGACATAAAAATCCATCCGGCCGGGAGACAGGAGAGAGAACAATCTCGGAACAGAATGTACGTGGGATGCATGGAATGTAAATGGGAGACAGAAAGTCCGAAGATACTTTGGGCATCTGACTCCAAAACTGGCTAAAGCCTGGGCACACGTCAGGTTCCTGAATAATTCCCATTGATCAATCTCGAGTCGTGGGTGTTGTTGGAGAAGCAACATTCCTCATTCAGAGGCAGTGCGATCAGAGCAAACACTTCAATAATAAAAGCTACTGTGGACATAATATCAAAAACAAAGTGCTGGACCAGCTCAGCAGGTCTGGCAGCACCTGTGGGGACAGAGGCAGAGTTACTGGTTTTTGAGGCTGATGATCTGAAGAAGGGTCAGAGGACTTGAAGCATTAGCTCTGTTTCTCTTTGCTGTCAGACCTGCTGAGTTTCTCCAGCACTTTCTGTTTAAGATCACCCGCATCCACAATACTTTGTTTCACTTTAATGAACTGCGAAGATGGTTTTAAATTCCACAACGGCAGCTTGTAGCTTTTAAATTCAATAAATAAAAATATGGAATTTAAAAGCTAGTCTCAGTCACTGGTCACTATGACACTATTGTTGACTGTTGTAAAAAAACTATCCAGTTCACAAACAACCTTTAGGGAAGGAAATCTGCCATCCTTACCCAGTCTGACCTACACAGGACTCCAGACAAGGTTTGACAGAGGCTGAATAGGCTGGGGCTGTTTTCCCTGGAGCATCGGAGGCTGAGGGGTGACCTTATAGAGGTCTATAAAATCATGAGAGGTGTGGACATAGTGAACAGACAAGGTCTTTTCCCTGGGGTGGGGGGAGTCCAAGACTAGAGGGCATAGGTTTAGGGTGAGAGGGAAAAGATATAAAAGAGACCTAAGGGGCAACTTTTTTCACACACACGGTGGTGCGTGCATGAAATGAGCTGCCAGAGGAAGTGGTGGAGGCTGGTACAATAGCAATATTTAAAAGGCATCTGGATGGGTATTTGAATAGGAACGGTTTAGAGGGATATGGGTCGAAAAGTGTGGCACTGGAAAAGCACAGCAGGTCAGGTAGCATCAGAGGAGCTGGAAAATTGACATTTCAAGCATAAGCCCTTCATCAGGAATATCAGGGTGGGGGAAGAGGGCTGAGTGGGGGTGAAGGTAGCTGGGAATACAATAGGTAGATGAAAGTGGAGGGATGATGGTGATAGGTCAGAGGGGAAGGTGAGCAGATAGGTGGGAAGGACGATGGACAGGTAGGACTGTTCAAGAGGGTTGTGCCAAGTTGGAGGTTGGATCTGGGATAAGGTGAAGGAAGGAGAGATGAGGAAACTGGTGAAATCAACATTGATCCCGTGTTGTTGGAAGGTCCCAAGGCAAAAGATGAGGCGTTGTCCATCTAGGCATCAGGTAGCTTGGATTTGGCATTGGAGGAGGCCCAAGACTTGCATATCCTTGGTAGAGTGGAAGGGGGAATTGAAGTGATCAGTTACAAGCATTGTTTGGTGCCAGTGTCCTGCAGATGTTCCCTGAAACATTCTGCAAGTTGGTGTCCTGTCTCCCCAATGTAGAGACCACATCAAGAGCAATGGACACAGTAGATGAAGTATTTGGATCTGCAAAAAAATCCCTGCCGGATATGGAAGGATCCTTTGAGGTTTTGGATGGAGGTGAGGGCGGTGGAGTGGGTGTAGGAGTTACACCTTTTGCGGTGTCAAGGGAAGGTACTGGGAGTGGAGGGGGAGTTGATGGGGGGTGTGGACCTAACAAGGGAGTGGTCTCTCCAGAATGCAGACAGGGGTGGGGAGGGAAATGTATCGGAAATGGCAGAGGATGATGCGTTGTACCTAGAGGTTGGTGGGTTGGAAGGTGAGAACTAGGGGGCTACTGTCCTTGTTGCAGATGGAGGGGTAGGATTTAAGGGCGTGGGTACAGGAAGTGGAGATGCACTGGAGGGCATTGTTGGTCACGTGGGATGGGAAATTGCAGTCCTTGAAACAGGAGGCCATCTAGGATGTCCTGGAGTGGAATTTCTCGTCTCCTCCTGGGAGCAGATACAGTGGCGATGGACGACTTGGAAGTCAGGGATAGCATTTTTATGGGAGGTGTAGTCTAGGTACCTGTGGGAGTCAGTGGTTTTAACTAGGTATTGCCCAAATACTGGCAATGGGACTAGATTCATTTAGGATATCTGGTCAGCATGGACAAATTGGACTGAAGGGTCAGTTTTGGTGCTGTACATCTCTATGACCCATAGCAACGTGGTTGTACCTTGATGGTCTCTGAAATGGCCCACGCAAGACACTCAAGCCAAGGGCAATTAGGACTGGACAATAACTGCTGCTTCTGGGAGTGATCACCATGTCCAATCAAATAACAGTTTTTCAAAGCTCATGCTTCAGAGCATATCAGAGGCTGGCATTCATTATCTGACGCTGTTTATCAGTTCACCAATCCCTGAGCAGGTCAGGAAGCATTCCCAACAGCACAGCACTGCCTCAGCATGGCATGCAAGCCAGCTCTGATTTTTGATCATGTCCCTTCAGCGGGTCTTAATCCCAAGGGCTTCAGATTCTAGTTTACATTGTGGAAGCCAGCCTGAAGATCCAAGGCCAGGGTGCAGGATAGTAACAGGATTAACATGTTTTCAAGTTATCAAGTCCTGGGAATGAATGATCAGGAGTAGGAGATGGTACACCAAACCTGGAATTCAGTGAGTGAGGGGGAATCTTTTTTCCATGGGGTACATGGAAAAATGTTCAGAAGTATAATGATCAATTGAGTGAAATAGACAATGTAGATTGTAACTGAGGGAGGAGAACGATAGAAGAGATGAGAACACTTAGCCATGAGACGAGATTGTAAATTGTCACAAAGTGCATGAGACTCTTTTCACATCTTGAGGGTTTATAGAGAGGTAAGAGCAGACTGTTAAGAGATAGAATGACCAGTGAAGGTGTAGAGCACTGCTTCTTCATCATTTTCCTGCCTGTGTCCCATTATTCAGTGGGCGGCACGGTGGCACAGTGGTTAGCACTGCTGCCTCACAGCGCCAGGGACCTGGGTTCAATTCCCGCCTCAGGCGACTGACTGTGTGGAGTTTGCACGTTCTCCCCGTGTCTGCGTGGGTTTCCTCCGGGTGCTCCGGTTTCCTCCCACAGTCCAAAAGATGTGCGGGTCAGGTGAATTGGCCATGCTAAATTGCCCGTAGTGTTAGGTAAGGGGTATATGTAGGGGTATCGGTGGGTTGCGCTTCGGCGGGTCGGTGTGGGCTTGTTGGGCCGAAGGGCCTGTTTCCACACTGTAAGTAATCTAAAGGTAGGGGTGAGCTGCCTTCTCGAACCACTGCAGTCCACCTGCTGCAGATAGACCCACAATGCCCTAAGGGAGGGAATTCCAGGATTTTTGACTCAGCGACAGTGAAGACATGGTGATGTATTTCCAAGTCAGGATATTGAGAGGCTTGGAGGTGGTCGTGTTCCCATGTATCTGTTGCCCTTGTCCTTCTAGATAGTAGAAGGTGCTATCTGAGAATCTTTGGTAAATTACATCTTGTAGGTGGTGTTCACTGCTTCTACTGAGGGAGTGGATGTTTGTTAACGTGATGCCAATCACGCGGGCTGCCTTGTCCTGGATGGTATCAAGCTTCTTGAGCATTGTTGGTGCTTCACCCATCCAGGCCAGTGGCAAGTATTGAATCACATACTTGACTTGTGCTTTGTAGGTGGTGGACAGGCTTTGGGGAGTCAGGAGGTGAGTTACTTGCCACAATATTCACAGCCTCTGACCTGCTCTTGTAGTCACTGTATCTACTTGGTGAATCCAATTAAGTTTCTGGTCAATGACAACCCCCAGGATGTTGCTAGTGGGGAATTCAGTCATTGAATGTCAAGGTGTGGTGGTTAGATTCGCTCTTGTTGAAGACGATCAATACCTGGCATTTGCATGATGCAAATGTTACTTGTCGCGTTTCAGCCCAACCCTGGATTATATTGAGACCTTGTTGCACTGGGACATGGGCTGTTCCAGTATCTGGATTAGAGTGGTGCTGGAAAAGCACAGCAGTTCAGGCAGCATCCGAGGAGCAGGGAAATCGACGTTTCGGGCAAAAGCCCTTCATGTCGCGAATAGTGCTGAACATCATGCAATCATTGACAAACTTGCCCACTTATTATGGAGGGACGGCCATTGATGAAGCAGCTGAAGATGGTTGGGCCGAGGACCCACACTGAGAAACTCCTGCAGAGATGTCCTGGAGCTGAGATGACTGACCTCCAACAGCCGCAACCATCTTCCTGTGTGTTCGGTAGAACTCCAGTCAGTGGAGAGATTCCTTGGATTCACTTTGACTCCAGTTTTGCTTGGGTTCCTTGGTGCCACACTCAGTCAGATGTGACCTTGCTGTCAAGGGCTGTCACTCTCCCCTCACCCGTGCAGTTCAACTGCAAGGAAAACAGAAATTGCTGGAGAAACTTAGCAGGTCTGGCAGCATCTATAGTAAGAAAGCAGAGTTAATGCTTTGAGTCCAGTGACTCTTCATTAGAACTGATAGCAGCTGGTGAAAGGTGGTACTTACACTGAAGATGAAATTGTGGGGATTGGCAGAAGGTAGAGGTGAGTGGGTAAGTGAAGGCAGAGAGGGAGAGACATCTCAAGGTAAACAAGGAGAAAATGGATAGCAGGTCAGGACAGAAGGAAAGCTGAATAAATGAGAGGGTGAGAGCAGTAAAGAATGGGTGAGTTGTACTGAATGCAACCCATGTAATATGATGGGTCTAGGAGTAAATGGGAATGGGGGACAGAGCTAACAGCAACCATGTCATAACAGGACCGGGCGTGGGGGTGGGTAAAAGACATGGGAGGATTGAATCAGGCTCTAATGGTATTGAAGTCAATATTGAGTCCGAGAGGCTACACTGTCCCTAAGCAGAAGATGGAGACATTGGCATGGAAACATGGCAGTGTGGTGAAGTGGAGGCACCTGGAAGCCTAGGGATAGAACATAGGTCTTCCTCCAGTTTCTGTTGTTGTTTTCGATCTCCAGCAACCACAGTTCTTTGTTTATTTATTCTGGAGTTAACTGTTGTGTCCACGTTTGAACCAAGGCTGTAATGAGGTCAGGAGCTGAGTGGCCCTGGCAGAACCCAAACTGGGCATCACTGAGCTGGTTACTGCTGAGCAGGTGCTGTTTGATAGCGCTGTTGATGACACCTTCCATCACTTTACTGATGATCAAGAGTAGACTGACTGAGTGGGTTGGACTTGTCTGCTTTTTGTGTACAGGGCATACCTGGACAGTTTTCCACATTGTCAGGAAGATGCCAATGTTGTAACTGTACTGGTACTAGGGGAGTGGCAGGTCCTGGAGCACAAGTCTCCAATGCTGTTGCTAGACTGTTATCAGAACCTGTGAAGTACCCAGTGCCTCCAACTATTTCTTGATATTACATGAAATAAATTAAAGTTGGCTAAAGACTGGTACCTGTAAAGCTGGGGCCCTTGAGAGCAGGCTATGTTGGATCAGCTACTCTGCACCTCAGGCTGAATGTTGTTACAATTGCTTGTCTTTTGCCCTGATGTGCTGGACTCCCCCATCATTGAGGATGGGAGATATGTTGCAGAGCCTCCTCCTCTTAATGAGTTGTATCTTCTGAGGCTGTTTGTTTGTGCTTTGCATTGCATTGTAGTGTTTTATTATGTCACAGAAGATACAGAAATACAGATTGCTGTGATTCTGCACAAGAAACATATTTGAAAGAAAGCTGCATTGGACACTGAGAGGAACATTTGTGTTCTCACCGTCATTGCACTGCCCTGTTCAAGGGGCACTAGCTGAACACTACTGCATTGAATATTTGGGGATCCTGGTGGTGTCCTGATGCTGTCTCTAGAGCAGTAATCCAGAAACCCAAGCTAATGCCCTGGTGGAATTTAGATTCGATTCATAAAATCTGGAAAGTTTGTCTTGGTCACAGTTACCAGCGAGTAAAAAATGAGGTCTGCAGATGCTGGAGATCACAGCTGAAAATGTGTTGCTGGTCAAAGCACAGCAGGCCAGGCAGCATTTCAGGAATAGGGAATTCGACATTTCGAGCATAAGCCCTTCATCAGGAATCATTCCTGATGAAGGGCTTATGCTCGAAACGTCGAATTCCCTATTCCTGAGATGCTGCCTGGCCTGCTGTGCTTTGACCAGCAACACATTTTCAGCACAGTTACCAGCGGTCTATCATCAATCATCGTGCAAACCCATCCAGTTCACTGACATGCGATAAGAAGGAAATCCATCATTCTCATCTGATTGTGACGCCCAGCTGACAGTAATGTCCTTTCTGGCCCACAGCCGTGCGTCCCTTGACATTGTTAATGCCCAGCTAAATACCTCTTCAATGTGATGAGGGTTTCTTTACCATCCTTACGGGCATGGACCTCCAAATTCCCACCACCCTTCCTTCACATTTCCCTCACATTTCCTCAAAACCTCCTGCGCTTCCCCTAAATCAATGCCCCTGCTCATTAATACCCCCACCAAGGGGAAGGTCTCTTCCTGTCAACTCTATCTATATCCCTCAATCATTCTGGATGTAGGTTCACTCGCTGAGCTGGGAGGTTCATTTCCAGATATTTCATCAGCCTACTAGGTAACATCTTCAGTGGGCCTCAGGCGAAGCAGTGTACATGATTCCTGCTTTCTATTTATGTGTTTGGGCTTCTTTGGGTTTGTGATGTCATTTCCTGTGGTGATGTTATTTCCTGTGTATAATGCCATTTCCTGTTCTTTTTCTCAGGTGGTGGATGGGGTCTAACTCGAAGTGTTTGTTGATAGTGTTCTGGTTGGAATGTGATGCTTCTAGGAATTCTCGTGCGTGTCTTTGTTTGGCTTGTCCTAAGATGGATGTGTTGTCCCAGTTGAAGTGGTCTCCTCCCTTATCTGGATGTGAGGATACTAGTGAGAGTTGGTCATGTCTTTTTGTGGATAGTTGATGTTCATGTATCCTGGTGGCTAGTTTTCTGCCTGTTTGTCCAATGTAGTGTTTGTTACACTTCTTGCGCGATATTTTGCAAATGACAGATAAACAACAGCTAATGAACTTGAATGACCCAGTACAGACAACAGGCAAATCTAATGTCATTTACAAAATACCATGTGAGAACTGTAACAATCACTACATTGGACAAACATTTGACACGTTGACTTTCTTGCAAATGACCCACTGTTCACTTTCCGATAATTTAGCGCCCGCACTTAAAGCATCGAAAGTATCTCCAACGTTACAAAGGTGGTTGATAGCTTACCCCTGTAGGTGTAGATGCACAGCATCAGTGCCCAATGTCCCACATCCATTAATTTAGAATCGCAAATTGCCAGAGAAAAGGGGGGGGTGAATTACATTCAAAAACACATCCATAAATCTGAAGCAAGAATCTTAGTGGCCTGCCCAAGGCAGGAAGAGACAGGAATAAATGTCTGCATTAAATAATACCTCACTATGAGTTCTCCTTAACTCTGGCTTTCAGTCCATTGATTTCTGCAGCTGTCCACTCTGTACTTTCAGAGATTGACATAATGTCTTCTCTAATTTTAACTGGATTTCCTATTTCCTAATTCAGACCTATTTCCTGGTAATTTGAAGTGCAATACAATCACGGACGTCTTACGGCACAGAAGGAGGCTATTCAGCCCATCGGGCCTGCACCCCCAACTCTTCAAATGAGATCACACCAACCTCCTGACCTTTCTCTATATCCCTGCACATGAATTCAGACCAAATAACCAGCCTGGGCCCTCTTGAATGTCTGGATCGAACCTACCTCTAACAGGTTTTCCAGGCAGTGTATTCTGACTCAATCGTCAGCACTGCTGCCTCACTGTGCCAGGGACGTGGGTTCGATTCCCACCTCAGGTGATTGTGTGGAGTTTGCACATTCTCCCTGTGTCTGCATGGGTTTCCTCCAGATGCTCTAGTTTCCTCCCGCACTCCGAAGATGTGCAGGTTAGGTGAATTGCCCATCCTAAATTGCCCATAGTGTCCAGAGATGTGCATTGGGTGCATTAGTTAGGGGGAATGGGGAGGTCAGATACTCTTCAGAAGGTCGGTGCGGACTTGTTGGGCCGAAAGGCTTGTTTCCATACTGTGGGGATTCTATGAAACCCAAACCACTTGCTGGGTGAAAGTCTTTTTCCCATAAACCCCCTGCCTTATTTGCACTTGACTTTAAATCTATGCCCTTCTCTGCTTGTTCTTTTTACAAGTGGGGACATCCGTCTGCTCTATTCAACTCCCTCTTGCTTTTGAACACTTCTGTCAAACCTCCCCTCAGTCTTCTTCTCTCCAAGAGATCTGTCCCAATGTCTTTGATCTGTCCTCATCACTGAAGTTTCTCATTCCTGGAACCTTCTTTGCAAACTGCTGCTGCCCTCCCACCAATACATTCACAACTGTACCCAGTACTCCTGCTGAGGTCTAACAAGGGTCTTATCCAAGTTCAACACCACCTCCTTGTTTTTGTCCGCTATAAAAAGTTCATAAACTGTTCCTGGTACCCCCAATATCAGATGCTTACTGTACCTCAATGGAGTGCCATACTTTACGCATGCACCCAGATGTTGGTTCATTGACAGGTGAGCCACTATAGCCACAGCTGGGTTTGCCTTGCCTAATGCTAGCAAGCTAAGTCATCATAGTCTCACCAGACCATAGGGCTCAGACAGACAGCTGGTGGCAGTTTAACCTAAGGGTCACTGTGCCTCAGGTAATAGGGGAGGGTGAGGAGAGTCTTTCATGGTAACCTCAGGCCGGTGATGGGAATTGAACCTATGCTGTTAGCATCTCACTGCTTTGTAAACCAAACATCCAGCCAACTGAGCTAAACGTACCCCACCCTCAGTGGCTTACTGGATGACAATCAGGGATGGGAAACGTACCCCTGCTGGTTATTTACCTTTTGACTGCCCTAACCCAGGAGACAGACACCAACACCTCACACCTTCAATGCATTATCTGGGCTAACATGACATCATAATGTTTAGACTGATTCTAATCTAAAGAATGAATTAACAATGTCTTACATGGATTCATGCAGTTTTTGAGTAACTTTGTACTTTGCTCAAAAACTGCATGAATCCATGTATTACTCTGTTAATTCATTTTTTAGATTAGAATCAATCTAAACATTATGGCACAGACAGTAGCACACAGGGGGCTAACACCTTCAACACATTATCTGGGCTGACACCAATTGTTAAAGTTAACCTGAGAATGTAACTTCATGAAAAGGTTTTGTGATTTACATATGAAAAAAGTGCAAGTCACACAGTCATTCTAACAGATGAGAGACTTAACAATCAAGGTTTTTTTCAATGTATAATTTCAGTTCCATCACACTGTAAACTTTTGCTATAAATTCTGTGCCTTACAATTGTGTCCATCACAACCACCTGCTGAAGGAGTGGCGTTCCGAAAGCTAGTGATTCCAATTAAACCTGTTGGACTATAACCTGGTGTTGTGTGATTTTTAAGATTGTTATGCATGCAGCATAGAGGGAGCTCTGTGGTTCATTGTCCCTCTGCTGGCCATTTCAAAGAGCAATTTAATTAAGCGCTGTATTCTTCCATTTCAATTACTGAGCCAATTCTCTTAAAAATTACCAATGAATGCCTCCACTGCCCTCTCAGATTATAACAATTCACTGTGGAAGAAAGGAACTTCTTCATCTCCTTATTGATTCTTTAGCCAATTATCTTAAATCTATGTCATCTAGTTAATGACCTTCCTGTCAGTGTAAACAGTTTCTCCACATTTACTTTGTTGAGACCCACTGTAATTTCAAACACCGCGATCAAATCTTCCGCCTCCCTGCCCCTTGAACTCATCTGCTGGAAGCAATTCCAGGTTTGTTTTCCCAAACTTCTGTCTGAGTGACACCACATCCCCTTCAGAGTCCAGAAGACATTCCCAACCTCACTGCAGCTGGTATTGGAGGTCACAATGAACTGGTTTTGGGAAGATCCGTAGTTACTGCAATTCACAAACAAGTCTTCAACCACTCTGTCTCGTTTTTAGCAATTATCTCACCATGGCACACGGATGGGACTTCGTAAGAAGTACATTGACAGAATTCCAGCCTCCTGTGGGTCATGCATTTTCAACGCTGTCTTTTTAATTAACTCGACAGCCTGCTAATTGTAAGTTATAGCCAACCTGCAGCAATCAATTAACCCATCCAGCTGCCTCCAGGTTTCCCTTGTGCACACTCAAATGTTCCTGTGGATTGGTTAAACTTATCCAAGTGGGACCAAGTCCTGAAACTCCCTCCTTAACGGCACTGTGGGTGTCCCTGGTTCCAGAAGGCAGCTCCAGGGCAATTAAGGATGGGCAATAATTGTTGATAGTACCCACATCCTCTAAATAAATAACACAATGTTAGAACAGCCAGATAATAAAAACACTGCAGAGATGGTACCGCTTTGAATTGTTACCAGGTCTAAGGATATTATTAGAGAGGGTTCAAAAGAGATTTGCCAGGATATTGCTGGGAATGACAGGTTTCTGTTATAAAGAAAGGTTGGATAGGCTGGGACTTTTTTCACTGGAGTCTAGAATGTTGAGAGGTGATCTTGTACAAGCTTATAAGATCGTAAGGGTTACAGACAGGGTTAATGGTAGATGTTAATGCCTAGCTTGGGAGATTTCAAGATTAGGGGACATATTTTTAAGGTGAGAGGAGAGAGATTTTAGAAAGTCATAAGGAGCAAGTTTTTTACACAGAGGGTGGTTCACATTTGGAATGAATTTCCTGAGGAAGTGGTGGGATGCAGGTACAGTTACAACGTTTAAAAGACACTTAGATAAGTACATAATAGGAGCATTTTGGAGGGATATGGGCCAGGAGCAGGCAGGTGGGACTAGTTTAGATTGGGATTATGGTCAGCATGGACTGGTTGGACCGAAGGGTGCTATATGACTCTGTGAGATTCCTGTGCAGAATGTTCTTGTCAATGGACACTGACAGGACACCTTGCAGATATATTCAAATCGCCCTGTTCAGAGATTTTATTACACACTTCAGGAGCAGGTGGATCCTGAACCAGGGTCTCCTGGGTCAGAGATAGGGACACTACCACTGTGCCACAAGACCCTCTGTACTACTAAATGGATTCACTCCACATCTTACAAATTAGTCTATGCACCCTCCTTCCTCACTGCACACCACTGTACTCTCCAATGTTTGAAAAAACGCAAATAGATTGAAATAAAGAGACATTAGCCAAGGTCTGGGATTGTACAGAGATGTCTTTATCAGAAGAGTTCATGGTTCTAACCGCACCCATGCAGCTGTGTGACTATTGCAACAGTAAACAGATATATGTGTACACATCAAGGAATAATTTATCAAAACAAAGTTATCAGTAACTTTATAGTGTGCATTACAGTTTTAGAAATCTCACAATTCTACAAAGATCATTCGGTGCTGTTGGTTCTAATTGCAATTCTATTCCCCATTCATTGATCACAGAACCATCGTGTTACTTTTACAGGGGAGAGTCTGTGCATGAGAGTACTTTCAGGTTGACTGACTCAAACAAACATGGAGCGCTTGCCCCAATTCCTGTCCCATCTGTCTCGGTGCATAGTGTGTGCAACAGACACTTTTTGAGAATGTTGAAAGGTCAAGAGAAACTCAGCAGGTCTGGCAGTGTCGGTGCGGGAGAGAAAGTAGAGTTAACGTTTTGGATCCAGAGATCTGAAATTTTGAGTTCAGTTTATCAGTCTTGAAACGCTAACTCTGTTTTTCTCTCTTCACAGATGTTGCCAAGACCCACTGGGCTTCTATAACACCTTTTTGTTCGGATTTCCAGGAGTTGCAGTATTATACTTTAGAGAATTTTGCAAAATAAAGAATCAATGAATTCCTTCTCACTCTCCCCAGGTGCCTGCATTGGTAGTTCCAAACACCTTCATGGAGATAAGGCTTAGATTTTAAGGTCTGGATGTTTTTCTTACATTTCAGCTTTGTTTGCTGTTGTTGTTCTATTTCATTTCTGGTTTTATACCCAAGATGGTGCCGGAGAATGGAGACTTTGTACACTTTTCACTGTACTCATATATTCCTATACTTGAGTACACATGACTATAAAATCTAATTCTAATTCATTCCTTCCCTTCTTTAATTCTTCCCTCCCTCTCTCTTTGCCTCCTTCCTTTCCTTTCCTTCATTTCTTCCTTCCCTCCCTCCCTTTATCAGTGATTCTCACCTCCCTCAGTCTCACATTCTCAATGTTTTCCTTCCTTCTTGTTGCGTCATGAGCTAAGAAGTTGTTTTATGTTAATCCCACTCACCGTTCTTTCAATCCTGGCTACTAAGAGGTAACAGGCTCACCAGGACAAGGCACGGTTGATTAATTCCTGCATTACAACAGAAACATTTCATTGACTGTAAAGAGCTCTGGATGGTTGTGAATGGTACTATACAAATGTAAGTTCTTCAATGCCCTCCAAATGGAGATGGTCTGTTAATCAGGATGATGGGAGGGTCATTCATTGGGAAGGAAGGACAGAGCACATACTCCTGATCAGGTGGTAGGGTCCCTCGACAGTTCAGGGTTAGGACATGGCTTGAAGTTGGAGTACATTGTTCACAGACGCACAGGCTGTAATCTTCTTGGGTCTAGAGTAGAATGGTGCTGGAAAAGCAGCATCTGCAGTCCTCACTTTTGCCTATAATCTTCCTGGCTCTACAGAGGCATCACTGATCCAAGCTCACTTCCCCCATTCTCCCTTCGCTCATCAGTGTGGGGTCAGAATCACCCAGTACTGTGCCCTGTGCATACTATTGGAGGGTAGGACTTAAATAAAGCCAGTTCAGGTTTGGATATGATTAGCACTTTCTAGGCTGAACCTACACACAGCAACATTGAGGCAAGTCTTTTGCCTTCCAGGAAATACCCATCGCTGTCTTTCATACAGCAACCTGAGTGGAGCTATAAAGGGGGGGTTGCTCCTACACTCCCTGCAATTTGTTTTTCCCACTGAATGCCCTCTGAGGTTCATACATAGTGGCAACGTTCCGAACCGGACTTCAATGCATCGGAATCTCCAATTGTCCGTGTAGGTCAGAGGTAAAGGTAGCTGGCTTCCAAGTAGTTTGACCCAGATCGAACACAAGGGGAGGCAGTGATGTAGTGGAGTAGGGCAGCACGGTGGTCAGTGGTTAGCACTGCCACCTAACAGCGCCAGGGACCCAGGTTCAATTCCAATCTCGGGTGACTGTCTGTGTGGAGTTTGCACATGGATTTCCTCTGGGTGCTCCAGTTTCCTCCCACAGTCCAAAGATGTGCAAGTTAGGTGGATTGGCCATGGGAAGTGCGGGGATAGGGTGGGGCGGGATCTGGTTGGGAAGCCCTTTGGAGGATCAACGGGCCAAATGCCCGCTTCCACACTGCAGGGATTCCATGATCGCTGTTAAAAACCCATGATGCCCTTCAGGGCAGGGTATGTGTGGTTATGTGACTACACACCTACAGGAATGGGATGATGACAGTGGGTCAGCTCCAGTCAGTGTCAGCTCAGTCAGTGTCAGCTCCAGTCCCTGTACTGGGCCAGGTCTGTGGGCACATTTTATAAGTTGCGGATTTGCACTTGCAGCGTATGTGAGTGATGTCTATATGCCAAAGAATACGAATTTTATTATCCATTGTTTTTACCATCTGATACATGTTAAAAGAGCAATTTGATAGGACTGCATTAACCCATTCATGACCATCACTTCAAGATCCCTGTTTCTCTAGAGCAGAGGCATTGGAAATCATTCTCTAGTTTGCATCTTATTAACACCCACTGAACATTCAGAAGCAACATTGCCCCAGTACCTTTGAAGCAGTGAAAACCCAAACCACCGGATCCTGGATAACTGGGGTGGAGTTACACTTCCTGTCGAACATGGTCTGCTGATCAAGAACAGCTAAAGGTCAAAGTGCATGTGGAGGTACCTGAGCAGGCACTATATGACAGTACCCAGGTTCTACCTGAAGCATGGTCCATGGCGCATTGATGTCACTGCTTCATCCTGAGTGGTTTCATCACAAATGCATACAGCACACAGGAGGCCCTTCGGCCCATCAAGTCTGCACCGACAACAAAAAAAAATCACCAAAAAAATAAATCTGACATTCCAGCACCAGACCCATAACTTTGAACGTTATGACGTTTTGGGTTTCCAAGTACTTGTTAAAGTTTGTGAGGTTTCCCATCCCAACTGCCCTCCTGGACAGTACATTTCTTCCACCCTCAGGGTGAAAATGGATTTCCTCAAATCCCCTCTAAACTTTCTGCCTTTGACCTTAAAATGATGCCCCCTTGTTACCGACCCCTTCACTAAAGGAAACAACTGCTTCCCATCAACAAAGGCCCTCATATCTTACCGACACCTCAGTTAGGACCCCCTTCAGCTTTTTCTGCTCCAAAGAAAAACAACCTGAACTCACCCAGCTTCCCTCCACCGCCAAACTGCTCCGTCCCAGACTACATCCTGGTAAAGCTCCTCTTGGGCAGTTTTCAGTCAGTGGTGGTCTGCCTCTGCCTTCCACTCTCAGGGACTGAACCCACACTATAAACATCAATCTGAATCATACACTAGCCAGCTGAGCTAAACTGTGCTCTCAGTACACAGAGGGAACCAACAAAGTAGAGTAGAATGGTGGAGAGAGCTTCCATTGAGGCATTCAAGAGGACACTGGAAAATTATTTGGATTGAAATGGTGTGCAAGGAATTGGGAAAACAGAAAAGATAGGAGCAGGAAGAGGCCATTCAGCCCTTTGAGTCTGCCCTACCATTCACAATCATGGCTGATCATCCAACGCAATAGCCTAATGCTGCATTCTCCCCAATAACCTCTGATCTCATTCACCCCAAGTGCTATAGCTAGTCACCTCTTGAATACATTCAATGCTTTGGCATCAACTACTTCCTGTGGTAATGAATTCCACAGGTTCACCGCTCTCTGGGTGAAGAAATGTCTCCTCATCTCCAATGAGAATGGTCCATCCAGAATCCACAGTCTGTGACCGGTGGTTCTGGACACATCCACCATCGGGAACATGCTCCCTGCACCTACTCTGTCCAGTCCTGTTAGAATGTTATAAGTCTCTCTGAGATTCCCCACCTCACTTTGTCTGAACTCTAGTGAAAACAATCCTAACCTCATCAATCTCTCCTCGTACGTCAGTCCCTCCATCCCCGGAATCAGCCTGGGAAAGCCTTGCTGCACTCCCTCGAGAGCGAGAGCATCCTTCCTCAGAAAAGGAGACCAAAGCTGCCCACAATATTCTGGTATAGCCTCACTGAGGCCCTGAGTTGAGAGTGTGGTGCTGGAAAAACACAATGGGTCAGACAGGATCTGAGGAGCAGATCAGGAATCCTGACGAAGGGCTTTTGCCCGAAACGTCGACTCTCCTGCTCCTCGGATGCTGCCTGACCTGCTGCGCTTTTCCAACACCACACTCTCAACTCTGATCCCCAGCATCTGCAATCCGCACTTTCTCCTCACCGAGGCCCTGTATAAATGCAACAACACATTCCTGCAGGAAAGGCAGGAGACTGGCACTAGGGAATGATGCTCGTTTGTATTGCTAGTACAGACACAATAGGCCGAATAGCCTCCTTTTGTGCTGTAATAACTGTGTGGGAGCACGAGCATATACATATTGCCATCCAGAATAGTGGGGATAACAGTGCGTGCCTGAATATCCCCTCTTATGCAACGGTGAGTGTATTACCAGTATTTCAACTCCATTAAATGTTCTGACCTCAGCTGAGGGTTACCACACAATATTTGAAAGTGTCACAGTAATGAGTCAAACAAGCCCAGAGAGAATTAAGATTGTAACACATGGAACACCATGTACACTCCCTTTTGTTTAATATTATATATTTATATAGATCTTTCAAAAAATATCCTCCAATATTTCAATGTACAAGTATTGTCGTTATGAGATCAGCTTTGAACAATATTTGAAAACAAAAGAAAAATAAACCACATACACAGAGGGGGTTACGATTAACTTTTCTCATCGGGCGAAGCAAATCAGGGAAGGGGTGGACTGCTCTTCAATTTGCTGTCGTTCATTTCCTTCGCCTGGCGCTAAAAGCCAAGGTGACCCTAAAGCACCTATTCCTATCGGGACATGACCACAAGTTCCTAGTGCACGATCAGATTGTACTCCCGGGTCCCGTTCAGTGACTGGTTTGTAAAACCCTTCCCTCGCGTGGTAGTCCAAGTCTGATTCTGAACGAGGCCGGGGTACAGATCCAGAGCAGGAGGTCCGAGGTATTGCCTGGTATTGTAAGTGTAGTCTCCATTGTTAGGACACGTTATTGGACAGGGTCAGCTGATGTTCAAACTGGTCTTCAATTGCAGCACTGAAGGCATCACCTGAAAGGCAAGGTGAGGAGATAAATCCAGGGGCCTCAAAAACAGCCACAGCTCAAAACCACAGCAAGCACTGACAGTCAGGAACTACGTCCTCATGTAAAGCACAGGGGAAACATAACTACCCTTTCAGTACGTGAATCATTTGGAAATGTTAAAAGTGAGGAATTGACAGAATTACATTATTTGTTGTTGTGGTTCTGTTCGCCGAGCTGGAAGTTTTTGTTGCAAACGTTTCGTCCCCTGGCTAGGCGACATCATCAGTGCTCTGGAGCCTCCTGCGAAGCGCTTCTTTGATGTTTCTTCCGGTATTTATAGTGGTCTGTCCTTGCCGCTTCCGGGTGTCAGTTTCAGCTGTCCGCTGTAGTGGTTGGTATATTGGGTCCAGGTTGATGTGTTTGTTGATGGAGTTTGTGGATGAATGCCATGCCTCTAGGAATTCCCTGGCTGTTCTCTGTCTGGCTTGCCCTATGATAGTAGTGTTTTCCCAGTCGAATTCATGTTGTTTGTTGTCTGCGTGTGTGGCTACTAGGGATAGCTGGTCGTGTCGTTTCGTGGCTAGTTGATGTTCATGTATGCGGATTGTTAGCTGTCTTCCTGTTTGTCCTATACAGTGTTTTGTGCAGTCCTTGCATGGTATTTTGTAAACTATATTAGTTTTGTAAACTACATTTACATGAGCAAAACTAATATAGTTTACAAAATACCATGCAAGGACTGCACAAAACACTATATAGGATAAACAGGAAGACAGCTAACAATCCGCATACATGAACATCAACTAGCCACGAAACGACACGACCAGCTATCCCTAGTAGCCACACACGCAGACAACAAACAACATGAATTCGACTGGGAAAACACTACTATCATAGGGCAAGCCAGACAGAGAACAGCCAGGGAATTCCTAGAGGCATGGCATTCATCCACAAACTCCATCAACAAACACATCGACCTGGACCCCATATACCAACCGCTACAGCGGACAGCTGAAACTGACAACAGGAAGCAGCAAGGACAGACCTCTATAAATACCGGAAGAAACATCAAAGAAGCGCTTCGCAGGAGGCTCCAGAGCACTGATGATGTCGCCTAGCCAGGGGACGAAACATTTGCAACAAAAGCTTCCAGCTCGGCGAACAGAACCACAACAACGAGCACCCGAGCTACAAATCTTCGCACAAACCTTGTACATTATTTGTGTTATAGATCACTGGGGGACTCTTGAGTTTTAAATTTTTTTTATTATTAGATCCCCTCCAGGGTGAAAACAGGCCCTTCAGCCCAACAAGTCCACACCGATCCTCCGAAAAGTAACCCACCCAGACCCATTTCCCTCTGACTAGCCTATGCGAAATTTAGCATGGCCAATTCACCCTGACCAACTGCACATGTTTGTGACTGTGGGAAGAAACCGGAGCACCCGGAGGAAACCCACACAGACACAGGGAGAATGTGCAAACACCCACACAGAGTCGCCCAAGGCTGGAATCGAACCTGGGACCCTGGTGCTGTGAGGCAGCAGTGCTAACCACTGAGCCACCATGCCACCGGTGCTTAGCTCTGCTCACATGGGGGTTGAACCAGGGTTTTGTAAAACTGCAGCAGAGCTTCTGCCCCCTGATACTTCCAGTGCTCTAGATACAAAGGCCCACTTTCCATTAGCTTTCTTGATTATTTTCTACACTTGTTTCTGACTCTTTTAAGAGCTGTGCACCTGAGTCCCCAGGTCTCTTTGAACATACATTGCATTTAACTTCATACCATCAAGAAAAATCGGGTTTGTCAGGGCTTGAACATCCTCGTTATCACATCACTGACCAGGAATCTCCCCCGCTCTCAGCAGCACGAATTGGGAGGATTTTAGATTGAAATCAAACTAATTGGCCCTGTTATTGTAGAACTGTTACAGTGTAAACGAAGACCAGTCTGCCCATCGCGGCTGTGCTAGCTCTCTGAGCATTATAAGTTATGAGTAACCTCCTCCATTCTGAATGCACCTTTGTTCTCCACCATGTCTTGGAGCGAGACTTGAATCTGGAGCTTCTGGATCAGAGACAAGGACGCTACTCATCGTACTACGATACATTCACCCAGATTTTTGTTAGGTGACATCTTTAAAGGAGATGAAACCCAAAAGTGGGTTCCTGGAATAAATCAATCTTAATCTCAGGGAATGACAGATCGCACTGAGTGTCCTCCTCATGGTCTTTCAGCTCTTCACATTTATCACAGAATCCCTACAGTGTGGAAGGAGGCCATTTAACCCATCAAGTCTACGCCAGCCATCCAAAGAACATCCCACCCAGACCCACACCCCCCTATCCTATCCCTGTAATCCCACATTCCACTAGCTAACCCACTTAGCCTGCACATCCCTGCGACAATTTCCCATGGCTGGGCATCTTTGGAAGGAAACCTACGCAGACACAGGGAGAACGTGCAAACTCCACACAGACAGTCACCCGAGGCTGGAATTGAACCCGGGTCCCTGGTGCTGGGAGGCAGCCGTGCTAACCACTGAGCCACCGTGCTGCCCATTAATTCCCTACAAATATATTCCACTGAAATTATCACATCCATCATAAAACCTACTTCCTTTTGAAATGAGGAATTAATCGAAACAGCAAGTGCTGGAGAAACTCGGCAGGTCTGGCAGCGTCCATGGAGAGAGAAACGGTTAACATTACAAATCTGATATGACTTCTTCAGAACATTTCACATGATGTGTCACTGGACTCAAAACTCTGTGTTTCTCTCTCGCTCACTCTCACAGATGCTGCCACAACTGCAGAGCCTCTCCAGCATTTTCTGTTTGTCTCAGACCATTGGCATCATAGTTCTCTGCTTCTTTATGGAACTGTTTGAGAAATGCGTTTCAAAGTTTAATCTTCTTAACCGCTCGATTCTTTGGAACAGGAATTGACAGGGTGACCAGTCGGGTGTTTGAAGTGAACACAAAGAGTTGTGGATGATGTAAGTCTGAAACTCAAGCAGACACAGTGCTGGAGAAACGCAGTTCTGAAGAAAGGTTACTAGACTTGAAACGTTAGCTCTTTTTGTTTCTCCACAGATGCTGCCAGACCTGCTGAGTTTCTCCAGCAGTTTCTGCTTTTGCTTTCGTATTTGAAGTCCCTGACCCTGGTCTTTCCTGCTACTGTGCCCTGGAATTTTGGCTTCCTTGTGGTAGCCCACACTCTGTGTGGACGTTTGAACCTACAACTTTCCAGTAACAGCAAGAACTTAGGAACTAGGAGCAGGATTAGGTCGTCTGGCCTTTTGAGCTTGCTCTGCCATTCAATAAGATCATGGCTGATCTCTTTGTGATCTCAGTTCCACTTACCTGCCCTCTCCCTGTATCCTGTAATTCCTCTACTGTTCAAAAAAATTATCTATCTTAGCTTTAAAAACATTCAATAAGGAAGCCTCAACCACTTCCCTGGGCAGGAAATTCCACAGATTCACAACCCTCTGGGTGAAGACGTTCCTCCTCAATTCAGTCCTAAATCTGCTCCCTCTAATTTTGAGGCTATTCCCTCTTGTCCTAGTTTCACCCGCCAGTGGAAACATCCTCTCTACTTCTGGCTCATCTATTCCCTTCATAATTTTACATGTTTCTATAAGATCCCCCCTCATTCTTCTGAATTCCAGTGAATATAATCCCAATCTCCTCAGTCTCTCCTCATAGAAGACTGTACTCACCGAGCACTTCCAAAACCTGTCACATTTCTCCTCAGTGATGGAGCCTGTGATGGGCTGAGTCTATACCATGTTCTGGATCAGTGGTGCTGGAAGAGCACAGCAGTTCAGGCAGCATCCAACGAGCAGCGATATGGACGTTTCGGGCAAAAGCCAGTCTATACCATGGTCCAATGCAGACATGCCAAGCACAGCCTACCCACAGAATGGGGAGAAGGCAGCACTGTTCACTCCAGTAATGTTTGCAGAATGGCCTGGAATGCTACTAGGTATCGCCTTTCCAGTTTATCAACCCAACCATCTTTCAATTACTGCATCACACAGTGACCTGAGCTTACTCAGAGAAACCGGAGATAATCATTTCCAATAATCCAGGGCAGTATTCTATACCTGAAACTGGCCCTGAGTAAATCTCATTCTGGTTGTAATCAGAGTCGATCGCTGAATGCAGCCTGTTTAATAATAAATGGTTGACTCTGATTTGTGAGATAATAGCTGTTTTTAACTGCCACAGAACGACTTACTGCCTGAAAACTGAACATCACAGAAGGAACACTTGCATTGAAATGGCGCCCTTCACAACTCTCAGTGCATTGCAGCTAACGAGCTGGTTTTGTTTGAATTGTAGTCACTGTGCTAATGTTGCAAGGTAGGGAGGTGTGGGAGAGCAGTATTGAGAGGGCGACTCTACAGCCATTTCTGTGGCTATCAGCGAGACACCAAGACGGTGTGTTGTCTCCCCAGTGGGAGGATCAAAGATGTCCCTGGGTGGGCACAGGATACTCTGAAGGGGGAGGGTGAGCAGCCAGAGATTGTGGTCCATGGGTAACAAGAGAGATGAGGTCCTGCAAAAGAAAATTTAGGGAGTGACGTAGAATGTTGAAGAGCAAGACCTCGAGGGTTGTCACCTTAGGATTACTCCCTGTGCCATGTGTGAGTGAGGTCATGAATAGGAAGATAATAAAGATGAATGCATTGGTAAAGAGCTGGTGTAGGAAGACGGGGGTCAGATTTCTTCTAGGGCAGGTGGGACCTGTACAAGAAGATGGGTTGCTCCTACATTGGAGGGACACCAATGTCCTGACAGGGAGGTTTACTAGTGCCACTTGGGAGGGTTTCAAGGAGTATGGGGCAGGGGAGAGGAACCAGCTCAATAGGTCAGCATGTAGACTCCTTGAGGAGAAGGTCAAGGTTAAGCCACGTTAGTCTAATGGGAAGAGCAGCCAACGCCAGTTTAATGAACTTGGCAGGACTGGTGCGCTGAAGTCTATTTATTTCAATGCAAGGAATATAACAGGTAACGCAGATGAGTTAGTTCATGGAACGATAGAGTTGTAGCAATTCCAGAAACTTGGGGAAGGGAAGGGCAGCACTGGCAGCTCCACATTTCAGGGTTTAGTGTTTCAGGCGTGATAGAGAGGGATGTGGAAGGGGTCGGCGAGTTGTATTACTGATTAAAGAGAGTCCCACAGCTGCACTGAGAGAACATAGAGTCATAAAGATGTACAGTGCTGAAACAGACCCTTCAGTCTAACCCGTCCATGCCTACCAGATATCCCAACCCAATCTAGTCCCACCTGCCAGCACCCGGCCCATATCCCTCCAAATCCTTCCTATTCATACACCCATCCAAATGCCTCTTAAATGTTGCAATTGTACCAGCCTCCACCACTTCCTCTGGCAGCTTATTCCATACACATACCACCCTCTGTGTGAAAAAGTTGCCCCTTAGGTCCCTTTCATATCTTTCCCCTCTCACCATAAACCTATGCCCTCTAGTTCTGGACTCCCCCATCCCAGGGAAAAGACTTTGTCTATTTACCCTATCCATGCCCCTCATGATTTTATAAACCTCTATAAAGTCACCCCTCAGCCTCCAATGTTCCAGGGAAAACAGCCCCAGCCTGTTCAACCTCTCCCTATAGCTCAAATCCTCCAACCCTGACAACATCCTTGTAAATTTTTTCTAAACACTTTCAAGTTTCACAACATCTTTCCAATAGGATGGAGACCAGAATTGCATGCAATATTCCAAAAGTGGCCTAACCAATGCCTTGTCCAGCCACAACATGACCTCCCAACTCCTGTAGTCTGACCAATAAGGGAAAGTATACCAAATGCTGCCTTCACTATCCTGTCTACCTCTTGGAGGGCTCCTTCAGGGAGGCCATAGTTTGCATTGAAATGGCGCCCTTCACAACTCACAGTGCATTACAGCTAATGAGCTCGCTTTTGTTTGAAGTGTAGTCACTGTGTTAATGTACTGAGACCATAACCAGACAGGACTCCTGAGCAGCGGAGGCTGAGGAGAGACTTGAGAGAAATCTATAAAATTATGCGATGCACAGATAGGGTTGACGCTCAGAATCTTTATCCCTCCCAGAGCTGAACTGTCTAATACTAGGGGGGCAGGCATTTAAGGGGAGAGGGGGAAAGATCACAGGAGATGTGAGGACCAGGTGTTTTACAGAGGGTGGTAGAAGTCTGGAACGCACTTCCAGGGGTAGTGGTGGATGCAGATTCCATAGGGGCTTTTAAGGGATTTTTAGATAACCACATAAGCAAGGAACGGAGGGATATGGACTAAAGGTTTGGTTTAATTTGGTGTCATATGTGGCACATGATGGTGGGCTGAAGGGCCTTTTCCTGTGCTGTACTGTTCTACATTCTATATTCTAACTCCTGAATAAGAAAGGTGCAATCACTATCCTGGGGTTATGCTATAGGCCTCCCAATAGCCAGGGTGAAATAGAGGAACAAATACGTAGGTAGATCACGGAAAGTTGTAAAAACAGCAGGGTTGTTATAATGGGTGATTTCAACTGCCCCAATATTGGGACTCCCTTAGTGCCAGGGGTTTAGATGGGACAGAATTTGTTACGTGCATCCAGGAGGGTTAATGACACAATATGTGAATAGTCCAATTAGAGAAGGGGCCATATTAGACCTTGTATTGGCCAAGTGACTGAAGTTACAGTGGGAGAGCATTTTGGGGACAGCGATCCTAATTTTGTGAGTTTTAAGTGACTTATGGATAAGAATAATATTGATCCTCAGGAGAAAATGTTAAACTGGGGGAAGGCTAATTACAACGACATTAGGCAGGAACTGGAGAAATTAGATGGGGAGGGGCTGTTTGAAGGTCAATCTATATCTGACATGGAGTATTTCAAAGGCCAGTTTATCAGAGTTCAGGACCACATTGTTCCTATGAAGATGAAAGATAAGGGTGGCAAGATTCAGGAACCGTGTATGACAAGAGATAATGAAAGTTGAGTTAAAAAGAAAAAGGAGGCATGTGTAAGGTTTAGGAAACTGAAATCAGCTGAGGTACTTGAGGAATATAAAGTAAGCAGGAAAGAATAAATTAGGAAGGGCTAAAAGGAGCCATGAAATGTTCTTGGCAAACTGTATTAAGAAGAGTCCAAAGACATTTTGTACTTACGTTATGAGCAAGAGGGTAGCTAGGAAACAGGTAGGTCCACTCAAATAACCAGAGGAAGTGAATGAGGTCGTTAATGAGCACTTCACACCAATTTTAACCAAGGAGAAGGACATGGATGATGGTAACATTAGGGAAAGCTGCGTTAATATTCTGGGTCATGTTGACATGAAGAAGGAAGAGATGTTAGTGTCTTGAAAAACATTAAGGTAGGTAAGTCCCCAGGGCCTGCTGGGTAATATCCCGGGATACTAAGTGAGGTGAGGGAAGAGATTGCTGGGAACATGTTGCCCAGGGTACATGATAGAAGCAGATAAGATAACATCATTTAAGAGCATTTAGACAGACACATGAACAGGTAGGGAATACAGAGATATGGACCATGGGCAGGCAGATAGGATAAGTTTGGAATGGCTTCCCAGTCATGGACATAATGAGCTGAAGGGCCTGTTCCTGTACTGTACTGTTCAATGGTCTAGTGACAGCCAATGTACACACAGAGACTGGCACAAACAGCTGGGAGAGCATCATTTCTTTTTGAAGTGTAGTTGATCACAGGATAAATATTGGCCTGGACACCACGCCCCTGACCTTTGATGAAAACAGAAGCCACAAGATGTTTCACAGCCACCTGAGAGGGGAGAGGTGGACTCAGATGAATGTCATCCCTGGGGCAGTGCAGCCCCTCCCTCAACAGTATATTGGAGAGTTAGCCTGCATTCTGAGGGGTTCCTGGGGAAGACTGACCAGTACAGCAGGTTGATAGGCCTTAGGTCAAATCTCGAGCGTAGGGCCCAAGCAGCTGACAGTGTAAGACCATAAGAGCAGAACTGGGTCATTCAGCCATCGAGTCTGCTCCACCATTCAATAAAATCGTGGCTGACCTGAAATTCCTCAATTCTACCCTCCTGCCTTTTCCCCAGAACCCTTACTGATTAAAAACTAATCTCAACCTTGAATACACTTAATGACCCAGCCTCGACAACACTCAGCGGTAAAGAATTCCACTCCCCTCTGAGACAAGAAATTCCTCCTCATCTCAGTCTTTAATGGACAACCCCCTTACTCTCAGACGATACCCCACTCCTAGACTCTCCTAGTCCTAGACTCTCCCACACGTCTCCACATCTCCCCTGTCAAGTCCCCTAAAAATCCAATAGTGGGCGAACTGAAATCAGAAATGGAAAAGATGTCAGGATTGGAGGCATGATGGGATCTTGGGAGATGGTAGGATTTTTCCGAAGACTCAGTTGGTTCAGAAATCCTTGCTGGTATAATACAGTGGTTAACAGCAAAGAGCTGATGAAGATAATCCCCGTGGGGACACGTTCAGTGATGACCTGAGATTCAGCTCCTGTTGAAGAATTACGTACCCGTGTGGCACCCATACATCCAGATCCGAAAACCATCGTATCTACATCGGCACTTCACAAGGTTGTTTGAGAAATCAGACTCAGCCACCTCGGCGTTGGGATTGATGTGGACCTGGGTGAAGGAAAGAGATGGAAATTCAGGACACTTTCAGAAAGAAAGCTACAGATTAATTGGGACACAAATTCTTAGAAGGGGAGTATACCAGTGGAGTGGGACGTGCATTTAATTTGAAAGGGGGAATGTTCAAAGGAGTCAAGAGTCAACCGTCATGAGCAGCTTTATTTGTCATTTCTACCATATACAACCGAGACATGAAAAACGAGACAACGTTCCTCCAGGACCAGGGTGCTACATGGACAGCACAAACTACACGATGATACACATGTGGCATAAAGTGCATAAGAAGTGCAAAACACACAAGCTCAGTAATTCCTGCCATGTCAAGGCAATCGGCACATTGGTGTACAAATGACAGTGAAATAAAAGAATGATAATTAATAAAACATTGGTCTAACAGCAATTCAAAATTGTGCAAAGAGTTTCAGATGGAATAGAGTTTGATCATACAGTGCTAAGGAGCCTGATGGCCAGAGGGAAGAAACTGTTGTACAGTCTGGCCGTGAGAGACCGAATGATCCGGTATCTTCTGCCAGATGGCAGGAGGGAGAAGAGTTTGAGTGAGGGGGGTGTGGGGTCTTCCACAATAATCTTTGTCTTTCCGATGCAGCGTGTGGAGTAAATGTCTATAATGAAGGGAAGAGAGACCCCAGTGATCCCCAGATGACCAGTGGTCCTCGCAATCTGTTGTAGGGTCTGACGATCTGAGACGATGCAACTCCCGAACCAGGCAGTGATGCAGCGGCATAGGGTACTCTCAGTGAACCCTCAGTAGAATGTGGTGAGGATGTGGGGGTGGGGGCTTTCCTCAACCTGCTCATAAAGTAGAGACGCTGCTGGGCTTCCTTGGGGATGGAGCTGGGGTGGAGGGACCAGGTGAGATTCTCTGCCAAGTCACTTCTTCGCAAAGGAGAGAGTGGTAGGAGTCTGGAACACGCAGCCGGGTGGTGGCGGAGGTAGATACCATAGGGACATTTAAGGGGCTTTTAGATAAACACGTGAATAGAGGGATAATGACCAAAGGCAGGCAGCAGGGATTAGTTTCATTTGGTTTCATGTTTGGCACAACATTGTGAGCAAACGGCCTGTTCCTGTGCTGTACTATGTTCAATGGATTACAGAGAAAGAGGTACCATCCCATCACCCACACTCCCCAAGTGTTATCCTTCACTCTCCCTCTACCCCCATCAGTTGCTGAGGTCCTGTTTGTTAGCTCTGACCCTTATACCCCAGAGCATCCTGCACTCTGTCCAGTGTATGGGAAATCCAGAGAGTCTTGTCACCTGCCACTCAACCCCCAGCTTGCTTCCCACTCACTGCTGTCTTCATTGGCTGCTTCTTAATACACTGAAACCAAACGCCTTCATTTGCACATAGCTACAGCACAAAAACAGGCCATTTGGCCCACTCAAACAATGCTGGCATCCACATTCCACATGAGCCTCCACTGACCTGACTTCACCTTGCCATACGCACGGATAGTTTTATTTATTTCCATCATCGATCTTTGTTCAGCTTCCCCTTAAACACATCTACTCACTTCAAGCCCTGCAAGTGGTAGTAAGCCCTGTCAGTTAGCTCAGGCAACAGGAGACCTGCTGTGTGATACAGTGACCCTAACAGAGTGGGTTCAGTTCCCACACCAGTTAAGGTTACTGTGAATGTTCTGTCTTCTGCCATGGGCGGCACAGTGGTTAGCACTGCTGCTTCACAGCGCCAGTGACCTGGGTTCAATTCCCACCTCAGGTGACTGTCTGTGTGGAGTTTGCACATTCTCCCCATGTCTGCGTGGGTTTCCTCTGGGTGCTCTGGTTTCCTCCCACAATCCAAAGATGTGCAGGTCAGGGTGAATTGGCCATGCTAAATTGCCCGTAGTGTTGGTGAAGGGGTAAATGTAGGGGAATGAGTCTGGGGGGGTTGTGCTTTGGAGGGTTGGTGTGGATTTGTTGGGCCGAAGAGCCTGTTTCCACACTAAGTAATCTAATCTAATCTTCTCACCCGAGGGGTGGTGACCCTCAGGTTAAAATGCCACCTTTTTTTTGTGTGTGTCTCTGTCTCTGTCTCTGTCTCTCTCTCTCTCTAATGAGACAGCTTTACTGTGTTCCATATTCCCACCACTTTTAGGAAAGAAGGGAAAGGATGTTTCTATGTTTGGTTTACCAGGCTGCCCCCAAATGGAGATATCTTCTCTTCGCTGACCTGATCAAACCCTTGCAAAGGACTCCCGATGTCACCCCTTTTCTGGGGAATGGACTATCCAGTCCAGCTTTTCCTTAGTCTCTCATAACATGTCAATCCTAAATACATCAATTGGGATGTCCTCCACATCTCTCATGATTAGATTCCCTACAATGTGGAAACAGGCCCTTTGGTCCAACAAGTCCACACCGACCCTCCGAAGAGTAACCCACTCACTTTGCTTCCTCCATCCCAACAAGGGAAGTACATTTTCATCAATTCTGCTTCACTCTGTTCATCCCTGGCGCTACCATCCCCACCACACCCTGTGAGCAAATAAAAAAAACAGTAGGGCATGCTTGCGCTTTCTAATTCCATAATCTCCACTGACCACACGATGACCCTCCTACTTTTTGTTTTTGTAGAAATTACTTCTATAGAATCCCAACAGCACAGAAAGAGGCCTTTGCAATAGGAAGAGTGTTGTGAAACTTGAGGGTTCAGAAAAGATTTACAAGGATGTTGCCAGGGTTGGAGGGTTGGAGATACAGAGAGAGGTTGATAGGCTGGGGCTGTTTTCCCTGGAGTGTCGGAGGCTGAGGGATGACCTTCTAAAAGTTTATAAAATCATGAGGGATATGGATAGGATGAATAAACAAGGTCTTTTCCCTGGGCTGGGGGAATCCAAAGCTAGAGGGTATAGGTTTAAGGTAAGAAGGAAAAAAATTAAAAGGGACCAAAGGGGGCAATGGGTGGTATGTATATGGAATGAGTTGCCAGAGGAACTGGTGAAGGCTGCTTCAACGACAACATTTAAAAGGCATCTGGATGGGTACAAGAATAGGAAGGGCTTAGAGGAATATGGGCCAAGTGCTGGCAAATAGGGCTAGATTAGCTTAGGATATAGGTCGGCATAGATGAGCTGGAATGAAGGGTCTGTTTCTGTGCTGCACATCTCTATGACTCTATTTGGCTCATGGAGTCTGCATTGACACTCTGAAGAGCACCCTACCCTCTTCCTGCTTATCCGAGGGCTTCACATCCCTGGACAATGGCCATGCTGAGTTGCCCAAAACACCTAACTTGTACATCTTTGGCCTGTGGGAAGGAACCTACGCAGACACAGGGAGAATGTGCAAACTCCACATAGACAGAGTCACCTGAGACTGGAATCGAACCTGGGACCCTGGCACTGTGAGGCACCGTGTCATCCTTTGCTCCTATTAAGGGAAAAAGAGACACAGAACATTCCTATATGCTACACTATTGTTGACGTTCCAAACTAAGAGAGTTGCGTGGTTTCCATACCTGAAAGACATAGTTTCCTGGTTTAACATCAGTAACATCAATCCACTGACAGTCGATGTCATGGCGATAGAGATCCCAGCAGCCCACAGTGACACCTTGCTCCCCAAAGTTGGCGCAGGCGTATCGTTTGTAAATGCCTAGTGGGAAATGAAGAGAGAAAAGGGGTTCAACTGAAAAACCACACACAAAGATCAACTCAGTCCATTGTCCATTTCCAAATGGAGCTCTCAATTTTCAAATCTAATGTTGATCTTGCTTTCTGTGCACCTTCTTTGAACCCGTTACCTGTATTCCTCGCTCTGTTCAATCACACTATGATCTTGTTGTCTTTGTATGGTATGATCTGCATGCAAAACAGACCTTTTCACTGTACTCAGGCACGTGAGACAATAATAAATTGAATCAAATCATCGATCCCCATCTGACAGCCAACCAACGGTGAAAATGGAGTCGAAAGCCATTGGGATGGATATAAATGGTCAAATGATCTTTGCCAGAGATCCCAAACTGCACAGTACAACTCCTAAGGAGATCATGGGAATGGCCTTTGGGCTATTAAGTTTCAGACTAGTGATGGAGGTGCTGAGATTGGACAGATGTGAGTGCAGTTAAATGTTTTGGATCTTTCCTTTGTTGAGGGACATGGTTTAACATCTGTTTCCCAAGATACTACTGCATCCTACCATCTGTAAAATGCTGAGGCTTTGCTTCCTTCAGGGTAAACACAGCCATTTTAATAACCTTCCTCCATTCCCTAAACCCCTCCTGATCAACACCAACCCTGCACCCAACTCAACAACTGCCTATATCCTCCCCCCCAAAACCCACCCTGAGGTCCCACTGAGGGAGTGCTGCACTGGTAAACACCTGCAAACAGGGTTCCCGAGCCACGAAGACTGTGCTGGATGCGGAATGGATGTTCCCTCTTGTGGGCGAGTCCAAATCTAAAGGGTTTAAGGATCGGGTCTTACTCTTTCAGGACAGAGACGGGGAGAAATCTTTCTCCCTCTGAGGGTTATGTCGGAGTGTGGAACTCTTTGCTGAAGAAGGCAGGGAGAGTGGGGAGGTGTCACTGACCATTAGGTTAGAGGTCAATAAGCTCTTGTTAGGCATGGGAATCAGGGTCATTGTGTGGTCAATGAGGATTATGAAATTTGAAATGCAAGCAGATCAGCGTGCCCTGACTGAAAGGGCTGAAGAGTCTCCTCCTACTCCTTTTTCAGATGTTTCTATCACTGTGGCTTGTGGGAGCTTTCTTGGAGGCAAACTGCTTTCCCCACATTGTAACAACGCTGGCACCTTTGAATGTGTCAGTAAAATGCTTGAGGATCTCCTGAGACCTTTGTTAAGGGCTGGTTTTCCCCTGGTGCTTGTACAGATATCTCATCATTATGTTAGTATCTGATGTGGCAAGATTGAAATATGTAAGGTCAAAACAAAGAGTTCCAGATGGATTGTGACCTGGTGCACTCAAACGGTTAACATTTTCAGGTCTTTGCTATTTCCATTATCACACAGTACAGAAAAGGCCCTTCGGCCCATCAGGTCTGTACTGCCAAAAGTGTATTACTGGATAATAGGGAAGGAAATCTGCCATCCTTACCCTGTCTGACCTCTATGTGACCCACAGCAATGTAGTTATCTCTGAAATGGCTTGGCGAACCCCTCAGTTGTGCCAATCTGCTCTGACAAAGTTCAAACAATGTGGGAGTGCCTTCACTGTTTGCATAGCTCGCTAGTACCTTCTCAAGGGTAAATAGGAAGGGGCAATAAAGGCTGGTGTCGCCAGCAATGCCCAGATCCCATGAGTGAATCAAAGACAACATTTCATGCTTTCTTAGAGACCTAAGGGGCAACTGTTTCACGCAGAGGATCGTAAGTGTATGGAATGAGCTGCCAGAGGAAGTGATGGAGGCTGGTACAATTGCAACATTTAAGAGGCATTTGGATGGGTATATGAATAGGAAGGGTTTGAAGGGATATGGGTGAGGTGCTGGCAGGTGGGACTAGTTTGGATTAGGATATCTGGTCGGCATGGACAGATTGGACCGAAGGATCTGTTTCCATGCTGTACATCTCTATGACTCTAGTCAGAACACTAGAGACAAAGTCTCCTGATCTTCTTCAACACAGAGTCATGGGGGTTCCCCTTTTTAGGGCAGATGAGATGAGATGTTGGTTTCACATCACATCTGAAAAACAGAACCTCCAACACAGCAGCATTTTGATTTGATTTATCATTATCACTCGTACCTAAGTACAGTGAAAAGCTTTGTTCTGAGGAGATGAAGGACATACAGATCATAGGGTGATTGAATAAAGCAAGACATGCAATGTTATAGGAGGTGTACAAAGCAAGATCAACATTAGATTTGAAATTGGAGAGGTCCATTTAGCAGGCTAATAACAGCGGGGAGGAAGCTGTTCTTGAATCTGTTGGTGCGTGTATTTAAGCTTCTAGATCTTCTGCCTGACGAAGAGGTTGGATGAGAGTTTAATCTTCAAACTGGATGTGTCAGTCTTAAATTTTGCATTCAAGGCCTAGAGTGGGATTTGAACCCAGAAACTTGTGACACAGTATGAAGCACACTGTTCCCGGTGCCATGAGTTTTTGTATCCATTTAGAATTGGTCTCTAACTCTAATGCAGTCAGGAGGAAATCAACCCCACTGTGCCCCAACTAGAAGCATCCCATTTCAGAACTAGTTTTGTAACTTGCTCTGTCTTAGCAATGTCCCCAGCTCCTTTGTGAATGTTAGTTGATGCACCAAATGTGCTCAATCTGTGACTCCTTGAGTGGAAAGGGAGTTTTGAATTTCCAGTCACACTAACCACTTGCTACTTGCTCACAATCCATGAGACCACATTCACATCTCTCATCGAGGTGAAGGGACAGGTTGTGTCTCTTTCTAATCTTATTTCCAATGAAAACAGACACAGCAAGATCTTACACTCTCTGACAAAGAGTCACCGGACTCGGAACATTAAGCCTGTTTCTCTCTCTATAGATGCTAACAGACCTGCTGAGTTTCTCCAGCACTCTCTGTTCTTGATTCAGACCTCACAGCAGTCAACTCCGCCCTCAACTCTCCCTCACCTACCCTCCCTCCTCCAGCTCCAGACATACCTCTTTCACAGTCTGAGTCTTCGAGACAGAAGCTTGCTTTATGTCCTTCTGCGACCTTGCTGCCATTCAGGGTCAAGAGGTCATAGTGAGTGAAGACCTCCATGCTGTGGTAGTGTCTGCAAAAGGAAACAGGCGTCAGGTTTGTGAAAGAGTGAGCAATTGCTTCCCACAACGTGGCTCCAAATGCAGACCTCGGTAAGATATAAGACCCACCCCACTTTAACCAAGTTCCTTTATCTCTACATCTCTGAGCTAGTGGCTCAGTGGTTAGTACTGCTGCCTCACAGTGCCAGGAACCTGGGTTCGATTCCAACCTCAGGCTGTGTGGAGTTTACACATTCTCCCAGTGTCTGTTTGGGTTTCCTCTGGGTTCTCTGGTTTCCTCCCACAGCCCAAAGATGTGCAAGTTAGGTGAATTGGCCATGTTAAATTGCTCGTAGTGTTCAGGGATGTGTAGGTTAGGTGCATTAGTAAGGGGTAAATGTAGGAGAATGGGTCTGGGTGGGTTATTCTTCGGAGGGTCAGTGTGGACTTGTTGGGCCTAATGACCTGTTTCCACACTGTAGGGTTACTATGATAACATACCAATACAGCTAAACTTCACTCCATGTTACCCAAACAGTTGATGAACACTTCACAGTGTCCCTTAGTACATGGGCCAGGAAGCATAACAGCAGTTAATAATAACAGGCATCAGCAGCTACTAAACGGCAGCTGATTCCTGCACTTAAAGCATTGTTGCTCTGTGTTTGGGAACGCCAGAAGGTCTTCAGGGACAATAACTGGCCAACAGAGATGAGCAACAGGAGTGAAATCTTCAAACAGAGCGTTGTTGAAGAAAGAAAATCAGCAACGAGGTGAATTACAATAATCCAATCTTTCAGTATTGTTCCAAAGACAGCCTGATATTCTGGATTGTGGAGAGCCTCCTGAGGTTATACAGATGCCAGTGCACAAAGGGACCATTGCTCAGCACACCAGGCGGGTTCTGAAGGGGATAGCATCCTAGGCTCTTTGGGCTCATGCCCGAAACGTCGACTCTCCTGCTCCTTGGATGCTGCTTGACCTGCTCCACTTTTCCAGCAACACATTTTCAGCTCTTTGGGTATTTCACAACTTGATAACCAATGATTTGGGGAGCACTTGCCTGATAATGCCATCACTTCCTGATGAAGGGCTTTTGCCCGCAACGTCAATTTTCCTGCTCCTCGGATGCTACCTGTGCTTTTCCAGCACCACTCTAATCTTGAATGTCATCACTTCACCAGGCACTGGACACTGTATTACAGCTGCTTAAAATGTTCAACAAAATACTGCGAATTCCCCCAGACACTGTATAACGTTTCTCTGCCCCTAATTCAATAACAGATAAACCACCTTAATGTCAGGACTGTGTCTAAGAGGCCACATTAGGGACATTTAAGCATCTCTTGGATAGGCACATGGATGATAGTAAAATGAAGGGTATGTGGGTTAGTTTGATCTTAGAGTAGGATAAATGGCTGGCTCAACATCGAGGGCGGAAGGGCCTGTACTGTACCAGACTATGTACACAGACGTGAGATTTTACCCCTCCCTTGTATTTTCTTTCATAAAGAAACCTCTGCAATCAATAGACACTCGATACATTTCTTTTAAAGTGCAAACAGACAAGAGGAAGGGATGACAGGCTGTGGTTAACATGGGGATAGTTAGCTGTCTTTATATATAACATTTAAAGATATGTTGCAATTCAGAGGAATAAACTTCCCTTTCAAGCACAAACAAGTGCTTGTTTTTCCAACTGGACATGGGGTGTGTAAGGCACTGGCCCAGTGTCAGAATCTCCCTGATGCTGGATACTTCGACGAGTAAATTGCTGGGATTATCAACAATCTAAAATTAGTTAAAGTTAAAAAATAATTTTAAAGTATCAAATGCCAGATGATATTTATTTACGTAGACGACCAACATCATTGGGCACAACACTGACAGAGCACTCCGTGATCCGGAGCTAACAAAAAACACCCAATTGGCAAAGGGACATTTCTACAAAGGGCACTGGGTCAGGATGTGAGAGATAGGGAAGGCAGGCAGAGGAGGGGATTTCCAACTGCCTTTGTGACAATGGAGGATGTTGGTGTCACTGCTGTTCCATTTTTAAACACTCAAGAGAAGCTGGTTATGAGCTGCCTTCCAGATCCAGGGAGGGGAGTCCAAAACTACAGAGTTTAGGGTGACAGGGGAAAGAATTAAAAGGGACCTAACAGGTAACCTTTTCAGGCAAAGTGTGTTGTGTGCATGGAAAGAGCTGCCAGAGGAAGTGGTGGAGGCTGTTACATACAAAAGGCATTCAAATGGGTATTTGAGTAGGAAGGGCTTAAAGGGATATTGCCCAAATGCTGGCAAATGGGACTAAATTAGATTAGGATTAATCTGGTTGGCATGGACGAGTTGGAATAAAGGGTCTGTTTATGTGCTGTATATCGCTATGATTCTACAACTGCTGCGATCCGCGTGGTGTAGGGATCAAGGCTATAGGGAGGGAATGCCAGGATTTTGACCCAGCAACAGTGAAGGAATGGTGACATATCCTCAAATCATGATGGCGGGTGGCTTGGAGGAGAACTTGGAGGGGCTGGTGTTCCCCTGGATCTGCTGCCCTTGTCCTTCTAGACAGTAGAGGTCATGTGTTTGGAAGGTACTGTCAGAGGAGCCTTGGTGAGTTGCTGCAGTGTATCCTGTAGGTGGTAACACACTGCTACCACTCAGTGTCGCTGGTGAAGGGAGACGGTGTTGATGGTGGTGAATGGAGGTGCCAGTCAAGTGGGCTGCTTTGTTGTGAATGGTGTTGTTGATGTCCAGCAGAAGAATTTGAGAAGATATTATCATGAATCTTTAACTCCAACATCATCTGAAGGACGACACACAGACAACTGAAAAGGAAAAGAGTTTCAAAATGATCTAATGAATGGGGAAATGTTCACAAATAATGCACTTGGAGGGAAGATCTAATGTGACCACAAACTCCGGCAAAGGTCCATGTTTACATGTAGATAAAAAAATTTGGTGCTTTTTCCCTGGAAACATATGAGCTAGTTTACTTAAGGGCATTTCTGTAATTCCTCCATGAGAAACAAATATCATCCCTCATCATGTTTATGAATGATAGATCTGTTTATAGTGATTAATTTTATTTATTGGGCAAGATAGGAAGCATTTAGACCTGCATTCTGTGAGAACAGTGACCTCAATGTTAACCCACTCCTGAGGTGAGGTGCAGGAGATCCCATTGTCTCCTGTACACCTCGATCATCCTGAAAACTTGGGGCTTCCCACTTCAGATCGCAACCACAGACCCTATCCAGTTCACATGGCCATTCTCTCCATGTCCTGCTGGGATCTGTGTTCCCTCCACCCCCTTTCCCCCCCTCCCCCAACCTCAAAGCCAGTAATCCACTCCACACAAATAAATCCTGACAATCTCTCTCTGTAGAGACATCCTGCCACATTCTCAGCCTGCTTCAACTCACCCTGAACTCTTTGTGTAAATAATTGAGTCACGGTTGCTGAACAGTACCATTCATCACACTAAAACGCTCTGACTTTCCCACAGTTGGCTCTCCCCACCCTGAATCCCTATTGCAGAGTTAGGGTTTAATGGATAAGTAGATTGGCATCAGGGGTACATGGTGTGAGTCACTTCGATCTGAACAGTCATGGGGTGGTGTTCTACTCAGAAACTGGACCCTGCACAGTCCAGAACCTGTTGCCCCCATAGTCTTACCATCATGTACGGTATTACATGGTTCAATAGTAACTAAGACATCTGACCTGAGAGTGTGTTAAAACCATGAGAGCCCACGTTTTAAGAACACAGTCAAAAACAATCAAGGGGTTGCCAGGCCAGTAGGGAGGAAGGTGGTGAAATAAAGACTCAGTTCTAAGATGATGGGCAAAAGAATTAGATGTGATAATGAGGAAATAATGTTTTGCCTCTCCACGCAGCTCACTCCGATAGCCTTCCGAGGGCATTACGGAGAGTTGGCCATTGTTGTTGGAGCTGCGCTTACTGCCCACCCTTAGTTATCAGAGCAGGAGAGACTGCAACATAATAAAAATGAAAGGAGGAGGCAGGACGGTAAAGCAGCTGTGTCAGTAACTCTGATACAAAAGGACACATATACAAAGTGCGAGAGCGTAAGGAGCGAGAGAGAGAGAGAGACAGAGAGAGAGCAAGGGAACGCTCAAAAGAGATTACCAAAACAAGACTCTATATCAATGTTTAAGATCAAAAATCATACAACATCAGGTTACAGTCCAATGGGTTTATTTGCAAGCACTAGCTTTTGGAGTGTTGCCCCTTCATGAGGTGTTAGTGAAAGAGGAAGACCTTAGAATTTATAAGAAAAGATTTTCCTCCCTCACTAGCACCTGATGAAGGAACAGCACTCTGAAAGCTTGTGATTTCATTGGGCTATAATGTGGTGTCTTATGATTTTTGACTTTGTCCAACCCAGTCCAACACCGGCATCTCCGCATCATCAACGTTTAAGATCAGACTGGACAGGTGGAGACAGATTGGCTGAATGGCCTGCTTCACCTTGAGCAAATTCCAAGATTCAGGAGAGTGGGTCCAGGGATGAGGGATTTCAGCAACATGGACCGATTAGGAAAGATGGAGATTAAGGGGAGAGAAGTTTTTGACAACACGAGGGTTCAGGACAGAGTAGAGAGGGAGAAGGCATTGCCATTGGTGTAAGGGTTAAGAACCAGAGGACACAGATACACAATGATTGGCTAAAACATAAAACGCAAAGAAGTACCATTCCACACTGTGAGTGGAATGGGCAGCGTGAGAGTGTGACACAAAGAGTTAATAACAGCCTTCACAAGGGCATTGGATAACTTTTTAAAGTGGACATGTTTGCAGGGCTATGGGGGAAGGGGTAAGGGTGTGAGAGCAGCAGAACTGTTCTTACAGAGACCCTAATGGGCAGAAGAACCTCATCCTGTGTTGTAACCTTGCTCAGATCCATAATAACCTTCCCTGTTAAATATCCTCACACCAAATAAAATCAAAAACGCAGAGCTTTGGCTGATTTTTACCAGCTCCAACCTCTCACCCCAACTGCCACAGGGGAGATCAGTTAATGAGCGAGAAGGCAAGAAATGTGCACTGTCAATAAGACAGAACCCCCAAAGACGTTTTTTTTAAAAAAAACTCATTTTACAAAGACTCTTGCTTGGGGAATCGTTGGCGGGGGTTGGGGGGAGTTGTGTGGGGGGGTTGGGATGTATTCAGTCAGGTGAAGGACTTAGAAAGCAGGCACGGGATCAATTAGGAATTCTGCAGGGCACAAGGTCAGAAAATTCCGGAAGAGCTGCTGCTTCCAAGAGGCCACTGCTTGTGGCTGAACTGATTTTCTCACAGGCCAGTAGCTGATTTCCAGGCAGATGTTCAGGCAGATCGCAGGGATGCTACAAAACCACAGAGTGAGACAACATCTGGAATCCTGGGCCCCACAAACTGATTCCCAGCCTCAACCAGTCACATGCTGACTGCATTAGGAAAGGGCTTTGAGTTGTTCTCCAAACGCTCTGATATTCATCGTACAACATTGGCTCATTTGATTGGGTCGGCACAGTGTGATTACAGAGTAAAGTGTCTAAACGGATATATTTGAACAAAAGTAGGCCACTCAGCCCTTCCAGCCTGCTCTAGCCATTCAATGAGATCATGGCTTATCTGATTTCAACCTCAACTCTACATTCCTGCCTATCCCCCAATAATCTCACAGTCTCCCTTGGTCATCAATAATCCACCCATCTCTACTTTCAAAACATTTTGCAATTCTGTTAAGCAAGGCCAATCAGGACTTTGTGGGCCCTGTCATCTGTATGCGTGACTACTAGGGACAGCTGGTCGTGGTATTTAGTGGCGAGTTGGTGTTCGTGGATGCGGATTGCTGGTTGTCTGCCTGTTTGTCCTATATAGTGTTTAATGCATCCGCATTCACAAACACCAACTAGCCCTAAACTAGAAGACCAGCTGTCCCTAGTAGCCACACACACAGATGACAGGGCCCACAAATTCAACTGGGACTACCCAACAATCACAGGACAAGCTAAACAGAAGACAGCCAGAGAATTCCGAGAAGGATAGCACTCATCCACGGACTCCATCAACAAGCACATAGACCTAGATCCAATAGACCGACCACTGCAACAAACAACCGAAACCAGAAACAGCAGGAACAGAACCAAATAAACCCCAGAAAACACAGGACAGCAGCGTTTCACAGGACAATAGACAATAGGCAATAGACAATAGGTGCAGGAGTAGGCCATTCAGCCCTTCGAGCCTGCACCGCCATTCAATATGATCATGGCTGATCATTCCTAATCAGTATCCGCTCCCTGCCTTATCTCCATAACCCTTGATTCCACTATCTCTGAGAGCTCTATCCAACTCTTTCTTAAATGAGGCTACAAAGCACCGAAGATGTCACCGAGACAAGGGACGAAACATCGGCAACTCAACCTCCCAGCTCAGCAAACATACCCACAACCACGGTAACCTGAACCCGAGCTACAAATCTTTACCACAAACCTTGAAGGGAAGTTTGGTTAAATCAACTGAAATTCTGCTTCTTCCCTCTCTCACATTTTTTTTAAATCACAGAAATGATTTTTGAACAGACAGAACTTTGCAAGATTACGGTTCAGGCTCTGACTCCCTGTAAAACCCAGGATGGGAACCGCCAATGGTGGACCTTTCACAGTCATTAGTGTCATCACGTTCTTCATTCGTATACCCGACTGACTTCTCAGGTGAAGGAAAAACCTATTCTCTGGCTCACTTGGAAGAAGATCAAGAGGAGTTTCTCGATGTCCTGATCAATGTTTATCTCTCAGCACAAAATGCCAAAACAAATTAACAAGTCAATCATCACACTGTGGTTAATTGGCTCATGCTATACAGAAGCTGGTCATCATAGAGTCACAAAGCATTCAGTTCAATTCATCTGCGCTGACCAGACATCCCAATCTGATCTAATCCCATTAGCCTGCACTTGACCCATATCCTTCCAAAACCTTACTATTCACATATCCATCCAGATGTATTTTAAATGTTGTAATTTTAGATTGTCCCTTACATGCATCACCCTCTGCGTGAAAGCATTGCTCCACAGGTCACTTTAAAATGTTTCCCCTTACCTTAAACCCATGCCCTCTGGTTTTGGACTCCCCCACTCTGGGAAAAAAGACCTTGACTATTTACCCTACCCATCCCCCTATGATTTTATCAACCTCTGTAAGGTCACCCCTCAGACTCTGATGCTCCAGGGAAAACAGCACTAGCCTATTCAACCTCTCCCTATTGCTCAAATCCTCCAACCCTGGCAATATCCTTGTAAACCCTTTCTGCACCCTCTTTAACAATAGAAGGGTGACCAGAATTGTTACTCCAAACGTAGCCTCACCAATGTCCAGTACAGCCACAACATGACGTCCCACCATGATTGTCTTTGTAACAGCAATGACCACACCGTAACCCATCAGCTACCATGTAGTTTGGTTCATCTTAAGGACATTACAAAGTCACGGCCTAAACAGCAGTTGTATCCCTTTAGCTCTCGAGCATGGAGCCACTTTGAGTGAATGGCAGAGCGGGCTTGAGGGGCTGAATGGCCTACTCCTGTTCCTATTTCTGATGGTGTTTAGTCTCTTTCGTCCATTGCTTGGCCACAAGAGACCATGGATCTAATTTGGGTAATTCCTCATTCTCAGGAACAAGATGTTGCACAGCTCAAACCTCTTTTGCTTTTACTAAATGTGATGTAACCCCACCGCTAATGTATCGCACAGCTGCTGATTTTCAAAGCAGCTCTAAACCCAAAACTTCTAACAAGCAGCGTGATGCTGAAAACTGGAATTTATTTGGCAGAGGATATTCACTGACAACAGGCCAGACAGCTAAGTAAATCACTTAAGTCTACATGTGGGCCCCCAGACAGCACTATTGTTCAGATTGACAGAACATCTGTTCTGCAGTTTTCCAGAAAGACGCTGTAATGCATGTTTTCTAAGAACTTCCTTTGGTGAATTGATGAATTGTTCATTTTCACTGCACAGTTCCACTCACACCTTCCAATGAAAGACACTGGAGAGGGGGGGTAGCTGTCATCTGTGTTGACCCCAGCCTCCCCCTCCAAGGTCAGACTGCACACCTCCAACTAATGATTACAGCCAGAGTTAGCAAATAACAGAGAGCTGGGACTGAGTTACAGACTGGAATCTAAACAAGGGGCTCAGGGTGGTTTATGTATCGAATAACATAGACCAGTTAGTGAGTTACAGATTGGAATATAATCGAGGGGTTCAGGGGATTTTATATATCAAAGAACAGAGACCTGAGAGCGAGTTACAGACTGAAATCTAAACAAGGGGTTCAGGGTGGTTTATATATAGAATAACAGAGACCAGGGAGTGAGTTACAGACTAGAATCTAATCGAGGGGTTCAGGGCATATAGAATAACAGAAATCAGGGAGTGAGGTACAGACTGGAATCTAATTGAGGGGTTCAGGGTGATTTAGATATCGAATAACAAATACATATGAGTGAGTTACAGACTGGAATTTGAGTGAGGGATTTGGGGTGGTTTATATATAGAATAACAGGTGCCCGGGAGTGAGTTACAGATTGGAATCTAATCCAGGGGTTCAGGGTAGTTTTTATATATAGAATAACAGAGATCTGGGACTGGAATCTAATCAAGGGGTTCAGGGTAGTTTATATATAGAATGACAAATACTCATGAGTGAGTTACAGACTGGAATTTGAGCGAGGGGTTCAGGGTGGTTTATATATTGAAGAATAGAGATCTAAGAGTGAGTTACAGACTTAAATCTAAACAAGGGGTTCAGGGTGGTTTATATATAGAATAATAGAGACCAGGGAGTGAATTACAGACTGGAATCTAATCAAAGGGATTTTGTGAGGGACTGTTGGGTTTACAAACCAAGTAACAAATTGCTCCGTCCCTCAGTGTTTGCCGAGTTATATATTTTCTCGTTCACAAACCCGGCTGGTGTGAGTAGCCCTGAGCCGTGAACCTACCCGTGACAGCTATGCCAGATCCAGGCGTGTCGGCCAGCCCGTGGCCTGAAGTCGGAGCGGCCAATGTTGTGTATCCGTGATGAGAAGCGAAGGAGCCGGCGATGACCGTGCGGCCATGTCATAGAGTCCGCTGACTTTGAGAGGCATCCTTCCTCATGGGCACAGTACAGCATGTGGAGGGGCCGGTCTTCCAGGTAAGCAGACTCCTGGGCAAGCTGCGCATCCAGGACCAGGTCAGGAAGAGCTAACAGCACCAAGAACAAGAGATTTCAAGGTTAGTATCTCTTTTATAGCATCCAGCCTGCCTTACACTCATACCCAGATCTCCCCCTTTTCCTTCTGTCTCACAATGGCTTTGTTCCAAGGCTTCCCCAAGGGATAATCCTTCATTTGGGAATCCCAAAAAGATTACCAAGGTTTCCCGAAATGCTGGGGTCAGGACCCCAAGCTGGGTCATGAGCTGAACCCTCAGGGAGTGAGCTCTGAGACAGCAATACTGGCCAATGGAGGGCTCCGACTGAGATAAAACAACCACATTCCAAGCTATTGGACAGGGTCTTCACTTAGACCAGGACTCCTCTCATTCTCATATACCTCCCCTCCTTCACCTCACCCTCAGCTCCCACCAGCCATGGTGACAATAGTGATGCCTCAAAACAGAGAGACAGCACAAAAATGGTTTGGGAAGCTTTGGCAGGATATTTCCACAGACTATCCATAAATTCCGCACTCTGTCATTGGTGGTGGATGAGGAGGGGTAGCTGCATCTGTCCATCATAGGGAGACCCACTTAAGGACCTCCCTCTTCAGCGTTTGGTGCTAAGATCATGGCGAGAATATTGCCCATCACACGGGATGGCCAACATGCAAACCGTTGCAGAGCTGCTTGTTTGCCACCATGGGGGAGTCAATCCTTCCGTCAAAGATAACTCAGTTCCTGATTGGGGAGCGTGCAGTGAGGGAGGGGGGCACACCCCCTCTGTCACCTGCCCCACCTCTGCCATCGCTCACCTCTGGTCTGAAATCCAATGACGAATGAGTGGCTGTCATACTGGCAGTACCACTATCTTCCCATTGGCGCTATCACTTAATCGTGCCACCAGTTTCTGATTTGCTGACAGCACTTGCTCAGCCCCTGAGGTCATTGATCCCATGGGGAGGTCTGTCCCTGGCTAATCAACTACCTGAGAATCACACCCTGAGACAAGCCTACCCTAAAACATCTGTAGCTGGTGACTAAGACCACAGTCTCCCCCATTAAGTATCAAATGGGATCCCAGACGACACTGGATAAACATATGGGAGTTTTCCTGATTTGCTGCACTGAGATGGACCAATGGTACTCCTCCGTTGTACTTATTCCATAATCCGCATCCAGTCTCCTCCTGTCCTGACCTGCTACCCACCCAGCATGATCTCTTCCACATGGAGAGGAATGGAACTCTCTGTCTATCAAAAAGTTGGTGAAGTTGGGCCTGGTTGAGTTGAAAATGTCAGAGTTGTACTTTGGTAGATGTTGTTTTATGCTGAAGAGTGGTCTTGCTGCAATTTTTAATTTTGAATGCATCAGGACATGGGTGGCAAATTATAGACAATCACAACTGAGAGACAATGACCTTGTGGCATTATCACTGGACTCTTAACCTAGAGTCCGCTACATCGATGACTGTATCGGCGCTGCCTCATGCTCCCACGAGGAAGTTGAACAGTTCATCAACTTTACCCCACTCTGGCCTATCAGCCTCACCTTGACCTCCTTCCACCTATCACATCTCCATCGCTCCTCCCCCAAGTCCCTCCTCTCTACCTTTTATCTTAGCCTGCTTGGCACACTCTCCTCATTCCTGATGAAGGGCTTATGCCCGAAACATCGAATTTCCTATTCCTTGGATGCTGCCTAACCTGCTGTGCTTTAACCAGCAACACATTTTTAGCTATCAACTTTACCAACACCTTCCATCCTGACCTCAAATTCACCTGGACTGTCTCAGACTCCTCCCTCCCCTTCCTAGACCTTTCCATTTCTATCTCGGGCGACCGACTCAACACAGACATCTACTATAAACCGACTGACTCCCACAGCTACCTGGACTACACCTCCTCCCACCCTGCCCCCTGTAAAAACCCCATCCCATTTTCCCAATTCCTTCGTCTCTGCCGCATCTGCTCCCAGGAGGACCAGTTCCAATACCGTACAGCCCAGATGGCCTCCTTCTTCAAGGACTGCAGACTCCCCCAAGACGTGATCGACGATGCCCTCCACCGCATCTCCTCCACTTCCCGCTCCTCCGCCCTTGAGCCCCGCCCCCCCAACCGCCACCAAGACAGAACCCCACAGGTTCTCACCTACCACCCCACCAACCTCCATATACAGCGTATCATCCGACATCATTTCCGCCAACTCCAAATGGACCCCACCACCAGGGATATATTTCCCTCCCCTCCCCTATCAGCATTCCGCAAAGACCACTCCCTTCGTGACTCCCTCGTCAGGTCCACACCCCCCACCAACCCAACCTCCACTCCCGGCACCTTCCCCTGCAACCACAGGAAATGCAAAGCTTGCGCCCACACCTCCTCCCTTACTTCTCTCCAAGGCCCCAAGGGATCCTTCCACATCCGCCACAAATTCACCTGCACCTCCACACACATCATCTATTGCATCTGCTGCACCCGATGTGGCTTCCTCTATATTGGGGAGACAGGCCGCCTACTTGCAGAACACTTTAGGGAACACCTCTGGGACGCCCGGACCAACCAACCCAACCACCCTGTGGCTCAACACTTTAACTCTCCCTCTCACTCCACCGAAGACATGCAGGTCCTTGGACTCCTCCATCGCCAGACCATAACAACACAACAGTTGGAGGAAGACCGCCTCATCTTCCACCTGGGAACCCTCCAACCACAAGGGATGAACTCAGATTTCTCCAGTTTCCTCATTTCCCCTCCCCCCACCTTGTCTCAGTCGATTCCCTTGAACTCAGCACCGCCCTCCTAACCTGCAATCCTCTTCCTGACCTCTCCGCCCCCACCTCACTCCGGCCTACCACCCTCACCTTGACGTCCTTCCACCTATCACATCTCCATCGCCCCTCCCCCAAGTCCCTCCACTCTACCTTTTATCTTAGCCTGCCTGGCACCCTCTCCTCATTCCTGATGAAGGGCTCTGGCCCGAAACGTCGAATTTCCTGCTCGTTGGATGCTACCTGACCTGCTGTGCTTTAACCAGCAACACATTTTCAGCTCTTAACCTAGAGAGCCAGGTTCTGGGTTCAAATCTTGCCATGGTGGAATTTAAATTCAAGAAATGTCTAAAATTAAGAGTCTAATGATGACCATAAATCTATTATTGAAAAAGCCAGCCATTTGGTTCACTAATGTCATTTCGGGAAGGAAAGTGTTATTTTTACGTGGTCTGACCTACATGTGACTCCAGACCCATAGCAATGTGGCTGATTCTTAACTGCTCCCTGGGCAATTAGAGATAGGTAATAAACACTGGTCTAGCCAATGACACCCATGTCCCGTCAATGAATAAAGAAAAATCATACTTATGGTGCAAGAGGCTGACCACTCGACTCTGGAATTTAACATTCCTGTGTTTGTCCAGAAAGGTCTCCAAGTCAGTTCCTTCACACCTCCCATCCCACTTACTTCACCACTTTGTTCCACAATAGCAGAGCGAGGACAGGTCTGACACTCACACTCCGCACAGATGACTCCAGCAGCAAAACGAGCCCCACCTCGCGGGCAGTCGACGTGATCACGGTGATGGGAACACTGCAAGATGGAGAGCTCTGTCCCTGAGCAGGAGGTCCCGCTGAGGACAACGTTGTCTGTGGTATGGTCAGCCTGCCAGTACCAGGTTTCCTTTGGGAAGGAAGGCAGAGAGTTCAGTCACCCACTTTGTTCTGGGAGCTCCCTCAGTATCTGCACCAGGTGGAGAGTTAGTGCAAAACAACAGTGCAAGCTTTTCAGTTTCTGCATTGACTGTTTGGTCGAAAATTTGCCAACCAAAGACACCTCAGGAATTTCAAAGATTAGACATTGTTTAATTGCATTGACTGAGATTAGAATTGGCAGTGTCTTGGAATAAAATATAATGGTAGGGTCATTTTCTCAATGTCCAACACCCATCACTTTCAGTGACTTGGAGACAGTAAAGACTGCAGATGGTGGGAGTCAGAGTCAATGGATGTGGAGCTGGGAAGAACACAGCAGGGCAGGCAGCATCCGAGAAGCAGGAAAGTCAGTGTTTTAGGCCAAAACCCTTCTATCTGACCTGCTCTGCTTCCCCAGCTCCACGTCTATTCGCTCTCCATCACTTTCACCTCATCAAACCACTCCCTATTAGTTTAGATTACCTACAGATTAAATTACCTACAGATTAGATTACCTACAGCATGGAAACAGGCCATTTGGCCCAACAAGTCCATACCAACCCTCCAAAGAGTAACTCACCCAGACCCATTCCCCTACATTTACCACTGACTAATGCACCTAACACTATGGGCAATTTAGCACGGCCAATTCATCTGACCTGCGCATCTTTGGACTGTGGGAGGAAACCAGAGCACCCGGAGGAAACCCACGCAGATACGGAGAGAATGCGCCAGGCAGGCAATTTATTTTACATTTCCCATGTGGCGATTCAGGATGATGGAACCTAAAGGATGAGGTAAGTGAAGCAAGTATACAGGTCGGCTAGTGAATGGTCAAGAGGCCGAATGGTCACTTTCTAAGTTATGTCCATCCCCAGCTTCCCTACTCTGTGAGTGGGCCCGCCCATTTCCTGCTGAATTAGAGAGTCAGTCTTACACCACAGGTATTTTGAGTTAACCTTTCTGACCAACAGGGGATAGCCAGCCCAATAGGTGGAACTTATTTTCAGTCTTACTGCATAGTTGAATGGGCAGAATCATCATGTTCCTGCTCCATTTCCCCTGACCACACTTCATCAACAGAGTTCTCTCTACACAACTGTGATTGTTTTGACCACTGATTGTAGTGCAAGACGGCATCTTGGATCAGTATCCCTCTGCCCCAGCTTGCAGCCCATTGCTTACCGTTGACCGTAGAGGGATTTCGGACAGGTGTTTATAAACAGCATCATCCAAAAATTAGACACATTGAAGCTTTCTCTTCAAAGACACTTAGCGTTATAAACTTAACCAACATGAAAGCAGACCAGGATCAGTCTGAAACAATGCAGGAATGAGAAACGACTTCACCAATCAATGTGTGCAGGAGGCGGGGTTGGACTGAGGTGGACAAAGATAAAAATCACACAACACTAAGTTATAGTCCAACAGCGCTCTGAAAGCTTGTACTTTCAAATAAACCTGTTGGACCATAACCTGGTGTTGTGTCATTTTTAACTTCCTTCACCAGTCATGAACTAGGAATTGACAGAGTAGGTACATTGACATTGTTTCCACTTGTGGGAGAATCTAGGACCACAGGGTATCATCTCAAAAGAAAGACTCAGGCATTTATGACAGAGATGAGGAGAAATGTATTCTCTCGAAGTGAAGTGATTCTTTGGAGAGAGTTGTCAAAGCTGGGTCGCTCAGTCTATTCAAGGCTGAGATAGATTTTCAATCAGGGTTAAAGGGTAAAGACAGCAAAAGTGGAGTTGAGGATTATCAGATCAGCCATGTTCTCACAAAATGGTGGAGTAGATTGGGGACTTGATGGGCTGAATTGCCTACTTCTGCTCCTGCGCCTGTTGGCGTTTTATCAATATTAACCCCAAAACTTAATAACTAACACATCATGAGACCCTGAAATGAGTTTCGGAGACACTAGTCTCTCTGACCCCCATTACTTGGAGGAGTTGGAGGAAACACAGCATTTCTGCCTTTTTAATCTGCTTTACGTAATGGACATTATAATGGACAAGCTTCCTGATGAAGGGCTTATGCCCAAAACGTCGAATTTCCTGTTCCTTGGATGCTGCCTGACCTGCTGCACTTTTCCAGTAACACATTTTCAGCTCTGATCTCCAGCATCTGCAGACCTCACTTTCTTCTCCTATAATGGACATTCCCAAATAGCCCTTTCCAGAGATCAGACTGTCCCAACCAAGAACTCAGCAGCTTCCACTGGAAGTGGAGTTTGACCAGATACTCTGTTCTCTTTACCTCCCTCAGGAGCTGGAAGCTAATCCAGACCACATGAAGAGACTGAGAAATTATTTTTTCTTTAAATTCATTCATGGGATGAGGGCATCGCTGGCTGGGTCAGCATTTATTGCCCATCCCTAAGAGTTGACCATGCTGCTGTGGGTCTGGAGTCACATGTAGGCCAGACCAGGTAAGGATGGCAGATTTCCTTCCCTAAAGGACATGAGTGAACCAGACAGGTTTTTCCAACAATCAGCAATGGTTACGTGGTCATCCTGAGACTCATAATTCCAGATTTTTATTGAATTCAAATTCCACCACCTGCCCTGGCAGGATTTGAACCCTGCTCCCCAGAACCTTAACCAGGTCTCTAATTTAATAGTCTAGCGATAATACCACTAAGCTGTTGCTTTCCCACAATTTATGCTAAAGTTGGGCATGACTTGATGAAAATGGAGGGAGATGGCAGAGGTGACAGTGAGGAAATGCCTGAAGAATCTAAAGCACATTTCCACACACTCTGAGTAAGGGGCTGGCCAGTTCAAACTGAGGTAAGGAGAAATGTTTGGGAATTCTCTACCACAGAAAGAGGAGAATGATCACGGTGGCTCAGTGGTTAGTGCTGCTGCCTCACAACGCCTGGGACCTGGGTTTGATTCCAGCCTCGGGCGACTGTCCGTGTGGAGTTTGCACATTCTCCCCATGTCTGCGTGGGTTTCCTCTGGGTGCTCTGGTTTCCTCCCACAGTCCAAAGATGGCCAGGTTAGGTGGATTAGCCATGCTAAATTGCCCATACTGTTCAGGGATGTGTAGTCAGGGGTAAATGCAGAATAATGTGGAATGGGTGTGAGTGGGTTACTCTTCTGTGGGTCAGTGTGAACTTGTTGGGCTGAAAGGCCTATTTCCATACTGTTGGAATTCTAAGGATCAGTCACCCTGTACAAACAACACAGAGGATGGCAGATCCTATGGATGCTAAGGAAATTAAATGGCATGGGAATTCTGTTGGAAGGTGGGGAGGAAGTAGAAAAAAATCAGTTAGGGTCTTGTTGAATGATGGGGCTCATTTCTGAGCTTCCTGTGAGCTGACCATTCACTCTGTCCCAAAAATGGGCCTCTGCGTGTGCTCAGCTGTAGTTAATGCTGACTTTGACTCTCCTCCACCATCCCCCCCCACTCCCCTCCCCAATGTCCCTCCTCTCCCCAACTAACAGATCAGTGGTTCGCACTGCTGCCTCACAGCGGCAGGACCCAGGTTTGATTCCAGCCCCGGGTGACTGTCTGTGTGGAGTTTGCCCGTCCACAAACTCCTGCAGTCCAAAGATGTGCAGCTGATGCGGATTGGCTAGGCTAAGTTGTCCTGCAGCATTCAGGGATGTGCAAGCTAGACTGGGTTTACTATAGTAGAAGGGTGGATCTGAGTGGGATGCTCTTCGGAGGGTTGGTACAGTCTTGAATGGGACCAATAGCCTCTTTCTGCACTGTAAAAAAAATCTACAAAACTGAGAAACATGACAAAAATAGGCAATTACAGAAAAAAAGACATATACTGTACAGGAAGAAAACTGCCCTGGAGCAACCGATGAAGCTGTGGGAGCAATAGGAACACTCCAGAGTTTTGTGTGAAAACACTGTGGCAAAGATAACTCAGGCAGAATGGATTCAGTAAATTTTGATGAAGAACTTTACCTCAGGTGATTAAATGATTGGGATAGTTAGGCTCCAAAATAGTGTATGCCATGTACAGAAGCAGCAGATTGATAGGCTGAATAGTTTTTCTGTGTTCTATCTTCGATTGTGTTAACTTGGATGCATTTATCCCTCAGCGAAGAGGTCTACTAAATAGTTACATGTTTTGATTTACTGTGATGCTGGTGTCCTGCCTCTGGGGCCTACCTGAAGTGCGTGGTTGGCAAAGCCTAGCCCCAGTTGCCGGCACACGACCATAGCCTCGGTCAGTCTCCAATGCTCGCCGCACACTGTGCCCCACTTCATTGTACCGTTGACTTCTGTCAGGATCTCCACACGGCCTTCCAAGGGATTACGACCACCATTCAAACGGATCTACGTTTAGGATAGGAAGAAAAATGAACTCTTTAATGTACTTAACTCTTCAACATATCCCTGATCCTTCCATAAGACTATAAGACATAGAAGCAGAAACTAGGCCAATCAGCCATCGCGTCTGCTCCGCCATTCAATCATAACTGATAGGTTTTCCAATCCCATTTTCCCGCTTTTTCCCCCAACACTTGACCTCTTCGGCAAGCAACAACATATCGATCTCTGTTTTAAATATGGTCAATACCGTGGCCTCCACAGCCTTCTGTGGCAATGAATTCCACACCCCTCCCTATCTCTTCAACCTCTACATGTTGCTAACAGTACAGAGAAGGTACACTTGTTTAATCCCTGCAGTGAGTGGCTTGCCTTATGAGGAAAGGCTAGACAGGCTGCGACTGTATCCTCTGGGGGCCAGAAGAGCCAGAGTTGACTTAATTGAAACATAAAACCCTGAGGAAACTTGACCAAGTGGATGGTGAAAGGACATTTCCTCTTGTGGGAGAATCCAGAACTAGCAGTCAGACTTTAAAAATAATGGGTCAGCCATTTAAGACAGAGATGAGGAAACTTTTTTTTTCTCTCAGAAAGTATTTGGAATGCCCTTTCTCAGAATGTTTCAGTATTTGAAGACAGAGGTCGATTATCAAGGGAATGAAGGATTATTGGGGGTTTTGCAGCAATGTGGAGATTAAAATCAGATCAGCCATGACCTTATTGAAAGGCAGAACAGACTCACAGAGAGAGCCGAGAGACCTACTCTTGTGCTTTCTTGTATGTTCTATAAACACTTTGAGATCTCTCAGAGTTCCTCAAATTCTGGCCTCCCCAATTTTCAACACCCCCTCCCCCCCAATCGCAGTCATCCTTTCCATTGTCCATCGTTCTGGAATTCCTTCCCCTACTCCATCTCTCTGCTCCCTTCCGATCCTCGCCATTACCTACCTCTTTGGGTCACCTGTTGTAACATCTCCTTATGTTAACACTCCTGCAAAACACGCTGGGTTTTTTATTACTCTGCCAAAGGGACAATTCAAATGTAAATTGTTGTTGTTTTCCCTGTGGCCAAAGGTGATGGTTTTTCGACATAGGAATCTCTTAGCTCCCTCCTACATTTCTCTTCCCAGGCCACAGATCACAGCTAAAAGATATATTTATAGCGGAAAAGATTTAGCTTGGACTCAAAGAATCCTTCACACGTGATGAATTGATTTTTTTGAATTGCAATGATTGGGCAGGTATTTAGCCAGGAGAGAACATCAAAAACAGAACTCTTTAATGTCTCCAACTCTTCAATGTATCCCCAACCTTCCATAAGACCATAAGACATAGGAGCAGAAATTAGGCCATTCAGCCCCTTGACAATGCTAGGCCATTCAAGATGAGCACTGCTGGACATCCAACTCAGTCCGCTGTTCCCACCTTCTCCCTGGACACTTTGATCCCATTACACGCAAGAACCTTATCTAACTCCTTCTTGAAAGTCTTCAATGTTTTGGCCTGAACTGTTTTCTGTGGCTCCACAGACTCCCCACTCTCTGGGTGAAGACATTTCTCCTCATCTCAGTCCCAAATGACCGACCCGTATCCTTAAACCATGACTCCAGGTTCTGGACTTCCCAGTCATCGGGAACATCCATCCTGCACTGACCCTGACTTGTGCTTCCTCAGAAAGGGAGGAGATAGTCATCCTCCCTTTTGTGTGCAAAGTTAAAAATCACAACACCAGATTATAGTCCAACAAGTTTAATTGGAAGCACACTAGCTTTCAGAGCGACGCTCCTTCATCAGGTGATAGTCACCTGATGAAGGAGCGATGCTCCGAAAGCTAATGTGCTTCCAAATAAACCTGTTGGACTATAACCTGGTGTTGTGTGATTTTTAACTTTGTACACCTCAGTCCAACACCGGCATCTCCAAATCATGACTCCCAAATTGTGACATGGAATCTTTAACAACCAGCTCAGAGGCAGAAAGGACCATGGTTTAGCATGTCAACCACCAGACTGCATCAAAGACAGATGAACCAGCCCACAATACTGCTGTGCCTACAAAACATCAGCACTGCCAATTCAACTTTACAGCACTTCTTCAGCACTGACCCTCCGACAGTGTGGCACTCCCTCAGCACTGACCCTCTGACAGTGCGGCACTCCCTTAGTACTGATCCTCTGACAGTGGGGTACTCCCTCAGCACTGACCCTCTGACAGTGGGGCACTCCCTCAGCACTGACCCTCTGACAGTGGGGCACTCCCTCAGCACTGACCCTCTGACAGTGCGGCATTCCCTCAGCACTGACCCTCTGACAGTGCGGCACTCCCTCAGCACTGACCCTCTGACAGTGCGGCACTCCCTCAAGTACTGACCCTCCGACAGTGTGGCACTCCCTCAGCACTGACCCTCTGACAGTGCAGCACGCCCTCAGCACTGACCCTCTGACAGTGGGGCACTCCCTCAGCACTGACCCTCCGACAGTGCGGCACTCCCTTAGTACTGATCCTCTGACAGTGGGGTACTCCCTCAGCACTGAACCTCTGACAGTGGGGCACTCCCTCAGCACTGACCCTCTGACAGTGCGACACTCCCTCAAGTACTGACCCTCCGACAGTGTGGCACTCCCTCAGCACTGACCCTCTGACAGTGCAGCACGCCCTCAGCACTGACCCTCTGACAGTGGGGCACTCCCTCAGCACTGACCCTCCGACAGTGCAGCACTCCCTTAGTACTGATCCTCTGACAGTGGGGTACTCCCTCAGCACTGACCCTCTGACAGTGGGGCACTCCCTCAGCACTGACCCTCTGACAGTGGGGCACTCCCTCAGCACTGACCCTCTGACAGTGGGGCACTCCCTCAAGTACTGACCCTCCGACAGTGTGGCACTCCCTCAGCACTGACCCTCTGACAGTGCAGCACGCCCTCAGCACTGACCCTCTGACAGTGGGGCACTCCCTCAGCACTGACCCTCCGACAGTGCGGCACTCCCTTAGTACTGATCCTCTGACAGTGGGGTACTCCCTCAGCACTGACCCTCTGACAGTGGGGCACTCCCTCAGCACTGACCCTCTGACAGTGCGGCATTCCCTCAGCACTGACCCTCTGACAGTGCGGCACTCCCTCAGCACTGACCCTCTGACAGTGCGACACTCCCTCAAGTACTGACCCTCCAACAGTGTGGCACTCCCTCAGCACTGACCCTCTGACAGTGCAGCACGCCCTCAGCACTGACCCTCCGACAGTGCGGCACTCCCTCAGCACTGACCCTCCGACAGTGCGGCACTCCCTTAGTACTGATCCTCTGACAGTGGGGTACTCCCTCAGCACTGACCCTCTGACAGTGGGGCACTCCCTCAGCACTGACCCTCTGACAGTGGGGCACTCCCTCAGCACTGACCCTCTGACAGTGGGGCACTCCCTCAGCACTGACCCTCTGACAGTGCGACACTCCCTCAAGTACTGACCCTCCGACAGTGTGGCACTCCCTCAGCACTGACCCTCTGACAGTGCAGCACGCCCTCAGCACTGACCCTCTGACAGTGGGGCACTCCCTCAGCACTGACCCTCCGACAGTGCGGCACTCCCTTAGTACTGATCCTCTGACAGTGGGGTACTCCCTCAGCACTGACCCTCTGACAGTGCAGCACTCCCTTGGTACTGATCCTCTGACAGTGGGGTACTCCCACAGCACTGACCCTCTGACAGTGGGGCACTCCCTCAGCACTGACCCTCTGACAGTGGGGCACTCCCTCAGCACTGACCCTCTGACAGTGCGACACTCCCTCAAGTACTGACCCTCCGACAGTGTGGCACTCCCTCAGCACTGACCCTCTGACAGTGCAGCACGCCCTCAGCACTGACCCTCTGACAGTGGGGCACTCCCTCAGCACTGACCCTCCGACAGTGCGGCACTCCCTTAGTACTGATCCTCTGACAGTGGGGTACTCCCTCAGCACTGACCCTCTGACAGTGGGGCACTCCCTCAGCACTGACCCTCTGACAGTGGGGCACTCCCTTAGCACTGACCCTCTGACAGTGGGGCACTCCCTCAGCACTGACCCTCCGACAGTGCGGCACTCCCTTAGTACTGATCCTCTGACAGTGGGGTACTCCCTCAGCACTGACCCTCTGACAGTGGGGCACTCCCTCAGCACTGACCCTCTGACAGTGGGGCACTCCCTCAGCACTGACCCTCTGACAGTGGGGCACTCCCTCAGCACTGACCCTTTGACAGTGCGGCACTCCCTCAGCACTGACCCTCCGACAGTGTGGCACTCCCTCAGTACTGACCCTCCGACAGTGTGGCACTCCCTCAGTACTGACCCTCTGACAGTGTGGCATTTCTTCAGGGTAGTAAAAACAAGGACTGCAGATGCTGGAAACCAGAGTCTAGATTTGAGTGGTGGTCGAAAAGCACAGCAGTTCAGGCAGCATCCGAGGAGCAGTAAAATCGACAAAAGCCCTTCATCAGGAATACAGGCTTGGCACTTCTTCAGTACTGACCCTCTGATAGGTCAGCACTCCCTCAGCACTGACCCTGTGACAATGCAGCACTCCCTCAGCACTGACCCTGTGACAATGCAGCACTCCCTCAGTACTGACCCTCTGACAGTGCAGCACTCCCTCAGTACTGACCCTCCGACAGTGCGGCACTTCCTCAGTACTGACCCTCCGACAGTGCGGCACTTCCTCAGTACTGACCCTCTGACAGTGCAGCAGTCCCTCAGCACTGACCCTCTGAAAGTGTGGCTCTCCCTCAGTACTGACCCTTTGACAGTGCGACACTCCCTCAGTACTGACCCTTTGACAGTGCGAAACTCCCTCATTTCTAACACTCTGATAGTGCAATACTCCGTCAGTACTGACCCTCCGACTTTGCGGCACTCCCTCAATACTGATCCTCTGACAGTGCGGCACTCCCTCAGTACTGACCCTCTGACAGTGCAGCACTCCCTCAGTACTGACCCTCTGACAGTGAGACGCTCCCTCAAAACTGATCCTCTGACAGTGCGGCACTCCCTCAGTACTGACCCTCCGACAGTGCAGCACTCCCTCAGTACTGACCCTCTGACAGTGTGACACTCCCTCAGTACTGACCCTCCGACAGTGTGACACTCCCTCAGTACTGACCCTCCGACAGTGCGGCACTCCCTCAGTACTGACCATCTGACCATCTGACAGTGCGGCACTCCCTCAGTGCTGTTCTTTACAATCTGGCATTAAAAATTAGCATAACGGTGACAACTGTCAATTTTCATAAAAACCCATCTGCTTCACTAAATACCTTTTAGGATGAAAACCTGCTGTCCTTACTAAGTCTGTGCCTACACGTGACTCCAGACCCTCAGCCATGTGTTTGACTTTTAACTGTTCTCTGAAATGGCCCCAAATGCCACTCAGTTAACAGGTGACTTTGGATGGGTATCAAATGCTGGTCTTACCAGTGACGCCAACATCCCATCAACAAATAAACAAGAAAATGCTGAAAATGTCAGCTTAGTAGATGTTTCGAGCTCTCCAGAGTGGGTTTTGAACACAGGGCTTCCGCACACAGAGATGATGACACCGAGACATCAGGCTGCAGTTTCAGAATGTGTTGGTAGTTGTTGAGTCAGGGCCTGTACAGGGACACACTGACAGATACATTTCCACTCACGCTGCTCACTCAGTGATCTGTCCAATCAGCACTCTGCAGGCCACTGAAGCACACACTCCATATGTTAAACTAAAGCCATTAGCTCTAATGGGAAGTGTCAGCATATTTCTCTTTGTTCTCTCTGCATGGTTAATTTCTGAAGTTGAATTGAATTGTGTTATAAATCTGGTGTCTCCTTGATCCACCCGTAACTTGTGCCTCAATATAAAATAAACAGCATGTGAGCACAGCCTCTCCACTCAGTACTGAGGGAGTGCTGGACTGTCAGAGGGTCAGTGCTGAGGGAGTGCTGCACTGCCGGAGGGTCAGTGCTGAGGGAGTGCTGCACTGTCGGAGGGTCAGTACTGAGGGAGTGCTGCACTGTCGGAGGGTCAGTGCTGAGGGAGTGCTGCACTGTCGGAGGGTCAGTGCTGAGGGAGTGCTGGACTGTCGGAGGGTCAGTACTGAGGGAGTGCTGCACTGTCGGAGGGTCAGTACTGAGGGAGTGCTGTACTGTCGGGGGGTCAGTGCTGAGGGAGTGCTGGACTGTCGGAGGGTCAGTGCTGAGGGAGTGCCACACTGTCGGAGGGTCCATACTGAGGGAATGCTGCATTGTCAAAGTGTCAGTACTGAGGGAGTGCTGGACTGTCGGAGGGTCAGTATTGAGGGAGTGCTGCATTGTCAGAGGGTCAGTATTGAGGGAGTGCTGGACTGTCGGAGGGTCAGTATTGAGGGAGTGCTGCATTGTCGGAGGGTCAGTATTGAGGGAGTGCTGCATTGTTGGAGGGTCAGTATTGAGGGAGTGCTGCATTGTTGGAGGGTCAGTATTGAGGGAGTGCCGAACTGTAAAAGGGACAGTACTGAGGGAGTGCCGTACCGTTGGAGGGTCAGTATTAAGGGAGTGTCGCACTGTCGGAGGGTCAGTACTGAGTGAGTGTTGCACTGTCAGAGGCGCACTCATGTAGACACCCTCACTGATGAATAGAGAGACAGACAAATAGAGGCGCACACAGAAATACAGGCATGGAATGTAAATTTGTTGGTGAATCACGGGTTATAGGGAAAAGGCAGGAAAGTGGATTTGAGGATTATCAGATCAGCCACGATCACACTGAATGGTGACAAAGACATGCTGGGAGGTGGGGGTGGGAGTGGGGGTGAGGGTGAGGGTGAGGGTTAGGGTTACACAGTGGCTCAGTGATTCACACTGCTGCCTCACAGCACCAGGGTCCCAGGTTCAAACCCAGCCCTGGGCGACTGTCTGTGAGGAATTTGCACATTCTCCTAGTGTCTGCGTGGGTTTCCTCCGGGTGCTCCGGTTTCCTCCCACGGTCCAAAGATGTGCAGGTTAGATGGATTGGCCATACTAAATTGCTCAAAATGTCCAGGGATGTGTAAGCTGTGTGGATTAGCCATGGGAAATGCAGGGTTACAGGGATGTTGTAGGGCTAGTTGGGTTTGGGTGGGAAGCTCTTTGGAGAGTTGATGTGGACTTGATGGACTGAATGGCCTGCTCCTACACTGTAGGAATTCTGTGACTGAATGGTCTACCACAGCTCCAGTGCCTTATGGTCTTTTAGAGTTACACACAGATGTGCATCTCTTGCAAGGGTAGCAGATACATGGGAACACTACCCCCTGCAAGTTTCCCTCCGAGCCACTCACCATCCAACTTGGAAATATATATCGCTGTTCCTTTAGAGTCACTGGGTTAATAGCCTGGAACTCTCTCCCTGGAGATGCTGTGGAGTCAGTCTACAGCACATGGACTACAGTGGTTCAGCTCACCACCACCTTCTCAAAACAAAAAGGGAGACGCTGGAAAAGCACAGCTGGTCAGGCAGCATCCGAGGAGCAGGAATGATGAAGGGCTTATGCTCGAAATGTTGACCCTCCTGCTCCTTGGATGCTGCCTGACCGGCTGTGCTTCTCCAGCACCACACATTTTGACCCTGATCTCCAGCATCTGCAGTCCTCACTCTCTCCCAGTTTTTAACCACCTTCTCAAGGGGCAACTGGGACAGGGCAGAAAGTGTTGGCCCAGCCAGCGACGCCCATGTCCCACAACATTAATCAGGGGTGGGCTGTAAGGGACACACACACACACACACCAGCAGGAACCATTTGAAGGGAATGTAGGTCAGTTACCAATGGGTCATTTTATCCAGCAATCATCAGAGTCAGGGTGAGCATTGCTTTTACCTTACTCTTGAAGCCCATGTGTGGAACATTGCATCGGACAGCTGCATCTTCTTCGTGTTTGCAGTTGTCATTGATGACCTCACGGAAGCTGCAGTCGGTCAGGGACCTCTCGAAGCCACTGCACGAAACCTCATTCATGTGGATGGGACCCACACCTGGAACGAGCCACAAGGAGATTCAGCATCAACCGGTTATGTCCCCAGAGGCTTGGACAATACCCCCGGGAGTGGTGCATTTACCCTCAGGGAATAGGTGTTGGGCCTGTCTCTGAGTGGTGACCGCCCCCCCGGCCCCCTTTCTCGTTCTAACTGACACCCCCCCGCACTGGGAGGAAGCACTGACTAAGTTGGAGTCGGGGCTGATACCACTCCTGAGCACAGATGCAATGGCCAATCGAGTGCACACTCTTGAAACTGAAAGACCAATCAGATGTCGTCCAAACCTCAGGGCACCAGCCCCTGCGGCAGACAGGAAGTGAGCGAGATGGCTAGCTCAGTTGGCTGGACAGCTAGCCTGTAATATAAAGTGACACCAACAGTGGGAGGGGGTTCAATTCCCTCACTGGCTGAGGTCACCATGCAAGTGTCCCACCTTCTCAACCTCTGCCCTTGCCTGAGGCACAGTGTCTCTCAGGTTAAATTCACCATCGGTGTGCATGATCTCCCTCATGAGTGACACAGCATGGAAACTGACCCTTCGATCCAACTCGTCCATGCTGACCAGATACCTTAAATTAATTTAGTCACATTTGGCCCATTTCCTTCCCAACCCTTCCTATTCATGTACCCATCCAGGTACCTTTTAAATGCTGTAATTGTACCAGTCTCCATCACTTCCTCTGACAGCTTATTCTATAAACACACCAACCCTCTGCAGGAATAAGTTGCTCCTTGCATCTGTTTAAATCTTTCCCTTCTCACCTTCAACCCTTGCCCTCTAGCTTTGGACTCCCCTAGCCTAGAGAAACAGACCTTGTCTAGTTACCCTATCCATGGTTTTATAAATGAAAATGTGTTGCTGGTTAAAGCACAGCAGGTTAGGCAGCATCCAAAGAATAGGAAATTCGACGTTTCGGGCATAAGCCCTTCATCAGGAATGAGGAGAGGGTGCCAGGCAGGCTAAGATAAAAGGTAGAGTGGAGGGACTTGGGGGAGGGGCGATGGAGATGTGATAGGTGGAAGGAGGTCATGGTGAGGGTGATAGGCCAGAGTGGGGTGGGGGCGGAGAGGTCAGGAAGAAGATTGCAGGTTAGGAGAGCGGTGCTGAGTTGAGGGAACCGACTGAGACAGGGTGTGGGGAGGGGAAATGAGGAAACTGGAGAAATCTGAGTTCATTCCTTGTGGTTGGAGGGTTCCCAGGCGGAAGATGAGGCGCTCTTCCTCCAACCGTCGCGTTGTTATGTTTTGCCGGTGGAGGAGTCCAAGGACCTGCATGTCCTCGGTGGAGTGGGAGGGAGAGTTAAAGTGCTGAGCCACGGGGTGGTTGGGTTGGTTGGTCCGGGCGTCCCTGAGGTGTTCTCTGAAGCATTCCGCAAGTAGGCGGCCCGTCTCCCCAATGTAGAGGAGGCCACATCGGGTGCAGCGGATGCAATAGATGATGTGTGTGGAGTTGCAGGTGAATTTGTGGCGGATATGGAAGGATCCCTTGGGGCCTTGGAGGGAAGTGAGGAAGGAGGTGTGGGTGCAAGTTTTACATTTCCTGCGGTTGCAGGGAAAGGTGCCGGGAGTGGATGTTGGGTTGGTGGGGGGTGTGGACCTGACAAGGGAGTCACGAAGGGAGTGGTCTTTGCGGAACGCTGATAGGGGAGGGGAGGGAAATATATCCCTGGTGGTGGGGTCCGTTTGGAGTTGGCGGAAATGACGGCGGATGATACGCTGTATACGGAGATTGGTGGGGTGGTAGGTGAGAACCAGTGAGGTTCTGTCTTGGTGGTGGTTGGAGGAGCGGGGCTCAAGGGCGGAGGCGCGTGAAGTGGAGGAGATGCGGTGGAGGGCATCGTCGATCACGTTTTGGGGGAATCTGCGGTCCTTGAAGAAGGAGGCCATTTGGGCTGTGCAGTGTTGGAACTGGTCCTCCTGGGAGCAGATGCGGCGGAGACAAAGGAATTGGGAATATGGGATGGAGTTTTTACAGGGGGCAGGGTGGGAGGAGGTGTAGTCCAGATAGCTGTGGGAGTCAGTCGGTTTATAGTAGATGTCTGTGTTGAGTCGGTCGCCTGAGATAGAAATGGAAAGGTCTAGGAAGGGGAGGGAGGAGTCTGAGACAGTCCAGGTGAATTTGAGGTTGGGATGGAAGGCGTTAGTAAAGTTGATGAACTGTTCGACCTCCTCGTGGGAGCACGAGACAGCGCCAATACAGTCATCGATGTAGCGGAGGAAAAGGTGGGGGCTGGTGCCAGTGTAGTTGCAGAAGATGGACTGTTCCACACATCCTACGAAGAGACAGGCATAGCTGGGGCTTCATCCTCTGACGCTCCAGGGAAATCAGCCCCAGCCTATTCAGCCTCTCCCTATAGCTCAAACCCTCCAACCCTGACAGACTATAGTCACTTTTCTTTACCAGGTTCAGAGGTCAAGACTGGAACCAGAGATTGTCAGGAACAGCCATGGGCTTAAAAAGATCTGTATCTTCAATCAGTTCTGAGCTTTCACTGGCACAGGGTGGTGATTAGTCTCCCATTCTTCTGAGCGTCAGTGGGACCTGTACATAGGTTTCGCCCTTTAATTGCCTAGCAGTAGTATTACTAGGCTATTCATCTCGAGATCCAGGTAATATTCTAGGCACCTGGGTACAAATGCTGCCATTGGTAGATAGTGGAAATTGGAATCAATAACAATCTGGTATTTAAAGTATAGGATGACCATGAAACTGTTGTTGATTATCAGAAAAACCCATCTGCATCACTAATGATCTTCAGGGAAGGAAATGTGACTTGCTGAAGAAAGGGCACTGGATTTGAAATGTTAACTCTGTTTCTCTCTCCACAGGTGGTGCCAGACCTGCTGAGTTTCTCCAACAATTTTTGTTTTGATTTCAGGTTTCCAGCAGTTCTTTGACATTATATTAATCTGCCAACCTTACCTGATCTGGCCTACACGTGACTCCAGACCCACAATAACACGAGTGACTCTTAGCTGCCCTTTGGGCTGTTACAGATGGGCAATGAATGGTCATCTAGCCAGTGACACCTACATCCCGAGAACCAATAAAGAGAAAGTTAATTTGCTCCCAAATACCAAGTTCCTCTCCAAGCCATTCACCATCCAGGCTTGGAAGTTCATCACCGTTCCTTCAGTACCACTGGGTCAAAATCCTGGAATTCCCTCCCTGTGTGTGTCCCTGTACCACATGGACTGCAGCTCACCACCACCTTCTCAAAGACAATAGGGAGGTGCAGTAAATGCTGGCCCAGCCAACAATGTCCATGTTCACAGAATTATTACTTTTTAAAGTAAGTTAAAAAAAAAGGTGAGAATTGAAATTGTTGAGAAACAGATCCGAGAAGGTTGAGGAGTTACATGAGGACGTGCTGAGCTCAGGGCATCAACTGCAAAGGATGTCACCACGATGTTAACAGAAACCTCTGCTGACTCAATTTCCTTCGGTTTTGTCCCCTTGATTTGCTGATTCCTGTCTGGGATGAATTCCTAATGTCCTCCCAGTACAGAATGCCACATCCCCACAAATAATCACACCTCAATGGAAATCCTGACAGAATCCCTTTACGTGGAAACAGGCCATTTGGCCCAACAAGTCCACACCGACCCTCCAAACCGTAACCCATTCAGAGCCATTCCCCAAGCCTATTGCATCTCCTTGCAAAGAGGTGTACAAGATGATTAGGGGTTTAGATAGGGTTGACCATGAGAACCTTTTTCCACGTATGGAGTCAGCTATTACGAGGGGGCATAGCTTTAAATTAAGGAGTGGTAGGTATAGGACAGATGTTAGGGGTAGATTCTTAACTCAGCTGGTCGTGAGTTCATGGAATGCCCGGCCAGTAACAGTGGTGGACTCTCCCTCTTTATGGGCATTTAAACGGACATTGGATAGGCATATGAAGGAAAGTGGGCTAGTGTAGGTCAGGTGGACTTGGATCGGCGCAACATCGAGGGCCAAAGGGCCTGTACTGCATTGTATTTTTCTATGTTCTATGTTCTATTATTCCACATTTACTGACTAATGCACCTAACCTGCACATCCCTATTTGGCATGGCCAATTCACAGAACCTGCACATCTTTGGGTTGCGGGAGAAAACCCAGGCAGAGACAGGGAGAGTGTGCAAGCCCCACACAGTCACCCAAGGCTGGAATTGAACCCAGGTCCCTGGCGCTGTGAGTCAGCAGTACTAAACACTGAGCCACCGTGCAGCCCCAATTGCTAGGCCTTTTCTTTAGGATTTCATCTGGTGTGGGTGCCAGCAGCAAAGCCAGCACCTATTGTCAACTTCTTGAACTGAACCACTTGTTAGGGCTCATTTCAGAGGGCAGTAAAGAGTCAACCACATTGCTGTGGCTTTGGAGTCACATGTAGGCCAGACCAGGTAAGGATGGCAGATTAATATAAAATCAAGAACTGCGGATGCTGGAAATCAGAAACAGAAACTCAGCAGGCCTGGCAGGATCTGTGGAGAGAAAGAGAGATAGAGATATATAGAGAGAGAGATAGAGAGAGATTGAGAGTTAGAGGGGGAGATAGAGAGATAGGGAGAGAGAGTTAATGTTTCAAGTCCAGTGACTGTTATTCAGAACAATAGCTATTCTTCCCAAAAGGGCACTCGTGATTACAATCTGTAATCACCATTTCTGCCTTCCAGATTTTATTGAATTTAAGTGCCACCAAGCTGCAGTGGTGAGATTTGAACTGCCTGCCCTCAAGAGCATTAACCTGAGTTTCTGTATGAAACAACAGTGACCAGGGAAATTGTACACAGACAGCCATTCAGGAGCTCATTTCCAATTGAAACTGAGAGTGTTGTAAAACAGAAGCAGCAGTAAGACAGGTAAGCAGCTTAACTGCCCGACACGTCATCTCTCCTGCTCTTCGGATGCTGCCTGACCTGCTGTGCTTTTCCAGCACCACACTCTCAATCCCGTTTATTCCCTTTATCTACAGTAATCCGAGCTGGGATTAGAAGACTAGCCTTGGGTCTTCTTCGGACAGCGAGAAACTGAAGAGGCAAATTTGATTCAGTTCAACATTGAACTGAAGTGTGTCATTGATATAAACGATTTGGGTGAGATTACAGGAGGCATGGTGCTTATGTTTGTGGATGACACCAAGATTGATGGTATAGTAGACAGTAAAGATGGTTATAGAGTCACAGAGTCACAGAGATGTACAGCATGGAAACAGACCCTTCGGTCCAACCCGACCATACTGACCAGATATTCAAACCCAATCTAGTCCCACCTGCCAGCACCCGGCCCATATCCCTCCAAACACTTCCTATTCATATACCCATCCAAATGCCTCTTAAATGTTGCAATTGTACCAGCCTCCACCACTTCCTCTGGCAGCTCATTCCATACATGTACCACCCTCTGCGTGAAAAAGTTGCCCCTTAGGTCTCTTTTATATCTTTCCTCTCTCACCCTAAACCTATGCCCTCTAGTTCTGGACTCACCAACCCCAGGGAAAAGACTTTGCCTATTTATCCTATCCATGCCCCTCATAATTTTGTAAACCTCTATAAGGTCACCCCTCATCCTCCGACACTCCAGGGAAAACAGCCCCAGCCTGTTCAGCATCTCCCTATAGCTCAGATCGTCCAACCCTGGCAACATCCTTGTAAATCTTTTCTGAACCCTTTCAAGTTTCACAACATCTTTCCGATAGGAAGGAGACCAGAGTTGCACGCAATATTAAAACAGTGGCCTAACCAATGTCCTGTACAGCCACAACATGACCTCCCAACTCCTGTACTCAATACTCTGTCCACTCACTCTTCTTCACTATCCTATCTACCTGCGACTCCACTTTCAAGGCGCTATGATAATCTACACTCCAAGGTCTCTTTGTTCAGCAACACTCCCTAGGACCTTACCATTAAGTGTATAAGTCCTCCTAAGATTTGCTTTCCCAAGATGCAGCACCTTGCATTTATCTGAATTAAACTCCATTTGCCACCCCTCAGCCCACTGGCCCATCTGCTCAAGATCCTGTTGTAATCTGAGGTAACCCTCTTTGCTGTCCACTACACCTCCAATTTTGGTGTCATCTGCAAACTTACTAACTGTACCTCTTATGCTCGCATCCAAATCATTTATGTAAATGACAAAAAGTAGAGGTCCCAGCACCAATCCTTGTGGCACTCCACTGGGTTATCTAAATTACAAAGAGATCTTGATCCATTGAGTCAACGGGCTGAGGAGTGGCAGAGGGATTTTAATTTGGATAAGTGCGAGGTGTTGCATTTTGGTAAAAGCAACTAGGGCAGGATTGTACAGTTAATGGTAGAGCCCTGGGTGGTGTTGTAGAACAGAGAGACCTAGGAATTCAGGTACATAAAGCTGTGAAATTTGGTAATCTTTGAAAACAGGTGACAGAGTGGTTAAGAAAGCATTCAGCATGCTTGCCTTCATTGCCTAGAGCTCCGAGTATAGGAGTTGGAACATCATGTTGAGGTTGTAAGGATGTTGGTGAGGCCTCTTCTGGAGTAATGTGTGCATTCTGATTTGGAGATGCCAGTGTTGGACTGGAGTGGACAAAGTTAAAAATCACACTACACCAGGTTATAGTCCAACAGGTTTATTTGGAAGCACTAGTTTTCGGAGTGACGCTCCTTCATCAGGTGTTTGAAGCAGTGCTCCGAAAGCTAGTGCTTCCAAATAAACCTGTTGGACTATAACCTGGTGCTGTGTGATTTTTAACTTTGTGCATTCTGGTCCCCCTGTTATAGGAAAGAAATTATTAAACTGGAGAAGTTTACCAGAATGATACTGGGTACAGAGGGCTTGAGATACAAAAAATAGACTGAATAGGCTTATTTCAATGGAGCGTAGGAGATTGAGGGATGACCTTTTGGAGGAATATAAAATCATGAAGGGTATAGATAAGGTGAATAGCAAGGATCTTTTCTCTAAGATGAGGGAGTTCAAAACTAGGGGGTATATTTTTAAGGTGAGAAGAGAAAAACGTTTTTAAAAACTTCCTTTTTACCCAGAGAGTGGTGCGTGTGTGGAATGAACTTCCAGAGGAAGTGACGGATGCAGGTACAGTTACAGGTTTAAAAGACATTTGGATAAATTCATGAATAGGAAAGGTTTGGAGGGATATAGGCTAAATGCAGCAGGATGGAATAGTTTAGTTTGGGATTATGGTTGGTATGGACTGGTTGGATCAAAGGATCGGTTTCCATGCTCTATGACTCTGACTGACTGCTGTAATCAGTCTGGATTAAGTGCACAAGCCTTTGGAGTGAGACTTGAGCTCACCAAACGCTGATTCAGAGCTCAGAGTGTTGCAGAGCAAGTCAAGTTGCTGTTTGTATTCATACACAGCAATGAAAAGGTCAGGGGCAGGGTCTGCAACTCAGGCACATAGTGACTGTACAACCTCCTGCACTTCCAATGATGAAAACAATTCCACATAAACATTCACTTACGTAGAACATTCAGAGGGTTAAAAGATCCCAAGGAACAGAGGCGTGTGTGGGACACCAAGGCAGAATTTAATTGGGATGAAATATATCCACAGTAGTCACTCAGAGCAGAGTCTGGAAGCGAGCCTGGGAACTGTCTGCTTTTTTATGATTCAGCAGCCGGTCAGACACTAGTTATTACTCAGTCACTGAGAAGCCACCAGTGAGCATGTCGTCACTGGAAAAATAGGAAGCACTTGACATTCTTCCAAGCAAAGAAATTTGACACTGGATCAGATAAGGAGAGTTTTGGCCCAAAAAGAGGGAGGTTTTAAGAAACTTCTGAATTAAGAAAAGAGAGAGAGAGAGAGAGAAAGGGAGAGACAGAGGAAGAGATGTTAAAGGAATTACATTGCAAGACAATTAGACAATTCAGACACATTGCAGATGTCTGTGATAAAAAAATCAATGTAATGGCCTTTGTTTATGGGAAAAAGCTACATGCCATTAATAGCTAGGAAAAACCGTGTCAACAGGCTACAGGGGAAACATTCAGTTAATACATTGATTCCATAAGTTAATCCATGGAAATGCTGTATTCACCTTCCTCTGTGACTTGGTGTTATGACCAGACGGCAATGTCAATATCTTTGCCTCATATACGTCTCTGAGATTTTCTCTCATATAACTTGGAAAACATCCTACATCTGAGCTATTGAGAGGGAGGGAACACTTAGAGATGTTCTCAGCTACTATCCATGACAGAGAGAGCTCTAAACAACCCAACTTCCAACCTACAGTCGTACAGGTCTACAGCACAGAAAAAGACCCTTCAGCCCATCATGGAGGGAGAAAGTGAGGACTGCAGGTGCTGGAGATCAGAGTCGAGAGTGTGGTGCTGGAAAAGCACAGCAGGTCAGGCAGCATCCGAGGAGCAGGAGAGTTGGCGTTGATTCCTGATGAAGGGCTTATGCCCGAAACATTGATTCTCCTGCTCCTCAGATGCTGCCTGACCTGCAGTGCTCCTTCAGCCCATCATGTCGTGCACAGGTCAAAAACAAGCACATGTCAATTCTAATTTTGTTCTCCAGCACTTGGATTATAGCTTTGACATCAAAATACTTCTTCAATGTTATGAAGGTTTCTGCCTCTACCACCCTATAGGCAGTGAGTTCCAAATTTCCAATCTCCCAGGAAGAACACTTTTCCTCCCAACCCCTCTCATCTTCCTACCCCATATCTTGAATCTATTCCCCCCACCCCAGTCACTGATCTTTCTACCAAGGGGAAAAGTTTCATCCTGTCTACCCTATCTATGTCGCTCATAATGGTTATACATCTCAATCATGCTTCCTCTCAATCTTCTCTGCTCGAAGTGAAACAACCCCATTCTGTCCAATCTCTCTTTCTGACCAAACTCTCCAGCTCACACAACATCCTGGTCAATCACCTCTGCACCCTCTCACATCCCTCCTATAATGTGGATTCCAGAACAGCAATACTCTCATTCTGTGGCCTAACCAATACTTCACACAGTTCCAGCATCACCTCCCTGCTCTTAAACAGCTAATAAAGGCAAGTATCTCATAAGCTTCTTAACCACTTTATCTACCTGTCCTCCTACCCTAGGGATTATCAGACTCTTCAGCATGACAGGAAGTGGGAACATTTCCTGGATCTACTTTTCACTCCCAGTGTAATTGAAGAGTTCTCACCGTGGAAGGTGTAATTCACTCTGAAAAGCCCCTTCACAATTTCCCACACAAAATGGACATATGCCAAACAGACATTCTGTATCACAAGGCAGGGAGTGAAGATGACAGCAACTCGCCAGGGGCAAGGAATGGTGGGCCAGGCGCAGAGGTGAGAAAGGAAATTCACATCAAGGTGGAGTTGGGTCCCAGTATTCTTGGCAGTGTGGAGGAATAGAGGGATTAGATTAGATTAGATTAGATTACTTACAGTGTGGAAACAGGCCCTTCGGCCCAACAAGTCCACACCGACCCGCCGAAGCGCAACCCACCCATACCCCTACATTTACCCCTGACCTAACACTACAGGCAATTTAGCATGGCTGATTCACCTGACCCGCACATCTTTGGACTGTGGGAGGAAACCGGAGCACCCGGAGGAAACCCACGCAGACACGGGGAGAATGTGCAAACTCCACACAGTCAGTCGCCTGAGTCGGGAAATGAACCCGGGTCTCAGGCGCTGTGAGACAGCAGTGCTAACCACTGTGCCACCGTGCTGCTTGGTGTGCAGGTACAGAGATCCCTTAAAATAGCCACCCAAGTGGACAGGGTTGTTAAGAAAGCATATGGTGTTTTGGCTTTCATTAACGGGGGATTGAGTTTAAGAGTCGTGAGATCTTGTTGCAGCTCTATAAAACTTTGGTTAGACCGCACTTGGAATATTGTGTCCAGTTCTGGTCGCCCTATTATAGGAAAGATGTGGATGCTTTGGAGATGGTTCAGAGGAGGTTTACCAGGATGCTGCCTGGACTGGAGGGCTTATCTTATGAGGAGAGGTTGACTGAGCTCGGACTCTTTTCATTGGAGAATAGGAGGAGGAGAGGGGACCTAATTGAGGTATACAAGATAATGAGAGGCATAGATAGAGTCGATAGCCAGAGACTATTTCCCAGGGCAGAAATGACTAACATGACGGGTCATAGTTTCAAGCTGGTTAGAGGAAAGTATAGAGGGGATGTCAGAGGCGGGTTCTTTACACAGAGTTGTGAGAGCATGGAATGCGTTGCCAGCAGCAGTTGTGGAAGCGAGGTCATTGGGGACATTTAAGAGACTACTGGACATGCATATGGTCACAGAAATTTGAGGGTGCATACATGAGGATCAGTGGTCAGCACAACATCGTGGGCTGAAGGGCCTGTTCTGTGCTGTGCTGTACTGTTCTATGTATTCAGCACAAACTCCAGACAGACATTCCCATGGCAGAATCTTCTAGAAACAATGGGGATCTCGGCCAGTGCTAGAGAGCCCTCGGGAGTGCCAGCTCATCTCTCTTCTGGAAGGACAACTCCCATGATGCTCCACTCCAGCCAGCAGAAGTGACCCTTCCAGCACAGCAGGTCAGGCAGCATCCGAGGAGCAGGAACATCGATGTTTCAGGCAAAAGCCCTTCAACAGGAATGAGGCAGGGAGCTTCCAGGGTGGAGAGATAAGTGGGAGGGGGGGTGGTGCTGGGAAGAAAGTAGCTGAAAATGTGCTGCTGGAAAAGCGCAGCAGGTCAGGCAGCATCCAAGGAACAGGAGATTCGACGTTTCGGGCATAAGCCCTTCTTCAGGAATTCTTCTTCCTGAAGAAGGGCTTATGCCCGAAACGTCGAATCTCCTGTTCCTTGGATGCTGCCTGACCTGCTGCACCTTTCCAGCAATACATTTTCAGCTCTGATCTCCAGCATCTGCAGACCTCACTTTCTCCTGGTGAGAAGGTAGCCAAGAATACAATAGGTAGATGGGGGTGGGATGAAGGTGATAGGTCAGAGAGGAGGGTCGAATGGATAAATGGGAAGCCGAGTCTGTTTCAGGACACCCTCAGCCCCACCCCCTCCCACTTATCTCTCCACCCCAGAGGCTCCCTGCCTTCATTCCTGATGAAGGGCTTTTGCCTGAAATGTCGATTTTCCTGCTCCTCTGATGCTGCCTGACCTATTATACATCCCTGTACAGTGCGGACAATTCAGCATGGTCAATCACCTAACCTTCACATCTTTGGATTTGTGGGAGGAAACCAGAGCAAACTCCACACAGAGGAGTCGCCCAAGGCTGGAATCGAACCCTGAGCCCTGGCGCTGTTAGGTAGCAGTGCTAACCACTGAGGCACCGTGCCACCCTCAGTTAGGACAATGACCCAGGGATCCTCCCACAACACACTGTATCAAGCGAAGGTGAAGGGAAGTGGATGCCCCATAGACATTCCTGATGAAGAGTTTATCCTTGAAATGTCGACTCTCCTGCTCCTCGGATGCTGCCTGACCTGAGCACACTCTTCGACTCTAACCTCCAGCATCTATGGTCCTAACTTTCTCCTACTATTGCCTGAACAATTAAATCCCCCCAACTCCCCTCAACACCCCTTGCGATGAAAGGAAAGATTCCAGTACTGAAGGAGTCCTGCACTGTCAGGGGGTGCCAACTACCACAGGAGGCTGTACCCAACAGCTTAAGGAACAGGAGTAAGCCATTCGGCCCCTCAAGCCTGCCCTGCCTTCCAAATAGAATCATGACTGATCCAACATTTTCCTGCCCTTTCCCTGTAAATGTTGATTCCCCACCTGATCAAGAATCTATCTATCTCTCTCTCTCTCTCTCTCAGAAAGGACTCTGTCCCTCCAGATCTCTGTGGCAAGGAGTTCCAAAGATTCCAAACCCTCTGAAGGACAAATATTCCTCCTCACCTCAGTCTTAAATTGGTGCCCTTTTATTCTCTTGTACTAATCTCTCCTGTAATGGAAATATCCGCTCAGCATTTTCCTGTCAAGCCCCTTAAGAGTCCTGTATGCTTCAATGAGATCACCTCTCATTCTAAACTCCAGCAAACAGAATCCCAACCTGGTTAGCCTTCGCTATAAGACACTGTCCGCCATCTTGGGCAACAATGAAAGTTCCTATGGAAGATTGGATGGTGGTGGGGGTCCTCCGGTTTCCTCGCCAACATTTATCCCTTAACCAAATCATAGAAATACAGATGATCTGGCCATTATCACATTGGCGAAAGCTTGCGGCATGTAAATTGTCACAGATTCCAACATTACAACAGTGAACACTGGTATCTCACCGGTCATAAAGCACTTAAGTTCCTCAGTTCATCAGTGGTTAGCACTGCTGCGTCACAGCACCAGGGACCCAGGTTTGATTCCAGCCTTGGGTGACTGTCTGTGAGCAGTTTGCGCATTCTCCTCGTGTCTGCGTGGATTTCCTCCGGGTGCTCCGGTTTCCTCCCACAACCCAAAGATGTGCAGGTTAGATGGATTGGCCATGCTAAATTGCCTACAATGTTCAGGGATGTGTAGGTTAGATGCATGAGTGAGGAATAAATGTAGAGTAATAGGGTAGGGGAATGGGTTTGGGTAGGTTACTCTTTGGAGGGTCGGTGTGGACTTGTTGGGCCAAATGGCCTGATTCCACACTGTTGGGATTCTGTGACCATGCCTTCTGTTGTTTTAGAGTCATGGCCTGAAAATAGGTGGTTGAAATGCACTTCATATTGAGAGATCGTTGAGGCCACTGAGGTAGAGATGGGTTAGCACAGGAGGGAGGAGGAGCTGAGTGTTACTGAAATTAGTTCGGTGGGGCTTCAGCGCAGCAGAACTGCCACAGTAGGCCTTTTTTGGCAGAAAATTGGAAGGAGAAGCTTTTATTTATTTCAGCAGAGATGGAGAGTGCCCCCTCAGACTGGTCGGATCATTATGACTCGGCAGCTATGCAAGGCCATGTAATTATCCACTCCGTCATTGAGAAAGACCCCAGAAACATATAAAAACGACATGATTCCGAGTCTATACTCATGACGAGGGTCCTACATAACTCAGACGCCAGCAGATGAATTGCATGTGATTAGAGGACATGAAAACATAATTAACGTATGTCGAGTGCAATGAGAAGATTAAGGAGGAGCGAGCAGAAGGACATTTTTCTCATTAATTCGATGTCTTCCGCATTTCTGCTTCATTGACCTGCATCGTTGTGACCACTCAACTGGAGACATGTGATTCACTGAAGAAGAAAGAGCTAATGCTCAGGAATAAAGGTGAGGGATGACGGCAAGGGCCTGTGGTTTCCCAGAGTGACTGAGTCAATTACAGAGGAATGCTAGCTAACCCAGATGGGTTGATGGTAATTTTAATTCTCACATCAGCGTTGTTACAAATTTTCACCCTTGAGCAGGATGACGGTATTCGGAGACCATCAGGATTTGCTTTAAGCTAGATCATGTGGAACAACCTCCAGTCATTTGATCACTCGATTAAAATTGCTACCTCTCACAACATGCTCATAAATGTTCCAATTAGTACTGCTGTTGCCTTTGGAGAACACGTTTGTAAGGAATGTTGACTATTGCACCCCTGCTTCTTTTAACCCTGGTCTCACACCGAGCCTCCAGTCAGGGCAATTGTGTGACAATTTACTTAAAGCTATGGCATTGGGGATGTGAAGAGAGGGGCTGCTGGACGTGTCAGAGGCAGTGGGAGGGGGAGTGAGGGGCCGCTGGATTAATTGGGGGGTGAAGGGATAGGGAGTGAGGGTCTGCTGGAGCAGTTGGGGTGCGTGGATGGGGAGTGGGGGTCTGCTGGAGCTGTTGGGGCATATGATTGGGGGGTGAGGGTCTACTAGAGCTGTTGGGGTGTGTGGATAGGGATGAGGGTCTGCTGGAGTTGTTGGGGTGTGGGGATAGGGAGTAGGGTCTGATGGAGCGTGTGGGTGAGAAGTGAGGGTCTGCTGGAGCTTTTGGGGTGTAGGGATAGGGAGTGAGGGTCTGCTGGAGACGGGGCATATGATTGGGGGGTGAGGGTCTACTAGGGCTGTTGGGGTGTGTGGATAGGAATGAGGATCTGCTGGAGCTGTTGGATGTGTGGATATGAATGAGGGTCTGCTGGAGCTGTTGGGGTGTAGGGATAGGGAGTGATGGTCTGCTGGAGCTGTTGGGGTGTAGGGATAGGGAGCGAGGGTCTGCTGGAGACATTGGGGTGTGTGGATGGGTAGTGATGGTCTACTGGAGGTGTCGAGGTGAGCGGGGACGAGGAGTGAGGGTCTGCTGGAGCTGTCTGCGAGTGAGATGTCACTACCCCTCATTTGTCCCTCCCATACTGAGGGGGACTCTGTCGCTCCCTGTTGACATGCTATAACTTAGCAGCCAGGAGTCGCTGATCCGATCAGGATAGTACCTCACTCTCGGTTCAAGCCTAAAGCAAACAGCAAAGATCTAGATCATATTCTTTTGTCTGTTCAAGCCAAATATCTGTCACTGCTATGGCCCAGGGTGGATCGAGCAAACCTCTGAGGAGATCACCCCAAGTGTACTCTCTGGTGTTGATAAAGTCACGTTTGGAGCTGTCAATGTTCCTGAAAGCTTGCAGAATGATAATCTACAAGAAACACCCAAGCCTCTGCTGATCCACCCTCTATGGGGGAACATGAGAATGGTGAGCCAGAATAGATTAGATGATTAGATTCCTTACAGTGTGGAAACAGGCCCTTCGGCCCAACAAGTCCACACCGACCCGCAACTCACCCAGACCCACTCCCCTACATTGCACCCCTTCATCTAACACTACGGGCAATTTAGCATGGCCAATTCACCTGACCCGCACATCTTTGGACAGTGGGAGGAAACCGGAGCAAACCCACGCAGACACAGGGAGAATGTGCAAACTCCACACAGACAATTGCCCGAGGCGGGAATTGAACCCGGGTCTCTGGTGCTGTGAGGCAGCAGTGCTAACCACTGAGACACCCATAGCCCTCTCTGTCTTTCAGTTCAACTGGGGCCAGTCTGATTGTGGCTTCCACTGGTGTTGGCTGTGAGCTCCCTCTGTAATCCTTGACGCCCTTGCTGCTCAAATGAAGGAAAATGATCTCAACAATTCCTAGTTGCTTTACAATTCATTCACCTTAAGACTGTCTGAGAAATCAATTATGATTCAATTACAGCTTGGAGTTGGTTTGTATGAAGCAGCATTGTAAACCTCTGACTGGCCTGTGCTTTGTAGACAGCCTAACTCAATCTGAATCGATGCAGGCAGTTCGTTGAAATACTGTTAAGGAGCCATCTGTGAATGTACAAATTACGTTGAGTTACTAAAGTAACGGGACGTCCATAAAAAGAACTGATAATTTTATGGAGAAGGTATTTTCTCTGGGGCGGGGGGAGACCAGATCTAGAGGGATTAGGTTTAAGGTGAGACGGCAAAGATTCAAAAAGTGACCTAAGGGGCAACTTTTACAGGCAGAGGGTGGTACGTGTATGGAATGAGCTGCCAAGAGGAAGTGGTGGAGGCTGGTACAATTATATGAATGGGAAGGCTTGAGAGAGATATGGGCCAAATGCTGGCAAATGGGACTAGATTAATGTAGCCTATCCATGGTCTCCATGGACGAGTTGGATCAAAGGGTCTGTTTATGTGCCCTATAACTCTATGACAAGTTCAGTGCATTGCCAGAGCTTAAAGGTCACATAGATCTACAACTGGACACAGATATAAATGTGGCCTCAAGTAAACACTGGCACCACAGACTGGGTTGCCACAAACCAATGTAGCAAATTGTACTGACAGGCGTGTTGCTATGGCAATGACAGCCATTTATCCCAGCAATTATATATCTTGAAGGAATGCTATCCAATAAGCAAAACATTATACTTAAAAAACACCCACAGCCGTTTATTTGGAAAAGGTACTAATTAACCCAATATAGATTATGGCTTTCAAATCAGCAGCTTTCTTTCAGATTGATGAGGTGTTGGGCCACATCATCAATTCCTGGAAAGTCAGACGCTGTTCACTGCTGGCCAGTAATCAGAAAGAGGGTACAACGAGGTGACTTTTACACCGCGAGTTAGTCTGACCTGAAACACGGTGCCTGAAAGGGCAATGGAAGCATCCACAGTCAAAACTTCAGACGGACGTTTATTCACTCACGGGACCATTGGCTGGACCAGCATTTGTTACCCAGCCCCCTGAACTGAATGGTTTGTTGGGTGGTTTCACAGGGCAGTTAAGAGTCAACCACATCGCTGTGGGTCTGGAGTCACATGGAGGCCAGACGAGGTAAGGGCAGCAGACTTCCTTACCCAAAGGGACATGAATTGTAGATACCATGCCTGATTATATCTCAGACTTGAAACTGAAATTGCCCCAGCTGCTGTGGTGGGATTTGAACCCCTAACTGCAGAGCAGCAAGCTGGACCTCTGTGAAACTAGTCTGGCGAGACCATTCGCCCCTCCCTTTGAATCATTGAAGAATAATGCTACAGAGAAGGAGCAGGAGAGTGGGACAAAGCTCTGACAAAGAACCAGCATTTCAAGACAATGGTCTTGTGTTGTATCACTTAACACTTCTCCTTCAATCCACATCAGAAATGATTGCCTGCTCATTGTCACATTACTGCTTGTTTCCTACATTATGGCAGTGGCTGAACTTCAAAGGTTAAATAGCCAAATTCACCACAGTCTCACCAGACACCAGAGAGCTGCTCTTTTATTAGAAAGGGATAACGGGCAGCAGTTTAACCTGGGAGGTGAAGGGAGAGTCCTCATGATAACTTTAGACAGTGCAGAAATTGTGCCCGTCATTCTGCATTATAAACCTGCTGTCCAGCCAACCGAGCTAACCAACTGTCAGAGTTATAAGGAGAGTTTGGGTGGTTTGAGTTACAAGATGATGTTGGATAGGCTGGGACAACTCCCCCTGGAGCATAGGAGACTGAGGGATGACCTTATAGGGGTCTATAAAATCATGAGTGGCATGGATTAGGCAGATAGCCAACAGCTTTTCCCCAGGGTAGTTGGGGTGGGGGGTGGTCTCAAACTCGAGGGCATTGGTTTCAGGTGAGAAGGGAGAGTTGCAAAAGGGTCCAGAGGGGTAATTCTTTCGTACAGAGTTGGTGAGTGTCTGGAACAGGCTGCCAAAGTAGTGTTGGAGGCCTGTACAATTTTGTCATTTAAAAAACATTGAGGTATATGGATGGAACAGGGATGGAGGGATATGAACCAAACACAGGCAAATGGAGGGATATGGACCAAACACAGGCAAATGGGACTGGTTTAATTGTGAAAACTGGGTGGCATTGGCAAGTTGAACCAAAGGGCCTGTTTCCGTGCTGTAGATCTCTACGACTCTGGAACTCCCCAACTCCACCCCCTAGCTAAGGGAAATACTACAGAAACACAAGGCATTTTTTTTAAAAGGGAGCAAAAGTACATGATCTAGTTTGGTCATTGAGGGAATTGTAAAACTGAGACAGGGACAATAAAAACAGCAGAACTACCTTGACAGGTCAATGCAGTCATTCCCATTCCCTTTGATGACATCACAACTTTGGGGTATGCCTTGGCCCAGTGCATTATGGGGTGTGGCACTATGACAACCTCCACAAGGCCAATGGGGACTCACTAATAATCTTCACATAGAGCTTATTGAGTAGGAGTTCCCTTAGTAACAGGCAATGGCTTGCCTAGCTAGAACTCATCACCTGAGCCCTTTATAAAGGAGACCCAGATGACTTGCATTGCCCATAATGGGCTTTACTTGTAAATATTTGATTGGCTACGCAGGTGATTATTGGTGGTAGCTAATAGGAAATAAAAGTCCCGGTGATTTTGGTGATGGCACGGCCACTCAGTAGTGTGTAATAGCACAGGGATTGGACCCAAGGATGCATCTGCAGATTTTTTGTTCCAGGATGTGACTAGTTTTGCACATCACAAGTACTGGCTGTATTTTGGGGTTCAACCACAAACGATGTTCCTTTCCTGTCAAGCTTCCTGAGTGATTATTGAGTCCAGAACACAAGCAGAACCACCCCCCCTTCCCACGCCCCCACCTCCCCCCTTCCCCGCTGCACGGATCATGTTTTGAGTTTGTTAACTATGCAGTAAGGCCAGTGTTGGAGATGGTGCAAGCAGCCATGAGGGGACATGGTGGTGTAGTGGTATTGTCACTGGGCTAGTGATCCAGTACCCCCAGCTAATATTCTGGGACGTGAGTTCAAAGCCCACCATGATGGATGCTGAAATCGAAATTCAATAAAAATCCAAGTTAAAAACAAAATGAATTTAATGGAACTACATGCCCTCTGTTAATTGTTGAAAAACCTGCCTCACTAGTGTCCTTGAGGGAAGTAAATCTACTACCCTTGGGAATCGGTTTAGCTCAGTTGGTTGGATTGTCAGTTTACAGAGCAGTGTGATGCCAACGGCATGGGTTCAGTTCCCATCACTGGTGTGAGGTTACCATGAAGGACTCTCCTTCTCAACCTCTTCCCTCACCTGAGGGTCTGCTGGCCGTCAAAGTAAACCACCATCACTCACCTGTCTCGAATGAGAGAGCAGCCCTATGGTCTGGTAAGACTTTAATGACACAGTACAGTCAACCTTACCTAGTCAGGCCTACCTGTGACTCCAGATCCACAGTAATACGGCTGACTCTTAACTTAGGAATGTGCAGTAAATGTTGGCATTGCCAGTGGTGCCAACAGCACCTGAATAAATCTCATGACTGGAGTGGGGACTCCTGACTCAGTGGGCCCAGAGCGGGGGATGTTGCATAAGTCCTGGAGTCGTGTTTGGAGCCCAGGGTCATGAAGATGAACTCTATCTCAGTACTTTTCCCAATTCTTTTGTATCTCAAAATGGTGCCAGATTGTGGCGACTGAACACTTTTCACTGTATCTCCCTTGATATATGTGACAATAAATCATTCAAACAACACGTTAATGTTCGAGAAATCAAAAATATGTCCCAATCCCCAGAAAAACGTTTCTCAAACATCCAACAAGCAGTTTTTAAAAAGAACACCACAGAGTTTCCCACCCTAGCCAGACAAATAGGTTTCCAATTCACTATTTGATCTCACTATTTTTACACGTAATCACCAAACACAGGGAATGGAGGAGCAGGAGTAGGCCATTCTGCCTCTCCGGCCTGTTCCACCATTCAATATAATCTTATTTTTCCACATGCCTGCCTACCCCTGATAACCATTTACCTCAGCCTGAAAATACTCAGAGAGTCTGTATCTAGAGGAAGCCTTTTTGAGGAAAGGAACTCTACAAAGATTCAGGATACCTGCATGAAAAGAAAAATCTCATCTCTGTCTTAAATGGGCCATCCCTTGTTTTTACAAAGCCATCCCGAGTTCTAGACACTCCCTAATTTAAAACTAAAGCCCGCCATTTCTCTTTGCGTTAGATCACAGTAAAGGCGATAAAAGGCAGTGTGGGTGAATGCTTCAGAACAGTGTATGTCATGCACAGCTAGAAGGATTGCCCCACAAAGGGGTATCAGCAGCAACATCAGAGACAGAGTGAAGGGGTAAGATATTGAGGGTCTTTTGCACTGGATCCCAGATGGAGAGAACGCTGCATTGTCAGAGTCTTTCAATTCAGCCCCTGGCTGCCCTCTGACAGACTCGTCAACTATCCGAGATACCATTTTGACGAAACGTGGAAGCGGTTGCCCTATTGCCCTGAACAGTATTTATTCGGAAAGATCTTGTGAAACTTGAAAGGGTTCAGAAAAGATTCACAAGGATGTTGCCAGGGTTGGAGGGTTTGAACTACAGGGAAAAGGCTGAACAGTCTGGAGTTGTTTTCCCTGGAGCACGGAGGCTGAGGGGTGACTTTATAGAGTTTTATAAAATCATGAGGGGCATGGATAGGGGGAATAGACACGGTATTTTCCCTGGGTTGGTGGAGTCCAAAACTAGAGGGCATAGGTTTAGGGTGAGGGGAAAAGATATAAAAGGAACTAAGGGGCAAAATTTTCACACAGTGGATAATGCATGTGGGTGATGAGCTGCCAGAGGAAGTGGTGGAGGCTGGTACAATTGCAACATTTAAAAGGCATCTGGATGGAGATATGAATAGGAAGGGTTTGGAGGGATATGGGCCAAGTGCTAGTAAATGGGACTAGATTGATTTAGGATGTCTGGTCGGCATGGACGAGTTGGACCGAAGGGTCTGTTTCTGTGCTGTACATCTCTATGACTCTATAATCAATGTCAGTTAAATAAAAACAACAATCCCATTGCTTATATTTAGAATGCAGGAAGATGTTGGAGAGCCAGAAACCACAATGATTTCTGTTGACTTCACCCACCCAAATACTTTAACGACTATCTATTCGGGGACTGATGTTTTCTCTTCTCTCATGGTCTGAGTGCCTGGTAAAGCCAATCCCACATGAGAGGGCTTGACTCTAAACTGCTCACTGAAATCACCCAGCAATTCCCATTCTTTCGTAAACTTTCTCTGGGCAACCGAGCCATTATTGCCAATCCTGCTTTCCAATGCCCACTTCCTCCTGAACAAAAATAAAGAAAAATATACAAAAAGCACGTGACGTCAGCATGAAAAATCAGGTCTGGCTGCCCGATGCATCTCTGTCACACCAACCCATGATACTCAATGTAGCATTTCACATCGAGATACCCGAGTAGGAGTTGTCCCATTCCTCTAAACCACTCTGACGGTCTCACACTTAATGAGCCAGGAGCATTGAATGGCTGCAGTGTGGAAGCAGGCCATTTGACCCACCAAGGCCACACCAACTCTCTGAAGAGTATCCCACCCAGACCCACCCCACCTCTGTAACTCTGCATTTCCAATGGCTAACCCACCTAACCTACACACCCCTGGACACTATGGGTAATTTAGCATGCCCAGACCACCTAAGCCAAATATCTTTCTATTGTGTGAGGAAACCGGGGCACCCAGAGGAAAGCCATGGAGACATGGGAAGAACGTGCAAACTCCACATAGACAGTTGTGTGAGGCTGCAATCGAACCCAGGTCCCTAGCAGCAGTGCTAACCACTGAGCCATATGCACCCGCCTTCTGCCACCACCCATCCAGCAGTTATGTCCAATTCTTGGTAGCAATGACAATGCAGTGTCTTACTGGACACAATCACGAGTCCAGATGCTGCTCCTGGCCTGGACGTCTAGCGCCCTCACACCACTCCCCCCTCCCCCCACCCCAGCCCCCTCCTCACTCTGTACCCTGACCCAGGAACACTGTACCCCTACCTGAACCCTTCCTCGCCCTGTCCCCTGACCCAGGAACAATACCCACGCCCCTCTAGTAATCAAACCCTGAAATACTGCCCTGTCCCAGACCCTGACTGTTCTCAAGCATCCTAAGTACATGGCAGGTGCTATATAAATATAATTCTTTCTTTCCTTCTCATTCTCCCTCCATTCTCTGCTGTTCTCAAGGTGAGAGAGCAGGGAGTAATCAAAACAGTGATGAACTCTTCTGGAACCATCTGTGACCTTCGAGGAGGTCGAGCCATCCCTCTTCGCTCAACGCCTCTCTGCTCTCGTCCAGCCCCATTGGGACAGCTTTCCAGATGTTTCCTCTTGGATCTATCTAATCTGTCACTCACACCTTTGCCCCCTCTCGATTTCACCATCTCAACACACTCCTGGCTTGGCACCCACATTCTATCGTCTGTAAACTGAGGGCACTCTGATGCCCGTGTCGTACTTTTTCCAACTCCCGTTCACCTTTCACATCTGAACATTAGCTCTCAGTCAAGCAATGTCATGATCTTGTGCCACAGTGACTCAGTAGTTAGCACTGCTGCCTCACAGTGCCAGGGTTCCAGGTTCAATTCCAGCCTCGGGCAGCTGTCTGTGTGGAGTTTGCACATTGTCTGTGTGGGTTTCTTCCGGGTGCTCCGGTTTCCTCCCACAGTCCAAAGATGTGCAGGTTAGCTGAATTGGCCGTGCTAAATTGCCCATAGTGCTAGGTGCTAGTCAGAGGGGCATGCGGCTGGGTGGGTTACTCTTCAGAGGGTCGGTGTGAACTGGATGGGCTGAAGGGCCTGTTTCCGCACTGTAGGGAATTTAATCAATTTCCATCTTGTTTTCAAATCCCTCCACGGTGCCGTCCCCTCCTTATCTCTGTACACCCTCCAGCCTTACAACCCTCTGAGATAAGTGCACTTCTCGCATTCCCACCTCATGGGCTTTCTCACTTCTACTCTTTGGTCAGTAATCCCCACACCTTCAATTTCCTCACCCCTATGCCCTGGAATGCTCTCCAGTTCTCTACCTCACTAACCCCATGAATTCAAAACTTAAAACAGAGTCACACAGCACTGAAACACACCCTTCAGTCCAACTCGACTGTGCCGACCAGATATTCTGAATGGATCTTGTCTGATTTGACAGCACTGGCTCATATCCATGCAAACCCTTCCTATTCATATACCCATCCAGATGCCTTTTAAATGCTGTAATTGTATCAGCCTCCACCACCTCCTCTGACAGCTCATTCCATACATCCATCACCCTCTGCATGAAAAAGTTGCCCTTTAGATTTTAAATCTTTCCCCTCTCATCCTAAACCTATGCCCTCGAGTTTTGGACTCCCCCACCCCAGGGAAAAGACCTTGTCTGTTTCTCCTAGTCATGCCCCTCATAATTTTATAAACCTCTATAAGGTCACCCCTCAGCCTCCAGCACTCCAGGGAAAATAGCCCCAGTGTATTCATCCTCTTTATAACTCAAACCCTCCAGTCTCTGTAATACCCTTGGAAGTTTTTTCTGCACCCTCACCAGGTTAACAACATCCTTCCTACAGCAGAATGATTCGCGTCTTATGAGGCAATATTAGGAACCAAAAGCATTTCTAGAACATCTTAAAGGAAGAGGGAGAAAGAGTGAGACATTGAGCAGAGGGCAGGACAGCATGGGCAGCTCTATCATTGAGCTAGTACCACAATGATGGGCTGGATGGCCTCCTTTTGCAATGCACCTTATAAGTTCATTAGATATAGGAGCAGAATTAGACCATCAAGTCTGCTCTGCTATCGATCATGCCTGATATGCTCCTCACCCCCATTTTCCTGCTTTCTCCCCATATCCCATCAACCCATTACCAATTAAAAATCTCTCTAACTCCTCCTTAAATTTACTCACTATCCCAACATCCATCACACTTTGGCACAGCAAATTCCACAGATTCACAACCCTTTGGGAGATGCAGCTTCTCCTCAACTCTGTTTTAAATTCACTAACCCTTTATCCTAAGACTTTGACCTCTCGTCCTAGAATGCCACACAAGAGGAAGCATTCACTTTTTGTGTATTTTATCCACATCTTTTATCATCTTGAATACTTCCATTTGACTTCCCCTCGTTCTTTTAAATTCCAGAGAGTACAGGCCTAAACTGTTCACTCCCTCTTCATACAACAAACCCCTCATCTCTGGGATCAATGTAGTGAACCTCCTCTGAACTGCCTCCAATGCCACAGCACCTTTCCCAAAACTGTGCACAATACTTCAGGTTTGGGGTCACCAATACCTTGGATAGTCGCAACAGTACTTCCTTATATTTCTATCTCAGATGGTCAGAGGTAATGGAAAGCAGCCCAGGTTGGGATTAGGGGCCAGGGGGGTGGTTGGTGGATCTGAACCAAGAGGGAGAGGGGTAAACTGAGAATGTCACTGGGGTGGGAGGCAAAGTCGGAGTGTGGGTTTTGATCACCGGGTGGCACTGACCTTGCCCGAGCCGAGCTCCGGGAAGCGCCTCCCTGGCGGAGCCATAACCCAACTCACGGCACACGACGCTGGCTGACAGAAGGTTCCATCGGTCATCGCAGACTGTTCCCCATTTGCCATTCTTCAGGACTTCCACTCTCCCTTCGCCCGTCTGCGCTCCGCCCTTTAGCCGAACCAGGGGTTGCTGAGAGACAAACAGAGGTTGAACACAAATTATTAAAAAGAAAATACTCACGGTCAGCTCAATCAGCATCAGCGCCTCCTTCAGTTTCGTAGAATCCACACAAAATAGAATAGAACAGAATCCCTACAGTGTGGAAACAGGCCCTTCGGCCCAACAAGTCCACACCGACCCTCGGAAGAGTAACTCACCCAAACACATTCCCCTGCCCTATTACTCTACACTTACTCCTGACTAATGCCCCTGACATACACATCCCTGAACACACTGGGCAATGTAGCATGGTCAGTTCATCCTAACCTTGAGAGTGTGGTGCTGGAAAAGCACAGCAGGCCAGGCAGCATCCCAGGAGCAGGAGAATCGACACTTCCGATATAGGTCCTTCATCAGGAAAGAGGCTTGTGGGCCAAGGGGCTGAGAGATAAATGGGAGGGGGTTGGGGCTGGGGGGAAGGTGGCTGGGAATGCGATAGGTAGATAAAGGTGGGGTTGAAGGTGATAGGTCAGAGAGGAGGGTGGAGAGGATAGATGGGAAAGATGATGGACAGGTCAAGAGGGTCCCTGACGCTGTGAGGCAGCAGTGTCAACCACTGAGCCCCACGTTCATCTACCTATCATATTCCCAGCTACCTTCCCCCCAACCCCACCCCCACTCCCTCCCATTTATCTCTCAGCCCCCCCAGCCCACAAGCCTCATTCCTGACAAAGAGCTTATGCTCGAAACGTCGATTCTCCTGCTCCCCAGATGCTGCCTGACCTGCTGTGCTTTTCCAGCTCCACACTCTCAACTCTGATCTCCAGCATCTGCAGTCCTCACTTTCTCCCAATTCACCCTGACTTGCACATCTTTGGACTGTGGGAGGAAACCAGAGCACCCAGAGGAAACCCACACAAACACGGGGAGAATGTCTGTGTGGAGTTTGCACAGTCACCTGAGGCTGGAATCGAACCTGAATCCCTGCCACTGTGAGGCAGCAGTGCGAACCACAAAGTCATCGTATCGCCCAGTGTGAAAGCAGCCCATACCAATCCACCCAATACCCTATAACCCTGCATTTCCCATGGCCAATTCACCTGGCCTGCACATCTTTGGATTGTTGGAGGAAACTGGAGCACCTGGAGGAAACCCATGCAGACACAGGGAGACTGTGTAAACTCCACACAGACAGTCACCCAAGGCTGGTATCGAACCTGGGTCCATGGTGCTGGGAGGCAGCTGTGCTAACCACTGAGCCACCCAGTGAAATATACGTTTCAGTGGAATATATCTTGTCAGATGCTGTATTTCCATAGCACTTCCTGCCTCTGGCTTTCCAAAGCACTTTACAGACAATGAAGCTTTCTGATGTGTAATGGCTACTGTGATGCTGGATATATGCAGCTAATTTGCACAGAGCAAGATCTCACAAAAAAACAGGACAATGCCCAGATAATTGTTTTTTTCTAATGTTAGTTGAGAGATGAATATTAGCCAGGTCACCACCGGGGTTTATGTTTGGATGGATCTCTTACCCACTCGAGAGAAACGTCACATCTGAAAAGCAGTCCCTCCAACCCCTCAGTGACAGCCTGGAATCGTGTCTCTGGAGTGGGACTCAAATACACAGTCCTTCCAATCAGAAGTGAGACACTTGTAACCTCATAAACTGTTAAAATGGGAATAAGAATTGCCAGCATCGATGTGCGTAGCAATGTGTTTCTACGATGGCCTTCCTGGCCAACGTTAAAGCTGACGTCCTGTTTCTGCAGGAGTGTGGGATACCGCACCTCAGCAGCTACAGGAGATGGTCGAGCTTGTGGGCCCATGGGCTGTCAGTTTGGTCGGGAGGGGCAACGATAGCTGCGCCTCCGGCCTGGGTATCCTGTTGTGAGGAAGCAACTTCACCATCTCCGAGGTTAAGGAGGTGATGGGTGGGGGCACCTCCTCGTCACCGACGTCAGGTACAGGAATGCTCCCCTGAGACTGATTAATGTGTATGCCCCAGTGGGTAAGAGTGAACGGTTGGCCGTTCTGCAGCTGCTCCCACTGTTGCTGGCTACGTCCAGGCCGGTCATTCTGGCCGGAGACTTCAACTGTATCATTGATGCAGATGGACGATCTGGCAGTTGGGACAGTAAACTGAAGGACACGGTAAAAGATGCCAAGCTGCATGACACCTTCAGCACCCTGCAGACGGAACGCAGCGTAGATACACCTGGTCACGGGCAGATGGGTCTATCCGCTCAAGGATAGATTACCTGTTTGTGTCCCAAACGCTCTCGGTCAGATCCACCAACGTCAAGCCGGTGTTCTTCTCTGACCACTGCCTCCTGCTGGCTGACTGTCACCTACAGGACGAGCAGCGGGTGGGTAAGGAAAGGTGGAAGATGAACACAAAGCTGTTCACCCCGGGAAACATTGAGGAGCTCAAGAGGGACTACGCAGGTTGGAGAACCGTGAAGCCCCTCTTTGAGTCCCCAGTGGACTGGTGGGAAACAGTAAAAGGGAACATCAAGAGGTTCTTCATCCTCAAAGGTGTTCTGCATTGAGCCATTTGCCGAGTCCATCAGGAAGGATGCGAGCCTGAGAGGGGTAACTATTCCTGGCAGCAGGGGCCTGCAGGTCAAGGCCTCCCTGTACATGGATGACGTCGCCATTTTCTACTCGGATCCGCTGTCCGTGCACAGACTCATGAGCATATGTGACAGTTCGAACGGGCCTCGGGGGCCAAGGTAAAACGAGACAAGAGCGAGGCCATGTTCTTTGAGAACTGGGCCAACCAATCCTCGATCCCCTTCACCGTCAGGACCGACCACCTGAAGGTGCTGAGTATTTGGTTCGGGGGGTGGGGGGGGCTGGAGCGTGTGCCAAGTCTTGGGAGGAGTGTATCAGCAAAGTGAGGCAGAAACTGGGTAGATGGAAGCTACGGTCACTCTCCATCACAGGAAAAAACCTGGTTATCAGGTGTGAGGCACTGTCATTGCTATTATACGTGGCACAGGCCTATTCCCAGAACCTGTGCTGCTGCAGTCACCTGGGCCATCTTCCAGTTTATATGGAGGTTAAAGATGGACTGGGTCCGAAGGGACTTGCTGTACAAGGATCTGGGCAACGGGGGAAAAAATACACCCAATGCCACCCTCACCCTGATGGCCACCTTTGTGTGTGGCTGCATCAAGCTGTGCGTGGATCCCCGGTACGCAAACACCAAGAGTCACTACGTATTGAGGTGAAGGACGCTCTCCAGGCAGTCCGAAACCTGTTGATCTTCCAACTGGAGGAGTTGACCCCGACTGAGTGTTGCAGACTGGCACATTCCAAGGTCCAGGACTATGTGTTGAGGGATGCGCTGAAGCTTGGGGCAGCTGCCACCAAGGCGTGGTGGGGAAAGACCACCGTTTAACGTCTGCCTGTCTAAAGAAGAACAGGGGGCCCATGCAGTCATTTGGGCTCCGCTGACGCCTCAGCTCAATATATGGGTGTATGATTGAAAAATGTACAGACCTGTATATAACAATGATAAATTCTGATCTCTGTATGTAAATGTTTACGTATGTATGGCATGGCCAACTGTACAGACCATCAAATTATTTTATGAATAAACTATATTTTGAAATTTAAAAAAAAGTGAGAGACACTGAGCCATGGCTGAGCCTTCTGTTTAGGTGGATAAGGATCGTCTGCATTGCGCCCTCCTCAGCCCTACACTGGGGCTGCAGCAGTGCCCAGGATAGCCCATACCTTGCCTTGAATCTTGTTACAGTTCAGAAATAATTACAGCAGAAAAAGGCCATTCAGCCCAGCAGACATGTGCAGACACTCAGCTTAACCTTCCATTTCTCAGTCTCACCTCGGTTTATTGAGTTTACATTCAAACATATCGATGGAATTCTCACTTACATGTGATAGTGAGTTCCCGAGGGGATAGGGTTCTCCTAAATTCCCAACTGGATTTCTGAGAGATTCCTTTAGCCCTCCAGTCCTAATTATAGCAAGTGCAAACAGCTGGGTTGAGTCTATTCTATCAATCTCTTTCTTAATCTCAAGAAGTCTCTCAGATCAACCCGAATCTTAGAATCACAGAGATGTACAGCATGAAAACAGACCCCTTAATCCAACTCATCCATGTCGACAAGATATCCCATCCCAATCTAGTCCCACTTGCCAGCACCCGGTCCATATCCCTCCAAACCCTTCCTTTTAATATACCCATCCAGATGCCTTTTAAATGTTGCAATTGCACCAGTCTCCACCGCTTCCTCTGGCAGCTCATTCCATACACATACCACCCTTTACATGAAAACGTTGCCCCTCGGGTCTCTTTTATATCTTTCCCCTCTCACCCTAGTTCTGGACTCCCCCACCCCAGGGAAAAGACTTTGTCTATTTACCCTATCCAAGCCCCTCATGATTTTATAAAACTCTATAAGGTCACCGCTCAACCTCCGACGCTCCAGGGAAAACAGCTCTAGCCTACTCAACCTCTCTTCAAATCCTCCAACCCTGGCAACATCTTTGTAAATATTTTCTGAACCCTTTCAGGTTTCACAACATCCTTCCAATAGGAAGGAGACCAGAATTGCACGCAATATTCTGACAGTGGCCTTGCCAATGCCCTGTACAGCTGCAACCCCTGTACTCAATACTTTGACCAATGAAGGAAAGCATTCCAAATGTCGTCTTCACTATCCTATCTACCTGTGACTCCACTTTCAAGGAGCTATGAACTTACACTCCAAGGTCTCTTCTCAATAAAAGAGCCTCTGCCTTCCTTCCCCAAAGGACATGAGTGAAGCAGATGGATTTGTAGAACAATAGGATCATTAGTTGTCACCGTTACCATTTGGTTTGCTGTCGTACTGTCTTACCATCCCTCTCTGCGGGCTAGACATTCCAGGTTCAAATCCCACCTGCCCCAGAGGCAGAGCTGAAAAGAAATCACAGTCTTCCAAAGTTTTAAAATTAGGTCATTGGATATGGCCAACATTTATTGTCCATCTCTAATTGCTCTTCAGAAGATGGTGGTGAGCTATCTTGTTGACCTGCAGCAGTAGGGTTGACCCACAGTGTCATTAGAGAGGAAAATCCAAGATTTTGACCCAGCGACAGTGAAAGGACTACGCTACATTTCCAAGTCAGAATAGCGAGTGGCTTGGAGGGGAACCTGCAGGGAGTGGTGTTCCCATGTATCTGCTGCCCTTGTCCTTCTAGATAGAAGCGGCCATGGGCTTGGAAGGTGTCGTCTAAGGATCTTTGGTAAGTTTCTGCAGTGCATCTTGCAGATAGTACACACTGCTGTTATGAGCATTGGTGGTGGTGGAGGGATTGGAGGGATGTGGTGCCAATCAAGCGGGGGATGCTTTGTCCTGGATGGTCCCAAGTATTGCTGGAGCTGCACCCATCCAGTCAAATGGAGATTTATGAATTGAATTAAAATTCAGTTTAAACCCATGACCTTGAATGTGGACCTCTCGGCCAATTACCTTCCCACTAAGCTGTGTAACTGTGCTGTTATTTGGTGATCTGCACATCAGATGTCAGGCTAATAGAGAGGTCAATGCTGCACCCACACCTTGGAGGGTCATGTAACCCCCACCCCAAAACGATATGGGGGTGAACCCAGATTGTCTTAAGCCATTGATAAATGCTATGATCAATGGCACAGTCTAACTCAAACAATTTTCCACTCAGCCCAGGGGGCCCCTTCAATAACTAAAGGTTATGACCTGGTGGCTCAGTGATAAGCACGGCTACCTCACAGCACCACGGACCGGGTTCGATTCCACCTTCAGGTGACTGTGTGGAGTTTGCACATTCTCCCCATGTCTGGGCAGGTTTGCTCATGTTTCCTCTCACAGTCCAAAGATGTGCAGGTTATGTGGATTAGCCATGGGAAATGCAGGGTTAGAGTGATGTTGGGGGGGTGAGTGGGATACTCTTTGGATGGGCCCAATGACCTGCTTTCTGTAGAGACTCTAAGGCAGAGGGAAATCACCTCTCGGCAATGTTGAATTCCAGCTGCTAGTTAGTGATAAAAGCTGCCAAGAAGTAACAGGAGATAATTGGCCAAAAACCAAACCTGTCTCGCGTTGCTGGAGACATCACAAAATGAACTCCTGCCCAAAGCTCTAAGAAACCAAAGTGATTTGAACCCAAACTCAAGGAGATCACAAGCAGCACTTGAGCCAAGTTCCTTATGATGTGAAATCCGACGCCTTTAGACTGGATGTTATTTTTAAATGTGTTTCTTTAAATACAGGAGCAATTTTTGGCTGGTTTAATTACATGTGGGGAGATGACAGCCTGTGTTTCAGGCGTGTGACTGTGCACGTTCACACAGTCTCCACGCAAGCAACTCCCCACCCTCGCGCAGATGTCGGAGGCACCCCCCCACCCCAACATTGGCTAGTCGGACAGGGAAGTGTGCCCTGTTTCCTTTCTCGGTTTGCAATGCCGCTTTGGGAAGGAGAGCTGGGATGGCTTCCAGGGCTGGGGATGTAATGAGCAGCGAGCGTTAGATTGAGAGTGCAGAACAAAAGGGACAGCAAATCTGAACTCCAACATGACGGCAGGTGAAAGAAAGGAAAGGGAGAACAACATCATTTGTGGGCAGGACTTTCTATTTGGAGCTGGGGGCTGATATCGGGTTCAGATGTGGGTCACAGTCTCACATTGTCTGCTCCACATTATCCTACGCAAAATCCTGGCAAGCTCCCAAAGCCATTCAGTCAATAAATCACTCTTTAGCAATGGAGGGAGTTACAGCCCACCCTGCTAGCAAGAGAGAGGGTGGAGGAGGACACTTCCAGCTTGAAGTACCCATACGAACATACAGGTGAACCCAGTTCTGGGGATCCTGGTTCAAATCCCCCCACGGCAGATGGTGAAATGTGAATTCAACAAAAAAAAATCTGAAATTGAGAGCTTGATGACGACCAGGAATCCACTGTCAGAAAAACCCATCTGGTTCATTAATGTCCCTGAGGGAAAGAAGCTGCCATCCTAACCTGGTCTGGGCCTACAAGTGACTCCAGGCCCACAGCAATGGGGTTAACACCTAACTACCCTCTCAAGAAAGTGAGGGCTGCAGATGCTGGAGATCAGATTCCAGAGTGTGGTGCTGGAAAAGCACAGCAGGTCAGGCAGCATCCGAGGAGCAGGAGAATCGTCATTTCGGGCATAAGCCCTTCATCAGGAAATTCCTGATAAAGGACTTACACCCAAAATGTTGATTCTCCTGCTCCTTGAATGCTACCTGACTGGCTGTGCTTTTCCAGCACCACACTCAGGAATCTTAACTACCCTCTGGGCAATTAAGGATGGACAATAAATGCTGGCCTAGCCAGCGATGCCCTCATCCCGTGAATAAATAAAAGAAAGCTTCCATATGAGGGACAGGGTGAGGCCACTCTGCCCCTCCAGCCTGCTCTCCATTCAATAAGATCATGATCTGACTGGGACATCAACTCCACATTCCTGCTAACTGCTGATAACCTTTTACCCCCTCGAATAACAAGAATCTATTACTGCCCCCTTAAATATTTTCAAAGACTCTGCTTCCACTGACTTGGAGGGTTGAGAGTCTTTGGAAAACTCTTATTCATGAGAAAATATTTCTCATCATCTCTGTCTCATACTGATAATTCCTGAGTTTGAAAGAATCACCTCTGGTTCTAGATCCTACAATGGGAGGGAGCACTCTCTCCCCATCTATCCCTGTCATGACTCCTCCGTTTGTCTGGGGCAAGTCTCCTTTTAACCTTTTAAACCCTGTCCAACCCATTCACTATTAATCCAGTCAAGCTTCTCTGAACTGATTCCAATGCATTAACACTGGGGAGGCAATGCCCTCATGGTATTATCACTAGACTATTAATCTGGAGATCCAGGAAATATTCTGGGGACCTGAGTTTGAATCCCACCATGGCAGAAGGTGGATTTGAATTTAATAAAGTATCTGTCTGTGTGGAGCTTGCACGTTCTCCCCGTGTCTGAGTGGGTTTCCTCCGGGTGCTCCAGTTTCCACTCACAGTCTAAAGATGAGCAGGTTTGGTGAATTGGCCATGCTACATTGCCACAGTGTTCAGGGATGTGCAGGCTAGGTGAGTTCGCCGTGTGCCGGTAGAGGGGTGAGTCTAGATGGGATGCCCTTCAGAGGGTCAGTGTGAACCCAAAGGGCTGAATGGCCTGCTTCCACACTATAGGGACTCTGTTGTATGATGTATCAGTGACCCGTTCATTCAGCTCATGGCTTTCCTGGTGTACCTCAGCCTGATAGGCCTTCCGGAAGCGATTCCCAGTGCCCTGTGTGAAGGCAGGTCCTGCCACACAGCTGATCACCGCGTGCATGCCATTCTCACAGGGGTGCACTTTCTTCCCAGCCGATACCCGGATGGTGCACTTGGAGAGATGGGACTCATTGCCACTGCACGACACCTTGTGGATCCAGAAGCTCTTCTTCCTGACGGCTGAGGACAGCCTGTCAAAGATAAAATAGAGACTGAGGATGACAAATTCAGTCGCCACTTTCTGTGACTCCATTACACTGCCCATCTGATGGACTGCATCCATCTTTATCCTGAGCCAGTCGCCCATGTGTGTTTTCAAATTGGTGCTAACCATTTGTTACCTTAACACTGGAACCTTAAACTGGATTAATCCATTTTAGTGTTCCCTTGATTTCACTGGATTCCACCAGAGATTCTTGTAACGGGACATACTCTGGTTCCAAGCGAACATTAAAATGTTACAGGCTCTCCTATCAATGGTGAGAGAGTGTTTATCTCACCCTCCTACAAAGCACACCTCCATTCCTGGGACCTTTCACCAATCACCATGGTGTTGAGGTGATGGCTCAAGTCCTGCACAGTGTTGATCGCTCAAAATAATGGGGGCTTGCTTCTGTATCTTGGTTGGGAACCCCCTTTCTTCCACTAGGCAGAACACCAAGTCAAGGCAACGTTGTGTATCTGGTCAGGGTCAAGCTCGGCATTGTGGGAGTGGGCTGCTACCATTCAGTTCTGCATGTCTACAAGTAAAAGCCTTTCAGCGGGCATCCAGCTGAGCGAGGCTGAGACAGACAGATTTTTAATCAAGAAGGGAATCAGGGGATATGGGGAAAAGGCAGGAAAGTGGAGATGAGGATTATCAGATCAGTGAAGCAGACTTGATGGGCTGAATGGCCTACTTCCGCTTCCCTGTCTCACAGGTGTGGAGAGGATTGGGGGACATACTGTGACGTGCACGTAAAATATGTGTAATATATAGCACCAGCAAGGTTACCAAGCAGAAGTTAAAGATTAAAATTTCAGGGCAGTACTATGAGCAAATCCAAAGAGGAAAATGAAAAGAGCATTAGCATTTTTTTGATTTTATATGCTTCCAGTTTTGAATTTAAAAATGTAAAGGGGTTGGCTATCTATCTGTCAAGAATAATCCAATTTTGGTTTACTTGTTGTTGAGAACAATAACAGTATTTATTGCTCAGCTCCATGGTCTCCCCTTGAGGAGGGGGTGGACAGCTCCCTTCTTTAACTACTGCAGTGACTAGGAGGTAAGGCCACCCACAGTATTGTGAGTGAGAAGGTTGTAAAATTATGACCCTGTGACACTGTAGGAAGAGCAATGCATTTCCAAGCCTAGATAGAGTGGATATGGAGAAGATGTTTCTAACTGTAGGAGAGACTTCTTCAGCCAGACAGGGGTGAATCTGTGCGATTCACTGCCACAGAAGGCTGTGGAGGCCAGGTCATTGAGTGTATTTAACACAGAGATAGGTAGGTTCTTGATTATTAAAGAGATCTAGGGTTATGGGGAGAAACTGGGAGAGTGGGGTTGAGAAACTTATCAGCCATGATTGAACAGTGGAGCAGACTCCATGGGGTGAACAGCCTAATTTCTGGTCCTAATAGTCTTATGGAGAGACTAGGACCCGAGCACAGCCTCAGTGTGAACTGAGGTGAGGAGGGATTTCTTCCACCAGAGGGTGGTGAATCTGTGGAACTCATTGGTTGTGGAGGCCAAGTCACTGAGTCTATTTAAGACAGAATTAAATAGGTTCATGATTACTAAAGAGGTCAAGAATTATGGGGAGAAGGCAGGAGAATGGGATTGAGAAACATTTTTGGCATGATCGGCTGGCGGAGCAGACTCGATGGGCCGAGTGGCCTAATTCAGCTGCTATATCTTAAGTCAGGATGGCAAGTGGCTTGGCGGGGAATTTGCTTTGGGCGGTACTCACTTTAATGTGCCACCCTCATCCTTCTAGATGGTAGCAGTGTCAGGTTTGGAAGGTGCTGTCAAAGGAAGCTCGGCCAGTGATTTAACTACACCCCCAGGTAGGAAACAGCACATGTCTCAAGACTCCCAGATAAGGAATATCGCTGATTTGAGGCCAAAAGTCACCAGTATTTTCAGGAACTGAGATATTTTCCTAATCAACCTGTTCAAAGATATTGTTATGCACCTTTGGAGGAGCGGGGAGGGGGGGGAGCTTGAACCTGAGCCTCCTCGTCCAAAAACTGGGACACTACCACTGTGCCACAGAACCCTCCAGCAGCAGATGTCCTTTTTTAAAATAAAACCTAATTTTCAATCAAACTGCTCAGCAATGTTATTGTGTACCTCTGGAACAGTTGGGACTTCAACCCGGGCCTCCTGCTCAAGGAGTAGGGACACTACCACCGCATGAGACAGCCCCTTCCAGCAGCAGCTGGAGCGGCAGCTAACAAGCAGCACTCTTCATAAATATTTTCCCAATTAAAGCAATTAGTCTTTAAATGGGTTGCACCATCATGTCATTAGCAAATAATAAACTCCGTTCTGTGCTCCAAACTTTTAGCGTTTATATCAAACCCTAATGAAAACCTCCTGTTTCCTGACAAGATTTAAAGAAAAAGCATTTGGTTTGGCTGTTGAAACACTAACTTAATTCGCCGCGCAAAGAGGTCATACAGAGAGCTTTGAGACTCACTGCTGTTGGCAGCATAATGTCTGATGTGTCTTTGAAAAACTTAGTAAGCATTACCTGGCTTTGGGATTCCTCATCTTTTGATCCCACAACTTCCTGCACGAAAGGAATGGAAAAGATTAATATATTAGGGGGGAGCATTGATACAAAGCATTAGAGTCAGACAAACGATCAACAGGGGATATAAGATCCCTATTTTTATGTACACATAGGATTAGGAGCTGTATTAATTTCATATGATTATGATTTGGTTCACTTGTAAATGCCTTGTGAGCTTGTCTTGTAGCCAAAATTAGGAAAACAGTCAAATTGCTCATTCCCAGAATTCTTCTGAATGGCAATTTAGCAAGAGCAAGCTTTGTCAAGCAAGTAAATAGATGTTGATAGGAAGCAATGATGAACAAAGGGTCTATAGGCTCCCAGGTAAGAAGGTCACTGATATCACAGGTAAGCACGACAACAGTTAAGGTACTGGAGATCTACTCCACATTAGAGGCACTCTACTGTTAAAAGCCATGTAAATGTATTAAGACATCATTCAATCTGTAGCCAGATGGGACACATGGAATTCACTCATGGGATGGGAGTGCCGCTTGGCTGGGTCAACATTTACCCTCCATCTCTAATTTCCCTTGAGAAGGTGGTAATGAACTGCCTTCTTGAACTGCTGCTGTCCATGTGGTTTAGGTATCTCTACAATGCAGTTAGGGAGGGAATTCCTGGAGTTTGACCCAGTAATAGTGAAGGAACGGCAATACATTTCCGAGTCAAGATGGTGAGTGTGTTGGAGTGGGACTTGGAGGGGAAGTGGTGTTCCCATGTATCTGCTGTCTCAGTGGTGGTGAGATGGTAGTGAATTTAGCATTTACTATAATTTAAATATTTATTACAATTCATCATAAAATAAATATTATAAATTACCATGTTTTTCTTAGAATGACAATTGCTTTAGATGTTGTGTCAATTCTCATTCAAACTCAGTCAAGGACCAACCATACAGGGATGGGAATGCAAGAGCAGATTTTGTTTTCCACTGTGTTGGAGTGTAACAGTGCGTATGGCTGTTACTGGCTAGTAATCCTAACGCTTAAACTCTTAATCTAAAGGACAAAAGTTCAATGGCACTGGAAAGTGAATGTTTATAAATGTTGTTTGAACACACATGTTGTTTGGCTCCATATCCTGTGACTTCCTTATAATCTTTCATGGAATATGGACATCACAGGCAAAGGGAAATTTATAACCCATCCCTAATTACTCGAGAGGATGTTAATCAAAGAATCCTTACAGTGTGGAAGTAGGCCATTTGGCCCATTGAGTCCACATCAACTCTCCAATGTGCATCCTACGCAGACCCATCCCTCCAATCTATCCCTGTAACCCTACATTTTGGATCCACCAAACCTGCACATCTTTGGACACTATGAGGCAATTTAGCATGGCCAATCCACCTAACATGCACATCTTTGTGCACTATGGAGCAATTTAGCATGGCCAATCCACCCAACCTGCACATCTTTGAACACTATGGGGCAATTTCCCATGGCCAATCCACCTAATCTGTACATCTTTTGACTGGGGAGGGAAACTGGAGCACCCGGAGGAAACCCACACAGACAAGGAGAGAATGTGCAAACTCCACACAGACACTTGCCCAAGGCTGGAATCAAACCTGGCTCCCTGGCACTGTGAGGCAGCAGTGCCAACCACTGAGCTGCAGTGTTTTTTGAAGTGTTGTAGTCTCTGTGGTATAGACACACCCACAAAGCTGGCAGTAATGAGGTTCCAGGATTGATTCCATGGTCCCAATGACATTGAAGGAGTGGTGATATGTTTCAAGGCAGGATAGGTGAGTGATTTGGAAGGAAACTTAACAGAGAACACTGAGAGGCAATCGGTACCTAGAGGGTAATTCCCAACAAGAGAACTAAACATGTGGGAAGGAGTAAAAACTGACCAAAAGAATCTCTACACATTCAGATGGACATCCTTCTCACAAAACACCCAAGTGGTTATAGAGGAACTGTATCACATCAAAGGGCCATTCATATTCATTGTTGTTTCACATAACTATCACTGACTGCTGACTGAGTAATGCTGGAGCCAAGACCTTTGCTTTTCTGTTACAGGTATAAACAAGGAGCTGTCACTTTGAAGATCTATATTACTTTAATAACTTCTTTCAATAATTTAATAATAGTTTCTAACTCCAAAGAAGTTAGAAGCTGCTGCCAGTAAAATTGTAATTGTATGTAATATCTTGTGACCGTATTGAAGAGTGGTCTTTATTGCTAGTTTTTTTTTCCCAGATATGTGGAAGAGAAAAGAGTGGTTAGGGAATGAGAATATTTTAAACTCTGGGACATGACCCTGGGTTAGTCTGGCAAGTTTCAAATTAGATACAATCAGAGAGTCATAGAGATGTCTATGACTCAGACCTTCGGTCCAACTTGTCCACACCAACCAGATATGCCAACCTAATCTAGTCTCATTTGCCAGCACTTGGCCCAGATCCCTCTAAATCCTTCCTATTCATATACCCAACCAGATGCCTTTTAAATGCTGTAATTGTACCAGCCTCCACCACTTCCTCTGGCAGCTCATTCTATGCACGTACCATCCTTTGCAGGAAAAGTTTGTCCCTAAGGACCCTTTTAAATCTTATCCTTCTCACCTTAAACCTATGCCCTCTAGTTCTGGACTCCCCCGTCCCAGGGAAAAGACCTTTTCTATTCACCCTATCCATGCCCCTCACGAGTTTATAAAGCTCTATAAGGTCACCCCTCAGCCTCCGATGCTCCAGGGAAAACAGCCCCAGCCTGTTCAGCCTCTCCCTGTAGCTCAGATCCTCCAACCCTAGCAACATTATTGTAAATCTTTTTTGAACCCTTTCAAGTTTCACAAAATCCTTCTGATAGGAAGGAGACCAGAATTGTACGCAATATTCCAAAAGTGGCCTAACCAATGTCCTGTACAGTCGCAACATGACCTCCCAACCCCTGTACTCAATACTCTGACCAATAAAGGAAAGCATACCAAACGCCTTCTTCACTATCCTATCTATCTGCGATTCCACTTTCAAGGAGCTATGAACCTGCACTCCAAGGTCTCTTTGCTCAGCAACACTCCCTAGGGACCTTACCATTAAGTGTATAAGTCCTGCTCTGATTTGCTTTCCCAAAACACAGCACCTCACATTTATCTGAATTAAACTCCACCTGCCACCTCTCAGCCCATCTGACCAAGATCCCATTGTACTCTGAGGTAACCCTCTTCACTGTTCACTACACCTCCAATTTTGGTGTCATCTGCAAACTTACTAACTGTACCTCTAATGCTCACATCCAAATCACAGGCTTCCAATCTGAAAAACAACCCTTCACCACCACCCTTTGTCTTCTACCATCGATCAACAAAACAACAAAAAGTTGCATTCATGTAGTTCCTTCAGCATAGCGAAACATCACAAGGGATGTCACAGGCACACAATCAGACACATTGACAACTGCTGTATTGAGAAAGTGGGACAGCCACTGGGTTTCTTTAAGGGCATTGGTTTCAAGGCAAGATTTTACCCCTCCTGAGGAGGAGTAGAGAGAAAAAGAGAGAGGAGAGAGGGGCAGAGAACTTCAGATGAGGAATTCTAGAGCTCTGGGCCCAGTGAGCTGAAGATACAGTCACCAATGCTGAAAGATAGGAGTCGAGAATAGACAAGAGTCCCCATTTGTAGGAGTGCAGAGTTCCTGGAGAATTCATGTGCTGGAAGAGTTAGACCAATCGGGACGTTACGAAAGGGGTGAACAGTTTAGTCAGGCCAGAATGAGGGGCACTGATTTAAAATTGAAAGTGACCCCCTTTAGCACTGAGATGAGCAGAATTTTATTTTTCCCTCAGAGGGCTGGTGTAACTTTGGAATGCTCTGCCTCAGAAGGCAGTAGAGGTTGGGTCATCGAATATTTTTACGGCTAAGCTGGACAGATTCTTGTTGGCCAAGAGAATTAAAGATTATCGGGGTCGATAGGAATGTGGAATTTGGAACACAAGCAGTTAAGCCAAGACCTTACTGAATGGCGGAGCAGACTCAACGGATCTCTCAGAATTGGCAAATTCAGAGTTGCTGATCCAACATCAGTCAGCAAACACAGAAAGCGATGGGATTTAGAACATAGAACATAGAACATAGAAAAATACAGCGCAGTCCAGCCCTTCGGCCCTCCATGTTGCGCCGATCCAAGCCCACCTAACCTACACTAGCCCACTATCCTCCATATGTCTATCTAATGCCCATTTAAATGCCCATAAAGAGGGAGAGTCCACCACTGCTACTGGCGGGGCATTCCATGAACTCATGACTCGCTGAGTAAAGAATCTACCCCTAACATCTGTCCTATACCTACCACCCCTTAATTTAAAGCTATGCCCCCTCGTAATAGCTGACTCCATACGTGGAGTGCAAGTGTCTTCACGTCAATGTCTATTAAATGTTTTCCACATCAACTAACCACATCTGAGATTTTCCTATTTTCAACGAAAGAGTTTTACCAAGTGACATCCATGGCTCTGAGTAATTTTTCTCGTGCAACCTCTCACCTGGCATCTCATTGGGTACCATTTCCTCCTGCTGCATCAGGTACCCCCTGAGGTGGAAGTGTTAACCACTGCCAGGACCTTCCGCCCTCACCCTCTATACTTGATACTGATCCGCACACCTCCTGTAACACCGCAAACCAGGAGTCGGCCCTCACACTGTGCTGCTAACCATTGTTACCCACAAAGGAAAGGGAAACTTGTCCAGCACTTCCCAGACTGGGAGCCGGAGGTGCATGGGGTGGTAGAGAGGAGACAGTCCGTTTTCCAGCTGTTTTCCAATATAACTGGTCCTTTCCCATTCCATTGTACCTTTGAGCTGAAAATGTGTTGCTGAAAAAGCGCAGCAGGTCAGGCAGCATGGATGACCTGCTGCGCTTTTCCAGCAACACATTTTCAGCTCTGATCTCCAGCATCTGCAGTCCTCACTTTCTCCTCATTGTACCTTTGAGGTTTGATCATGTCGGCAAGTTCAAAGGATGGTATTTGGGCATTCTGACAAGCTGATGCAAACAGACTGTAGGGCTACGTTATTGGAGCCAGTCACGAAACCTAAAAGTTCTCAGTGAGACTTCTAACCAATCAGCCTGCTCGTTTTTCTTAACCTTTGCGTCTTCACGGTGCACATTAAAGGATGCAGACATTCCCTGTGAACCAGGGGGGTGACTTACATAGAAGATAGAACATAGAAAAGTACAGCACAGAACAGGCCCTTTGGCCCATAATGTTGTGCTGAGCATTAATCCTAATGTAAAATAAAATAACTTAATCTACGCAACCCTCAACTCACTGCTATCCATGTGCATGCCCAGCAGTTGCTTAAATGTCCCTAATGACTCTGCTGGTCTCTATATCTCTCTCTGTTGCCTTGAACCACCTACTAGGAAAATTGGGACAGGTTACATTCAACCCCTTCCCAACAATTTAGTTTCTGAACTTTTGAGCTACAAAGACAGACAACACTGGGTTCGCACGCGATATTCCCTGAACTGAAATCATCCCCAACATTCGTGCAATCCTTGCATGGAGAATGAGCACTTGGACAAGGCACCAAAGATAAGCGGATCGCTATGCAGCTGTAGAGAGACTGTCCTTCCGAGAGGGGTGAGATTCTCAAAGGACGCAGAGTCAAGGTGAGTAGACAGGCTTGAGGGAGAGTGTGTTCAAGACTCCTGTTCCTAACAGCAACAAATTCAATGTGGAAAAAACGCGCCTCACTCCAAAATAGCAGTGTTCCCCAGCACCATGCCAACACACACAGTGACTTCAGAAAATGATATAACATGGGCTAAATGGAGTCTTTTGTTTTCATTCAATCGTGAATGTGAAGCTTCAATCTGTCGCCATTAATACAGCCTTCAATACTGAGAACATGCCCAGTTCCTCTCAAAGGACCTGGCTGCGATATTTATAGACATGAAATGGTTTCCTTGGTCAAACAGATGATACCTGATCTAAGTGTTGTCCTATATGTCAGTTCCTATAACAAAATCTGAGTTTGTGTTGGGACAGATATCTTGAAGTTTATTAATAGTGCTATTTGTTATGATATCGCAGACATACTCACAGTCTGGTTTCTGTGCTCACTGACTGTATACCGGTACATGATATAAACGTGGCTGTCTGATTAAACACACTGGGCTAACTCCGAGCAGGGGGTGGGAGGTGAATGAGATCAGGAATCGGGGTAGGATGGAGTCATTGTGCTTTATCGGGAGTGGGGCCCAGGATAGGAACAGGACCAGAGGATGTGATTTCTATCCCGGGCACTGTTTGAAGGTACACTACCTGTCTGTCCCAGAACCTGGACAAATAATATAACATAACAAATAGGTATTTCACAGAGAATCTGCTCTCGATCACTCCGCTCCAGTGACTCTGGCGTTTTGGCATCATGAACACATCTTTTGTGCAAAAATTAATTCCCACCGGCACAGAGATCTTAACTGTAATGTCCTCAGTGATGTTTGAGGTTTTCTCTGTAATGTAAGCCAGGCTCCAGTACAAGAAGCACCAGCCATTCTGCCTCAGTGTTAAATTAGCACCAGCTGCACTTTAACATGACAATATACTTCCCCGACTGATAGGGCTCTCTTAAAAACACTGGATAAAATCCTAAGGCTGCCAGTTTCCAATTCTCATTGACCACCTCAATGCTTCTGACAGAGTATACCCTTGCCAGGTCAAAGTGAAAACTAATCATTGTTGGAGTCAAGTGAAGTATTCTCCTGTTCCACCTCAACTTCAGCCTGTAAAGGGTTGACTTTCACTTGGCCATAGGAACCTGTAACAGGGGTAGGCCATTCAGCCCCTTGAGTCTGTCCTCCCATTTATGGCTGATCTGTGGCCTAGCTCATACCTTTGGCTAATATCCCTTAATACCCCTGCTCAACAAAAAAATGAATCAACCTTAGATTAAACATTAACAGATCCAGCATCTGCTGAAGAGAGTTCCAAACCTCCATCACTCTCTGTGTGTAAAGGTGTTTCCCAATACCTCTCCTGAATGGTCTGGCTATAATTCTCAGAATATATCCTTTGTTTTAGAATCCCCAAACCAAGAACCTCGGAGAGATGATAACCACCAATCTGTCCCAGACCCTCCCATGTAGATGCGACAGTGAAGAAGGCACAACAGCACCTCCTCTTCCTTGAGTGGCTCAGGAAATTTAGCATGTTCTTAATGACCCTCACCGACTTTTACAGATGCACCATGGAAAGCATTCTATCCAAGTGCATAATGGTCTGTTATGGCAACTGCAATCCTCAGGACCGTAACTCCAGAAGGTGGTGTGCACAGCCCAGACCATCATGGAAACCAACTTCCCATTTATGGACCCCACTTACACTTCTCATTGCAGTGCATCTTGAAGGTAGTACACATGGCTGCTGCTGGGAGTTGGTGGAGGGAGTGCATGTATGTGGATGTGGTGTCAATCAAATGGGCTGCTTTGTCCTGGATGGTATGGAGCATCTTGAGTGTTGTTGGAGCTGCACCCATCCAGGCAAGTGGGAAATTTCCTGATGTGTGCCTTATGAAGGTGGACAGGCTCTGAGGAGCCAAGAGATGTATTGCAGGGAAAGTGCTTCAAACTAAATGAGACAATTCAATATATTAATGCAGTTAACTTACAGTGTAATTGAACATCATTATGTTTACTAGCATAAATTCCATCCTATTTATTCTTCTTAATGCTTATTAGTTTCCAATCACTGCAATCTCAGCTACTGACAGCAAGAATTAATAAACACAATGAGCAAAAGTAATGAATCCTCATTTATTGTAATAATGCCCGATAATTCCAATACTTATTGTGTTCCTCTGATTATTGTATCTTTTGATGCATCTCAGGCGATGCAGAGGTGACTATAGTTTTTAAGAGTGCAATAGTTTTATTTATGAGTGTTTCATAATATTGCTGCAATTATAAGATGAATAAGATTTTTAAAGGATTGGACACTCTGGAGGCAGGAAACATGTTTCCGCTGATGGGAGAATCCCGAACCAGAGAATACAGTTTAAAAATAAGGGGTAGGCCTCTTAGAACAGAGCTGAGGAGAAACTTCTTCACCCAGAAAGTGGGCGGCACGGTGGCACAGCAGTTAGCACTGCTGCCTCACAGCGCCAGAGACCCGGGTTCAATTCCCGCCTCAGGCAACTCTCTGTGTGGAATTTGCACATTCTCACCGTGTCTGTGTGGGTTTCCTCCAGGTGCTCCGGTTTCCTCCCACAATCCAAAAATGTGCAGGTTAGGTGAATTGGCCATGCTAAATTGCCTGTCGTGTTAGATGTAGAGGTAAATGTGGGGGAATGAGTCTGGGTGGGTTGCGTTTCAGCGGGTCGGTGTGAACTTGTTGGGCCGAAGGGCCTGTTTCCACATTGTAAGCAATCTAATCTAAGAGTGGTGGGTGCATGGAATGCTCTGCCCCAGAAGGCTGTGGAGGCCAAGTCTCTGGATACTTTCAAGAAAGAGATGGATAAAGCTCTTAAGGATAGTGGAATCAAGGGTTATGGGGATAAGGCAGGAACAGGATACTGATTGTGGATGATCAGCCACGATCATAACGAATGGTGGTGTTGGCTTGAAGGGATGAATGGCCTACTCCTGCACCTATTGTCTATTATTAAATGCCTGCACTCATGCGTACAGCTCAGCTAGTGGGTGGCATCTAGCTACTTGGCTCTGAATATCAATATAGAGAGAGATCAGATTTAGATTTAGGTTTCCTTGTGGTATCAAACAATAAGAAGAATAAAGAACAATACAGCACAGAAACAGGCCCTTCAGCCATCCAAACCTGTACCACCACATTTTGCCCTTTCTTACTAAAACTGCCTTTACTTACAGGATCCATGTCCCTCTATTCCCTTCCTATTCCTGTATTTGTCCAGGTGCTTCTTGAATGTTGCTATTGCGTCTGCTCCCAACATTTCCTCTGGCTGTATGTTCCAAGCACTCACCACCCTTTGTGTGAAAAACCTGCCTCTCACATCACTTTTAAACTTTCCCCCTTGCATCTTGAACCTGTGTCCCCTAGTAACTGACCCCTCCACCCTGGGAAAAAGCCTCATACTTTCCACTCTATCCACGCCTTTCACAATCTTAGAAACTTCTATCAGGTCACCCCTCAACCTCCTGGAACCAGTGAAATCAAATTAAGTCTGTCTAACCTTGCCCCATCCCAGTCAACATCCTGCCAAACCTTTTCTGAACCCTCTCCAAAGCATCCACATCCTTATGGTAGTGTGATGACCAGAAATACAGGAGGACAGGAAGGAGTGGACAATGTCACCATTCTAGCACCATGTTAGGTACAAAGTTTTAATTACAAAAATAGAAAAATAAAATTAAAACTCTCACCACCACAGTCCTCTTTGTATGAAGTAGAAAATGAAGAAATTGCGTTAAAAGTTAAATATTACAGTCCTGTGTTAAGTCATGTGATTTGCAGACACCCTGCGCTAGGCTTTTGGCCGAAGTGGGCACAGTCCCATCACTCCATTCGCCAGGCGCCATGCCTGCCACCACACCCCTCTCCCCAACTTTGCACATCTCAAACTGTCTCGTGACATCAGAGACAACCTTCAGGTTCTCAATTTTAAAACCTCACCCAGCAGCCCCTCAGAAATCTGGCCCCTGTTCTCACAAAGCCTCCTCTTATCCTGCCCATCTCCTCGCCCTAACTCCCAGTTTCTCTGCGGTAAAAACAATGACTGCAGATGCTGGAAACCAGATTCTGGATCAGTGGTGCTGGAAGAGCACAGCAGTTCAGGCAGCATCCAAAGTGCAGCGAAATCGACGTTTAGGGCAAAAGCCCTTCATCAGGAATCACATCAGATGCTCATGCAGCACCATTAATCCAGAATCCCAGTTCCTCTGGCAGAGAGAGCTACTTGACATGGATAAATTTAATCAATTCCTTTTGTAATCCTGGAGACGGGAAGGGAAGGATCAGCACTCTGCTAGCAATCTGGCAAGATGCTTTGCTGTTCTTGTCATTTGGCCAATGTTATGAAGTTATCTGCCATTGAGAGAGAGAGAGAGAGGGACAGAGAGCAGTTGCTGCCTTCGGAATGTCCTGGCACAGTATGGTCTCAGCTGCTAGTTTGTGAAGTAAACACAATCTGAGAACAGGTCCTTCGCTTCACACTCGATGGGTTGCCAACAAAAGTGATGAACCAAGACGATGAAAGTACACATGGCCCATTTCGCCTATGACCCACGGCAGATATTAAGCATCAGACGGCTCTGAGCTAGCCACAGTTTGTGGTGGATCTTGCCGTGTGAAAAACACTTGCTCACCACAGATGCTGCCAAAACGGCCAACTTTCTGCAGCATGTTCTGCTTTTGTTTCATATCTCCAACATCCGAAGTTCTTAGCTCTGTTTTAAGATTCCAGAGGACTTTGATAGGATAGACACTGGGAGGCCTGAAAGGATAGCCACTTAGGGGTCTCACAGGATAGACACTGTGATGCCTGACAGCATAGTGCATGAGGGAACTGACAGGGTAGACACTAAGATAGCTGACAGGATAGACACTGAGGGAGCTGACAGGATAAACACAGGGAGGCCTGACAGGATAGCCACTTAGGGATCTCACAGAGAGACACTGTGATGCCTGACAGCATAATGCATGAGGGAACTGACAGGGTAGACACTGAGGGGCTTGACAGGATAGACACGGAGGGATCTGACAGGATAGACACTGAGGGGCCTGGTTGGAGAAGCACTGAGGGGCCTGACAGGATAGACACTGTGGGAGCTGACAGGATAGCCAATGAGGGACCTGACAGGATCGACACTGAGGGAGCAGACAGAATGGACACTGAGGTGCCTGACAGGATAGACACTGAGGGGCCTGACAGGATAGACACTGAGGGGCCTGACAGGATAGACACTGAGGGGCCTGACAGGATAGACACTGAGGGGCCTGACAGGATAGACACTGAGGGGCCTGACAGGATAGACACTGAGGGGCCTGACAGGATAGACACTGAGGGGCCTGACTGGATAGACACTGAGGGGCCTGACTGGATAGACACTGAGGGGCCTGACTGGATAGACACTGAGGGGCCTGACTGGATATGCACTGAGGGGCCTGACTGGATAGGCACTGAGGGGCCTGACTGGATAGGCACTGAGGGGCCTGACTGGATAGGCACTGAGGGGCCTGACTGGATAGGCACTGAGGGGCCTGACTGGATAGGCACTGAGGGGCCTGACTGGATAGGCACTGAGGGGCCTGACTGGATAGATACTGAGGGGCCTGACTGGAAAGGCACTGAGGGGCCTGACTGGATAGATACTGAGGGGCCTGACTGGATAGGCACTGAGGGGCCTGGCTGGAAAGGCACTGAGGGGCCTGACTGGATAGATACTGAGGGGCCTGACAGGATAGACATTGAGGCGCCTCACAGGATAGACACTGAGGGGCCTGACAGGATAGACACTGAGGGAGCTGACAGGATAGGCACTGAGGGGCCTGGCTGGATAGGCACTGAGGGGCCTGGCTGGATAGTCAGGGGGATATGGGATAAGAGGCAAGGGGGTAGGGGTGGGGAAACAAGGGGCAAAGGTGGAGTCAGGAATATGTCAGGGTTAACCAGGCTCAGGAATGAGGTTGGAATCATGCTCACTGTCTGGACTCACTTAACCAGCTCCAACTCTCACCTCAATGACTCACGTCAGCGGGTGGAGAGTGGGATGGACAGGAGGTGTGACCTGGGTCCTTAAGGAAAGCTCTTTGACCCAGCACGCTGGGGAGAGCATGCGCATTGAGTCGATAAAATGTGGCCAGGGAAGTGCATCGCAGGTCAAGCAGCATCAGACTCAGTCCTGACGAAGGATCCCAACCTGAAACATCGACTCCCCAGCTCCTCACGTGCTGCCTGACCTACTGTACCTTTTTCCCAGCACCACACTTTATTGACTCTCCAGCATCTGCAATCCTCACGATCTCCAAAGCGTGCATTTGGTCAAGGGAGTTCTGTCATGGAAGCTGCTCTGAGGAAATGGTTCAAAATAAGTTTGAACTGAAGTCCATCTGACTCATCCTTCAAAAGCCAGTAATCCAGAGAGGGTCAGCAGTTCAAATTCAGCTCCAGATCCTTGTCTTTGAATGCCAGCCTCTAGCCAGTCAGATCCAACATGATAAATAGCTCAGGACAGCACAGCAGAGATGAGATGAATATGTTACTGCATGCATTTTAATCCCAGCACAGAAGGGGTGGGGTTAAAATTGGGGTTTTAATAAATATAAACTGTGCCTGGTAATGAGAAGTCTTTCCTAAATTGCAATAATCTTTACAAAATGTCCCAGCAAATAACCAATGACAGGAAACACAAACAACTATAAAAATAGAGAGAGAGGTAAACCACAGCCAACTTGGCACCCCACAAAGGGCTTGAAATATCACAACTGTTTACATCTTAAATGTAAGGAGGGTAAATAAGGGAGGGAACCCATTAACGATGAAAGAACTCTTATAATATATTGTTTTCATTTATGGTCATTCCTCACCTGCAGAGATTGGAAGCTGATGTTTCTGAGCTCTTTGGTATGTCATTAAAAGAAATCAGAACAATCTGCTGAAGGATTTGTGATTTTCCAGTCAATACGCAACAACAACTTGCGCTCACGTGGCACCTTTCTGGGCGATGGAAGGCACTTAACCAGAGTGTAATAAAACAGAAAGCACTGAACCACATAAAGGGGGAGACCTGAGCACAGATGACAAATCGCTTGGTCGCATAGGCAGGCTCTGAAGAGCATCTATAGAGTTGAGAGAGAGATGCGGAGAGATTTCGAGAGGAAATTTATGAGGTTAAGGTTCAGTCAGCTAATGGCTGAAGAAACAGATACCAGGGATGGACAAGAGACCATAACTGGAAGAACACGGATATCTCAGCGCGTGGTGCGGTCAGAGACGGTTAGGGAGACAGGGAGAGGACAATGCAGGATTTGGACACTAGAAAGAGGACTTTAAATTCAAGGCATCGCTCCATAGGGATCCAGAATGAGTCAGTGAATCTTCTAGCGGAATTTGCAGAGGTTGACTCTCTCTATCAAGACACTCGTAAGAGACAAAAAAACCTGCAGATGGTGCATTCCGAGGTAGATAAGCAGGAGGCTGGAAGAACACAGCAAGCCTGGCAGCGTCGGGAGGCGGAGAAATCAATGTTTTAGCTGTAACCTTTCTTCAGAACTCATAAGAACAGTGTTCCTTACTAGATGAGCCTTTAAAGTTAGTGTAATTCAGACCAAAACTAGGAATATCAGACACAGGAACAGAAGTAGGCCATTTGGTCCTTTTGAGTCTGCTGTGCTGTTCACAAAGCAGCGTTGATCTGGCCACAGTCTCAGCTTCCTTCTCTGCACCCCATTCCCGTTGACTCTATCAAAAACCCATCTCACTCAGCCTTGATTCAATCTACAAACTCAGTCTCCATTAACATCTCAGGAAGGGAATTCCACACTTTAATGACACTGTTGAGACAAAAAAAGTCTCCTCACATCTGTCTTGAAAAGGTAGACTTTTTATTCTTTATCCCTACTCTCCTAGTTTAATCTCCCCCACATAAAGTAACTTACACCTGGGATCCACTCTATCACTTAGAATTTTTTATGTTTTAATAAGATCGCCCTCTCATTCTCCTAAAACTCTGATAGATATTGGATAATCCTGTTCAAATTTGCTTCCTAAGCCTTCCATCATAAGGATGAATAAAGTGAAATCAATCTATTTCCCTCCAGGTACCAATGAGGCACGTAACTAACAATTACTTGAAGTCTAGATTAGAGTAGTGCTGGAAAAGCACAGTAGGTCAGGCAGCATCCAAGGAGCAGGAAAATAGACATTTCGGACAAAATCTCTTCATCAGGATTCCTTGTGAAGGGCTTTGCCCGAAACGTCAATTTTCCTGCTCCTCGGATGCTGCCTGATCTGCTGTGCTTTTCCAGCACCACTCTAATCTTGACTCTAATCTCCAGCATCTGCAGTACCCACTTTTGCCTCCTTACTTGAAGTCTCCCAGGCTTCAGTACTTCCCAAATGAAGTTTAGGACCTTGCACCCCTGGTTGTTTTGGATTGGGAATGAGTCTACCAAAATGTCAAGATCTACAAAATCCCAGTAACGCACTTTCCTCTCTCTCTCTTACCCATCATACAGGTTTCTCAGCTTTGTAACCACTGTCAACCTCCAGAGTATCCTCTCTGCCAGCAAACTGTCACCTTTATCCACACACAAGGATACACACAACTTGCCTATACCAATAGGTCAGTACTTCACAGTCAGCCCTGGACTGGACCAAGAGCCTCTGGGGATGGGGGAGCCTACCAAACAACTCCATTAGAGAGACTGAGAGACAGAGTGTGAGGGAAAGAGTGTCTGTGTGTGAGCTAGAGTGACTGTGTGAGAGAGTGTGTGTGAATGAGAGAGTATGACTGAGAGAGTGTGTATCAGAGAGAGTGTCTGAAAAAAAGTGTGTGTGCAAGAGAGAGAGTGTGTGTGCGAGACGGCATGTGTGGGTGTGTGCGAGAGACAGTGTGTGAGAGTGTGTGTGTGAGAGAGAGAGAGTCTGTGTGTGTGGGTATGTGCAAGAGCAAGTGTGTGGGTGTGTTTGAGAGAGTGTCTGTGTGTATGAGAGAAAGAGGGTGTATGAGAGAGTGTGTGTGTGAGGGAGACAGTGTGTGGGTGTGTGTGAGAGAGAGAGACTCTGTTTGGGTGTGTGTGTGCGTGACAGTGTCTGTGTGAGAGAGAGAGCATGAGAGTGTGTGTGTGGGTATGTGCAAGAGCAAATGTGTGGATGTGTGTGAGAGAGTATTGTGTGTGCATGTGTGTGTGGGAAGAATAACAGGAAGGCAGAGTACTAGGTCAATGGAAAGATTCTTGGTATTGTGGATGTGCAGAGGGATCTTGGAGTCCATGTCCATAGATCCCTGAAAGTTGCCACCCAGGTGGATAGTGCTGTTAAGAAGGCATATGGTGTGTTAGGTTTCATTGGTAGAGGGATAGAGTTCCAGAGCCACAATATCATGCTGTAACTATACAAAACGCTGGTGCGGCCACACTTGGAATACTGTGTGCAGTTCTGGTCGCCCCATTACAGGAAGGATGTGGAAACATTGGAAAAGGTGCAGAGGAGATTTACCAGGATGTTGCCTGGTCTGGAGGGAAGGTCTTATGAGGAAAGGCTGAGAGACTTGGGTCTGTTCTCATTTGAAAGAAGAAGGCTAAGAGGGGATTTGATAGAGACATACAAGATGATCAGAGGATTAGTTAGGGTAGACAGTGAAAGTCTTTTTCCTAGGATGATGACGTCAGCGTGCACGAGGGGGCATAACTACAAATTGAGGGGTGATAGATTTAAGACTAATGTCAGAGGCAGGTTCATTACTCAGAGAGTGGAAAGGGTGTGGAATGCCCTACCTGCCAATGTAGTTAACTCAGCCACATTAGGGAGATTTAAATAATCCTTGGATAAGCACAGTGGCTCAGTGGTTAGCATTGCTGCCTTGCAGCGCCAGGGACCTGGGTTCGATTCCCATCTCGGGTGACTGTCTGTGTGGAGTTTGCACATTCTGCCTGTGTGGGTTTCCTCCAGGTGCTCACCTTGCCTCCCACAGTCAAAGATGTGCGGGCCAGGTGGATTGGCCATGCTAAGGTGCCCCTAGTGATAGGTGTGTTAATAGGGAGTAGGTGAATGAGTTTGGGTAGGCTACTCTTTGGAGGGTCAGTGTGGACTTGGTGGACCGAAGGACCTGTTTCCGTACTGTAGGGAATCTAATAAAAGCACATGGATGATGATGATGATGGGATAGTGTAGGGAGATGAGCTTAGATTAGTTCACAGGTTAGCGCAACATCGAAGGCCGAAGGACCTGTTCTGCACTGTATTGTTCTATTTCACAGCTCTTAGGTGCACAGTGGTTAGCACTGCTGCCTCACAGCACCAGGAACCCGCATTCAATCTCTGCTTTGGGTGATTGCCTGGTGCAGAGTTTGCATGTTCTCCCCATATTTTGTTGGTTTCCTCCCAGAATCTAAAGATGTGCAGGTTAGGCTGGATTGGCAGGCTAAATTGCTCATAGCGTCCAGGGATATGCAGGTGAGATGGGTTAGCCGTGGGAAACGCAGGGTTATAGGGCAGGGGCTGGATCTGGATGGGATGCTCTTTGGAGGCACAGCATGAGTTTAAGTGGTCTGTTTTCACACTGTTTCCAACAGGCTCTCTATAAAGGTCAAACACATTGTGAGTACTGCCCTAAAATCTTCATTGTCTTCCACAAAAGGTCATTCAATATTTCAACAGGATGCTCCATCTATATATTTTGACCTTCCAACAAAACGCTACTGGAACAGAGATCAGGAACAGGAACCCTGACTAACTAACCTCCCCGTTGGTCTAGCGTCCTGAGGCAACTGTACCATTCAAGATCGGAGACGGTTACAGAGAGTGGTGAACTCGGCCTGGACAATCACAAAGTCCAACCTCCCATCTACAGAATCCATCTACCAGGCCCACTGTCAAGGAAAGGCTGCCAGCATTCTTAAAGATCCATCCCCTGGCAATGTTTTTCTACAACCTCTACCATCGGGGGGGAAGGTACAGAAGCCTGAACACAAGCACCAGCTGGTTTCGAAACAGTTTCTACCCTACTGTTGTTAGAATACTGAATGGACTCACAAACTGCTTGTTAACATTCACCTGTACCTGTGTTTTTGTTTTTGCTGCTGTTTCCCTAAAATTTACTGGGATCTGCCTGTATTGCTCACAAGACAAAGCTTTTCACTGTGCCTTGACAATACACGTGACAATAAATTCAATTCAATTCAATGTTGGTTGAGGATTCAACTATCCCAGACCTCATGCTGTTCAAGTCTGTTTGACACTCCCATCCACCCCCCACCCTGGCTCCCAGCCACCCAGAACCTATCGCCAGCTAAAGTCAGAACATTAGTAAATATAACTTTGCCCAGAAATAAGATATTTTTTCCTGAGTTGTGATCATTACAAAATGTTCGAGTTATTTGCCAAGCCTCAGATGGTAGGAAAAGCAAGCAGCTATAAAAGTGTGAGAAAGAAATACCACAGTCAACTTGGCAATTGGCAAAAGATTCCAAATATCAAAACTGTTTACATCCTAAATGTAAGGAGGGTAAATAAGGGAGGGAACTCAAATATGGTGAAGGAACTCTTAAAATATACTGTTTTCACTTGTGGTCATTGCTCACCTGTGGGGATCGGAAGCTGATATTTCTCAACTCCCTGGTATGTCATTAAAGAAACAGCAAGCCATTCTGCTGAGTCGTCAACTTTGAGATTTCCAGTGAATTTAACACACATTCTAGAGGATGGTCAAAGCAGGAATACAAAAGTTTGGACTATAAGAAATAGGATCCGAAGGCTATTTGGCCCTTCCAGCTTGCTCAGCTATTCTACTAGATCATGGCTGATAGTCTACCTCAAGGTCATTTTCCTGCACCATCCCCACATCTCTTCGATATCTTTGTTGTCTAGAAAGCTCTGTCTTGAGTACACTCACTGACTGAATTTCCACAGGTTCCAAACAATCACTTATCTATGACTGAAAACAAAACCCTCTTCATCTCAGAGCTAAATGCTTCACCTCTTATTCTGAGGGGCTTCTCTTCAATCTGTCCCAAAAGGCAATCCTGCCATCCAGGGAAGCTGCCTGGTGAATCTTCTTGACACTCTCTCATGGCAAGTCTGTCCTTCTTTGGGGAAAGAGACCAAAACTGGACACAATGCTCCAGTTGTGCTCTCAACAGGCTCTTTACAACTATAGAAGCTACCTTTTCTCCTGTACTCATCTCCTCTCACAATCAAGGGTTACATAGCAGTAACCTTCCTAATTGTTTGCTACAAATACAAGGCAGCTTTCCGTACCTTATAAACAACAACACCTAGGTCCCTTCCATCACTCGCTGTTTCATCGCTTACTGAATATTCAACATTTTTGTTATTCCAACCAAAATGAATAACCTCAATTTTTTCCTATTAAATACGATCTTGCCCACTCAATCAACTTGCCTAAATCCCCTTGATGCCTCTTTGCATCCTCTTCAAAGCTCACATTTCCACTAAGTTTTGTGTCATCTGCAGACTTGCACGTTACACTTGGTCCCCATTTTCAAATCATTGATACCAATTATGAATAGCTATGGCCTAATCACTGATCCTTGCAGTATCCCATGATCATACCCCGTCTACATGGCAACTACCCATTTATTCCAATTGTTTGTTTACTCACCACTACCCAACTCTCAATCCAAGCCGGTATATTACCTCCCCACACTACCTCTCACTGCCCCAACCACCAATTCTCAATCCAAGCCAATATATTACCTCCCCACACTGCCTCTCACAGCCCTAACCACCAATTCTTCATCCAAGCCAGTATATTACCTCCCCACACTGCCTCTCACTGCCCCAACCACCAATTATAAGTACCCAAGGTTTGTTTACTGACCTTCTGCATGGGAATTTATCAACAGGCTTCTGATAACCCGAATACACCACACCCACTGGTTCATCCATATTAATATTGTTATTTACATTCTCAAACAAACTCAAACAGTTTTGTCAAACACAACTTTCTTTTAATAAATGCAGATTTATCTAATGTCACACATGTTTCTGAGTATCCAGTTATCACATACTTTATAATAAATTCTAACATTTTCCTGATGCTGGAGTAGGGCTAATAAGTCTATAGCTGAAGTTCAGTCAATCAACCCTCGCTGCTCTAGTAACAGCAGTGAGGAGGCCACGCCCTTCAGAATTAGTTATTTGAATAGAACAATCTGGAAAACAAACTCCGCAAAACTCAAGGCCCAATGGCTCCAGAACTTCAGCCGAGTTGGAAAATGGGGAGTGCGTTATTCCTAAATATGTATGAAAGCTCCCCACTAATCCCTCTTCTCCTTTCTAAGGAACAGTTGTGTATCTGCCCTTAGTTTACCACCCTAAATGTTGGGGTTAGGTTATGAAGGGCTTATGCTCGAAACGTCGAATTCTCTATTCCTGAGATGCTGCCTGGCCTGCTGTGCTTTGACCAGCAACACATTTGCAGTTAGGTTAGCTCAGTTGGCTGGACAGCTGGTTTGTGAGCTGAATTGATAAAAACAGCGTGGGTTCAGCTCCTGCCTGGCTGAGATAACCATTCATATCCCACCTTCTCAGCCTCGCCCCTCACCTGAGACATGGTGATCCTCAGGTTAACCTCACCATCCGTCATCTCTCTGCAATGAGAGAGCAGCCCTATGAGATTATGGGTGACTTTACTTCCTCAAAATTCCCTTCTGTGGCCCTGGGCCAGGCCATATCCTCTCTCCTTACATCTTTCACTTGAACTAATGCCGTATTTCAGAATTTGTTCCTGAGTATAATCTAACTTGAATCTCCTCCCATAAAATAAACAGCTCTTTAAAATAGAATACACTGAGCTCACGGGAATAAACAAAAACACCAGTTGAAGGCATTCCAGGGAAAATAAGACTCCATCCTGTTTGTTAAACTGCACGGGATCAGCCACTTCCAACCCCTTAGCAACGAACATCTCAACATTCACCTTTAAGTTGCTTCCTCCATGTTTCATAATGTTTGCTTCTTCTGTGAGAGGCAGGAAAGTGCCTTTTTTCATTTACTTCTAGCATTCTTCAATGCGAAGACCAACAATTGGCATCTGTTCTGAACTGCCCTTGTGCTGAAAGGCTTGTGAGCCTGTGTTTCAGAGGTCAATTCCAATTCAGCAGTGTCGCTGCAGTCCAGTGTAGGCTAGACCAGCAGGGTGATGAAGGGCTTTTGCTGGCTGACCTGCTGTGCTTTTCCAGCACCACTCTAATCTTGATTCTCAACTCCAGCATCTACAGTACCCACTTTCGCGTGGACCAGCAGGTTGCTGGGTAAGTACAGAACAACTTTGGCTATCCGAACATCAATTAACCAAAATTTCAGAATATCTGAACAAGATCTCAAGGTCTCATAAAAAAGTTCTAGAAGAAATTGAGGACTGCAGATGCTGGAGATCAGAGCTGAAGAATTCCTGAAGAAGGGCTCATGCCCGAAAGGTGACTGGACCCGTAGTGCTAACACTGTTTGAGTGGTACTGCGCAGGAGAGAATCACCTCCCACACACAATGAACTGGCGGAGGTCGAAGAAACCAGCTTCCAGAGAGAGAGAGGGAGCGAGCGAGAGAGAGCGAGAGAGATGAGCAAGAGAAAACATAGCAAGAGAAAGAGTACTAAGAAGAGGGGAGTAAAAGAAAAAGCAAAAGAAAGAGAGAGAGAGAAAGATAAAAAGATTAGGAGAGATAGTGATTTTATTTAAACAAAGAACTGCAGACGCTAGAAATCTGAAAGAAAAGCAGAAAGTGCTGGAGAAATTCAGCAGGTCTGTGGACAGAGAAACAGAATTAATGCCTCAGGCTCCTTTCAGAACTGTGCTGTGCTTTAGAACAACAGATAATAATTGTGTTCAGCATTAGTGAGAGTCACTCCAAGCTCTCCAGCTGGGATTTGAGCAACACTCTGGGTTAATAATCCCTATTTCATCATCACTACTCCACACTTTGGGGCAGTTACAAGAAATAATATGGTTCCTTACAACAGTGAGGCCGTCAGTCTCAACTGCACCCCCCCTTCCACCAAGTGAACATGTTCTAAATGATTGGGCAATCACAGGAGACACATGATAGATAGAATCCCTACAGTGTCATTTGACCCAAAAAGTCCCCACTGACCCTCTGAAGAATAATCCACCCAGACTCATTCCCCTGTTCTATTACTCTACACTTCCCCTGACTAAGGCAATTAACCTACACACCCTTGGACAATACGGCAATTTAGCCTGGCCAATTCACCTAACCTGCATATCTTTGGACTGTTGGAGGAAACCAGAGCACCCGGAGGAAACCCACGCAGACACAGGGAGAATGTGCAAACTCCACCCAGACAGTTGCCCGAGGCTGGAGTTGAACCCAGGTCCCTGGCGCTGTGAGGCAGCAGTGCTAACCACTGAGCCACTGTGCTGAGGCATCACAGATAAACCCACCCCCTCCACACCCCAATGTCACACTGGTGTCATTAGATAGCGACTGGGAATGGGGTTCTGGCCAATCGTTCCGCATTCCTCCCAAAGATTGGAACAGCCACAGGCGGAGACCTGCCCATTTCCACTTCAAGTACTTTTTTTCAACTATTTGTGGAGTTCACAAGAAACCAAAACCCTCATCAAAGCACAGGCAGAGTCTGTCAATGTGTGACGAACACATCGCTGTCCAGTGCTGGCCTCAGTTCTTTATTATATGTGGGATAATTGCTGGTTGGAGCCGTTTACGAGACAGTAATTCAAATTTGGTGGTTTTGTTGGTGTCTTAAATCACAGTCATTGACTCCTTGAAGTGGTAGTGTTTGAATCTGGTAATCTCTTTTACAGGCTGGGGACAGAAACAGCCCACGTGCCATTTTTATCGTGATGAGATTGCAGATGAGCTCTGCTGGATATCAAAGCCTCGGGAAGAAAAGAAAGTCAAAATCAACAGAATTACTACTTTTCTCGCAGCAACTCCTAAACCCACAACCTCCGCCAGCTTGGGGAGGGGTGGGGGGGGGCAAGGGGCAGCAGGTACTGGAAAACTCCACCACATAAACGTTCCCCCTCTGATTCTCACACTCTCCTCATTTGTATTGGTCATTCCTCCATCAGAATAATAAAGCATCCGAGATGGCAGCACTGTGAGAATATCTACACCAGATGGACTGTCGTAGTACAAGAAAACAGCTCACCACCACTTCCTCGCGGGCAGCAAGGGGAGGGACAATGCATACAAGCTTTACCTGTGATATTCTGCGCCTCACGTGGTACATGCAAAAAATAACCCTCAACAGAGACAGTAGAGGTATGAATTACTGAGGGACCGTGGAATCGTGCTGAGGTGTAATGCATTCTGTAACAAAATGACCACAGTTGACAAATGGATAATATCCACATCAACTATAGCCAGAGCACCTTTACCTCAGTGAAAGATGCCCTTTGACTTGCCCAAGTTTGTTGGTCTTCCAAGACAAACAGTTGCGCATGAGTCAGTGCTGCAGACTGGCACAGTGCATGGTCCAGGACTATGTGCTGAGGGGCATACTAGAGCTTGGGACAGTTTCTGCAGAGATGCAGTGGGGAAGGTTAGCTACCCTAGGCCTTTTAGGCATGGTACAGTGAGAGGCTGGAAACTGTATGGGACTCCTCAAGTTGTACACCTGGCATGGAACGTAAATTGTGAATATCAAATACACTGAAACTGGGCTCAGAAGTGGTAACTTACATTTACAACACAGCTGCCAAACAATGAGCATCTCCAACGAGAGAGAATCTAACCATTGTCCCATTACATTCTACGGCATTACGACCACTGAAGCCCGACAATCACAAAGGACACTCTCCCATCTACAGAATCCACCTACCAGGCCCGCTGTCAAGGAAAGGCTGCCAGCTTTTCTATAACCTCTAACATCAGAGGGGAAGGTACAGAAGCCTGAACACATGCACCAGCCGGTTTCAAAACAGTTTCTACCCTACTTTTGTTAGAATACTGAATGGACTCATAAACTCTTAACGTTCGCCTGTACCTGTGTTTTTGTTTTTGCCGCTGTTTACCTATTATTTACTTATCTCTGCTACTTAACTCTGTGATCTGCCTGTATTGCTCGCAGACAAAGCTTTTCACTGTGCATGTGACAATAAATTCAATATTATCAGTATCCTGGGGGACCAGCCCATATGAACACAATGGCTACAAGGTCAGGACAGAATCAGGACTCATGGAATCCTGCCATGAGTAACTAACTTCCTGACTTCCCAAAGCCTGTTCACCATCTACAAGGTACAAGTCAGGCGTGTGATAGGATATCAAGGAGAAAGTGAGGACTGCAGATGCTGGAAATCAGAGCTGAAAATGTGTTACTGGAAAAGCGCAGCAGGTCAGGCAGCATCCAAACAGCAGGAGAATCGATGTTTCGGGCATAAGCCTGAAGAAGAGCTCAGGCCCGAAATGTCGATTCTCCTGCTCTTTGGATGCTGCCTGACCTGCTGCGCTTTTCCAGCAACACATTTTCAGCTGTGATAGGATATCCCCCCTTTCCCTGGGTGACTGCAGCTCCAACAATATGCAAGAAACGTGATACCATCCACGACAAGGAAGCCTACTGGACTGGCACCTTATCCACCACCTTCAACTTTCACTCTCTTTACAATTATGTACAGTGTGCATCATCTACAAGATGCACTGCAGTAACTCATCAGGGTCTTTTCCAACCCATGACCACTTCAATCTAGAAGGACGAGGGCAGCAGATTCATGGGAACAACACCCCATGCAAGACTTGGAAATGTCAGATCAAAATCCAGGAATTCCCTCTTTCATGGCACTGTGAGTCAACCTACAGAAGATGGACTGCAACAGTTCAAGAAGGCATCTCACCAACCCCTTCTCAAGTGGGTAATTAGGGATGGTCCTATAGCCAATGATGCCCACACCTGCTGAGACAAATTTTAAAAAATACACTAAGGCATCTCCAAGTGGAACCTGCTGAATAAAGAAAAACTAAACTTTATTGCACTTTCTCAACTTGGGAAAGCACCCCCACTTTTAGATTTCATTGCCTTGACAGTAAATGACAACATTCAGTTTGCCTTTTTACTCACTCACTGTGTTGCACATTAACTTTCTGTGCCTCATGTACCTGGACTCCCAGATCCTTCTGCATCCCAGAGCTCTGTAATATCTCTCCATTTAAATAAAATGCTGCTTTTCTATTCTACCTGCCAAAATATATAAGTTGATATTTACCCACAGTCTACACCATTTACCATGATTTTACCCACTTACTTAAGCTATCTATATCCCTTTGCCAACCCCTATCTATCTTTGTAACATCAACAAACCTGGCAACCATACATTCAGAATCCTTCAGCTAAGTCATTGATATAAACTGCAAATAGTTGAAGCTTAGCATTGGTCCCTGGGGTCCACCAGACATCACTTCTTGCCAATCCAAAAATGATCTTTTTATGTCCATCCTCTGCTTCCTATGAACCAACCTTTCTTCTCTCCACGTTATAACGTTACCCTCCACAAAGAGCCATTCCCTCGTATGGTAACATTTGACGTGCATTTTGTCAAACGCCTTTTTGAAACCTACATACAGTATATCCACTGGCTCCACTCCATCTATATTGCTTGTTACTTTCTCAAAATCACAGAAAATAGCAGCAGGAGTAGGCCATTCTGCCCCTTTATGATATACAAGGCTGATCTTTATTCACAAAGCCGTACTGTTACTCTCTCTCTCAAATCCCTTGAGAACTTTAGCTTCCAGAAATCAATCTAAATTTGTCAAACATCATTTCATAAAATCATATTGACTCTGCTGGACTGAACAAGTACCCTGTTGTAACCTCCTGAAGAATCAATTCCGGCATTTCTCCTGATGATGGATGTTCGACTAAGATTTTATAGAACCACTAGTCAGGTCTTAGCTGAAATATTAGATCCAATTCTGAGTATCACATTTTTTTGGATGATCGTTGAAACCTTGCAGAAGGTGCGGGGGGTGGGGGGGTGGTTTACTAGAACTGTACCGGAGTTAAGAAGCTTTAGATCAGGGGAGATGGGGGAAGGAAGGAGGAGTTGTTCTGCTTGGAGCAGAGAAGGTTGATGGAAGATTTAGTTGAAGCTTTCAGAACCATGGAGGTTCTGATCGAATCGACAAGAAAAAGCAGTTTTCACTGTAAGAGGATCGATAACCAGCAAAACAAATTTCTGATAATTATTAAAAGGACTAGAGGAGAAATGAATTCAGAGTAGATTGAATTTTTTAATCATTCATGAGATGCAGGCATTGCTGGCTAGACCAGCTTTTATTGCCCAGAGGGCAGTTAAGAGTCAACCACATTGCTGTGGGTTTGGAGTCACATGCAGCCAAGGATGGCAGTTTCCTTCCCTAAAGGACATTAGTGAACCAGATGAGATTTTCCCCACCAATCTATAATGATTTCATGGACATCAATACATTCTTAACTCCAGATTATTGTTAATTTCAAATTCCACCATGGCAGGATTTGAACCCAGGTCCCCAGAACGTTACCTGGGTCTCTGGATTAATAGTCTAGAGATAATACAGCTAGGCCACTACCTCCCCCTTGTACCATTACTCTGTGTAAAGCTATTAAACATGTCATATTCAGATCACATTGAACTGGAGTCTAGGTCTGTCAAGCTACAGATAAGATATCCTATCTTTAAAAATATGTTCAGTAAAGTCTGTTACTGTTCACTCACACAGGAGTGTAAATCTCGCATTACAACAATAAACAACATCTTGTTCAGGCAACAGATCCCCTTGAGTTCAGAAGATTAAGAAGACATTTAAGACATGGAGGGGTCTTTGACAGGGAACATGTGGAAAGGATGTTTCCTCGTGACACAATCTCAAATTGGGGGTCTCTGTTTAAAACTAAGGGGATGCCCATTGAAAACAGAGATGAGGCAATAAATATTTGTTCAGAGGGACTTGAATCTTTGGAACTCCTTTTCCAAAAAAAAGGCAGTGGAAGTAGAACTCCTTAATATTTTGATGGCAGAGGTATTAAAGCGAGAGGGTGAAAGATTATCAGGGGTCGGCAGGACTCTGGGTTTGAGGTTACCATCAGACGGCTCGTTAGATCTGATTGAATAATGAAGCAGACTTGAGGGGCTAGGCATCCTTGGATCATATTTATGACCTTGATTGCAGGGCTTTAGCAATGTGGAAGTAGATTCAATAGAGACCACTAAAAAGGGAAGTGCATATTTGCAAGGAAAGAGAATAGTTTGCAGGATTTTCTTGAAAGAGCAGAGACGCGGAACTAACTGGATATCACTTTCAATGAGACTGCTAAGTCACGTTGTCCAAATGTGATATATATATGATCCACTTACATTCTTCTGCCATATGTGTGATTCTGTACACAACAGACTGTTCCAGTCACAAGTGGGCAACAGGAGAGCTGTTGTCTCTGTTCCTGATTGCAACATGGAATGATGTCATGCTGGTTTGGAAGAGAGCAGCTCTCGTAGCTCAGGGAGACAAAAACTAGCTGCAAAAAAACTTGGAAACTGCTCTGGCTGTTGACTTGACTCAATCACTGGATCCCTTAAAGGACCAGAATGTTCTTCCCAAGTTATTATTTTTCTGTTTTTCCCACCCGTTTCCTCGTAGAATTCTTCAGTCATGCTCTGACGTTTCGGGACGAGTGCCAATCTCAGCAGCAGTCCGGACGGGATATAGAGCAAACCTCTCCCCGGACTCTGGCAGCCGGTCTGAGGAACTCAGTGGGTACAAACTGTTCCACCCATCACCACAACAAGTAAGAATCCAGCAATCCAGGCAAGGATTCCACAGATTCCAATATTATTACATTTTGGTAAACAGGCCACAATTTCTACTCCTGCAAGGCCACGGCTCACCTTTGAGGAGGTGGCTAAGAGAAAAAAAACCCTCTCAAGGGGATGGGAATCTAGAAAACAAAAGCAAAGTGGGTCAGACAGCACCCAAGAAGAGACAGAGAGTGAGTGAGTGAGGAGGCAATAGGGTTAATGCTTCAGCGTGATGACCTCTCTGACAAACAGGTTAGCAAACCGAAAAGCTGACTCTTTTCCTCTGTCCACAGATGCACTGTGGTGAAAATTGGCAGCATGTATACTCTTCATCTCATCCCTGGTGCTGGTCACAGAGTGGTGAGGACAAATGGTGCACTTTCACCATTTTCCATCACTGTGCAGTGCTACCAGAGGGCTTCTCTGGTCACATGGTTAACATGGGCAGTCATCATACTCCACCAGAACCCAGGCTGCTCTCTCATTAGGAAGAGAGACAATTGGTGTTGATTTAACCTGAGGGCCACCAAATCTCAGGAGAGGGGACAAGTTGAGAAGCAGAGTCCTTCACAGTAACCACAGCTGGAATGGGGAATTGAAGCCCCACTGTCAGAGTCACTCAGCTTCACAAGCCAACTATCCAGCTGACTCAGCTAAGCCAACCCCCAGTTACACCACACCATGACCTGTATGCCCTGCATCACCCAAGGTCAAGGTTTATAACAGAGGGACTCAGTTTACACGGAAAACAGCGAGGATGCAGAATTCACTTCCAGAATTAACGGTGACTCATACAGTCATAGAGATGTACAGCATAGAAACAGACCCTTCAGTCCATGCTGACCAGATATCCCAACCCAATCTAGTCCTACCTGCCAGCACCCGCCCATATCCCTCCAAATCCTTCCTATTCATATATCCATCCAGATGCCTTTTAAATGCTGTAATTCTACCAGCCTCCACCACTTCCTCTGGCAGCTCATTCAATACACGCACCCCCTCTGTGTGAAAATGTTGCCCCTTATGTCCCTTATAAATTTTTCCCCTCTCACCCTAAACCCATGCCCTCTAGTTCTGGACTCCCCAACCCCAGGGAAAAGACTTTATTCACCCTATCCATGCCCCTCATGATTTTTTAAACCTCTATAAGGTCACCCCTCAGCCTCCAACACTCCAAGGAAAACAGCCCCAACCTGTTCACCCAATCCCTGTAGCTCAAATCCTCCAACCCCGGCAACGTCCTTGTAAATCTTTTCTGAATCCTTTCAAGTTTTACAACATCCTTCTGATAGGAGGGAGACCAAAATTTGCACACAATATTCCAAAAGTAGCCTAGCCAATGTCTTATACAGCTGCAACATGACCTCCCAACTCCTATACTCAATGCTCTGTTCAATAAAGGAAAGCATACCAAACGCTGCCTTCACTATCCTATCTACCTGTGACTCCACTTTCAAGGAGCTATGAACCTGCACTCCAAGGTCTCTTTGTTGTGGAATTTACTTCAAGGATTAATGGTGTCTCAGGTTCAATTGATCAAACTTGAAGGCCAACTTGCAGATATTATATTAGACAACTGGGTGATGGACAGGAGCAGTGAAAGATGGTGGCCAAATGTGATTCAAATTATTTGCTTTGGCAGAGGGTAAATGCCAATAGAGACTGGTTGTGCCAAATGGCCTGGTTCAATATTGTAACCGCGATGGACTTCCATTTCTGTGTCAGTGAGCTGAACCCTGTAAGTGGCATGGATTGAGATAGTGGAATTAAAAGTATGAGAATAGGCTCTTGGGTCTACTGAATGAAATCATGACCGATTTGTTGCTTATTTAGATGAAGCTTAGACATTGAGCAGGTTCAAGAGATTGATAGATATCTTGCTACTGCTGAATTGAGAGACAAGGGGATAGTGTGGAAATATTGTGCTGAAGGAGATGCTGAGCAGGTTTTATTATATTAAGGTGCTTTAACAACATACACACAAATACATTAATAGCAGGAAGAGGTCATTGAGCCCCTCCCACCTGTTCTTTCACTGAATAGGATTGTGGCTGATCTGATCGTAATTTCAATTCCACATTCCCACTGACCCCCAGTAATCACTCAACCCAATCGCTCGATCTATCCAGTTCTGTCTCACAAATATTCAAGGAATTTGCTTCCTGAGAACAAGCATTCCAAAGACTCAGGAATCTCTGAGGGAAAGAACAATCTTATCTCTGTCTTAATGGAGCAACTCCGTATGTGTAAACAATGACCCCTAGTTCCAGATTCTCCCACCAAAGGCAGCACAGAGTAAGTTGTTGTCATTGAAGGAACGACAATATATTTCCATATCAATATGGTGAGGGGCTTGGAGGGGAACTTGGAGGTTGTGGTGTTCCCACGTATCTGCTGGCCTTGTCCTTCTAGACGGAAGTGATCATGGGTTTGGAAAATGCTGTCTAAGGAGCCTTAGAAATTCCTGCAGTCCATCTTGCAGATAGTACACACTGCTGCTACTGAGCGTCGGCGGTTGTGGGAGTGGATGTTTGTGGATGTGGTGCCAGTCAAGCAGGTGGTTTTGTCTTGGACGGTGTCAAGCTTCTTAAGTGTTGTTGGAGCTGCACCCATCCAGGTCAGTGGGGAGTATCCCATCACACTCCTGACTTGTGCCTTGTGGATGGTGGACAGGCTTTGGGGAACGAGGAGGTGAGTTACTTGCTGCAGTATTCCTAGCCTTTGACCTGCTCTTGTAGCCAGTGTATTAATATGGCTGGTCCCCTGGGATGTTGATTATGGGGAATCCAGTAGCAGTACTCGCTGGAGGATGCCTAGCCTCTGGCTGGCTTCTAGAGCCACTGTATTGATATGGCAAGTCCAGTTGAGTTTCTGGTCAACAGTAACCCCCAGTATTTTGACATTGAAGGACTCAGCGATGGTAATGCCATTTAATGTCAAAGGGTAATGGTTGGATTAAAGGTGGTTATTGCCTGTCATTGGCCTCCTTCTGTTCTGTAATGGCCGTGCAACTTTACTCTCCTCAATGGACATGTTGTCTGAATTGTTGCCTTTCGGCCCGTAACAATCCAATAGAGACATGCAGAGGTAGTGATGGAAATGAGCAAGTAGCTCAATGATAACACAGAACCAGAAGAGTCAGAGAGCAGTATGGCGGCTCAGTGGTTCGATTCCAGCCTCAGGCGACTGTCCGTATGGAGCCATGGAGTCCTACAGCATGGAGACAGGCCCTTTGACCCAAGCTGGTCCATGCTGCCTGAACTATCCATCCACACTAACTCCATTTCCTGCACAGGCCCATATCCTTCTAAATCTTTCCTATCCATGGATTTGTCCAAATGCCTTTTAAATGTTGTTAATGTATCCCCTCAACAACTTCTGCTGGCAGCTCATTCCATATGTGTACCACCCTCTGTGTAAAAAAGTTGCCCCTCAGGTTCCATTTTATTCTTTCCCCCCTTACTTTAAACCGATGATCTCTAGTCCTCAATTCCCCAACCCTGGGAAAAAGGCTGAGTGCATTCACCCTATCCATAGAATGTTACAGCGCTGTACAGGCCCTTCGGCCCTCGATGTTGCGCTGCCCTGTCATACTTCTCCGAAGCCCATCCCACCAACACTATTCCATGTACGTCCATATGCTTGTCCAATGACGACTTAAATGCACTTAAACTTGGCGAGTCTACTACAGTTGCAGGCAAAGCATTCCATACCCTTACTACTCTCTGAAACCTCATGATCATATAAACTTCTACAAGATCCCCCCATAGTCTCCTACGCTCTCAAGAAAAAAGTCCTCGCTTGCCCAACCTCTCCCTATAACTCAGACCCTTGAGTCCTGGCAAAGTCCTGTAAATTTCTTCTTCGCAGATTCTCCCTGTGCCTGTGCGGGTTTCCTCCGGGTGCTCCAGATTCCTCCCACAGTCCAAAGGTGTGAGGGTTAGGTGGATTGGCCGTGCTAAATTGCCCGTAGCGTCCAGGCATGTGCAAGCTAATGGGCTAGCCATTACAGTCGCAAGGATAGTGGAATGGGTGTGGGTGTGCGTGAAGAGTCAGTGTGGATTCGATGGGCAGAATGGCCTGCTTCCACACTGTAAGGATTCTACGACTCTGTGAGAAGGCTAAGGAATTAAAACAAATGCTTAGCTGGAACACACTGCTGCCAAGCTGTTTAACTGGTTAATTTACAAGGTCGACCCTGAGCCATGAAGCAGCAGAACTAGGTTGAAGCTGGACAATTGAGACTGGAGGCAGTTTAACAAATTTGGAGTCATTAGAAGTGAACCAGGTGAGTTTCGAAAGCAGGAGACTCGCTCTGCCTTGTCAGAGATCGAACAAGACTAACGACACCCAGAAACAGCCACCAACTTCCTGCTCAGAATGCCTGCCTGATTGAGCTGTGCAGATCTTTCTCATCATTACAAACTGGTGGCTAGCCGAGCCAAAGCCTGAATCACAAAATTTCAGCAACTGCCTCTTTCCTCACCCCATTCTGTTTCCCTCATTATTCTGACAGTTTTGGAATGGAAACAGAGTGTGATCGCAGAGATAGTCACACAGAATAGACCCACAGTATGCTGCAGTAACTCTTTCTCTTAATTGGGTAGCCTTGCATTTATTGTCCATCCCTAACCAGGAGACCACTGGTTTGGAGTCACATGTAGGCCAAACCAGACAAGGATTCCTGATGAAGATCTTTTGCCCGAAATGTTGATTTTCCTGCTCCTCAGATGCTGCCTGACCTGCTGTACTTTTCCAGCACCACTCTGATCTAGACTCTGGTTTCCAGCATCTGCAGTCCTTGTATTTACCCAGGATGGAAGATGAGCTTTTTCCCCAGAAATCAACAAGTTTCATGGTCATCATTAGATCCTTACGTCCAGATTTCTAATGAATTCGAAATCAGGCAGGATTTGAATGTGAGTCCCCCAGACTTTCCCTGGGTCTCCGAAATACGAGTCTCGTGCTAGAACCATTACACCATTCCCTCCCCTATGGCTTCTCTGTCTACAACCCTCAGACTTGTGATCACTTCAGAGGATAAGGGCAGCAAGTACTTGGGACAAGAGAAACAAAGAAAATAGGGGCAGGAGGAGACCATTCAGCCCTTCAAGCCTTCTCTGCCATTCAATATGATCATGCAGGAGGCTGGAAGGACACAGCAGGGCAGGCAGCATTAGGTGGTGGAGAAGTTGATGTTTCAGGTGTAATCCTTCTTCAGGACCTCAGGCTAGAACATGCCCAAGGAAAGTGCTTTCAGTCCTGAAGAAGGGTTACCAGCTGAAATATCAACTTCACCTCCTGATGCTGCCTGGTTTGCTGTGTTCTTCCAGCCTCCTGCCTGTCTACACTGGATCCCAGCAGCTGCAATTTTTTTGTCTCTATCCAATATGGCTGATCATCCAACTCAGTCCCCTGTTCACCATAACCTTTCGTCTCTTTAACCCTAAAAACTACATTTAAGTCCTTAAAAACATTTGATGTCTTAGCCTCAACTGCTTTCTGTGGTCGTGAATTCATCATTCTCTGGGGGAAGAAATTTCTCCTCATCTCAGTTCTACTACCCTGTTATCCTTAGACTGTGACCCCTGGTTCTGGTTCATCATCAGAAAAAGACTCTGCTTCAAGTCACACACCAGTCAGAGTTGGAAATAAATTCCCACGCCGTGATTATCATTGGCTTAGAGTCGTAGCACACCCTACCCAACTGGGAGACCAGCACTATCTTGGGAAGGTTCTCCGTCAACTGCTCAAGATGCATTCTCAATGCTTGCTTTATCAGCAAGGCTCATCTACCCAGAATGTTTATTGTGATTAATTTATTCACAAGGTATGGTGCGTTCTGGTATAATGTGACAGTTGAGTTCCCCTGCAAGCCCGCGCGATAAAAAATCGTGTTACAGAAAATCGCACTGTAGAAAATCACTATACCCGTTCAGCAGAAATCTCGTGTTATCCAAACCCCATGTACAGCAGCTCTACAGAGCCCTGGTTAGACCACACTTGGAATATTGTCTTCAATTCTGGTCGTCTCATTATGGGAAGGATGTGGAAACTTTAGAGAGGGTGCAGAGGGATTTACCAGGATGCTGCCTGGACTGGAGGGCATGTCTTATGAAGTAAATTTGAGGAGCTAGGGCTTTTCTCATTAGATTGAGAAAGATGATAGAGGTGTACAAGATAACGAGAAGTATAGATGGAATGGGGTCAGAGACTTTTTCCCAGGGCAGAAATGGCTGTCATGGGGGGGCATAATTTTAAGGTGATTGGAGGAAGGTTTCAGGGAGATGTCAGAGGCAGGTTCTTTACCCAGAGAGTGGTGGGTGTGTGGACTGCACTGCCAGCAGTGGGAGTAGAGTCAGATACATTAGGGACATTTAAGTGACTCTTGGATAGGCACATGGAAGATTGTACATGAAGGGTATGTAGGTTAGTTTGACCTTAGAGTAGGACGAAAGGCCGGCACAACATCAAGGGCTGAAGGACCTGTACTGTGCTGTACTATCCTATGATCTGGAGGAGCCAGTGCTGGACTGGAGTGGACAAAGTTAAAAAGCTCGTACTTACATGACACTAGGTTATAGCCCAACAAGTTTATTTGTAAGTATGAGCTTTTGGGCTGAGAGGTGACAAATGTTGCCTGGTGTGGAGGGAAGGTCTTACGAGGAAAGGCTGAGGGACTTGAGGCTGTTTTCGTTGGAGAGAAGAAGGTTGAGAGGTGACTTAATTGAGACACATTAGATAAGTTTGACAGTGAGAGCCTTTTCCCGCGATGGTGATGGCTAGCATGAGGGGATATAGCTTTAAATTGAGGGATAGGACAGATGTGAGAGGTAGTTTTTTAACTCAGAGAATAGTAGGGCCGTGGAATGTCCTGCCTGCAACAGTAGTAGATGTAACAACTTTAACGGCATTTAAATGGTCATTGGATAGATAACTTGATGAAAATGAAATAGTGTAGGATAGATGGACTTCAGATTGGTTTCACAGGTCAGCACAACGTCGAGGGCTGGAGGGCCTGTACTACGCTGTCATATTCTATGTTCTTAGCCCATCAAATCTGCTCTGCCCTCCAATAAGATCATGGCTGATCTGATAATCCTCAACTTCACTTTCCTGCCTTTTCCCAGTTACCCTCGATTTTTCTCTCGGACAGGATTTCTGCTCTTGAAAGTACAAAGCAACACCAGACCCGAGACATTAACTCCGTTTCTCGCTCCACACGGAGGCTGACAGAGCTGCTGAATTCCTCCACCATTCTCTGCACTTGTTTCAGATCCCCAACATACACAGTATTTTCCTGAGAGTCTCCCTTCCTGATTAAAAATCTCTCTCTCCAGCTATCTCAGTCTTACTGACCCATCCGTGACAGCTCTGTGTGATAAAGAATACCACAGATTCACTACCTCAGTGAAGAAATTCCTACTCATTGCCATCTTCAATGTGCAACCCCTTACACTGAGATTATGCCCTAGACTCCAAGAACCTTAGACTTTTCTACAAGAGGAAATAACCTTTCTACAACATGGGATTCAACAGAGAGAGGGAGCAGGCCAGGTATTAGCTTAATGTCTGACTTGAAAAAACAGTGACAGTGTGGCACACCCTCAACACCGCACTGGGAGTATTCACGATCAGCCTAGATTCCATACTCACGATGTTACGGGTAATAAGGTGTGCCTCACACATTCTGATAGTCTATAAGACCTCACCAAGAGGGAAAGCGAGGACTGCAGATGCTGGAGATCAGAGTCGAAGACTGTGGTGCTGGAAAAGCACAGCAGGTCAGGCAGCATCCAAGGAGTAGGACAGTCGATGTTTCGAACATAAGCTCTAAGGGTTTATTCTCGAAATGTTGCGCTCCTGCTCCTCGGTTGCTGCCTAGACCTCACCAAGGCAAAGCTTTTACCTCAGAAGGTGCAATCAAATATTTGTTTCCAGTTATAAGTTACTTCTTATAAATACACACAAACCACATTACCCAAAAGCGGTTCATTAAATGTAAAGAATCAGGCAGTGACCTACTGCTGTTGACACACATTAGAAGGAAAATAAACAGCCTGAAAATGTTCAAAACGCGCCCAATTCATTCCAGGGAGGGAAAGAATCAGCGTTGTGTTTAATTAAGCATTTCTCAGAGGCTGCCAGGAGACTGAACGTATCCATAACAGCACATTCCTGGTCTGCATTCCTGAAAGGAATAGGCAACTGCAAATATAGGAAGGTTACTGTTTTACAGGAAGGTTTGTCTGGGAGGGGAGGGTAGAGGGGGAGGAAAACTCTCCGGAATGACTCAGGACTTAAAACGTGATGCTCCTCATGTAAGGAGTGACTTGTCAATCAGTGCGAAGCTATTTAGCCGAACGTGCTGCACGTCAGACCCAGGCAAACATATGACTCAAGCCACCCAAGAGACTCGACAACACATTTGGAGGGAGGATTAAAGAACCACAGGCCCTGTGTAAACACTGAACGTCAATTGTTAAACCGCTGTTGAGTGATACTCCTGACCTTTAACTGAGCTGGGCAGGGATGTGGGGTGGGGGGCAGTGGGGAGGGGGGGAGGGGGGGGGGGGGGGGGGGGAGGGAGATGGAGGGAGGTGGTGGTTGTATGGGAAAATGTTTGTGTGATTTCCTTGCTGGTAGCTGAGGTGGTGGTTACACAGCTCCAGCCTGTCATTCCCTCCATGCCAAAGAACAAGTCTGGAAATTTTCATTTTCTTCCAGCCCAAGGCATCATTATTTTGCAAATCTCCACAGACTGAATTTAAGCATTAAGTTGGAAGGTAGTCTTGCACAGAATTTGCAGCTTAGGAAGAGGCCATTCAGCCCATCCATTCAATACATACACTTATGTTCCATACCAGCCTGCTCTTCATCTCATTGCATTCATCAAACATCCTTAGACAGCATCTGTTAAATCCACCACCACTATTACCAAGTACAACAAGGTCAGTGCGGTGGCTCATTGGTTAGCACTGCTACCACACAGCACCAGGGACCTGGGTTCGATTCCAACCTTGGGTGACTGTCTGCAGGGAGTTTGCACATTCTCCCCGTGTCTGCATGGGATTCCTAAGGCTGTTCTAGCTTCCTCACGCAGTCCAAAGATGTGCAGGTTAGATGGATTCGCTGTGGGCGGGGGGTTGCTCTTCAGAGGATGTGGACTTGTTGGGCTGACTGGCCTGTTTCTATACTGTAAGGTTTCAATGATAGCATATAATGAGGAGTGTAGGTGTCTTTTCTCAAGGATGGGGGATTCAAAACTAGGGGACATTTTTGAGGAGAGAGTTTTAAAAAAGACACAAGGAAATATTTTTGTTTACACAGAGCGTGGTTCGTGTGTGGAACAAACCTCCTGAGGAAGTGGTGGATGTGGGTACAATTATAATGTTTAAATGACATTTAGTTAAGTACATGACTAGGAAAGGTTTGAAGGGAAATGGGCCAAGAGCAGGCAGATAGCATTAGCTTATTTTGGGATAATGTTCAACATGGACTGGTTGGGCTGAAGGGTCTGTTTCCATGCTGTATGACTCTATAACTTGCAAGTAGTGGTGTTTCCATGTAACTTCTGCCCTTGTCCTTCTGGACGGTCATGTGCTTGGAAGGTGCTCTCTATGGAGCCTTGGCGAATTTCTGGTGTGTGGTCCAAGTCACACTCCCGAAACTTGACCACTTTTCCCATGCTGTGTTGATGAAGTGCCTTTTAGACAAAGAAATCTTGGTTTATACAGCTAAATTCAGCAATGTTTCCGTGGCAACCACAAAAAGGGCTTCAGTTTGGACGGAGGACTGTTAAAAATCGTCCAGGTCAAATCAGAGTAGCCCCCGTCGCTTTCTAGAAAATTCAGCACAGGATGTAAAACAGGAAGTATAGATACTGAGCCTTAAGACATGGCCTGGGACATCTCCTGAGCGGTTGCACCAAGTGGAGACTCACACTACACCCAGTATGGAAACGTCACACCTCCCATCAATTACACTGTGGGATGAGGTAATTAGTAGTTTACGCAAACACTCTTGCGTATTCTCCTGCTGCTTTGCGCATTAGTCAAAAAGGAAAACAAGCAATTTATGAGGTTTGCGGGCAGGCACTGCACTAAACATCCACTCCTTGACGGCCTAACCTACACATCAAACTGACCGCAGCCAGGGAGAGAGGGAGAAAGGGAAAGAAGGTGCGCATTCATATAGCGTCCCTCACAACAGCAGGTTTCCCCAAGCCACTCAACAGCCAATGACATCCTTCTGACAGCTAACATGAAAGAAGGGGTGCCAATTTTTGTGCAGCAAACTCCCACAGACAGCAAATAATGTAGGATCACTGAGGGATAAATATTGGCCTGAGCTCTGTGGAGAATTACCTTGCTCTTCTTCAAGACAGTGCCAGTGACAAGAACCAGGAGCAGGAGTAGGCTGTCTGGCCTCTCAAGCCTGCTCCACCATTCATTAAAATCATGGCTGATGTTTTCATGGCCTCATCTCCACTTACCCACCCTCTCACCATATCCCTTAACTCCTTTACACTTTAAATAAAATCTATCTTAGCTTTAAAAACATGTACTAAGGAAGCCTCAACTACTTCACTGGGTAGGGAATTCTACAGATTCACAACCCTCTGGGTAAAAAAAGTTCCTTCTCAATTCAGTCCTCAATTTCAGACACACAATGCTTCAATGCAATGTCCCATCCAAAGATGAGCATTCCCCCAAGACACCACTTGGGTCTCCATCTTGATTTTTAAGCTCAAGTCCTTCAGTCTAACCAACACTCACAACCTTCAATCCAAAATCTCAGGCTCTACCCACTCAGTGATGGCTCACAGACAGTAATGACCATCCCCCGCAGCTCCCAGCCTCATTCCTGATGAAGGGCTTATGCCCGAAACATCAACTCTCCTGTTCCTTGGATGCTGCCCGACCTGCTGTACTTTTCCAGCATCACACACTCAACTCTAATCTACAGTCCTTACTTTCTCCATCACTCCTACCAACTGCACCGTTACTACAGACTGGTGTAAGTAAATAGGCCATTTGTTAGGTGTCTTGTCATAATCCTGCCTCCACCTCCTTCTCTAGCGGCTAACACTGTATTTTCTACTGTTTGTGATTTCCAAATGTGAAAAAAGGGTCCCATTTAACTTTTACCCTTCCATTAAAATGCAAGGAGGAGGAACATGAGCAGACTGTGTGAAGTGCTCAAGGAATAACATGGCTGACAGTAAATCTCAGGTTATTGAGCAATACATTCAACTTACATTCAACTTTGATGAGGACACATCTGGAGTTTTAAAAAGGACGATGATGTAATTTACCAGAAAAAAAATGAAGCAAACTGAATGATTATTTCCAGCAAGAAAGGACAAACTGGCCGGGGATTTATTCTCTAGAAATGTGATGGATGAACAGTGATCTTTAAGATTTGATAGTGTAGACAGAGAAAGTTTCCACTTGGGAGCAAGACCCAGTACAACAGTACAACCCAATGGGACATCAGTACAACATACTCACAGATAAATCCATAATTGCATAAGACAGAGGAGCAGATATAGGCCATTCAGTCCATCTAGTCTGCTTCATCGTTCAACCACGTGGCATTAACATCAACTTCACTAGTTTCCAAATCTTCCCTTCCCCCACTGCATCCCAAATCCAACCCTCCAACTCCGCACTGCCCTCTTAATCTCTCCATCTTCCTTCCCACCTATACAACTCACCCTCACCGCTGACCTATCACCATCACCCCCCCAACTGCATCCACCTATCCCCTTCCCAGTCCCACCCTCACTCCCCTATTTATCTCTCAACCCCCTTCCCCAGCCCACAACATTCCTGCTGAAGGCCTTATGCCCGAAACATTGACTCCTGTTCCTCGGATGCTGCCTGACCTGCTGTGCTTTTCCAGCGCCACACTTTTCGACTCCATCTTTCAATAAGATCACTGTTCATCCATCACATCTCTAGAGAATAAATCCCCGGCCTGTTTGACCTTTCTTGCTGGAAATAACCATTCAGTTCGCTTCATTTTTTTTTCTGGTTAATTGCATCATCATCCTTTTTAAAACTCCAGATGTGTCCTCATCAAAGTTGAATGTAAGTTGAACGTATTGCTCAATAACCTGAGATTTACTGTCAGCCATTCCTTGCTGGAAGCCAACATCAATAGAAATGAAAGACCCTTCAGTCCAACTCGTACATGCCGCCCAGATATCCCAACCTAATCTCGTCCCTTTTGCCAGCTAATCTGACAATCACCAAGTTCATATTCCTGCCTTTTCCCCACTGACCTTCCCTAACTGATTAACAATTTGTCTATCTCAGTCTTGAAAATACTTAAGGACTCAGCTTCAACAGCCCTCTGAAGTAAAGAATTCCAGATTCACTATTCCCAGAGAGAATAAATTCCTTCTCATCTCTGTTTGGGATGTGCAATCCCTTACTCTGAATGTTTCCCTCGGATCCTAGACTCTCCCATAAGGGGAAACACCTTCTCCACACCTCATAGGGTCATAAAGTCTTGGAGATGTACAGCATGGAAACAGACCCTTTGGTCCAACCCGTCCATGTCGATCAGATATCCCAACCCAATCTAGTCCCACCTGCCAGCACCCGGCCCATATCCCTCCAAACCCTTCCTATTCATATTCCCATCCAGATGCCTTTTAAATATTGCAATTGTACAAGCCTCCACCATTTCCTCTGGCAGCTCATTCCATACCCATACCACCCCCTGCGTGAAAAAGTTGCACCTTAGGTCTCTTTTATATCCTTCCCCTCTCACCTAAAATCTATGCCCTCTAGTTCTGGACTCCCCTACCCCAGGGAAAATACTTTGTCTATTTACCCTATCCATGCCCCTCATGATTTTATAAAGCTCTACCAGGTCAGCCTCAACCTCCGACACTCCAGGAAAAACAGCCCCAGCCTATTCAACCTCAAATCCTCCAACGCTGGCAACATCCTTGTAAATCTTTTCTGAACCCTTTCAAGTTTCACAACATCTTTCCGATAGGAAGGAAACCAGAGGTGCATGCAATATTCCAACAGGGGCCTAACCAATGACCTATGCAGTTACAACACGACCTCCCAACTCCTGTACTTAATACTCTGACCAATAAAGAAAAGCATACCAAATGCCTTCTTCATTATCTTATCTACCTGCCACAGAGTTGTACAGCACGAAAACAGACCCTTTAGTCCAACTTATCATGCTGACCAGATATCCTAACTTAATCTAATCCCGTTTGCCAGCACTTGGCCTATATCCCTTGAAACTCTTCCTATTCATACACCCATCCAGATGCCTTTTAAATGTTGTAATCGTACCAGCCTCCACCACTTCCTCTGGCAGCTCATTCCATACACACACCACCCACTGTGTGAAAAAGCCGCCCCCTGAGGTCCCTTTTAAATCTTTCCCCTCTCACCCTAACCCTATGCCCTCTGGTTTTGGTCTCTTCTACCTTGGGAAAAAGACCTCGGCTGTTCAGCCTATCCATGCCCCTGATGATTTTCTAAACCTTTATAAGGTCAGCCCTCAGCCCCCAAGACACCAGGGAAAATATACCCTGTCAAGTCCCCCAAGAATTGGAGAGTTCCCATGCTGGAAGCCAACATCAATAGAAATGAAACAGACCTTTCAGTCCAACTCGTACATGCCGCCCAGATATCCCAAGCTAATCTCGTCCCTTTTGCCAGCAATTAGCCCATATCCCTGTAAACCGTTCCTATTCATGTTCCCATCCAGATGCCTTTTAAATGTTCTAAATGTACCGATTCAGTCTGGAACACTGACCTTCCCACTCTTCTGATGCTGTCTGACCTCCTGTGCTCTTCCAGCTTCATGCCTATTGACTCAGGTCTCCTAAGAATATTGTGCTGAGCCTGAGAGTGGGGAGAGGGAGTGATTGAGGTGAATAATGGAGATGCATTCCAAAGGGGAACCTGGATAAGGGCACAAGGAAGGCAAGCACAGAAGCAGATATTGGTGGGGTTACATGTGGCTGAGTGGGCGGAGAGCACCCCAGGGGTCAAACCGTCTGGTTTCAACACGGCAAAGTCTTGGGGGGGAAGGAAGTTGGGGGAGGGGGGTCAGATGCAGGAGGTTGACCACAGCCTACCTACCTGTAAATCCTCATGTTTACCGGGAGCTCTCCTGGGAAGCCGAGCATTCCGCACACCACCCGACTGTTGTTGAAGGTCCAGTCGGCATCACAGACCTGCTTCCACCTGCCCTGGTACTTGACCTCCACCACGCCCTCGGTGACCGGGTTCCGCAGCCTGGCCGATGCCAAGACCGGTCGGATGCGGACTTCATCCACCTTGCTCTGGCCCTGGTGACAGGAAGAAGAGGACAGTCTGAATCTCAAAGGAGATTTTCTTTTTTTATTTCGCGTGCAGTTTGGCGTCTCCTTGCCGAAAGTATATTAGGCCACACCAACCCTATCTCGCCCTGCTATCAGAAGGATGTTGTGAAACTTGAAAGGGTACAGAAAAGATTTACAAGGATGTTGCCAGGGTTGGAGAGTTTGAGCTACAGGGAGAGGCTGAACAGGCTGGGGATGTTTTCCCTGGAGCGTCGGAGGCTGAGGGGTGACCTTATAGAGGTTTATAAAATCATGAGGGTCATGGATAGGGTAAACAGACAAGGTCTTTTCCCTGGGGTCGGGGAGTCCAGAACTAGAGGGCATAGGCTTAGGGAGAGAGGGGGAAGATACAAAAGGGACCTAAGGGTTAATTTTTTCACACAGAGAGTGGTGCGTGTATGGAATGAGCTGCCAGAGGAAGTGGTGGAGGCTGGTACAATTACAACATTTAAAAGGCATCTGGGTGGGTATATAAATAGGAAAGGTTGGGCCAATGGGACTAGGTTGGGATATCTGGTCGGCATGGACAAGTTGGACCGAAGAGTCTGTTTCCATGCTGTACATCTTGATGACTCTATATCATTGGTTGAAAAACTAACCAAAAGTTATGAAGGGTTCGACGTTAAAAGGAAGTGTTTTCTGCTTGAATTGAATCTGTTCAAAATAATCTAAGTATCAATAAAACAAATTTATTAAATGCTGATTATTTTCATGTTACTGATGCCAGCAGTTGCTGCCACCAGGAACTCTGCTGTTAGAGCATGCCATCCTCAAACATTCCTTGTAGCTTGTCTGTAACCACGTGGAGGTGCCAGTGCCTGTAACCATGTCAAGGTGTCAGTGTCTGTAACCACATGGAGTTACAGGGTGGGCAAGAGATATTGCCTAGCCACTGACAGCCACAACTCATGAATGAATACAAAAGAACACCTGTAATGTCTGTAATGCTCATTTATTGCCCATCCCTAATTATCCAGAGTACAGTTAAGGTGCAACCACATAAAGGACACTAGTTAAACTGATGGGCTTTCACAACAATCTCCAACAGTTTGATGGTCATCGTTAGACTTTTAAGTTCAGATGGTCACTGAATCCAAAGTCCACCATCAGCTGTGGTGTGATTCAAACTCAGGTCCCCAGAACATATCTGGGTCTGGGTTAATAGTCTGACAGTAATACCACGAGACCATTGCCTCCCCATGTACTACAGCTCCATTGGAATACTTTGGCTGTAAAGTGAAAGGTACTACAGAAATGCAAGTACTTTCTTCCTTTACCATATTTTTGAAAAAGACTATTGCATGGCTGGAAAATCTGTAATGTCCAATATCCAACGACTCAAGAAGCTTGACACTATCCACCACATGACTCGCTGCACCACTGACGCTGAGTAACAATGGTGTGCAGTATTTACAAGAAATTTACCAAGGCTCTTTGGACAGCATCTTCCAAACCCAGGGTCACTTCAATACAGAACTTTACCATCCCTCTCAGGACCCACACTTCAAAGGCCTCTTATGTTCCTCTTCAGAAAAGCTTCGCATATTGTCCAGGTTTCTGAGATGTTTGCATCATAATAAATCTTTTACAATTGATAAAAAAAATACATTTGAAGTAGCGATCTAAACCTAGACAGCGTCTTCGACACCAGACAGTGACCAATCCCCAAGGTCCTAGTTGTCCAAACGACCAGACAATCACACGGCTAGTGCAGCCTGGGATAGCAAGCACTAAATAGCTGACCATTCCCTAATTGTGTGGATGGAAGTCAGAAAATATGAAGAGGTGCAAGGAAAATGAGAGTCAACGACAGAAGATCAAAGATCCTCTGAATTCTAAACAAAATAAAAATCAAAGAACTGCAGATTCTGGAATGCAGAAACAAAAGATTTCTCTCCACAGATGCTGCCAGACCTGCTGAGTTTTTCTGTTTTGATCCTCTGAATCCTGTCAGCAATTAGATTTAACACGCAAGTGAATCCCTTTGGGGGGTCAGCTGTTGAGTTCCTCGCCGAACAGATCATGGTGCAGTTATCGTGTTTCTTTTCATTTACTTTAAAGGCCCGAAACTTTAAAGGATTGTGTCAACACTGCAATCATATCATCAAAGAGAAACAAGCAGAGAATTTTCCTGCCAGTCTGTAACACCTTCCAGCATTCCAAAGGATAATCAAGGCATCCTCTAGCAAACACAGCGCTGAAGGGTGGCATGGTGCCTCAGTGGTTGGCACTGCTGCCTCACAGCACCAGGGACCTGGGTTCGATCCCACCTTTGAGTGACTGTCTGTATGCTCTCCCTGTGTCTATGTGGGTTTCCTCCCACAGTCCAACGATGCTTAGGTTAGGTGGATTGGCTGTTCTAAATTGCCCGTAATGTCCAGAGATGTGTAGGATAGATGGATCAGCCATGGGGAACAGGAATACTGTACAGGTGTGGACCTGGGTGGGATAATCTTTGGAGGGTCAGTGTGGACCCAATGGGCTATATGGCCTGTTTCCACAGTGTCGGGATTCCATTCTATGGATGTTATAGTATGTTTGTACAGGAGGTTAAACCATTACCAGTTGTGCGTCTCTCTCTCTCTAATGAGAGAGTAGTCCTCCGGGAACAAAGCAATGTTAGAACACAAGGTTGCAGACGCTGCCAGACCTGTTGAGTTTCTCCAGCAATCTCTTGTTTGTTTCAAATTTCCAGCATCTGCAGTAGCTAGCTTTCATCACAAGGTTTTATTTCTTGTATATTGAGGGTTTACATCAAAGCCTTCACTTTGTCCTTTGATTGTTCCTCTTTGAAGATCCTGGTTTGAAGAGCCCAGCTTATGGGGGCTGGATTCCTACTGAAGCTGAGGAAAAGAATGAAGATGGGAAATATGATAACCAATAGTTCGATGACATACAGCGAGGTGTTCCAGAACCTCCAGATCAAAGGAGAAAGCGGAGACAGAAGCTTCCTTTGGTTCGGAAGTCTTGGAAAGGGTTGCAAGAGGTAGTGCTTTGATTTGCTACTTAGATCTTGTTTCAGTTCAATCACTGAATTCCAACCAGCGATTTCCTCACAGTATAAAAATGTAAGCAGAAGCTTTAATGTTTATTGTGATGAGCATGAGTAATTCCTCTGAGCTGTACCTTTGGAAGCAGTTCAACATACAGGAGCACTGAGGCCCTTGTTTCTAAAAGCAAGTTCCTTCGGATTTCTCCGCATCCACACTGGTGGACCTGGAAGTGGGAGCGTCGGGAAGTTCGGGTGGTGCTCGGTTGGACAGCATCCTTCTCACTGACAGCGCTCCCAGGACGGGCAATGAGTTCGATCCACTGTCTATATCACGGAGGTGGGGAGCTCCTCATTTATAGAGGCAGGTCCCCATTAAATGGTGACACTGTCGGCTCTGTGATCCTTTTGCTGCGGGTATGGATGCCTCAAACTCAAAGGAGGCAGCCCCTTTGAAGGCCTAACCTTTCTTACATTGCCTATTGGAGTCAGGAATGAGGGAGATTCCGGTTCTTCCTTAGTTACCTCCAGGCCAAGCTGACATCCAGGGAGATTGTGTCAATAGATGTGGAGCTGGGAAACAGAGCAGGTCAGGTCAGGCAACATCTGAGGAGCAGGAAAGTCAAGCCAGAAGGTTTAGATTAGATTCCCTACAGTGGGGATACAGGCCCTTTGGCCCAACAAGTCCACACCGACCCTCCGAGAGTAACCCACCCAGACCCATTCCCCAACCCTGTATTTACCCCAAATAAGTAATGCACCTAAGACAATGGGACAATTTAGCGTGGCCAGTTCACCTGACCTGCACATCTTTGGATTGTGGGAGGAAACCGAAGCACCCAGAGGAAGCCTACACAGACACGGGGAGAATGTGCTAACTCCTGGTGCTGTGAGGCAGCAGTGCTAACCACTGAGCCATCGTGAAACATTGATTTACCTGCTCCTCAGATGCTGCCTGACCTGCTGTGTTTTCCCCAGCTCCACATCTATTGACTCTGACTTCCAGCACCTGCAGTCCTTACTGTCTGCACATCCAGGAAGATTGTTATGCTAGAAGGTTATAACAGAGCAGCACGGTTCTAGTAGATTGTCCTGCTTCAAGTGATTGGAGGTAAGATGGAATCTGAGTCACCTCTGAGCTACCCGCTAGGACACAGGGGGGTGAAGACATCTTGCTCTCTCTCAGAGGTAACGGTCATGGGGCTTGACACTACAGCCGAGTGCATGAGGCTGATGACTTGCTTGCTGAGCTGGTAAGTTTGCTCACAGACCTTTCATCACCAGACTGGTTAACCTCATCAGTGCGTCTCCAGTGAAGCATTGGTGTTCTGTCCCACTTACTGTTTATGCGTCTGGGGTTGGTGGTATCCTTTTCAGTTCTGGTGCAGAGTAAGGGGAGGTTCACAATCCCCATCTGGTCCCAACACTGGGATCCTGTAGCCCACCATGGAACCAGCCCGTCACATCGAAGTCAGCTTTAACAGTGTCCGCTGTTGATCAGTGGCAGAGTACTGATCTCTGAGGGCATGAGTTTAGGTCACACTGCAGAGACTAGACTGGGGTTCCAGGGAAGGGCTGAGTAAATGTGACCTGGCCTACCCTGCCCTCCAACCTGTTTTGAATGAGAGCAGAGGAGTTTTCCCAAGTACCTGATCAATCACCAATGCTCAAAATGGGTTACATTGCTGATATTACAACACACTTTGTTTAATTAGAATGCAAGGGTCGCAGGCTAGACCAGCATTTATTGCCCATCCCTAATTATCCAGAGCTCAGTTAAGGTGCAACCACATAAAGGACACTAGTTAAACTGATGGGTTTTCACAACAATCTCCAACAGTTTGATGGTCATCGTTAGACTTTTAAGTTCAGATTGGATTCAGTGACAAAGTCCACCATCAGCTGTGGTGTGATTCAAACTCAGGTCCCCAGAACATTACCTGAGTCTGGGTTAATAGTCTGACAGTAATACCACGAGACCATTGCCTCCCCATGTACTACAGCTCCATTGGAATACTTTGGCTGTAAAGTGAAAGGTACCACAGAAATGCAAGTACTTTCTTCCTTTACCATATTTTTGAAAAAGAAGACTATTGCATGGCTGGAAAACCAAAGCGGAACACTCTAGGATTTAAATCAACCTTAAGACAGTCGAGGAGACTGGGAGAAAGTGAATTATCGGCCTCCTCCAACTGTGCCTGACCTCTTTCACAGCAACTTCAGAGCACTGGGCAGGCAGACTGTCAATCATTGTGACTGTACAATATCCTGACGGCATTGTCTATGCCATGGTACCTCTAGCACTGGTATTGGAGCAAGAGGGAATGGCGGGGATAATGGAAAGGCAGTAGGAGGGATGCTTCATCTGTGCCGGGTCAACTGATCCCAGCTGGGGCAGCAATTATTGGGTACCAGAGCTGACCTCATGCCCAGGTTCAATGGCAGGCTAAAACCAGTCAAATCTCCAAATCACTCTGCTGAGGAGTGATCCTGCTGGGACAATGATGGGACAACGGTACCAGACCTGAGTTTTTTTTTATTCGCACTCCTGCCTCTGAGTCACATTCAGCCCGAGAAACAGGTTCCACTCCAGGCGTCAAGTATAATGTTAATGCTGGCATTCCTGCGCAGCCCTGAGACAGGACAGTATTGCGGATGAGAGGTTGGATCAAGCCAAAGTAGCCTACTCATGTTGAGGTAGAAGATCCAACCTCAGCCAGAACCTCAGGCAGGGAGGGAATCTGAGGGGAAGAGGTGCCCATTTACTGAGGCAGTCCCCATTTAATGGCAGCGTTTTTGGCCTTTGGCTTATGGTGGAGCCCTCAAACAGTGTCACAATCTTCCTGAAAGTGACCTCCTAATTGCAGCTCAATGCTAAACTAGATTATCTGGGTTATCTTCACGTTTTCTGCCTGTGGGATCTTGTTCTGTGGAAATTGGCCACTGTATTTCCCACTTTACAGCAGCGTCTGCATTTCAAGGACATTTCGCCAGCTGTCCAACCCTTGGAGATGTCCAACTGACATGAGAAATCACTATATGAGTACAGGTCTTCCTCACCGCCTCCCACCCACCTCCACCATTTCAACATCATGCATCTCTATCGCACCATCAACATCCCCAGGATATTAAAGATCAGGCTGCAAGGGAAAAATAAAATCATCTCTCATTACCAGTGAAGAAGGGAACTTTAAATAAAAGATGATAAAGATTCACAGACAATTGTAAAGTTGGATTCTTTAGGACCAGGGAAGGAAAGGGATAAGGCAAAAGGGAGATCAGGGATATATTAGAAATAGAAGGCAGTGGAGGAATAGGAGAACAAAGCCTGACTCTGGACATGAATCCAAATATTAACTAATATTTTAGTTCATTGTCAATCTCTAAAAGCCAGTGCCTGCAACAGGTTCCTGCTAATTAAGCATCTAAGACTATTTTTATTGCAATTTCCTGTCTTTAAGATGTTGCAATATGAAACCATCTACAAATCACGATGGACAAATTATAAAGATCAGGATCAAGACAAGAGGACCCAGCTGTCTGCCAGCTGCACGTTAAACACCCAGAAAAGGTCCTCATCAATCACTCTTTGTATTGTCCACAGAGAATCCAAACTGCAGCTGTCACCATGGTAACAGGGCAGGAGCAACTATGAACAAACACGAGGGCTCGATTCTAAAATGTTGTCGTCAAAGCCAACCTTCCTCCTGTAGGATGTGGCCCACAGCAAAGCAGTTTCAAAGAAACCAAACATTTGAGGGTCAAGATGCAGAAAAATCAAAGTGCGGGGGAAGATAATTACTCAGAGGAAGCAATTTGGAAACAGGGTGCAGTCAGTACAAGTTACCCTTTATCTACCTTCATTAGAACTGCATCTGTTTGGGGTTGGGGCGGCGGAGATTTTGGTTCAAATGTTCACGTAGGCCTCAACCCAACCCAGAGTCCAAATGAAAAAGACCCTGACTAGTCTCAGTTCAATTCCTCACTGAACGGGCAATGCCTCGGTCATCAAAGGTACAGGGTGTATACTGTCGATCGATAATGTGGAACACAGAAAGGCTAGGTGTGGCAGTGTGATTAACTCCGCACAGCTAGAGTATTGTGTGTGCTTCTGCAATCCACCTTAAAGGAGGGATGTGATAGCACTGGAGAGAGTGCAGAGGGAGATTTACCAAGCCTGGACTTGAGAGTTGTAGATATGAAGAGAGATTGGACAGACTGGGGGGCTGTTTTCCTTGGAGGAGATTGAGAGGAGACAAGATGTATAGAATTATGAGGGACAAAGACAGGGAGAAACCTTTTCCCCTTGGTCGTGGGATCAATGACCAGGGGAGGTGACATCGATTTAAGGTAAGGGACAGGAGTGGGTTGTGAGTAAAGAGTTTTTCACCCAGAAAGGTGGTGGGAATCTGGAACTCCCTGCCTATAAGGATGGCAGAGACAGGAACCCTCATCACATTGAGGAGGTATTTAGATATGCACTTGCAAGGCCAAGGATATGGGCCGAGTGCTTGAGAAATGGGATAAGAATAATTAGGAGCTTGGTTTTGACCAGCACAGACTCGATGGGCGGAAGGGAACTTTTCAGTGCTGTAGGCCTCTATAACTCTGTGGTACATTGGCTGAGGCAGTGCAGAGGGAATTTCAAATCATACCTTAGCAACACCAGAGGAGCTAACCAGTGGAATCAGTGACTGAAGTCTCTGAGATTAAACCTAAGTGAGGGGATAGAGGAGCAAGCAATGGGGCTGGAACCATGACATGTAAAAGCCAGAAAGCTGAGAGAGAAAGGAATGAAAAAAAATCACTTACATCTCCGTGGTGCCAGGCATAATGTAAGCACTCAGCAGGAGTGCGGTCACCTTGTGATATGTAGCCATATTTTTTTTCCTTTATTCATTCATGGGAGGAGGGTGTCATTGGCAAAGCAACATTTATTGCCCTTCCCTAATTGCCCAGAGGAAGTTAAGCGTCAACCATTTTGATGTGGCACATGTAGGCCAGACCAGGTCAGGATGGCAGTTTCCTGATGGAAAAACCAGATGAGTTTTTCCCAACAAGTGACAATGGTTGTCATTAGACTTAATTCAAAATACTTTTTGAATTCATATCGCTGTCATGGCAGAATTGGGACCTGGGTCCCTGGAATATTATCTGGGTTCACCATCCAGTGATAATACCAGTAAGCCATCACCTCCCCACAGCACAGTAAGATCTACAAGCCCTGATGTGATAATAACCACATATTATGTTTTCTCATGTTGGCTCAGAGATTTAACCTTTGCCTGGACATCAGGAAGAACACTTCTGCAAGATACTGACCAGAGACCTTTTACTCAAAAGGATAGATGAGTTCTTAGGTTGAGGTTAAGCTAAAAATCACCGGTTTTGTTGGACCATTCGGGTGCACTTTCATGAGAGTGAAAGGCAACAGGTGGAGATTTAACCTGAGGGTCACCATGCCTCAGGATGGGGGGGGGGGGGGGGAAAGAGATTGAGAAGGACACGATAACCTCAGCTGAATCCATGGCGCTGGTATCATTCTGCATTGCAAACCAGCCACCCAGCCAACTGAGCTAACCAATCCCCTAGCCTCTGCAGAAAACACGATTCCTCTTGATGGAGGGCTGCATTCTTAGAGGACCATACTGGAGCTTTAGCCAAGACAATGGTTTCATTAATATAAATATTCAGGAGCAGGAAACGAGTCCAATTTTACCTTCTTTACTTGAAGCGTGAGGTATGTAAGTGAACCCTCTTAACCATGGACAAAATCATTCAACTGAATTAAAAACTTCAAAAGCTTAAAAATCAAAAGTCTCAGTGCAGCTCTGTTAGGGGATGTCGGAGTCGGTGAGTTAAGAAGGGCTGAGCAGACTTGCCTAGTTGGTTTCTCATGATCCTACATTAGCTTAGTCTGACCATTACATTCCAGGCTGTCTTCCCCAGCAAGTGAGTGGACCCTCTACTGAGATCAGACTCTTTCCTCATCTGTCTCTGTACAGAACTCAGGAATGTGAGGATTCCACTGACCAGGAAAGGCATCTGGCTGCCCTTATCTGAGAGAGCTATTATTGTCTAGACGTCAGCATGTGTTTTTCCAAGCAAATGATCTCAGCTGACAGCTCACATTCCATCCACTTCCCATCGCTGTTGCGAATGAATGGAGCTGCTGTCGTTAGGCCAGCCCCTGTTCAGCTCCCATTGTATCTTTTGTTCTTTGTGCCCATCATTCCTTTCTCAGTCAGTCAGTGAGCAGCACGCCTGTCCTGGGAATTTGTGTAAACTAAAGAAGCATGGACGCTGGAATTCCGAAACAGAGGCAGCGATTGCCGGAGAAACCCAGCAGGTCTGGCAGCATCTGCAGAGACAGAGACAGAGAGAAAGCACAGCCCATGTTTCACAGCCTAGTGACCCTTCATCGGGAACTGCTGCTTTCTCTCTCCAAAGTAGCTGCCAGGCCAGCTGAGTTTCTCCAGTGGTACCTGGGAACATGCGAGCTTCGCTCACTCCCTGTACCGTCCCATCTGACAGCGGACAGGAAACAACAACAGTGACTCAGTGGTGAGCACTGCTGCCTCACGGTGCGAGGGACTCGGGTTCAATTCCTGCCTCGGACAACTATCTGTGTGGAGTTTGCACAATCTCCCTGTGTCTGCGTGGGTTTCCTCCCACAATCCAAAGATGTTCAAGTTAGACGAACTGACTGTGTTAAATTGTCCACAGTGATAGGTGCATTAGTCAGGGGGGAAACATAGGGTAAGGAAATGGGTCTGGGTGGATTACTCTTCGGAGGAACGGTGTGGACTTGTTGGGCCAAAGGGCCTGTTTCCACACTGTAAAGAATCTAATCTTAAAAAAAAACTTACACTACAGAGAGTGGAACCAGGTGTTCTCCAGCGCCTCCTCCCACCCACCATGCACTACACCCTGGGCATTTGGCGATGGACTGCCTTTTCAACTGGGTAACAGAGTGTCAGGCAGAGACCTGACTGCCATCCTCGCCATTAAATCATTGGTGAGAAGGCTCATGAGCTGCCTGTAGGAGCAACCATTGCCCATTTAAGGTGCTTCATCCCACCAGAATTGGCATGAGGGAGGAGAAATGGTGGACCCACCAGGCGGGAAGGCTGCCAGCTAAACCCTCTGTTCCTGATTGGTGTGGGGGTGGTGGTGGGGGTGATGGGTGGGGTCGCCAAAGTCTTCTCTCTTAACCCCTCCCCACCATGAGCTCTCAGTGGATGGGATTTCAATGTCCAGAGGGTCCTTGTTCCCAGGGGAAAGCCCACTGTAGGCCTCTCTAGGGGCAGAATGGCCCCTGAGAACAGGCAGCACTCAGGGATTGCAGAGCGCAGAGAGAAATAACATCACTGAATTATTGAATCACTACAGTGCGGAAAGAGGACATTTGGCCCATCGTGTTTGCACCGACCCTCTGAAGAGCAACCCACCCAGACCCAGCTCCCTACCCTATCTTCATAAGCCCACCTAACCTGTGCAATCCTGGACACTATGGGACAGTTTAGCTTGGCCAATCCACCCTAACCTGCACACATTTTGACTGTGGGAGGAAACTGGAGCACCCAGAGGAAACCCACACAGACACGGGGAGAATGTGCAAACTCCACACAGACAATCACCCAAATCAAAGCCGGATCCCTGGCATTGCGAGGCAGCAGTGTGAACCACTGAGCCACCCCAAATGACCCACGGCACTTCACAGAAGCATAAAATCAGACAGTGTTTAAACACACAAGGACGTGTTATAAGACTCATTGTAAACGATCAGGGAGACAGAGAGGTTTAAAGAGGAAACTTGTAGCTCAGCGTCTCCACAGCTCGATACTCTGGCCCTGGTAAAGCAAGAACAGACAGAATTGGAGAAATTCATTCCGATTTTCCCATCTTTCTAAACTCAGTCACTTCCAACTGTTTCCAAAACCTGAGTCCATTACACAAAATGAAGTTTAATTGCTTGCTTTAGTTCAGGATGAGTAGGTCCCTGCTACAGAATGATGCACTCTTGATGAGTAATATTAACGTCCTGCTTGAAAAACCATAGAACCTCCACTTTAATCTTTCACATCTCAGGGATAGCATGGGGTTAGATACAGAATAAAGCTCCCTCTACTCTTTGAAGCTGAAAGTTAGTCCCCCTAGACACTGTCGCCATCAAACATTCCCAGACAGGTGTAGGACAGCGCTAGAAACAGAGTAACACTCCCTATATATTGCCTCCCTATACACCCAGGACAGGGGCAGCATGAGGTTAGATACAGAGTAACACTCCCTATACACTGTCCACATCAAACATTCCCAGGACAGGGGCAGCACGGGGTTAGATACAGAGTAACACTCCCTATACACTGTCCACATCAAACATTCCCAGGACAGGGGCAGCATGGGGTTCGATGCAGAGTAACACTCCCTATACACTGTCCATATCAAACATTCCCAGGACAGGGGCAGCATGGGGTTAGATACAGAGTAACACTCCCTATACACTGTCCATATCAAACACTTCCAGGACAGGGATAGCATGAGGTTAGATACAGAGTAACACTCCCTGTATACGGTCCCCCAAACATTCCCAGGGACAGGGACAGGGACAGTATGGGGTTCGATACAGAGTGACACTCCCTAGGCACTGTCCCCCATCAAACGCTCCCAGGACAGGGGCAGCATGAGGTTAGACTGAGAGTAAAGCTCTCTCTACACCTGCTGTTCTCATTTCTAGAATCCATTTGCCTCATGTTCACTTTATCTCCCGATGAGAAAATAAATCTTTCCCGTCCGCAATGTGCAGACTAAAGCTTCATTCTCTCAGACATGTTTTCCACTAATGTACGTTTCTAGTCTCAGTGTCTCAAAGAGCGTTTTCTGTTTCACAGCCAGTCAGAATGTAGCAGCAAGTCCACCTCCCTTTCCCAGTCACACATTCTGCGAGCTCAGCTGTTTATCTTGCCCCAGGTCCAAAAACAGTCACAGTTTTCTCTTCCCTTGCCCTGCACTCTCACAGAGTCTGTTAGCTTGAGCACTCTAACACTGAGAATGAATGAAGCCTCGATAAACACAGGCATTGTCTGGGGGTCAAGACAGGAAAATGTCATAGAAAAGGCCAAATTCATCACAAAATCATACCATGACAGTCTTGGGTTCAAACAGTCCTACCCACTGCTGATATTGGATTTACAGAATGTTACTGTAGAAAATAGTATCATGCCCTGTTTAAATAAACCTGTTAATTTAGTGAGGTGATGTGAGAGGAGGTGATGACCTCATGGTATTTTCGCTAGGCTATTAATCCAGAATCCCAGGGAATGTTCTGGGGACATGGGTTCAATCCTGCTAGGGCAGATAATTGGAATTTGAATCCAATAATAAAAAGAAAATCTGGAATTAAGAGTCTAATGATGACCATGAATTCTTTGTTGCTTGTTGGGGGAAATCCCATCTGGTTCATTAATGTCCTTTAGGGAAGGAAACTGTCATCTTTACCTGGTCTGGCCTTCATGTGACTTCAGAACCACTGCAATGTGGAGTGCTAGCATCCACCAGTGCTGCGTGGGCATGATTGTCAGAGAAAATCTGACACTGAGTTAGTGGGCGAAAAACAGCTTGTTCAAACCAACAGGTTTTAGAGGATGGTAGACAGGAAGAAACTTGATGGAAGTTTAGTGGGAGAGCAAAGTAACATTGTTTCACCCAGAGGGTGGTGGGGATCTGGAATTTGCTGCCTATAAGGGTGGGAGAGGCAGAAATCCTCATAAGATTTTAGAAGTATATAGATGTATACTTGCTATGCCATGGCTACAGGGCAAATGCTGGAAACCAGGGTTAGAATAGTTAGGTGCTTGTTTTTTTTACCAGCACAGGTGGGCCGAAGGGCCTTTTTCTGTGCTGTAGACCCCAATGACTCTATGACTGCAGCCAATCAGAGTTGGCGCCAAGTCTTTGATATTAACCTACCACATGACCACCAGCATGCAATAATTTGCAGCTTCCTGGGAATCTCACCACAGTCAGTCTCAGGTTAGCAGCTCCAGAAACAGGAAGGGCCACATGGTTGCCTGTGATAAGAGGCGGACAGCAGCAAGAGGTCTGAAGCAAGCCTACCTGAAGCTTAGTAAAGGTCTCTTTGTGTTCGAGTCCAGCCAGTCGCTTTTCTGAGCACACCACGCCAACGTCCTCACTGTGTTTGCAATCATTAACACCCCAGCCGTTAGACTCACAGGCGGTGATGGACTCCTCTTCACCTCTGCATTTCACATTGTCCAGCCAGATGGGGCCTAGACAGAAGAATTACAGCAGTTAAGGCAAAGTGCATTGATGGCGAGGGATAGGGGATCCCAGGTTTCACAAACAGTGGCAGACAGCAAAGACAAACTTGTATTAAACTCTGGTTCAGACTCAACTACAGCATTATGTCTAACTCTGGACCCTACACTTTAGGGAGGAGTTAAAGGCTTTAGACAGACTGCACATCAGATTTACAAGAATGGTTCCACTGGAGCCATTGAATGGAAGAGCCTTGGGAAAAATTGATGGGCAGAGAGATCTGGGAGTGCAGGCCCATTGTACCCTAAAGGTTGCTGCACAGGTGGATAGAGTGGTCAAGAAGGCATATAGTATACTTGCCTTCATTGGACAGGGTATTGATTTTAAGAGCTGGCAAGCCATGTTAAAATTGTACAAGACATTGGTTCGGCCACATTTAGAATACTGTGTATAGTTCTGGGCACCACATTACCAAAAGGATGTGGATGCTTTGGACAGGGTGCAGAGAAGGTTTACGAGGATGTTGCCTGGTATGGAAGGTGCTAGCTATGAAGAGAGGTTGAGTAGGCTAGGTTTATTTTCACTAGAAAAAAGGAAATTGAGAGGAGACCTGATTGAGGTTTACAAAATCATGAAGGATATAGACAGGGTGGATAAAGACAAGCTTTTTTCCCAGGGTGAAGGATTCAATAATAAGAGGTCATGCTTTCAAGGTGAGAGATGGAAAGTTTAAGGGGGATACACACGGAAAGTAGTTTACACAGAGGGCGGTGGGTGGTCTGGAATGCGTTACCAGCAGAGGTGGTAGAGGCAGGCACGGTAGATTCATTTAAGATGCGTCTGGACAGATGCATGAGTAGGTGGGGAGCAGAGGGATACAAATGCTTAGGAATTGGGCGACAAGTTTAGACAGTAGATTTGGATCAGCTCAGGCTTGGAGGGCCGAAGGGCCTGTTCCTGGGCTGTTTTCTCTGTTCTTTGATTCAATTTTTCTTCATGAAGTGGGAGGAGGTGTTACCTTTGCCTTGGCCGTACTTTGCACTGTGGGCCCAAGTCAGCGCTCCCTCATAGCCCAGCTCTCGGCAGATCACCGTCGCAACGTCGAGGGTGAAGTCATCATCACACACTGTGCCCCACTGGCCACTGTAGAAAACCTCCACGCGACCTTCGTGGTGTGTCCTCTTCAATCCCGCCAAGCGGATCCTGACTTCCTTCTGCTCCGGTGTCGGCCCGGAGGTCGTTCTGGCAGTGCCAAGGATCAACAGGCTGCAGAGGAAAAGCACTGTGCCAAGGAGGAGACCTGGTGGAGCACCCTTCATCATGACCTTGTCAACTGGCACTCAGGAGAACACTTTAGAGCACGAGGGTTCTCCACCTGTAACAGCAGCACAGATTAAAATATGCAAACAACAGCATTCCCAATTAATACATATTATATTCATCCAGACAAATATATGTCCCATTTCCTCTTTGTTTTCTTCAAAACACACTCAACAACATTTTGACAAGGTTCTGGGTGGCACAGTGGTTAGCACTGCTGCCTCCCAGTGCCAGTGTTCGATTCCAGCCTCGGGTGCCTGGAGCAGAGGAGCTTGAGGGGTGACCTTGCAGAGATTTACAATATCCTGAGGGGACATGGATAAGATGAATAGCCAAGGTCTTTTCCCCAGGTTGGGTGAGTCCAAAACTGGAGGGCATAGGTTGAAGGTGAGAGGGGAAAAGTTTAAAAAAGGACCCGAGGGGCAACTTTTTCTCACAGAGGGTGGGCGCATGCATGGAATAAGCTGCCAGAGGACGTAGCAGAAGCAGGCGTAATTACAACATTTAAAAAACATTTGGGCAGGTTCAAGAATGGGAAGGTTTAGAGAGTTTTGGTGAAAGTGAGGACTGCAGATGCTAACGATCAGAGTCAAGATTAGAGTGGTGCTGGAAAAGCACAGCAGGTCAGGCAGCATCCAAGGAGCAGGAAAACCGCCATTTCAGGCAAAAGCCCTTCATCAGGAATGATGGAGAGAGATATGGGCCAAAAGCTGGCAAATGGGACTAAATTAGCTTAGGATATCTGGTCGGCATGGACGAGTTGGGCTGAAGGGTCTGTTTCCATGCATATGACTCTATGACATCAGCACCTTCTGAAAGTTACTGCCAAACATTTGGGTCCTTGGCCCCTTTAAGAATCTTGATGGTATCACTTGCAGGGTGGTCTTGGAAGACACGGCTATGAGCAGTGCCCAATGGACACTCTCTAACCTGCCCGAGCAGCGGGTGCTCCCCCATCCTGTGCAGTTTTGAAACCTGGCAGTTGCTGAGTCTGACAGCAGCCCAGAGTACAGAGCAAACACTTTGTACAAACAGACCTGATTACACTGCCAACCTTGAGCAAGACCAGCCACCAGCAACCAACTCAATCATTAACCCTTCAATGACCAAATCCTCTTCTCCGTACCCGCCCCATTGCCCAGTTACCTTTCCATCCCCCACCCCGACTCTGCCTCCAGTGTCCAGATGATTTCTCAAAGTTTCCAGATAGAACAGAAATGGAATTTCCACTCTGCACTCTTTCCTTCCTTCCCTCCTGACCTGTGCTGGTGTGCGGTGCCCCATTGTAAAGCTGAGCCAAGTGGTCACCTTCCACCCTGTGCATGGACAATAGGTAACACAGGCATTGTTTTCTTGGAGGTGTCCATTCTCCCCCAACAATGACACAGTTGGTTGAGGGGTGAATATTGGCCAGGGTTGCACAGTGGCAGAGGGGCTAGCACTGCTGCCTCACCACACCGGGGACCCTGGTTCAAGTCCAGCCTTGGGTGACTGTGTGGACATTCTCCTTGGGTCTGTGTGGGTTTCCTCCAGGTGCTCCAGTTTCCTCCCACAGATGTGCAGGTTGGGTGGATTAGCCATAGTGGCTATGAGGTGATGGGGGTCTGGGTCTGGGTGGGATGCTCTTCGGAGGTTCAGTGCAAACCTTAAATGGGCTGAATGGCCTCTTTCCACACTGTAGGGATTCTATGGATCCTGGAGAGAATGGTCCTGCATTTCTTCGAACTGTTTCATGAGCTTCTTTGACATCCAGCCAAGAAGTAAGACCTCATGTGATCTCTGACTTCACTGTTGGCAGCAGTAAACACAATGCATTTGTACCTCAAGGACCTGGGGTTTACTCAGCAAAATCATTTCATTGCAGAAAGGGAATGGATAAGCAGCAATCGGAAGAAGCAAATAGTCAGAATCTCCGCACTGTTTTCCCAATGGATACCTGGAGGCGATCAACACTGAAGCAACGAGCAGTACCAATAGGCCAAGATCTCCAACAGGACAGCTGGGAGCTTCTGCTCCATAATGGCACATGAAGGTAAATTGTCATCTTCTGAAAAGGTTCGCCACATGGATACCTGGGATGGTAGGCTTGTCGTATGAGATTGGGTTGACTCTCCCTGTATTCACTGAGTTTTACAAAAACAGAGGGGGCAGGGCAGAATCTCAGTGGCTCAGTGGTTAGCACTGCTGCCTCTCATCACCAGGGTCCCAGGTTCAATTCCAGCCTTGGGTGACTGTCTGTGTGGAGTTTGCACATTCTCTCTGTGTCTGCGTGGGCTTCCTCCGGCTGCTCTGGTTTCCTCCCACAGTCCAAAGATGCGCAGGTCAGCTGAATTGGTCATGCTAAAATTGCCCGTAGTACTAGGTGCATTAGTCAGAGGTGAAAATGTGTTGCTGGTTAAATCACAGCAGGTCAGTGAGATAGAGAGAGACCAGGGGGTGGGGATAGAGAGAGAGAGCAGGGAGTGGGGACAGAGAGAGAGAGTGCAGGGAGTCGGGACAGAGAGAGAGCGGGGAGTGGGGATAGAGAGAGAGAGCAGGGGGTGGGGACTGTGCTTTAACCAGCAACACATTTTCACCTCTGATCTCCAGCATCTGCAGACCTCACTTTTTACTCGCATTAGTCAGAGGTAAATGGGTCTGGGTTAGTTACTCTTCAGAGGGTTGGTGTGGACTGGTTGGGCCACCCCCCACACTGTAGGGAATCTAATCATCGCCCTGACTTGGAGACATGTTGCCATTTTTCTCTACTGCCCTTGGACCAAAACCTTGGAACTCCCTCTTGAACAGCATTGTGGGGGCTTTCTACAACACATGGACTGCAGCTGTTCAAGGAAGTGCCCTTTTCCCGGGCAATTAGGGGATGGGCAACAGAATGCTGGCCCAGCCAGTGGTGCCAAAGTCCCTTAAAAATAAAACTGGAAGTTGCCAACTCGTTGCTGGAGCCTGCAATCCCGGGAGAGTGTGACAGTCCACCATAGAAAGCAACCTGTCCGCATCCACCACAGCGTGATACGGCAGCCACTCTGCCCAAGACAGCAAGAAACTACAGGGAGTTATGGACACAGTCCAGCCTCCCATCCATTAGCTCCATCTACACTGCTCGGGGGGAGCAGCCAATATAATCAAAGATCCCTCACACCCCAGTTATATTGTCTTCCACCCTCCGCCACCAGGCAGAAGATACAAAAGTTTGAATGCAAGTGTGATTCAGGATTCAGCAACAGCTGGTTGCCGCTGAATGACCCTGCCAAATGTTAACTCTGACCTCTCTCTCCTGTAATAGTGTATTCTACCCTGTTCTGTTAACGCTGAAGCACTTTGTAAGGTACGGTCTGCCCGTAGAGCACACAAAACAACACTTTTCACTGTATCTCAACAATAAAATCAGTGAAATATCGATGGTTGAGATTACAGTGTGTGAAAGAGAGACAGAGACAGGGAAGGGGAGGGTGGGCAGGATTCACAGCCCACATCCAGTTCTTGAGAGACGGAACCTCAAAAGAAAACAGCAGAGACAGACTGAAGCAATGAAAACATGACCCTAACCAGGCTCAAAATGTCAGAGCGTCTCAGGCAGACTGGGGCTTGACCGAAGCCTGAGGGGCAGAGGGACTTTGTGGAAATCCAGTGCAGAAAATCTCAGGGAGTTCTGCAAACTCACAGGTAGATAAAAGGAGAAAGACGGTGTGAATTCAAAAGAAATAACAACAATAGCTGCTGGAGGTGGAAGAGAAAGAGAAGGAATACAACAGGACGAGGAAGAAAACAAAAAACAGCATGAAAGAGGGAGAAAGGAAGAGAAAGGTAAATAAAAAAAAGAGAAACACAGGAAGGGAAAGATAGAGAGCAAAAGAGTAAATGGAGAAGGGCGATAACGGAAAAGACCGGGGAACAGAAAATGAAAATGAGGAGAATACCGAGACTTGGATGAATTCCAAATGAAAACTGAAGTTCAGGATTTAGAAAGCGAAAAAAAATCCCATTGATCAGATCCATGAAATGTGTAGCAGACAGTTAAACCCAAAAATCAGCGACAGAGCAAAGAAAATGAAGCAAATTGTTGAGTTGGGGGAGGTGTAAACATAGCAATAAATCGATTGCTAATCGATATCGACATCAGCTGCCCGAGTTTACCTCTCAGTATCGTCCCAGAGTGAGAAGGAACGCAACCAGTTCCACCAATCCCTCTCCAAAAGTAGAAACCGCCTTCAAACAACTCAGAAAGAAATCTGATATAATATTCCGTTGCTTTAAAATATTAAGTAGTCGCAAGTTACAACAAATTCACTATATCATTTTCCCGACTGCAGCAGAGATGTGCTGAGTATGCACGTCTCTTTCTAAGAAAAAGCCAACTGGAAATTAAGTGATTAAAACTTACAGCGTGCGCTGAGACTGAGTGGAGACCAGCTGAGGGTAGGAGAGGGATCTGTGTTTGACAGTGCAGAGATACTCCCAGTCTCTGCTAATCCCACCTCTGCCTTTTCGCTTTTATCACCACCACGTGTATCCTCTTTCACCCTCTGCCTCGTCCCTTTCGCTCTCTGATTTCCCCCCTCCCACCCTGCTCCAGAAAAGACCTTTCAGTGTTGTGAAAGTCAGGCAGTCACAGAGTGTGGAGGAGAGATGTAGTGGATGTGGTTCTTTCTGTTCGGCGGGGAGATTATTGGACTGAGAGGTGGGAGCAGGGATGCTGATAGTGCCCCCATTCCCAAAACAACTCCATATGCTGCAACTTTAACATCGGGATCATTGCTGGGGTATAAACAGTCAAGGATATTCTATATTCTATTCTAACTGCAAAACCTAATGCAGATGGGACAGTAAGATCCCATTGCGTAGTTAAGTGAAAGTGAATGCCAGAAATTATTCTGCCCTTCCATATCTCTCCGCACACCAGACCCACCCTTTCACCCACAGTCTAACAATTATTCTGAGTAAGGGTCACTAGATTCCAAATGTTCATTCTGCTTTCTCTCCACAGATGCTACCAGACCTGCTGAGTTTCTCCAGCAATTTTTGTTTCTTTTTGAATTACTCAACTAATTATCCAATTCCCCCTTTGAACCCCATGATTACCCTCTCCTCCACCCCACATGCAGGTAGGGAATCCCAGATCCTAACCACTCACTGCATTAAGAGGTGGGTTCTCACCATCTTTGCTCAAAGCTGTCCGGTTCCTGACCACTTTCTCCCTACCTACAAACCCCCTCGTGTTTGAAATTCCCGTTCTTCCCAAAGGAGAACCCTCCTTGTTTCTTCCATCTAATCCAAGGAAACACAGTCATAGAGTCATAGAGATGTACATCACGGAAACAGACCCTTCGGTCCAACCTGTCTGTGCCAACCAGATATCCCAACCCAATCTAGTCCCACCTGCCAGCACTTGGCCCATATCCCTCCAAACCCTTCCTATTCATATACCCATCCAAATGCCTTTTAAATGTTGCAATTGTACCAGCCTCCACCACTTCCTCTGGCAGCTCATTCCACACATACACCCTCTGCATGAAAAAGTTGCCCCTTAGGTCTCTTTTATATCTTTCCCCTCTCACCCTAAATCCATGCCCTCTAGTTCTGGACTCCCCCCACCCCAGGGAAATGACTTTGTCTGTATATTCTATCCATGCCCCTCGTGATTTTATAAACCTCTATAAGGTCACCCCTCAGCTTCCGACACTCCAGAGAAAATGGCCCCAGCCTATTCAGCCTTTCCCTGTAGCTCAAATCCTCCAACTCTGGCAACATGCTTGTAAATCCTTTCTGAACCCTTTCAAGTTTCACAACATTTTCCTATAGGAGGGAGACCAGAATTGCACACAGTATTCCAAAAGTGGCCTAACCAATGTCCTGTACTGCCGCAACACGACCTCTCAACTTCTATACTCAATGCTCTGACCAATAAAGGAAAGCATATAAATGCCTTCTTCACTATCCTATCTACCTGTGACTCTGGTCCCTTGTCCCTGTGACCATACTCTCAATCCACCCACCCAGGGCAATGTCTTGACCAATCAGAGTCCCCCTGTCTAATGCCTCACACCTTCCTAAAGAGTCATGCTCAGAATTGATCACAGTACTCCAGTTAGCACTGCCCCAGTTGGTTGTGCTGTGGTGGTTCTTTGCCTGGCGTTTTAGTGTTTGAAAGCATAGAGGAATTGTTCGGGTCAGTTCTGCTGTTAACTGTACAGAGGAGACAAAATATTACATTTCTATAGTGTCCTAACCACCTCAGCACCAGCAAAGAACTTCCCATCCAATGAAGTGCTTTTGAAGTACAGATTGCTGTAGCCAACTTGCGCAAGGTAAACTCCCATCAACAGCAAGGTGCGAATGTCTAACCAATCTGTCTTGGAGATATACCGGCGTGAAATATTTTCTAACAAACAGGACGGTGGGACAAACCCATCATTAAGCCACTGTAACCCATGCCGTGAGACACAGTTCTTGGTTTCTGCCTACTCCTCCAGCCTAGCCCGACCAGTCCCTGAGTGCCCTGTAAGTCTGGCCTTTCATTGTACTTCAATCACCCTTACCTTCAGCTATACGCACTCTCCCTGAAAGTTTGCAAACCTATGTGCCTCTGCTTCCTCCTGTGAGCCATTCCTTGAAACCTGTGTCTTTGACCAAGTTTAAAGGTGCTACATAAGTGCAAGTTATAATTGTTATTTCTGCTCTTACTGTCTGCTGAAAAATAGCCTTTTCCACAATAGATGTAGAGCAGACCAAAGTCATTGACTGGGAAAGTGACAGGATGAGGTACAGTGCTGGTTTTGGCGATCGCTATTCCATTGGAGAGCAGGTTGGACAGGAAGAGGTGTCTCCTTCAATCCCAGGAGTTTCTCACCTCCTGGGCTAATTAAAATGACCTTTTAAAGTAATAGTTGAAAATGTGTTGCTGGTTAAAGCACAGCAGGTCAGGCAGCATCCAAGGAATAGAAAATTCGACGTTTCGGGCATAAGCCCTTCATCATTCGCATTCGCACCTTGCTGTTGATGGGAGTTTACCTTGCGCAAGTTGGCTACAGCAATCTGTACTTCAAAAGCACCATTCCTGATGAAGGGCTTATGCCCGAAACGTCGAATTTCCTATTCCTTGGATGCTGCCTGACCTGCTGTGCTTTAACCAGCAACACATTTTCAACTGTGATCTCCAGCATCTGCAGACCTCATTTTTTACCTTTTAAAGTAATGTGCAGCATCACAAGAGGTCTGAAGGCCTGTCCACTTAATTCCATTCTTCGCTTCTTTTCCATATCCATCTCACTACCTTCCTTTCCAAATATGTGTCCACTTCCCATTTAAAATATACTACAGCCACCTCAGTCCCCACTGCTTCTGTACCGCCCCTCTCTCCCCCTCCGCCCCACATCCTAACAATCCTCTGGTGAGAAAATAAATTCGTCATCACTTCCATCTGTCTTTTCAGGAGGAGATTAAATTGACCTCTGCTGGTTCACCACTCCCTCACTACTGGAAATAATGGCTAAGGCCTTTCTCCCCCATCTCCTCTCTTGAAGCTGTCTTGTTCCTGGAGACAGTTGTGCTGTTCCCTGCAGTATTTCTGTCCCCGAGGCATGTATGCGTCTAGACGCTATGGCTGGATCATTTGTCTCTGAGAGATGTCATATCCAATCCTGATCTTACCCATTATCCATACAGTCAGACTTTCCAACTGAGATAATCCCTTTCCCAATGACGTGCAGAGCTCCTTTAATAATTGCACCAAGTGACGATGATCGTTTAAGCTCAATCAGTCCATAATGTCCTCTTGAGTTTTTTCCCTCAACATTACTTCATTCCAAAATCACATTCAATTCTTGAATCCATTTGGACTTGTTTCTTCAATTCCCCCCCGATAAGAAGGAGCAGGAATAGGCAGTCATGGGGCATGCATTTAAGAGGAGAGGGGGCAAGTTCAAGCAGATGTGAGGGGCACATTTTTTACACAGAGGGTGAGAGGAGTCTGGAAAGTGAGGCCAGGGTGGTGGAGGCAGACATGATAGGGAAGCTTGAGGGATTTTTAGATAAGGAATTGGGGGGATATGGACCAAGGGCAGACAGAAGGGATTAATTTCATTTGGAGTCATGTTAGGCACAATACAAAAGTGTGGTGCTGGAAAAGCACAGCAGGTCAGGCAGCATCCGAGGAGCAGGAGAATCAACATTTCAGGAATGATGAAGGGGTAATGCCCGAAACGCCGACTCTCCTCCTCCTTGGATGCTGCCTGACCTGCTGTGCTTTTCCAGCGCCACACTTTTCATCTCTGATCTCCAGCATCTGCTGTCCACACTTTCTCCTAGTCATCTTAGGCACAATGTTGTGGGCTGAAGGGCCTGTTCCTTTGCTCTACTGTTCTATATTCCAGTCGATCAAACCCGCCATTGGTCATGACCAATCTTTCACCTCAAGGAGGTAGGATTCTCACAAGCACCGAGAATCAGAGGGATTGTGCTTGTCCACTGGTCCCTCAAGATAGCAGGATAAGGAGACAAAGTGCTTCAGCAGGCATATGGGCTAGTTGCCTTTAAGTTGAAGAAGTTTGTTGGACTCAGACCTGGAGCATGGACAAACTTTATCGCATGATATCATGGGGAGTACATTTTTCCTTAGCGCAATCCGGGGTGTAACTCCAAAGCATTCCAGATCATCGTGGATTTATATAGTCCGAGCAGACAGTTGTGCAATCAGACACAGAGCCACAAGATTGTCACTAGATGGCCTACCTGAACATACACTAGGCAGAGACTATAACATAACCATACACAACAAGCAATTGTTCTCAGACCTTGAGGAAATGCACACCCCAGATACTACATTCGCCTGCTGATAACTTTTGACTGAATTGCACTTTCTACAGAGAAGCAGTTCTTGAGTTATGTGATAACAGCAGGAGTTATGTGGTTGTTACAGAATGTTCCAGCGGGCAACGGTCACCCAGGGCAAGGGGCCACACCAGGTGAGAGCAACACCATGACTGACTAAAATGGCTAAAGAAGCAGTCCAGCAAGAACAACTTCCACACTTCATAGCAGAGTTGAAGAGCAGGGAGGTGACAGTGGAACAGTATTGCAGTCCTGGATTCCACATTCTAGGAAGGCTGTGATTGCACTGGAGAGGTTGCAGAGGGAGGGTTACCAGGACGTTGCCTGGGATGCAGAGTCTCAGTTATGAAGAGCGATTGGACAGGGCTTGGTTTCCTTGGAGCAGAGGAAACTGAGAGGGAACATGATTGAGATGGCCCTTTTGCAGTGTTTGGTAGTGACCATGCCGTTGGACCAGGAGACCCTGGTTCAAGATCCATCCGCTCCAGAGGTGTGAAATAACATCTCTGAACAGGTTTATTGGAGAAATAGGTGAATAAAAATAATATAATTATGAGGGACATAGAGAGGGTAAGAAAGAACTTTTCCTCTTGATGAAGGGATCCATAACCAGGGGGTGTAGATTGAAGGTAAGGGGTGGGAGGTTTAGAGGGGGATGTGGGGATGGTGGTGGGGAATCTGGAACTCGTTGCCTATAAGGGTGGGACAGACAGAAACCCTTATCACATTGAAGAAGTGTTTGGATGTGCACTTGCCATGCCAAGCACACAAGGCTATGGGTAGAAAAGTGTGATGCTGGAAAAGCACAGCAAGTCAGACAGCATCCGAGGAGCAGGAGAGTCGATGTTTCAGGCATAAGCCCTTCATCAGGAACATCAACTCTCCTGCTCCTCGGATACTGCCTGACCCGCTGTGCTTTTCCAAAGCCACACATTTCGACTCTGACCTGCAGTCCTCACTTTCACCTATACAAAGGGATGGTCCAAGTGCCAGAAAATGGGATAAGAATACTTAAGTGGTTATAGATTCATAGAGTCATAGAGAGGTACAGGCCCTTCGGTCCAACTCGTCCATGCCAACCAGATATCCCAACCTAATCTAGTCCCAGCATCTGGCCCATATCCCTCCAAACCCTCCCTATTCATCTCCCCATCCAAATGCCTCTTAAATGCTGCAATTGTACCAGCCTCCACCACTTCCTCTGGCAGCTCATTCCATACACGTACCACCTGCTGTGTGAAAAAGCTGGCCCGTAGGTCTCTTTTATATCTTTCCCCTCTCACCCTAAACCTATGCCCTCTAGTTCTGGATTCCCCAACCCCAGGGAAAAGACTTTGTCTATTTAACCTATCCATGTCCCTCATAATTTTGTAAACCTCTAAAAGGTCACCCCTCAGCCTCCGACACTCCAGAGAAAACAGCCCTAGCCTGTTCAGCCTCTCCCTGTAGCTCAAATCCTCCAAACCTGGCAACATCCTTGTAAATCTTTTCTGAACCCTTTCAAGTTTCACAACATCTGTCCGATAGGAAGGAGACCAGAATTGCACACAATATTCCAACAGTGGCCTAACCAAAGTCCTGTACAGCCGCAACATGACCTCCCAACTCCTGTACTCAATACTCTGACCAATAAAGGAAAGCATACCAAATGCCTTCTTCACTATCCTATCTACCTGCAAGTCCACTTTTAAGGAGCTATGAACCTGCACTCCAAGGTCTCTGTTCAGCAACACTCCCTAGGACCTTACCATTAAGTGTATAAGTCCTACTAAGATTTGCTTTCCCAAGATGCAGCACCTCACATTTATCTGAATTAAATTCCATCTGCCACTTCTCAGCCCATTGGCCCATCTGGTCCAGATCCTGTTGTAAACTGAGGTAACCCTCTTCGCTGTCCACTACACCTCCAATTTTAGTGTCATCTGCAAACGTACTAACTGTGCCTCTTATGCTCGCATCCAAATCATTTATGTAAATGACAAAAAGTAGAGGACCCAGCACCGATCCTTGTGGCACTCCACTGGTCAAAGGCCTCCTGTCTGATAAACAACCCTCCACCACCACCCTCTAACTTCTACCTTTGAGCCAGTTCTGTATCCAAATGGATAGTTCTTCCTGTATTCCATGAGATCTAACCTTGCTAATCAGTCTCCTATGGGGAACCTTGTCAAATGCCTTACTGAAGTCCATATAGATCACATCTACTGCTTGGCCTCATCAATTCTCTTTGTTATTTCCTCAAAAAACTCAATCAAGTTTGTGAGACATGATTTCCCATGCATAAAGCCACGGTGACTATCCCTAATTAGTCCTTGTCTTTCCAAATACATGTACATCCTGTCCCTCAGGATTCCCTCCAACAACTTGCCCACCACTGAGGTCAGGCTCACTGGTCTGTAGTCCCTGGCTTGTCCTTACCATCCTTCTTAAACAGTGACACCACATTAGCCAACCTCCAGTCTTCCGGCACCTCACCTGTGACTATCGGTGATACAAATATCACAGCAAGGGGCCCAGCAATCACATCTCTATCTTCCCACAGAGTTCTCAGGTACACCTGATCAGATCCTGGGGAATTATCCACCTTTACCCGTTTCAAGACATCCAGCACTTCCTCCTCTACAACATGGACATTTTGGAAAGAAGTCACCATCTATTTCCCTACAGTTTATATCTTCCATATCCTTCTCCACAGTAAATATTAATACAAAATACTTATTTAGTGTCTCCCCCATTTTCTGCAGCTCCACACAAAGGCCGTCTTGCTGATCTTTGAGGGGCCTTATTCTCTCACTAGTTACCCTTTTGTCCTTAATGTATTTGTAAAAACTCTTTGGATTCTCCTTAATTTTATTTGCCAAAGCTATCTCATGTCCCCTTTTTGCCCTCCTAATTTCCCTCTTAAGTATACTCACACTGCCTTTCTATTCTTCTAAGTAATCACTCGATCTATCCTGTCTATACCTTACATATGCTTCCTTCTTTTTCTTAACCAAACCCTCAATTTCTTTAGTCATCCAGCATTCCCTATACCTACCAGCCTTTCCTTTCACCCTGACAGGAATATACTTTCTCTGGATTCTTGTTATCTCATTTCTGAAGGCTTCCCATTTTCCAGCCGTCCCTTTACCTGCGAACATCTGCCTCCAATCAGCTTTTGAAAGTTCTTGTCTAATATCGTCAAAATTGGCCTTTCTCCAATTTAGAACTTCAACTTTTAGATCTGGTCTATCCTTTTCCATCACTATTTTAAATCTAATAGAATTATGGTCGCTGGCCCCAAAGCGCTCCCCCACTGACACCTCAGTCACCTGCCCTGCCTTATTTCCCAAGAGTAGGTCAAGTTTTGCACCTTCTTTAGTAGGTACATCCACATACTGAATCAGAAAATTGTCTTGTACACACTTAATAAATTCCTCTCCATTTAAACCCTTAACACTATGGCAGTCCCAGTCTATGTTTGGAAAGTTAAAATCCCCTACCATAACTACGCTATTATTCTTCAGATAGCTGAGATCTCCTGACAAGTTTGTTTCTCAATTTCCCTCCGACTATTGGGGAGTCTATAATACAATCCCAATAAGGTGATCATCCCTTTCTTATTTCTCAGTTCCACCCAAATAACTTCAGGAATATCCTCCCTCAGTACAGCTGTAATGCTATCCCTTATCAAAAACGCCACTCCCCCTCCTCTCTTGCCTCCCTTTCTCTCCTTCCTGTAGCATTTGTATCCTGGAACATTAAGCTGCCAGTCCTGCCCATCCCTGAGCCATGTTTCTGTAATTGCTATGATATCCCAGTCCCATATTCCGAACCATGCCCTGAGTTCTCTGTTCGGCCCCTTGCATTGAAATAAATGCAGTTTAACTTATTAGTCCGACCTTGTCCCTCCCTGCCCTGACTGTTTGACTCACTTCTGTTCTCAGCTGTACCTGTCTCAGATCGATCTCTTTCCTAACTATCCCCCCACCCTCTCCCCCCCCCCACCTTACTAGTTTAAATCCTCCCAAGCAGTCTAGCAAATTTCGCTGCCAGTATATTAATGCCCTTCCAATTTAGGTGCATACCGTCCTTCTTGTAGAGGTCATTTCTACCCCAAAAGACATTCCAATGATCCAAAAATGTGAATCCTTCTCTCATACACCAGCTCCTCAGCCATACATTCATCTGTTCTATCCTCCTATTCCTGCCCTCACTAGCTCGTAGCACCAGAAGTAATCCAGATATTGCTACTCTTAAGGACCTCCTTTTTAAATTTCTGCCTAACTCTCTGTAATCACCCTTCAGAATCTCAACCTTTTCCCTTCCAATGTCATTGGTTCCAATGTGGACAATGACCTCTTGCTGACCCCTCTCCCCCATGAGAACATTCTGCACCCTCTCTGAGACATCCTTGATCCTGGCACCAGGGAAACAACACACCATTCTGCTTTTTCGCTGCTGGCCAGAGAAACGTCTGTCTGCACCTCGGACTACAGAATCCCCTAACACAATTGATCTCTTGGAACCCAATTTACCCTTCGTTGCATAAGAGCCAGTCTCAATACCAGAAACTTGGCTGTTTGTGTTACGTTCCCCTGAGAATCCATCACCCCCTACATTTTCCAAAACAACATACTTGTTTGAAATGGGTATAGCCACAGAAGGCTCCTGCACTAGCTGCCTACCTCTCTTACCTTTCCTGGAGTTAACCCATCCATGTGACTGTATCTGAGACTTCCCCCCCTTCCTTGCCATCCATCACATACTGTTGCTGTTGCAAATTCCTCATTGCTTCTAACTGTCTCTCCAACCGATCCATTCGATCTGATAAGATTCGCAGCCAACAGCATTTATGGCAGATATAATCTTTAGTAACCCTTAAACTCTCTTTCAACTCCCACATCTGACAAGAAATACATATCACTGCAAAGGCCATTTTTGCTCCTTCACAATCTACAGACCCCGTAAATAACACCGTCTTATTCCTCACAAAACATTGCCCAGGTTAAATTAGTAGCTATGGCTTATATTTTAAGTTTAATCAAGAGACATATCTCCAAAAACATATAATCAAGAAAGAACCCACTCTACTCACCACTGCAGATTCTCTGTAGGCCACACTTAAAACAATTAACTTATCTGATTCTGTGCTATGAACTTCGCCCAATAGTTGTTTTTGACAGGAGCAGACTCAATGGGCCAAAGGGCCTTTTACTGTACAGTAGGCATCTATGACTCTATGACTTCAACTCCACCTTCCCATATCCTGGGACTTCCCCTTTTGTCTAAAATTCTATCAATCTCCATTTTGAATGTACTCAGCGACTCAGTGTCCACAACTCTCGGTGAGATTCACAACCCCTCTGAATGAAGACATTCCTCCTGTACTCAGGTATGAGTGGTTGACTCTATGCCGAGAATTTGGGCTGTAGATCTGGACTCCCCAGCCTGAGGAAACAGTCTCTACCGACTCAGTACTGTCATGTTTCCCACTTCCAAAGCCCCGGTGGTACTTCATTAGTTGCAAAGTATCCTGAGGTCATGAAAGGCACGATAAAAATGCAAGCTGTTTCCAAATTGTCAGCTTGTGGTCGTTGATATTTAAACCCTTTATCACAGTGATCACTTTTCTCAGTTGATTCTTCCTGCCTGGTGCACTGCAGAATCCGAAGAAAAATACAGCAAAGTGCTAAATCCAGAACTAATTGGCAGGATTCCAGTTGAGCTTTGTATGAGGACTGTTGTGGTGCAGTGGTAGTGTCCTTTCCTCTGAGCCAGAAGGTCTGAGTTCAGAGTCCCACCAGTGCCAGAGGTGAGTTTGGACAGGTTGATTGTAAGTAATTGGGTACTCCCCTCAAATGCATGAGTTTTTAGGGAAAAGTGAAACTTGGGATTTGGAGACTGAGTGATGGAGTGAGCGAACAGGCTGCGGTTATTTCTTCCTTTGGTTGAAGTGGGTGCGGTTGGGATTGAGTGAAAAGGTTCGGAGCCAGATTGACTGAAACTGTTAATTATTCAACACAGAGCCTTCTTCATTCACCACGTCAGCTTGGGGGCTTTATAAATCTGTCGCTTTATTCTGTTAGCTGTTGGACATAGAGGCTGAAACAACCCTGCCCCCCTGTGGCTGACCAATTCAACTCCCCCTCCCATTCCCACATTCAAGTCCTGGGCTTCATCCACTGCCAAATCCTAGCCACCCGACGCCTGGAGGAAGAATGCCTCATCTTCCGCCTTGGGACCCTCCAATGCAACATGGCAACAATGTTGATTTCACCAGTTCCCTCATCTCCCCTCCCTCCCAATCTCATCCCAGATTCAACCTTCCAACTCGGCACTGTCCTCTTGACCTGTCCTACCTGTCCATCTTCCTTCCCACCAATCCGCTCCACCCTCCTCTCCAACCCATCACCATCACCTTCCACTTGCACCCACCTCTCACCTTCCCAGCTACCTTCCACCCAACCCCACCCTCATCCTCCTATTTATCTCTCAGCCCCCATCCCAACTCTCCCACGCATTCCTGATGAAGGGCTTATGCCCGAAACATTGACTCTCCTGCTCCTCAGATGCTGCCTGACCTGCTGTGCTTTTCCAGCGCCACATTCTTGGCTCTGGTTCTCCACCATCTGCAGCCCACACTTTCTCATAGAAACTGAGAGTAAAAGGCTGACAAACACTTTATCCCTGATGAGGAATTTGTACTTGATCAATTAGATTTGGTGGCTGTCTCTGAAATTAACTATTTAAATGTTGTACCTCTCTTTAGATCCAAAATTCATCAACCATTCCACATGACAGAGTTGATTGCATTTTTTCTACACACACACATTCATAGAAACACTACAGTGTGGGAAGAGGCCATTTGGCCCATAGAGTTTGCATCAACCTTCAAAGAGCATCCTACCCAGACCCGTACCCTATCATATCCATGGAGCCCTGCATTTCCCATGGCTAATCCACCTCATTTCCCCTCTTCCTGCCCCACCTTATCCCAGATCCAACCTTCCAACTCAGCACTGCCCTCTTGAACTGTCCAACCTGTCCATCTTCCTTTCAATCTATCCGCTCCCACCATTACCATCATCCACCTTCATCTACCTATTGCATTCCCATCTACCCTCCCCCTCAGCCACACCCCTCCCATTTATCTCTCAGCCCCCATCCCAACTCTCCCACACATTCCTGATGAAGGGCTTATGCTCAAAACATCGACTCTCCTGCTCCTCGATTGCTGCCTGACCTGCTGTGCTTTTCCAGCACCACACTTTTTGACTCTGATCTCCAGCATCTACAGTCCTCATTTTCACCTAATCCACCTAGCCTACATATCCCAGCATACAATAGGCAATTTAGCATTACCAATCCACCTAACCTTCACGTGTTTGGGCAGTGGGACAAAACCCACACAGACACAAGGGAGAATATCCAAACTCCACACAGACAGGTGCCCGAGGCTGGAATCGAACCCGGGTCCCTGGTACTGTGAGACAGCAGCGCTAATCATTGAGCCACCATACTACCCACGCACACTCACACTCACACTCACATATACATATGCACTCATTTCCACACACATACTTTAACACAGATTCACACATGCAGACAAACACAGACACACACATACACATGCACATACACATACACAAATATTCACACACACACACTCACACATGTACTCATACACATACACACACATAGACAAGAATTCACACACACACACACACACATATCTCTTACAAGGTCAGACACCATACAGATAAATGAGCAGGAGATCTGTCAGCTAATCTTGAATGTTATAAGACTTAGGAAATGTCTGTGTATGTGTTGTTAGGAGTGGGGGTTGGCCTAGTGTGAGAATATTTGTGTTTGAATGTATGTGTGTGTGTCTGTGTGTGTGTGTGTCTGTGCGTGTGTGTGTCTGTGCGTGTGTGTATGTGTGTGTCTGTGTGTCTATGTTTGAGTGTGTGTGTGTCTGTGTGTCTGTGCTTGAGTGTATGTGTGTCTTTGATTGTGTGTATGTGCGTGTGTGTCTGTGTGTGTGCTTGTGTGCGTCTGTGTGTATCTGCATGTGCGTGTGCATATGTGTGTCTGTGTTTGAGTGTGTGTCTGTGTTTGATTGTGTATGTATGTGTGTGTGCACGTGTGTTTGTTTGTGTGTGCATGTGTGTGTCTGTGTATGCATGTGTCTGTGTTTGAGTGCATGTGTGTCTGTGTTTGATTGTGTGTATATGTGTTTGTGTCTGTGTGCTTGTGTTTGAGTGTATGTGTATATGTGTTTGATTGTGTGTGTGTATGTGTGTGTGTCTGCATGTGCGTGTGTGCACGTGTGTCTGTGTTTGATTGTGTGTGTATGTGTTTGTGTCTCTGTGTGTGCGCATGTGTGGCTGTGTTTGAGTGTACATGTGTCTGTGTTTGATTGTGTGTCAGCTGACAATGTGAGACAATGTATGTATGTGAGAATGTGTGAGCGAGTGCCTGAGTGTGTCCAGTTGAGTGTGTCAGTGAGATTGTATGTGAGCGTGAGTGTGTGTCAGGTGAGAGTGTGTGAGGTCTGACACAGCTGATGACCATAAAGCTCTGAGTTTGCACACTCATCATGTGAGGTAAGAGATTTCAATGACCCACAGTCAGGAGGGAGAGAACCTGACTACAGACAGTCTGCAAGCAGGAATTCTCAGCATTAAACAGTGAAACAAACTTATTTATAACAGTGAAAATAACACTGTTTTAAAATTCCTGCCCTAAAGGTTCATTGGACAAGTGCTAGTTAGTGTCTCAGGCCCCAGTCTAGATTCTCCCATGTCTGAGTTGGACAGAAATGTCAGCTGGATGTTACAGTTATGGCTCAGATTCTAACCACACACAAGCCTCTTCCGTGTGAGATAGTAATCAGAGTGCCTGTTTTTTCCACTTGTCAGACGTAACCAGGAGTGAGCGTTAGTCAGGAGGTGGAGAGTCACGTCATGCTTCAGTGCACAGTCTGGGAGAGCAGTGCACTGTCAGAGCTTCCATCTTCCACCCACAGTGCGGGAATCTGGTATCTATCCTACAATTCAGAAATCCATTAATTCCCAAAAAGATCCGGAAACTAAGGTCACCTGATAGGGGAATGGCAGGGGATGTTTGTGAAGATTGTCTGAAATCTCGCCTCATCGAGAAACACAGATGTAGAAAAGACAAACTTCTTCTTAACAATGATAATTTCAGGTCTCACTTTATTCCAGGAGCATTTATAGATGTCCCCTTAATCCAGTTGTGTTTCATATCATCTTCAGGATGTCATTTATAGATAACCCATGGCAGATGGAACCTTTCTGTTAAGCAACTTCAGCTCGTTCTGCTATAACATGACAATTGTGTTCCTCAGTGACCACGCACTATAGAAAATTGCAATATGGGAAACTGCTGTAGAAATTGTGCAGTAGAAGGTCATGCTATGGAAAACCCTATATAACAGTTCAGCAGAAAGTTTGCTTTATGCAAACAATGTCCACAATTCAATCACACAATAGCCAATTCGTGCTGATGAAACGCCATTCTACAAGAACTCTCTGTAACTGAATCTAGAAAGTTCTATCCTGACTTTGGTTTGTAACCAGATGCTGGGCTCTTAGTGTATGCCACAGAAACATGAATCAAATTATATATTTTGTCCATCTGACAAAATTGAGTTACAATTGACCCAAGAAATTTGGAATTCACCTTTTTTTGTTCATTCGGGGGCGTTGCTGTCTGGGGCAAGCATTTATTGCACGTCCTTAGATGCCCTTTGAGAAGGTGGTGATGAGCTGCCCTTTTGAACCACAGCTGTCCATTACATCTTGGAGAAGTTCTGCAGAGTTGGACGAGGAGGTTCAAACCAGAGTGCAGATAATCCAGAATTAATAAAGATCAAAATCTGCTTCAATAAACTTACAGACTGGAGGGATGTTGACAGGAAAGGGAAAAGTCAATGGATGTGGACAGAGAATGCATTTGAGTGAAGGTCAGAGAGTTCACTGGGGGGTGAAGGTCAGAGGGCGCACTGGGGGTGAAGGTTAGAGGCTGCACTGGGGGGTGAAGGTCAGAGGACGCAATGGGGTGAAGGTCAGAGGGCACACTGGGGGTGAAGGTCAGAGGGTGTATTGGGGTGAAAATCAGAGAGTGCATTGGGGGTGAGGGTCAGAAGGTGCACTGGGGGTCAGGGTGAAAGGGTGCAATGGGTTGAAGAGCAGGCGGTACTATGGGGTGAAGCTCTGAAGGTACACTGGGGGGTGAAGGTCAGAGGGTGCAATGGGGGTGAAGGTCAGAAGGCGCAGTGGGGGTGAAGGTCAGAGATCAGAGGTGGAGGGCCTGGTCTCATTTTGCTTTGAGAATATTTGCCATCCTCTAATGTGTCTTTCGTACATGTCCCATCATCTGCTACTGTCCCTGAGTGTACTGCCTCTTGGTTGAGAGACTGGGCTATAATCCCACTGGCCGGTTCTTCCCAAGCGATGTATCTCTTTTTGTGATTTGTCACTGGAAGGGGTGGGAGAAGACAGGAGAATGGGGTTGAGAAATGTACCAGCCACGATCGAATGGTGGAGCAGTCTCAAAGGGCTGAATGGCCTAATTCTGCTCCATCTTATGGTCTATGGGAGACAACTTGGATGCTGGTGCAGTTAAGATAAAATAAGAAAACCTCCTGAAAACTCCACTCCCACCCTGAGATTGTTAAACAAGCACATATTCAACTCCCGGGGATTGGAGGTGTGTGGGGGGATATGCTGACAGACAGTTCCGATATCAGATACACACCCACATCTAGTCTGCACCAAAGTAGGAAAGGGAAAGAACCTGTATATGTATTTTAAATTGTCACCATGGTGACTGTATGGCTATTCTATTCCTCCTCCCCAGCAAATAATGTCACAGCTTTTAAAACTGTTGCATTAAAGCAAGAGCTCTGGGAGCATCATGTGGAATCTCAGAGAGCTTCAGTAAAGCAGCCTGATCCCCAGGATTGATCCACAGTTAATATTTCTCTCTTCACATCCTCAGTTCTTCTGACGTCCAGCACCAAAGGGTCAAAGGTGCAGGAGGGGGGCACTGAATACATCTATGCTCTCATTGTTCCACCATTCTCATGTAATCTACACTATCAGCAGCCTTTCTCCCCCAGCACTCCACACCCCTCACCCCCAAACCGTAGCATAAATTCTGCCTCCTCCACACTTCACATCAACTCTGATGAAGAGTCATCTAAACACAAATCATTAACTCGCTTCCTCTCCATGGATATTGCCTGACCCATCATGATCACATCCTGTTGGGGATTGAGATCCTGCAATAACACAATATCCTTCAATATAACAATGTCCTTGAATAACACAATATCCTTCAATAACACAATATCCTGCAATAACACAATATCCTTCAATAATACAATATCCAGCAATAACACATTATCCTGCAATAATACAATATCCTTCAATAATACAATATCCTTCAATAACACAATATCCTGCAATAACACAATATCCTTCAATAATACAATATCCAGCAATAACACATTATCCTGCAATAACACAATATCCTTCAAATAATACAATATCCCGCAATAACAGAATATCCTTCAATAACACAATGTCCTTGAATAACACAATATCCTTCAACAATACAATATCCCGCAATAACACAATATCCTGCAATAACACAATATCCCGCAATAACACAATTTCCTGCAATAACACAATATCTTTCAATAATACAAAATCCTGCAATAACACAATATCCTTCAGTAACGCAATATCCTGCAATAACACAATATCCCGCAATAACACACTATCCTTCAATAATAAAATATCCCGCAATTACACAATATCCTTCAATAACACAATATCATGCAATAACACAATATCCTTCAATAATACAATATCCTGCAATAATACAATATCCCGCAATTACACAATATCCTGCAATAACACAATATCCTTCAATAATACAATATCCTGCAATAGTACAATATCCCGCAATAACACAATATCCCACAATAACACAATATCCCACAATAACACTATATGCTGCAATAACACAATATTCTTCAATAACACAATATCCCGCAATATCACAATATCCTTCAAAAACACAATATCCTGCAATAACGCAATATCCCGCAATAACACAATATCGTTCAATAGTACAATATCTCGCAATAACACAATGTCCTGCAATAACACAATATCCTTCGATAACACAATATCCTGCAATAACACAATATCATACAATAACACAATATCCTGCAATAACACAATATCATACAATAACACAATATCCTGCAATAACACAATATCCTGCAATAACACACTATTCTGCAATAACACAATATCCTTCAAAGTTTGGGAGAAGATTTGTAACTCGGGTGCTCGTTGTTGTGGTTCTGTTCGCCGACTGGGAATTTATGTTGCAGATGTTTCATCCCCTGTCTAGGTGACATCCTCAATGCTTGGGAGCCTCCTGTGAAGCACTTCTGTGATGTTTCCTCTGGCATTTATAGTGATTTGTATCTGCCGCTTCCAGTAGTCAGTTCTAGCTGTCCGCTGCAGTGGCCGGTATATTGTGTCCAGGTCGATGTGCTTATTGATTGAATCTGTGGATGAGTGCCATGCCTCTAGGAATTCCCTGGCTGTTCTCTGTTTGGCTTGTCCTATAATAGTAGTGTTGTCCCAGTCGAACTCATGTTGCTTGTCATCTGAGTGTGTGGCTACTAAGGACAGCTGGTCATGTCGTTTCGTGGCTAGTTGGTGTTCATGGATACAGATCGTTAGCTGTCTTCCTGTTTGTCCTATGTAGTATTTTGTGCAGTCCTTGCATGGGATTTTGTACACTACATTGGTTTTGCTCATGCTGGGTATCGGGTCCTTCGTCCTGGTGAGTTGTTGTCTGAGAGTGGCTGTTGGTTTGTGTGCTGTTATGAGTCCTAGTAGTCGCAGTAGTCTGGCTGTCAGTTCAGAAATGTTTTTGATGTATGGTAGTGTGGCTAGTCCTTTGGGTTGTGGCATGTCCTCATTCCGTTGTCTTTCCCTTAGGCATCTGTTGATGAAATTGTGGGGGTATCCGTTTTTGGCGAATACATTGTAGAGGTGTTCTTCTTCCTCTTTTTGCAGTTCTGGTGTGCTGCAGTGTGTTGTGGCCCTTTTGAACAGTGTCTTGATGCAACTTCTTTTGTGTGTGTTGGGGTGGTTGCTTTCGTAGTTCAGGACTTTGTTTGTGTGTGTGGCTTTCCTGTATACCTTTGTGGTGAAATCTCTGTTCGGTGTTCTCTGTACCATCACGTCTAGGAATGGGAGTTGGCTGTCCTTTTCTTCTTCTCTATAGTGAATAGACACAATAGGCTGCATTAACACAATATCCTTCAATAGCACAATATCCTGCAATAACACAATATACTGCAATAACACAATATCCTTCAATAACACAATATCCTGCAATAATCCAGTTGTCCTGCATTAACACAGTATCCTGCAATAAGACAAGATACTTGTATAGGGTGGGCTGAAGGGCCAACGTTGTTGATGATATTTGACAGCTGCCCGAATTTGAATCAGTGCTGTGAACATTCCTGAAAGAACCTCATATGGCATAATCATAGTTGCTTTCTTGTACTGTTTTTTGTACTGTCTGTTTATTACTCTGTACAAGAGAGAGAGAGTTGCCGGACTTCACCTCAGACTGGGATTGCAAATGGTTCCAGGAACAAATGTAAGCATTCAGACCAGCCGTCTATCGAGAGATCCCCGATTTTCAGGAGGGCATAAGGCTGGTTGTTCTTTTTTCCTTCCTTTTCCATTTTTTTATTACTTAATAGATGTTCATAGTTCAGTCTTATATCTTTCCTTCCTCGTCTATCTTTTATCACTACTCATTAAATGTTCATATATAAGCAAATTAAAATTTTTGAGTCTTCTTTTACCTACATTTAACCGAATCAGAAAAGATCCGTTTGGATGCACCCTGTGATCCAAGACAGTTTTGGCTATGAGGATGGGATTCGGGAAAATGGTATAAGAGAAGGGAAAAGCAACCTGATGGTCTGGAGACCTTTCGTGATCCAGGATGGAATGTGGCAGACTCTGGATTTAGGCCTGTAGCTAATATGTTAGTACAACCAGGACCCCAAAAGGATGGTGGATAGTTCTAACTGGGAAAATAGAGAACTGGAGGGCAGATTTCTGCAAAGTGCAAGTGTATGGAACCTTGTAGAAGTGTTAACTCTTTGTGGCCTGGTTTGAATGTACCTCTGTTTATTGGCTGCTAAACGTCATCTTGTACAATTTGTGTGTTTTTGTTCCCTGGAGCTCAAGATCTAGGGATACTTTGAAGTCAGTTTGCATTTTGAGAATGTCTGGTGATTTGAAAGTATGGTGTGTGCCTGTATCAGTGTAGAACTTGCGTGGTTAATGTAATGTCCTTTTAAGAAACCATCAGTGATTGTATAAAGCAAAAATCTGAAATGTTGATATAAAAAATTTGCTTTGTAAAAACTTATCTTTTGGAATTGGCACCATGTTGTGTTTGGAATTTAATTCCAGAAATTACCATGTTTGGCATTTCATTTTCTGGCCAGAGCGAACATCCAAATATTGTTTTAACACGAGTGAATCGTTAATTCCGGATGACAAGATTGGCTCATTGTTAATGTCCACATGATAAGAAAAATAGTGGGTCATCTTAGAGAAAGGACAAACAAATTATGTTGTGCCTGAATCAAACAGAAATGTTTGACTTTAGTTTTAAATTATGGTCCATGGACTACAAATCTCTGGAAGTAGATATGGTGGTAATAGTTAAGTTGCAAAATTGGATGCGACAAAGTAATTGAGAGTGGAAACTGGTGGCAGAAGACAAAAAAAAAGCAGACAAATGGGTTGAAACAGCAATTGAAGTTAAAATGCAGTTTAGTGAAAAGAAAGTTTAGATGAGACTGATATCTTTCTCTTGATGTTTATGTCCTTGTCTTTCTTTTTCAGAAAGACTGAATTGGTGATCAAGCCACCACCCAAGGCATTGGGACCATACACGGAGGGATAAGTCAAGCTTGTAGGTCATTTGATCAGATCGTGTGGGAGTCAAGAATGTGGGACATGGTCTTGGGACACCAGTGTAAGTGTGCAATCGTGAATGTTACCTCAGAGGTAACAAACATAAGACAATACAAAAACATGTACTGAAGACTCGGTCTCAGACATGTACACCCACTGAGCAAAAGTTTTAGTGTGTGGCATGGAAGAGCACAAAGACATAGTTTAAAAGTTTTGTGTGTTAGGATTGAGCCCGCCACTATCACCTGATGAAGGAACAATGCTCCGAAAGCTTGTGTGCTTCCAATTAAACCTGTTGGACTATAACCTGGTGTTGTGTGATTTTTGACTTTGTATACCCCAGTCCAACAATAGGCATCTCCAAATCATAGTTTAAATAATAAGACATTGACACAAAATCCATCGAGAATTGAACTTTAAAACAATGAAAGTAGTATCAGTGAAAAGGATGTAAGAAAAATTATGATCAAAGTAAAGTATGATTGGCTATTATACCAAAATGTTACAGAAATAAAAGAATATGGATTCTGGGAGGAATAATAATGGACTGAGTGAAGGGGAGACATTCAGATATCTCATCTGGAATGTTTGTATGACCAAAGCAGCCGATGACATTGTAATGTCTTAGGACAGTTAATGTATGTAAAAGAGGGCTGAGTGAAGACTCAGGTGATGTAGGGGTCTGTGGTATGAGAAGCCCGGGGAAAATAACAAGCGGGAAGCACAAATTGAAAGTAAAGCCTGATGAACGTTAGAGCTGTATCGCTTGATACCATGAATATTGTAGCTCAAAGGGGCTACCTGTACATGAAGGTAGTTACCATTCAATCACACAATCATTCATAAAATTTGCAAGGGAGGAAACATACTGAAGAAGATTTCTCAAGATGGATACAGATGAAGAGAGCTGGAGAAAGTTTGAGTCCATGCATGATGTTATTTTACTGTTTTGGGTGAAGTGTTCCATGGATAGGTAACTGGAAAGTAAGAAAAAATACAAATTAAGGAGCCTGAATCTGGAATACATGTACAGGTATACTGAATTTTAAAGGAAATCATGTAAATAGATTAACTGAAAAAAATGTAGATTAACCTGAGTCATTATCAGAAATGAAAAGAAACAATTATTGTTAAAGGGATAAGAAGTCTTAGGACTACTTTACTGGTGCAGGAACTCTATAGGAAATTACAGCAAGCTAGCCAGACTGCTGCGAGATCTTATGAAAGGGGTGGGCGAGCTGCCTCAGACAACACTGAATGGGGACCTGAGCAAGAGATGGCCATTGTGAAAATCAAATAGACAGTGGCTTCCACATTATCACCACATCAGCATGACCTGAAAAAGCCCCTTCACATCTTTTCTAGTAACAACAAGAGCAAGCAGTCTGCAGCAATGTTACAGAGACTCAGAGACAAGCTCTGGCCTGTGGGATACTACTCAGGTAAAATGGATCCAGTCATGGTGGGACAACACTCCTGCATTTGAGCCATCCAATGCACTGCTTGGGCATGAACAACATCCTCCCTCTTGTCACAAAGTGATATTACACTCACCACACAGTATAGCCCAGCCATCGGGAGCTGACAAACTGAAAGGTATCACCGACGGTCAGCAAGCCAAATGGGAAGCTGCACTGTTGCCAGGAGACAAGCACGTGGAACTAGTTAAAAACAATAGAGAGAACCAGCAAGCTTTGTGAATCAGGAAGGAGGGGCACATGATTGTAACCTCCTCATGGAGTACAACCAAGAGAGACAGGGTCGAGTTAAAGAAGAGCTATTTCAGGGCCAGATGTGAATTGCATGTTTGTAGATGGGGCATGGACATGTTATAATGGTGAGGCCCGAATGGGGTGGGCAGAGTTTAATTTGAAACGGGGAGCTTTTGGCAGGAGAGAGGATAGAAAGGTGCCACTCTGCCCAGGTAACCAAGCTAAAAGCACTTACTGCTGCCTCCGGCTAGGAAATGGACAAAGAATGAACATCTACACAGATGGTAAAAATGCCTTTGGTGTAATCCATGACTACATGATGGCATGGGCAAGACAAGGCGATATGATTCCTTGAGTGGTAGTACAATTCAAAATTGGACCCCAGTCACATACCCAGTACAACAGTAACTAAAATTAAAGTGTGCAGCAAGATCCAAATGCCAGAGCAGAAAGGAATTATTGAGTTCTTACTTATTATCTGATAAAGTTCTTTGAGAAGGTGACAAAACAGGTGAATGAAGGTAAGGTGGTTGATGTGGTGTATATGGACTTCAGTAAGGCATTTGATAAGGTTCACCACAGTAAGCTACTGCACAAAATAAGGGGTTTGGGGATTGAAGGTAATTTAGCGGTTTGGATCAGAAATTGGCCAGCTGAAAGTGGTTGATGGGAAATATTCATCCTGGAGCTCAGTTACCAGTGGTATACCATAAGGATCTGTTTTAGGGCCACTTGTTATTTGTCATTTTTATAAATGATCTGGAGGTGGGCATAGAAGGATGCATTAGTAAATTTGCAGATGACAGTGAGATAGGCAGAGGTAAGATGCAGAGCTGGGCTGAGAAGTGGCAAATGGAGTTTAATGTGGAAAAGTGTGAGGTAGTTCACTTTGGAAGAAGTAACAGGAATGCAGAGTACTGGGCTAATGGTAAAATTCTTGGCAGTGTAGATCAACAGAGAGATCTCGGTATCCAGGTGCATAGATCCCTGGAAGTTGCCACCCAGGTTGGTAGGGTTGTTAAGAAGGCATACGGTGTGTTGGTGTTTATTGGTATGGGGATTGTGTTTCGAAGCCATGAGATCATGCTGCAGCTGTACAAAACTTACAGTATTGTGTGCAGTTCTTTCACTGCATTATAAGAAGGATGCAGAAGCTTTGGAAAGGTTTCAGAGGAGATTTACTAGGATGTTGCCTGGTATAGATTGAAGGTCTGACAAGGAAAGGCTGAGGGAACTGAGGCTGTTTTCATTGGAAAGAAGAAGGCTGAGAGGTGACTTAATCGAGACATATAAGATAATCAGAGAGTTAGATAGGGTAGACAGTGAGAGCCTTTTTCCTCGGATGGTGAAGGCTAACACGAGGGGACATAGCTTTAAATTGAGGGGTGATAGATTTTGGACAGATATCAGGGGTAGTTTCTTCACTCAGAGTTGTAGGGGCGTGGAACGGCCTGCCTGCAACAGTAGTAAACTTACCAATGTTAAAGGTACTTAAATGAACATTGGACATAGATATGGATAATAATGGAATGGTGCAGGTTAAATGGCAGCAGATCATTTTCGCAGGTTGGCGCAACATCGAGGGCCGCTGTAATGTCCAATGTTCTATGAATTGAGTAACAGCCTGCTGGTCTGGCAGTCTCCTTTTCCTTGCTCTCCCCCTCCTGCAGGTCTCTCAGCAGGAACAGGATTCTGAAGGCCAGGATGGGAGCCGGATTAGATTACATAGCGTGTATATTTGTGACGTGGTCGTGCAGCGACTGTAATTGAGAATATTACTGGCATTAGCGTGAGTCTGACGATGTTAATCCTCCATGGGCTCCCCTCAATTCTGATCCCATTGAAGGCAAATGGGCACGGGCAGGACTTGTTGGTTCCATCACGGTCTTGGAGGAGAAAGTGAGGTCTGCAGATGCTGGAGTTCAGAGCTGAAAATGTGTTGCTGGAAAAGCGCAGCAGGTCAGGCAGCATCCAAGGAGCAGGAGATTCCTGAAGAAGGGCTTATGCCCGAAACGTTGAATCTCCTGTTCCTTGGATGCTGCCTGACCTGCTGCGCTTTTCCAGCAACACATTTTCAGACCATCACAGTCTTGACCGTACATCAGGGATGCGATATATTTCAGGGTCGGTCCCCAAAGACCGCTATGACCATTAATTTGATGATACACTGTTGTTATATTATTCATGCTGATGCTAGCGATTTTCATTGCGCATGTAATTTTCTGATGCAGGTTACAAATTCTTACTTTGCGTTCTCACTTGGCTGTTACTGATTTGCGATTACGTGTGCAATTATAACATGCGCGGATAAATATCATCGAGGATGGACTGGCTGAAGGGCCAACATCATTGATGATATTCGACAGCTGCACAACTTTGAATCAGTGCGGTGAACATTCGTCCATGTGGCGCTTATGGCATAGTCAAAGTAGCTTCTCTGCACTGGTTTCTGCACTGGCTGTTTGTTACACTGTCTACGAGAGAGAGTTTCGTTCCGAGGTGTTGAATTTCAGCTTGGCCCAGGATCGCGACCGGTGCCAGCAACAATACTAATCATCCAGGATCACTCGGGGGTCCCAAATGTACATGAGGATGTGAGACTCATTCCATTTCCGTCCTTTTCTGCTTTTTATTACTTAGCAGATGCTCTTTACTTTTCCTCTTCTTTGTCATTTTATTAATACAATAAATGTTCATATTTAGGCATTGTTCAGACTTCTTGAAACTACATTTAACTGAATCCGAAAAGAACCAATTGAATACATCCTGTGATCCAAGACACTGCATAAACAGAGTCCTGCAACAATACAATATCCAGAAAAAACACAATAATCCACAATAACATAATATCCTGCATTAACACAGTGCCCAATAATAACAAAATATCCAGCAATAACAAAACATCCTGCAATAACACAATATTCTGCATTAATACAAGATCCTGCAATATCAGTGTCCTCTAGTAACACAATATCCTGCAATAATACAGAATCCGTCATTAACATAATATCCTGGAATATCACACGGTCCTGCAATAACATAATATCCTACAATAACACAATATCCTACAATAACACAATGACCTGCCCTAACACTATATCCTGTAATAATAGAATATCCTGCATTAACATAATATCCTGCAATAACAAAATATCCTTCAATTGTACAATATCCTGCAATAACACAACATCCTACAATAATAGTGTCCTGCAATAACACAATATCCTGCAATAACACAGTGTCCTGCAATAACACAATATCCTGCAATAATAGTGTCCTGCAGTAACACAATATCCAGAAAAAACACAATAACCCGCAATAACACGATATCCTGCATTAACACAGTGCCCAATGATAACAAAATATCCAGCAATAACAAAATATCCTGCAATAACACAATAATCTGCATTAACACAAGATGCTGCAATAACAGTGTCCTCTAGTAACACAATACCCTGCAATAATACAGAATCCGTCATTAACATAACATCCTGGAATATCACAAGGTCCTGCAATAACACAATATCCTGCATGAACAAATATCCTGCAATAACACAGCATCCTACAATAACATATCCTGCAAAAACACAATGACCTGCCCTAACACTATATTCTATAATAACAGAATATCCTGCATTAACATAATAACCTGCAATAACACAGTGTCCGGCAATAACACAATGTCCTGCAATAGCACAATATCCTGCAATAACATAATATCCAGCAATAACACAATATCCTGCAATAACACAGTGTCCTGCAATAACACAGTGTCCTGAAATAACACAGTATCCTGCAATAATAAAATAACCTGCAATAACACAATGTACTGCAAGAACACAACATCCAGCAATTATACAATATCCTGCAATAACACAATATCCTGCAGTAATACAATATCCTGCAATAACAGTGCCCTGCAATAGCACAATATCCTGCAATAACAGTGCCCTGCAATAGCACAATATCCTGCAATAACACAGTGTCATGCGATAACACAATGTCCTGCAATAATGCAATGTCCTGCAATATCACAATATCCTGCAATAAGACAATATCCTGCAAGAACACAGTGTTCTACAATACCACAATGTCCTGCAATAATAAAATAACCTGCAATAACACAGTGTGCTGCAATAACAAATTTTCCTGCAAGAACACAATATCCTGCAATAACACAGTGTCCTGTAATAACACAATGTACTGCAAGAACACAACATCCAGCAATAATACAATATCCTGCAATAACACAATGCCCTGCCATAATACAATATCCTACAATAACACAGTGTCATTCAATAATACAATATCCTGCAATAACAGTGCCCTGCAATAGCATAATATCCTGCAATAATACAATATCCTGCAAAAACACAATATCCTGCAATAGCACAATATCCTGCAATAACACAGTGTCCAGCAATAACACAATATCCTGCAATAACACAATATCCTGCAATAACACAATATCCTGCAATAACAGAATATCCTGCAATAACAAAATAAAGTTTGTGCGAAGATTTGTAGCTCGGGTGCTCGTTGTTGTGGTTCTGTTCGCCGAGCTGGAAGTTTTTGTTGCAAACGTTTCGTCCCCTGGCTAGGCGACATCATCAAACCAACAGCCACGCTCAGACAACAACTCACTAGAACAAAGGACCCGATACCCAACATGAGCAAAACCCTTGTAGTGTACAAAATACCATGCAAGGACTGCACAAAACACTATATAGGACAAACAGGAAGACAGCTAACAATCCGCATACATGAACATCAACTAGCCACGAAACGACACGACCAGCTATCCCTAGTAGCCACACACACAGACAACAAGCAACATGAATTCGACTGGGACAACACCACTATCATAGGGCAAGTCAGACAGAGAACAGCCAGGGAATTCCTAGAGGCATGGCATTCATCCACAAACTCCATCAACAAACACATCGACCTGGACCCAATATACCAACCACTACAGCGAACAGCTGAAACTGACAACAGGAAGCGGCAAGGACAGACCACTATAAATACCGGAAGAAACATCAAAGAAGCGCTTCGCAGGAGGCTCCAAAGCACTGATGATGTCGCCTAGCCAGGGGACGAAACGTTTGCAACAAAAACTTCCAGCTCGGCAAACAGAACCACAACAACAAAATAACCTGCAATAACACAATATCCTGCAATAACTGCCCTGCAATAACACAAGGTACTGCAAAACACAGTGTCCTGCAATAACACAATGTCCGGCAATAATACAATATCCTGCAATAACACAATGCCCTGCAAAACACAGTGTCCTGCAATAACACAATGTCCGGCAATAATGCAATGTTCTGCAATATCACAATATCCTGCAATAAGACAATATCCTGCAAGAACACAGTATCCTGCAATACCACAATATCCTGCAATAACACAATATCCTGCAATAACACAGTGTCCGGCAATAACAAATTTTCCTGCAAGAACACAATATCCTGCTATAACACAGTGTCCTGCAATAACACAATATCCTGCAATAACACAATATCCTGCAATAACAGTGTCCTGCAATAACACAAGGTACTGCAAGAACACAATATCCTGCAATAATACAATATCCTGCAATAACACAATGCCCTGCAAAACAGTGTCCTGCAATAACACAATGTCCTGAAATAACACAATATCCTGCAATAACACATTATCCTGCAATAACACAGTATCCTGCAATAATACAATATCTAACAATAACACAATGTTCTGCAATAACACCGTGTCCTGCAATAACAAATTTTCCTTCAAGAACACAATATCCTGCAGTAATACAATATCCAGCAATAATACATTGTCCTGCAATAACAGTGTCCTGTGATAGCATAATATCCTGCAATAACCCAGAGTCCTGCAATAACACAATATCCTGCAATAACATAGTGTCCTGCAATAACACAATATCCTGCAATAATACAATATCCTGCAATAACACAATGTCCTGCAATAATACAATATCCTGCAATTGCACAATATCCTGCAATAGCACAATATCCTGCAATAACACAATGTCCTGAAATAATACAGTGACCTGCAATAACACAATATCTTGCAATAACACAATATCCTGCAATAACAGTGTCCTGCAATAACACAATGTCCTGCAAGAACACAATATCCTGCAATAATACAATATCCTGTAATAACACAATATCCTGTAATAATACAACAGTGAGGTGATGTACTTTGAGAAGAATAACAGGAAGGCTGTGTGTATGAGAGAAAGAGGGTGTGTGAGAGAGTGTGTGTGTGAGAGAGACAGTGTGTGTGAGAGAGAGAGAGACTCTGTGCGTGTGTGTGAGAGAGAGTGTTGTGTGTGTGGGTGTCTATGTGAGAGAGAGAGTGTGAGAGAGTGTGTGGGTATGTGCAAAAGCAAATGTGTGGGTGTGTGCAAGAGAGTGTTGTGTGTATGAGCGAGAGTGTGTGTATGTGTGTGTGGGAAGAATAACAGGAAGGCAGAAGACGGGGTCAATGGAAAGATTCTTGGTAGTGAGGAGTAATACAATATCCTGCAATAACACAATATCCTTCAATTACACAATATCCTGCAATAACACAATATCCTTCAATAACACAATATGCTGCAATAACACAATATCCTTCAATTACACAATAGCCTGCAATAACACAATATCCTGCATTAATACGATAACCTGCAATAACACAATATCCTGCATATCACATGGACATAGATCCCTGAAAGTTGCCACCCAGGTGGATAGTGCTGTTAAGAAGGTATACAGTGTGTTAGAGGGATTCATAGAGGGATTGAGTTCCAGAGCCGCAATATCATGCTGCAACTATACAAAACGCTAGTGCGGCCACACCTGGAATATTGTGTGTACAGTTCGGGTTACCATATTTTGAGAAGGATGTGGAAGCATTGGAAAAGGTGCAGAGGAGATTTACAAGGATGTTGCCTGGTCTGGAGCAAAGGTCTTATGAGGAAAGGCTGAGTGACTTAGGTCTGTTCTCATTGGAAACAAGAAGGCTAAGAGGGGATTTGATAGAGACATACAAGATGATCAGAAGATTAGATAGGGTAGACAGTGACATTCTTTTTCTTAGGATGATGATGTCAGCTTGTACAAGGGGACATAACTACAAGTTGAGGGGTGATAGATTTAAGATAGATGTCAGAGGCAGGTTCTTTACACAGAGAGTGGTAAGCACTTGGAATGCCCTACCTGTTAATGTAGTCACCTCAGCCACGTTATGGAGATTTAAACAATTCTTCGATAAGCATATGGATGATGATGAGAGAGTGTAGGGGATGAGCTGAGAGTAGTTCACACATCGACGCAACATCGAGGGCCGAAGGGCCGGTTCTGCGCTGTATTGTTCTATGTTCTCTGTTCTATTCTGCAATAACACAATATCCTGCAATAATACTATAATCTACAAAAATACAGAGTCCTGCATTAACACAATATCCTTCGACAACACAGTGTCATACAATAACACAATATTCTGCAAATAATACAATATCCTGCAATAACACAATATCCTGCAATAATGCAAAATCCTGCAATAATACAATATCCTGCAATAACACAATATCCCTCAATAAGACAATATTCTACAATAATACAATATCCTGCAATAACACAATATCCTGCAATAATACAATATCGTGCAATAACACAATATCCTGCAATAACACAATATCCTTCAATTACACAATATCCTGCAATAACACAATATCCTGCATTAATACAATATCATGCAATAACACAATATCCTTCAATAATACAATATCGTGCAATAACACAATATCCTTCAATTACACAATATCCTGCAATAACACAATATCCTTCAATAACACAATATCCTGCAATAACACAATATCCTGCATTAATACGATAACCTGCAATAACACAATATCCTGCATATCACAGTGCCGTGCAATAACACAATATCCTTCAATAACATAATATCATGCAATAACACAATATCCTTCAATAACATAATATCATGCAATAACACAATATCCTTCAATAATACAATATCGTGCAATAACACAATATCCTTCAATTAAACAATATCCTGCAATAACACAATATCCTTCAATAACACAATATCCTGCAATAACACAATATCCTGCATTAATACGATAACCTGCAATAACACAATATCCTGCATATCACAGTGCCGTGCAATAACACAATATCCTTCAATAACATAATATCAAGCAATAACACAATATCCTTCAATAATACAATATCATGCAATAACACAATATCCTTCAATTACACAATATCCTGCAATAACACAATATCCTGTAATAATACAATATCCTGCAATAACACAATATCCCTCAATAAGGCAATATTCTACAATAATACAATATCCTGCAATAACACAATATCCTGCAATAACACAATACCCTTCAATTACACAATATCCTGCAATAACACAATATCCTTCAATTACACAATATCCTGCAATAACACAATGTCCTGCAATAACACAGTGTCCTGCATTAATACGATAACCTGCAATAACACAATATCCTGCATATCACAGTGCCGTGCAATAACACAATATTCTTCAATAACACAATATCATGCAATAACACAATACCCTTCAATAATACAATAACCTGCAATAACACAGTATCCTTCAATTACACAAAATCCTGCAATAACACAATATCCTGCAATAACACAATATCCTTCATTAACACTATATCCTGGAATATCACAATGTCCTGGAATAACATAGTTTCCTGCAATAACACAGTGTCCTACAATAACACAGTGTCCTGCATTAATACAATAACCTGCAATAACACAATATCCTGCAATAACACAGTGTCCTGCATTAATACAATAACCTGCAATAACACAATATCCTGCAATAACACAGTGTCCTGCATTAATTCAATAAATTGCAATAACACAATATCCTGCATATTACAGTGCCATGCAATAACACAATATCCTTCTACAACAGCGTTGTACAATAACACAGTGTCCTGCATTGACACAATATCCTGCAATAATACAGTATCCTTCATTAACACAATATTCTACAAGAACACAATAGCCTGCAATAACACAATCACCTTATGCCATTGTATGAAGACTCAGGAGAAAAGACCATGAACCTGGGTAGACACTATCCTCCAACTCAGGAACATCTGATAGCATTCAATTCCAGGTCAAAACCTATTACTTCTTCAATGTCTACGATTTATTTACAGCAAAAAAAAAGTACCTTTATGTTGCACCTATTGACTGAAAGCCATCTAAAAGCTCTTTGCATACAGTAAACGACAACATATCCCTATGTTCTTCACAGGAACTTTACCAGGCAACACTGTGCTACAGAAAGGAGCATTAGAGCAGATGATAAAGAAAAATAACTGAGTGAAAATGTGAATTATAAGGGGCATCTTGAAAGTGGAGAAAGAGAGAGGTAAAGAGTGTCAGAAATTTAAGAATTCCAGAACTTGGGAGCCGAGGTAACTGAAAACACAGCCTCCAATGATGAAGTGAAGTCAGTCATTATTTGTTCCAGAATTAAAACATGTGTCTTTAATGAAATAGGTGATGTCAACAAATATACTTAATTCCACTGTTCATCATTGTCAAGGCTTTGAAAATGCCTTTTCATGTTGCCAAATTTGGCATTCTATGTCAGTCTGACAACTCCAGACTGAAGGCACTATTACAATTTTCCAGGGTTGTATTTATTTTCAAAGTCGTGGTTTTCACTGACATGCCAAACCAGTCTGGATTCCAAATCTGGCCTTTCAGAATGGCACTCATAGCCCTAATGCCATTTCCATGATGCAAAGTCCACAATGCGACTTGGTGAATCCCGGGTTTGTGCCTTTCTCCAGAATCAGCTTTGGCAGGAATTTCCTCTGATTCGTTCCCCTCACGACCCTGCCTTAGCCAGTTCCAGAGACTTGCCTTTGGTAGCTTCCCTAAGCATGAGGTGAGCTTAACCAGTGAGTAACTGTGTTGTATAAATCAATGGGTTCTTGGATTTGAAGAATGTGCACCTTAAGTGCTGGAGAAAATGGAATCCCTATACTGTGGAAGCAGGCCAATCAGCCCATTGAGTTCACACTGATCCTCCAAAGAACATCCCACCCGGACCCAACCACTGTACCCTATCCCTGTATTTACAATGGCTAAACCACCTAGCCTGCTCATCACTGAACACTAGGGGCAATTCCGTACAGCCAATGCACCTAACCTGCTCATCATTGAACTGGGGGAGGAATCGGAGCACCCAGAGGAAACCCACACAGACACAGGGCTATTCGGAGAATGGAGCCATTCTGTTTATTCACCGTTCATTATTGACAGGATGTAGGCTTCACTAGCAAGGACAGTATTTGTTACCCCTCCCTAACAGCCCTTGTATTGATCAGCTTGCTTGTCCCATTGCAGAGGGCAGATAAGAGGCAACCGCATTGCTTGTGGATCTGGAGTTATACATACACCAGGATTGGGTAAGATCAGCAGATTTCCGTCCCTGAGCAATAGAATCAGCTGTAGTTGCACCATTACTGAGACCAGCTTTTCAATTCCAGGCTGTTTTAATTCAATCGCGGAACATGGGCATCAAGGGTGCAGCCAACATTTCTTGCCCATCCCTAGTTGCCCCTTGAAAAGGTAGTGAAGAGCTGCCTTCTTGAACTGCTGCAGTCCACCTGCTCTGTGAAGACCCTACAGTGCCATTGCTGAGGTTTTAAACAATGACCTTAAGATCTACTTGTTGCCATTGAATTGAATTTGAAACTGTATCTCCCAAACATTATGCCCAAGCCTGTAAATTGTTGGCCCAGTCTCATTACCACTTCATCCTCATTATCTATTGCAGTATTGTGCTCAGTGGTTAGCATTGCTGCCTCATAGTGCCAGGGACCAAGGTTCAGTTCCAGCCTCGGGTAACTGAATGGAGTTTGCATGTTCTGCCCGTGTCTGCCTGGGTTACCTGCTGGTGCTCCAGTTTCCTCCCACAGTCCAAAGATGTGCAGGTCAGGTGGATTGGCCATGCTAAATTAACCTAGTATCCAGGAGTGTGCTGGGTTGGTGGATTACCCGTCAGAAATGTGGGGTTATGCTGGATAAGGTGAGGGGGGGGGTCTGGGTGGGGTGCCCTTTGGAGGATCCGTGTAACATGATGGGCTGAATGGCCTCTTTTGGGATAGTATGCTATGTTTTCCCTTCTCCCCATCTTGTAATTTTCTTAGCACATTAATGTTTTTTAAATTTGTTTAGTGTGCCTGAACCGTGATCATGTTTAACCAGATGCTGACTGACCCACGATGTGTTTCCCAACACTTTCTGGTTTCACAGAATTTCATGCCAATCTTTGATATCAAAGAATGTGCTCAGAAGTAAAACACAGAGCTATTGATGAAGAAAACCAATGGGAGGATACCGAGTAACATTTTCTGATCATGTTTATATACCGGCTTTTACAAGATTGGAATTCTAGACGATCCTGAAATATATTTTAAGTAACGGGAAAAGACTTAACATTTCATTGCTATATTGGGAAGTTTGCAACCTTGTAATCGTACAGCCACAGAAAGTTAAATATTTTGTAACAAGGTTCTTATTGGATTGAATGGGACTGTCTGTTCGTGACAGTTCACTTTAGATAGCTTCTTAAATTAAGTTGTTCAGGGATGGTCTTACAGAATAGACGGGATTTGAACTCACCCTTCCTGGCTCAGAGATAGGGACACTACCCCGACACAAGAACCCCGACAGTTCACTCTGCCTAGTCTAATGTTAGATATGAATTCTAAATATTTTCTAATTAATTCGTTCGGAGATGTTATAAAAGATAAAGTCAACATAGTCCGAGTGGACTATGTGGCTGCTTTCTCATTAGACAGAGATGACTGCTGGTGGTTTAACTTGAAGGTCACCACGTGTCAGACGAGAGGAGAGGTTGAGAAGGAGAATCCTTCATGTTAAGCTCAGCTAAGGGGGTGGAGGGGTGGTGGCCTAGTTGTATTATTGCTGGGCAGTTAATCCAGAGACGCAGGTCACGTTCTGGAGACTCGAGTTCAAATCCTGCCACAGCAGATGGTGCAACTTGAGTTCAATAAAAATCTGAAATTAAGAGTCTCACGATAACAGGAATCGATTGTCAGGAAAAACCCATCTGATTCACTAATGTCCTTTAGAGAAGGCAACTGCCACCCTGGTCTGGCCTACAAGTGACTCCAGACTCACAACAATGTGGTTGACTCTTAACTGCCCTCTGGGCAAATAGGGATGGGCACTAAATGCTGCCTGGCCAAGGATGCCAACATCCTGTGAATAAATGAAAATAAAGCAGGTGTGGTAACTGAACCCACACTGTTGATGTGCCCGGCATCACAAACTAACTGTCACACCTACTGAGCTAATTGACTGTCCCACCCCCAAAGATGTCTTCTAGAACAGTGAAACTCAAACCTATCCCTGTAACCCCACACCCTACCCATCCCTCAACACGACAAGCAATTTAGCATGGCTAATCCACCCAACCTGCACATCTTTGGTCTGTGGGAGAAAATCCACACAGACACAGGGAGAATATTCAAACTCTGAGCTACAATTCTTCTCAAAACTTGTTAACAGGGAGAATGTGCAAATTCTACACAGACAGTCAATCCAGGCTGGAATCGAACCCCAGTTCCTGCCGCTGTGAGGCGGCAGTGCTAACCACTGAGCCGCCATGCTGCCCCCTTGTACTTTGACAAAAGACATATTTTATCAAAGCTTTCTAAATGTCACTCATCAGGTCAATTCATGAGCAATATGAGCGGCATGGTGGCACAGTGGTTAGCACTGCTGTCTCACAGTGCCAGGGACCTGGGTTCAATTCCCACCTCAGGCAACTGACTGTGTGGAGTCAGGTTTCCTCCCACAGTCCAAAAATGTGCAAGTTAGGTGAATTGGCCATGCTAAATTGCCTGTAGTGTTAGGTGCAGGGGTAAATGTAGGGGAATGGGTCTGGGTGGGTGCGCTTTGGAGGGTCGTTGTGGACTTGTTGGGCTGAAGGGTAAAAAATGAGGTCTGGAGATCACAGTTGAAAATGTGTTGCTGGTTAAAGCACAGCAGGTTAGGCAGCATCCAAGGAATAGGAAATTCGACGTTTCGGGCATAAGCTTGTTGGGCTGAAGGACCTGTTTCCACACTGTAAGTAATCTTATCAATGATAGAAGAAATCAACAATTCTTCTCAGCATCAGTTTCCCTTAACGTTGGTATTTGGCCTGACGAGTGTAAGGTGGAAATCTTCAACAAAATGTGACTTCTCTCAACAATATTCAAGTTCTGTTCTATCAAACAACTGCTTGTACCAGCACTTTCTTATTTGCCTTGGTGTCAAAGTTTGTTTGGAAACACTCCAGTGAAGTTTCTTCGGGTGTTTGAAAACCCTAATGGAACTGTCCAACTATACTCAGTCACATTGTTTTTCAAAATGCTTCTCAAAATCTACTTCTTTAACTACACTTTCTGTCACTGTGCACTCTCCCAATCACCCCACTCGAATTCCTCTCCTAGTTTGCCCCACAATTCCGATGTTCCCCAGTGAATCAAGCATTGAACAGTTTAGTCTAGCGAACAGTTGTTCCTGTGACCCACACTTAGCCTGTGCTTGTGAATTAAACAAATTATTTTCCCGATAGTCTGTAAACATTCCTGAGTGTTTTCGTGAGGGAATGTCTGCTCTTGTCCTGCACTGTCTGCCTCCTGATCTTGTCATTTGCACGTCACGTTTTGCCTCTCATTTATTCTACTTCCATACCGAGCTATGAAACAAAGTTCACACAAACCAATAAAGTCTCTTTAATGGCCCTCACAGTAAGTTAGCTGTCAGGATTTCATTACAAAGTTCCAAAATACTTCCCTGTTGCTCAATTTGAAATGCTGAGGTATTGATGTGGAAAAAAGAAGCTTTCAACAGAGTGTCTGAGTCTCTCAGCACGATAACATTGGGAAGTGTTTGCTCATGAAGAAAGGGGTAGTCACCTTGTTGCCAGGAAGTGAAAAAGAATTACTGCATCTTCAGATCTAAAAAACGTTTGAAATCCACAGCCTGCTCCCATTATTATTTGCAAGTATAAAGTCCTGCATAAGATTAGCCATCGTCTATTTTTAAAAATTACTTCATAGAATGCAGGCACTGCTGGCTGGCCCACCATTTATTGCCCATCCCTAAGAGGGTACTGTGGGTCTGGAGTTACATGTAGGCCAGACAAGACCATTAAACGACATGAGTGACTCCGATGTTTTTTTTAGCAATAATCAACAGTGGTTACATGGCCAAGATTAAGATAGGAGAAAGTGAGGGCTGCAGATGCTGGCGATAGAGCTGAAAATGTGTTGCTGGAAAAGCACAGCAGGTCAGGCAGCATCCAAAGAGCAGGAGAATCGATGTTTTGTGGTTCATGCCCGAAACGTCGATTCTCCTGCTCTTTGGATGCTGCCTGACCTGCTGTGCTTTTCCAGCAACATATTTTCGGCCAAGATTAAGATAGCTTTTTTTTATTGAATATAAATTTCATTACCTACCATGACGGGATTCAAACCCAGAACATTAACCTGGTTTCGGGATTATCTACTCTGGTGACATTACCATTTCACTTCTGCCTCTCCCTCCTGTTGTAAAATATCTTGGTGATGCTTTAAGATCACCTTTGTTCTTGAAGTTACCTATTTAAGCAATATAATGGAGATATTTGGGTGTAAACTGCTGTCTGTAACAGTGTAGTCACAGGGATTTGTCACTAGGTTTCCTTTACTCTCTTCAGGATATAACCATAGAGTCATGCAGCATGGAAACAGACCTTCATCCAACCAGTCCATGCCGAACATAATCCCAAACTAAACTAACCCCACCTGCCCGTATCCCTGTACTTGCCATCTCGCCTGTTGCCACTTAATTGCAAATCTTTCTTTCTTATTCCATTGTCATTTTGGAATAATAACTAACCTATAAAAAAAGTGAATCATTGTTAATGATCCAAGGCAAAGCCAAGACAACCCTAGAGAGAGTGTGAAACAATTGCTAAAGAAACTCAGCAGGTCTGACAGCACGTGTGGAGAGAAAGCAGAATTAAAGTTTCTGATGAAGGGTCACTGGACCCGAAACGTTCATCCTGCTTTCTCCCCACGGATGCTGCAAGAGCCTACTGAGTTTGACGAGCAATTTCTGCTTTTGTTCCAGATTTCCAGTATCTGCAGGTCTTTGTTTTATGTTGCCTATAGAAAGCATAATGGAGGGGGGGAGCAGGTCATGAATGACCAAAGTCCAACTTTACCCCTGAGAGATTGGGGAAAATGAGGAATCTGACAGTAGGTCTGTTTTAGTCATTTGGATGTTTCTGTCATTGACTGGCCATATGAGTCTGTTTCCAGAATAGTCTACCATGATTCACTGAATGTTTTTCACATTCTTAAAGAGTCTGGACTGAAAGTGGAAACAGCTGATCTAATCTTTCCATTTCACCATCCTTCTTGAACACCTCTCCCAAATCTTCTCTCAACTTTCCTTAGCCTAGCCCAAAATAACTCCAAGAAACTCAAGAAGAACAGCAGAAAGTTAAACCAAATCCACAATCAAACCCAACCAGGAATATCAGAATCACAGAATCTTAATGCCAGATGGGAAGATCTACTCTTGTTCTAGCATGCAAGGGTAGTAGGTATCAGAGGATTGGAGTTGCAGGGGGTTGGTGCAATCAATACAAGGCTGGGTTGGGATTTGATGAGCCTCTCTGTTGGGGAAGTACATCTAGAGAGTTGGAGGAAACTAGAGCAACCGGAGGAAACTCATATAGACACGGGGAGAATGTGCAAACTCTACACTGATGGCCAGTCATCTGAGGTTGGAATTGAACACGGGTCCCTGACGCTGTGAGCCACTGTGCTGCCCTCATGCGGTGCTGAAAGTACAGAATCCTAATCAATTCTACAAGCCTCTCCCAATAAGGACCACTTCTACATTCAAGTACATTTACCCTTTGTTCCTGGGCCTGTTTCTAGAGACACAGCCTCAGAGCTGCAAATGTAGGACCACCCAGTCCTTATGCAGGCTTTGCAGCCAATACATCGGTCATTTTGGAACACAGTTCAAGAGTTAGTGCAGGTTAGGTGGATTGGCCATGCTAAATTGCGCTTAGTGTTCAGGGATGTGTAGGCTGGGTGGGTTAGCCATGGGAAATGCAGGGTTACAGGGATGGTGTGGGTCTGGGTGGGGTGTTATTTGAAGGGTTGGTGTAAACTTGATGGGCTGAGTGGCCAGCTTCCACACTCTAGGGACTCTATTTTTTAAAATTTTATCAACCTAGATTTGGCTGTAGAACTGTACAATGAGAACACTGTCACAGTCTCAATCCCAGTGGATTGAATAATACAGCATTGGACACATTTACAGTTCAACCTTTATTGCTGCCACTCCAATAAACTGCAGTGATGATTTTACATCTTATTGCAGTCAATTGAAAGTAACTTTATTTGTTCTTAACCTGTAATTCCTGGGATAATCTAACTACATAAATAACTAGATAAACAGGTTCAAATTGTTCCATTTATCCTGCGTTGTAAAATATATGTAGAACATTTTCTTTAACCCTCCTCCAACTGCTGATGCATGACGTGTTCATTAGCTTACAGTACCTCAAGTACTTAGTTACCTTTATTCTTGGCAGTTCAAAAAATCCTTTACACAGTCACTCACTGTCTCTCTCCCACTTGCCCGACACACACATGCTCACACACAGAGAAAAAAAACACACAGAGAAGAAAACACACACTCGCAGATACGCACTCAAACACACAAGCACTCACAGATACATACACACACACACATACATGCAAACACATACAAGCAAGCACACACACAGATACATACAGACATGCATACACATCCCACACTCACACACACCCATACACACACGTACATGCACTCACACACATCCCACACACACACATACACACACATATACATACACATACACACACACACACACACACACTAATTGCTGGACAACAGTAAGGACATGGAGGGAGCTTGTCTCCTTCTCCTCCCTGTCTCTGATACATGGGTAAACTGAAGCTGATTATGTGACACTCTTTCTGAAATACAGGACTAAGATCAGCCAACAGAACGTAGATTAACCCTGGGACCCATGCGGCCATCCTTGGCTCGATTTCACCCCGCACAGCACTTTTTTTCCCTTCTGTAACATAAACATATATTTCAGCAGAGAACCACAGAAGCTCTCAAACCCTGGGCAAGATATCAGTTTCAGTTTTGCTACCACTGCAGGCTGACACTTTAGTAAAAGGAGCACAGCTAATTAATTCTGATAAACGACTCTTGGAAAAAAACGAAAGTGACAGAAGTTGTCAGGTTTAGTTTAGCCCTTTTAGCGACTGTGTGTGCAAACTGAGCTCTCTGCCACCGTGTTGCCGATTAACGCCTGACAAGGCAGCCATGTGCCTGTCAGGAAGATGGTGAGCTGTTGTTGACTTTGGGAGCTTGGGTGGAAAGGCACAAGTGTCAGCTCCAAGCCAGTCTGGAAGCTTTAAAGAAAGACTTGCATTTATAAATCATCTTTCGTGACCCCAGGTCCACCCTGAAGCACGTTACAGCCAATGAGGCACCTTTTCAAAGGGGAGTCACTGCTGTAATGTAGGGAAACCGAGACACCACCGAGACACAGCTGACACTAGTTACTTGGTGATCCCAGATCTGACTGGTTCACTTGTTTAGATGTAACCCAGTGTTATTTGAGCACCATCTGGAAAATGCGATTAATCATTTCAGGCCTGTTTGTAAACTCTAACCATCCATAAATAAAATGCTGAGGGAGAGAGACAGACTGGATGGAGTGACTAATACAGAGTTTAGGATGGAAAGGGAGAATTAAACAGGGAATGGGAATGACCGAGGAAGTGACCGACAAAAGGAGTTTAGAGAATGAGAGGGAAACTTATTAAAACGTGTAAGATCCTGACTGTAGTTGAAGTGGGGGGTGCTGACAGGATATTTCCCTTGTGGCAGAGCCTAAAACTAGAGGCAGCAATAGTAAGAAAAGGAATGTGAATTAGCTTTATTGTCACATGCACTCAAATTAGTGCAGTTAAAGGTTTGCAATGTCGCCACTTACGCCGTCATCTGAGGTACAAGATACCAGCCTCCACTCCGGGACGGGATACCTAGATAGATACATTTAAATATTTGGTATAAAATAGGAAAAATACCAAATTAAAAAGTTCAGCATCAGAATAAAAAGGAAATATTTTCTAAAAATACTCAAATTATACCCAGGTTTAATCCTTCAACCTCAGTCCTAACCAGCAACTAGGCCCCAGACTGCAACTGGCCAAATCACCACACCATACTGGGCTTCAAACCGCAAGGGTTCACCTACTGTCGACAAAGAACCACACCACCCCACACCAGCCCCCACCCCAGGACTCACCTCCTCACACCGGTCTCCACCCCAGGACTCACCTCCCCACACCAGCCCCCACCCCAGGACTCACCTCCCCACACCAGCCCCCACCCCAGGACTCACCTCCTCACACCAGCCTCCACCCTGGAACTCACCTCTTGACATCGGCCTCCACCCTGGGACACCCCTCCCCGACACCGGCCTCCACTCCAGGACTCACCTCCTTAGACCGGCCTCCACCCCCAGGACTCATCTCCCCACGCCGGCCTCCACCCCAGGACTCACCTCCCCACACCGGCCCCCACCCCAGGGACTCATCTCCCCACATCAGCCTCCACCATGGGACACACTTCCCCACACCGGCCCCCACCCCAGGACTTACCGCCCCACACCGGCCCCACCCCGGGGACTCACCTCCCCCATCACTGGCCTCCACCATGGGACTCACCTACCGCCTACCCCCGGGACTCACCTCCCCACACCGGCCTCCACCCCAGGACACACCTCCCCACACCGGCCTCCACCCCAGGACACACCTCCCCACACCGGCCTCCACCCCAGGACTCACCTCCCCACACCAGCCTCCACCAGGACATACTTCCAGGATTCACCTCTTTGTGGTGGTCTCACGTCTCACTCGGGCCTCCCTGTGGCAGTCTCCAGTCTGGTATTTGGATAAGGATACAGTGATGTAAGTTGTTGGTGAGGAAAGATTGTTTGTTTTAAAGGGTCAGAAAACAGTGGTGGCAAGATCATTGAGTAATTTTAATGCTGAGTTAGACAGTTTCTTGCATAAAAGTAAGTCGAAGGGTGAAAAAGGGTAGGAAGGAAAGTGAAGTTGAGGTCATGGTGATGTAGAATGACAGAGCATGCTCTAAGGGCCTCCTCCTGTTTATAATTCACTTGTTAGTACGGGAGGAAGTGTAAGGTGATTAATTTCTACTATACACCAGAAGCATGTGTGAAAGGACGTCTTCAGATGGGAAGTTATTCTTGTTGATCTTGGGGTTTCTACATGACTGGGAAGCTATGTGAATGTCGACACCATACTGGTTCGAGGCCTTGTCTACTTTGTGATGTGACTTGGTGGCTACCTACTCTGCATGTAAATCGACTCAGCCTTTGCAAGTGTTATCTGGAATGCATAACCAATTATTTCACCCTGCGGTATCTGTCCATGTGAAAATAGACATGTGCAGCCAATGAAGGTGTTGGAGCCAGATTCATAAATTCCATCAGACACCCAAGAGCAAAAAAAAAACAATTCTGAGCAAAAGCAGAGTTACAGGAGGGGACAAAGGATATGTGTATGAGAGATAAAGTAACGGGCGGCACGGTGGTACAGTGGTTAGCACTGCTGCCTCACAGCGCCAGGGACCTGGGTTCAATTCCCACCTCAGGCGACTGACTGTGTGGAGTTTGCACGTTCTCCCCGTGTCTGCGTCGGTTTCCTCCCACAGTCCAAAGATGTGCGGGTCAGGTGAATTGGCCATGCTAAATTGCCCGTAGTGTTAGGTAAGGGGTATGGGTGGGTTGCGCTTCGGCGGGTCGGTGTGGACTTGTTGGGCCGAAGGGCCTGTTTCCACACTGTAAGTAATCTAATCTAAAATACCAAAACAGGGAGCTGATAAATGTATTAAAATGCACAGGGAAAAACAACAATGATGGGCATTGGGCCAGTGCTGGAAAGTGGGATTAGAATACATTTCGCATAGACTAGATGGGCTGAATGGCTGTGTGACTCTTTGAGAAATTAATGTACTGTGTGTGATAGAGAAAAAAGTAAGTGTCATTCGCAAAACTGAAAGGGAGGTAGGAATAGAAACATGGGATTTCTGTAATTTGACTCCCACTTTCCTGCTCTACTCCCTCATGCCATTGTTATCTGGAAATCTCAAGAATTTCATTCCCTTGAGTAAGGAAATGCCATACTTCCCCAGACAAAGGATCAGCGCTCCGAAAACTTGTGATTTCAAATAAACCTGTTGGATTGTAATCTGGTGGCGTGTGATTTCAACCCCAGTCCAACACCAGCACCTCCACATCATTAAGAGGTGCACAGCAGCTCCTTTTATGTCAGTAGTGTTTAGCATAAAGTATCTGATCCCAAAGCCAGTATGCAAATGCAAGTTGTTGTAATGGTATGGTCTACCCATTAGTCCCCAGTCAGCGTGGGAGTGAGATGAGCTCTCGACTGGGACCGTGGCTTAAAATATAGTTTGAACAGTAATTAGAGAATGCAACAAGGAAAATAGCAGACAAAAATGGAAATTGCTGGAAAATCTCAGCAGGTCTGGCAGCATCTGTGGAGAGAAATCAGAGTCAATGTTAGGGTTCCAGTGACCCTTCCTCAGAACTGACCATAGCTCGGATGGTTTTTACACAGAGGATAGGGTGGGAGACATAAACGATAGGTGGAGACAGAGATCCAAAAGAGAAAGAAGACCAGTTGAACAGGCAAAGGAATGGTTAAAGATTCTGGAGGTACAAATAGCTGCTTATTGGGACCATTAGTGACTGACAATGGCAGTAGCAGCCCATGTGGGAGTGTGGGAAAGCCTGACGAGGGTGCTCGGGCCCTAAAGTTGTTGAACCCAATATTGAGTCTAGAAAGCTGCAGGGACCCCAATCCAGGCAGAAAATGAGATGCTGTTCTTCCAGCTTGCACTGAGCTTCACTGGAGCTCTGCAGCAAGCCTGAGACAGAGAGTATGGCCAGGGAACACCCCCAGATGGATTTGCTCAGCCTTTCTTTGTTTTAACAACATTTGAAGCTCTTCGGTCTGATGAATGAGTTAAACAGACGGGGCGCATGCCAGTTGGAAGATACAGGGAGGCATCTGTTCCAGTTCAGTGATGATCTCAGTTTTTACCTGGACACAGCCTTTCACAATCAGCGAAACAGCAGGCCATTCAACCCCTCAAACCTATTTTATTATTACAGGGTCATGTTTACAGAATCACAGGATAGAAAGAGTCCATTCAGCCCATTGTGTCTGCATTCGAATGAGCATCATGACTTAGTGCTATATTTCTGTCTTTCTCTCAGTAACCCTGCACCTTTTAAATATTGCACCTTTTGATTGCCTCAATTGAACCTGCCTCCACCATATTTCCAGACAGTGTATCCAAGACCTAAAACACTCATTGAAAAGGCTTTTTCACACATCATGCTCACTCTCTTTGTAAGTCACTTTAAATCTGTGCTGTCTCGTTCTTGATCCTTTGATGAGTGGGAACAGTTTAGTGGGCGGCACAGTGGCACAGTGGTTAGCACTGCTGCCTCACAGCGCCTGAGACCCGGGTTCAATTCCCGACTCAGGCGACTGACTGTGTACGTTGTCTGCGTGGGTTTCCTCCGGGTGCTCCGGTTTCCTTCCACAGTCCAAAGATGTGCAGGTCAGGTGAATTGGCCATGCTAAATTGCCCGTAGTGTTAGGTAAGGGGTAAATGTCGGGGGTATAGGTGGGTGGTGAGTCGGTGTGGACTTGTTGGGCCGAAGGGCCTGTTTCCACACTGTAAGTAATCTAATCTAAACAGTTTCTCCTGACTTACTCTATCTAGCTCCCCCTCAGGATTTTGAAAATTTGTATCAGAGCTCCTTCTTAGCTTCTTCTCTCGAAGGAGACTGGATTCGGAATCAATGTGAAACTCTCTGCTGGTTGGAGTCAATGGAAAATGCTCATGATTGCTGGAGGTCAGTCATCTCAGCTCCAGGAGCTCCTCAGGGTAGAGTCCTAGGTCGATGTCTTGATCGAGAGACAGCTGGCTGTGTGTTTAACCTGAGGGTTGCCAGACCTCAGGCAAGGTTCAGTTTCATAGTGACTTCAGGTGTATAGGAATTAAGCTATCACTGACCAGTAATCCAGCCAATCAAGCCACCCGATCCAAAAAGGTCAACAAAACTAAATGTTACGACACGGGGAAATCCCTCCTGCTTAATTTAAAACCAGCAACACAGAAAAGGTTTATCCAGTGCTGTAATCTGTAAAATCCAAGTGAACTATTTAATGCAAAAATTAACAACTTCATTTCTTAAAATGTAACAGAGAATAATTAACGAACCATTATTTACAATTTCTTCCTCTAACCTATCTGTTACCTTCCCTTCTATAATACTAGTCTGATAAAACACCCAATTAAGATTTACAAAACCACGCTTCTAATCTCAAAACCTGGCAGCTTTCGTGCTTCTATTCGAATCTTCCTGTGTCTTCTTTTCTTCTTCTTAGGAATTTCTGAGTCACAGGTTACAGATCAAAAAGGTACATTTAAGAGAGCTATTTTACAAGCAGTCTGTTTACATGCTGGGCTTGGCAGTTCTCCTCTCAACTGTTCAATTTTCTTACACCCCCAAAGATTGTGTCACTGGCTTTTAAGGTTGTCAATGTACTCAATTCCAATTGGATTAGAGTTTGATATTTTTCGGGGTATAATTTAAACTGATTGGCTGAATTCAAATTTGAGTGTTTTTTTGTCTCATAGCAACTCAGCAAGTGCTGTTTGTTCTGAATCAAATGTTACTTTGTAAATTCTCCAGCACTCTGTGTACTTGCCAAGTCCTTCACTCTCTTAAAGGTACACCTACATCTTCATAACATAAAGAACTGATCATTGACTTCAGAAAGGAGCTGAGTTTGAGAGGGGAGAGGATCAAGTTCCTCAGAGTGATGATGACCAAGAACCTGCATTGGACTTCCCATGTAGATGCAATGGGTAAGAAGGCACAACAATGTCGCTTTTTCCTCAGGTGGCTCAGGAAATTTTGCATATCCATAAGGACCCTCACCAACTTCTATAGATGCATCATTGAGAGTATACTGTCTGGGTGCATAGTGGCCTGGTACTGCAACTGCTCTGCCCAGGACTGTAAGAAACTACAGAAGGTGGTGTGCACAGCCCAGACCATCATGGAAGCCAACCTCCCATCCATGGACTCCACTTTCCGCTGCTGTGGAAAGGCTGCCATCATCACCAAAGACCCATCACACCCCAGTAATGCTCTCCTACAACCTCATCCATCCAACAGAAGATACAGAAGCCTGAACACATGCACCAGCAGATTGAGGAACCGCTTCTTCCTGGCTGTTATTTGACAGATGAATAGACTCTCTGCCTCAAATAATGCTGATCAAGCCTAATGCTGGCCTGTGCAGTGTAACCTGTATGTCTCTGCCTAAGTCTTTTTGATCTGTACATCCTTGCTTGCTATGATCTGCCTGCACAAAGCTTTTCACTGTACTTCAGTATGGGTGACAACAAATAATTCAATCAATCAAGTGTAGCTTTTTTTTTAATTCATTCACAGGAAGTGGGTATCACTGGCCAGGCCAATATTTATTGCTTGCCCATTATTGCCCAGAGAGCAGTTATGAGGAAATTGCATTGTTTTAGGTCTGGAGTCATATGTAAGACAGACCACGTAAGGACAGCGGATTTCCTTACATAGGACATTAATCATAGAATCATTAAAGTGTGGAAGCAGGCTATCAAGTCTACACCTATGCCATCCAAAGAGCATCCCACCCAGACCTATCCCCCCACCCTATCCCTGTGACCCTGCAGTTCCCATAGCCTGAAGGAGGGAACCGGAGCACCTGGAGGAAACCCACATAGACCTGGGCAGAACATGCAACCTGCACACTGACATTCACCCAAGGATGGAATCGAACCTGGGTCCATGGCGCTGTGAGGCAGCAGTGCTATTCACTGAGCCACCGTGCACCCATTAATGGGCTGGTTGAGTTTTTACAGCCAAGAGTGTGGTGCTGGAAAAGCACAGCAGGTCAGGCGGCATCCAAGGAGCAGGAGACTCAAAATTTTCCTGATGAAGGGCCTTTGCCCAAAATGTTGATGCTCCTGCTCCTCGGATGCTGCCTGACCAGCTGTGCTTTTCCAGCACCACACTCTTGACTCTAATCTCCTGCATCTGCCATCCTCACTTTTGCCTGTTTTTACAGCAGTTGACAGTGGTTGCCATGACAGCAGCTCTCAAACCCAGATTGTTAGCCAAGTCAGATTTCACCATTTGCTGCGATGGGATTCGAACCCATGCCCCCAGAACTTAAGCCTGCAGGCCAGGAATGCTGGTCCAGTGATATTACCAGATGCTACGACCACCCCTCTCCCCTAAGCTATTGCAAGTCCCCCTCAAAGCCACAAACCATCATGACTTGGAACTATATTGCTAATCTGTAACTGAGTCCAAATCCTGGAGCTTCCAACCTAGCAGCGCTGTAGAAGTTTCTGTGCCAGCATGGACTACAGCAGCTCTAGGAATAGGCTCACCACTACTTTTTCAAGGGAAGTTAATGATGGGTAATAAATGCTGCCCTAGTCTACAATGCTGACAACGTACAAGTAATTTGTCTAAAAGATTGCAATAGGCACACCTAACATGAAGTGATTAGGCATAATTACAAACATCAGGAGCCAGGACTGGCTCATCTGTCTTCATCAGGACTTTGCACTAGACTGCCTGATTCTTCACCTAAAAACTGTGGGACATCATCGAGAGCATTCTGTCTGGTTGTATCACTACCTGGTATGGCAACTGTACCATTCAAGATCGGAGACGGTTACAGAGAGTGGTGAACTCGGCCTGGACAATCACAAAGGCCAACCTCCCATCTATAGAATCCATCTACCAGGCCCGCTGTCAAGGAAAGGCCGCCAGCATTTTCAAAGATCCACCCCAACCTGGCAATGTTTTTCTCCAGCCTCTACCATCGGGGAGAAGGTACAGAAGCCTGAACACAAGCACCAGCTGGTTTCAAAATAGTTTCTACCCTCCTGTTGTTAGAATACTGAATGGACTCACAAACTCTTAACATTCACCTCTAGCTGTTTTTTTGTTGTTGCTGCTGTTTACCTATTATTCACTTATCTATGCTACTTCACGCTGTGATCTGCCTGTATTGCTCACAAGACAAAGCTTTTCACTGTGCCTCAGTACACACGGCAATAAACTCAACTCAACTCAGATTGATGGAGCCAATGCAGCTTCAACATTAACTCTTTCACGAGGTTAGAAAGGTATAAAACTTCGGTGAATCCACAGCTGGAGTATTGTGTGCAGTTCTGGTTACCACATTACAGGAAGGACGTAGTTGCGCTGGAGAGAGAAGATTTTCTAGAAGGTTGCCAGGGCTGGAGAATTGTAGCTACGAGGAGAGATTGGAAAGGTTGGGGTTGAAGACAAGGCTGAGGGGTGACCTGATTGAGGTTTACAAAATTGTGAGCGGGAGAGATAGAGCAGACAGAAGAATTTGTTTTCTTTGGCAGAGAGTTCAAAGACCAGGGGTCATGGATTCAAGCGAAGTGGCAGAAGACTTAGAGGAGTCGTAAGGCAAAATGTTTTTATGCAGAGGGTGGTGGAAGCAGAGACCCTAAAATCTTTTAAAACCCTGCACCTCAAGTACTGTAAGCTGCAGGGTTTAGGGCCTGTGCAGGAAGACAGGATTAGAAAGGGCATCTGGGTGTCTTTGGGCCAGCGTGGACAAGATGGGCCGAATGGGAAAAAGTAAGGACTGCAGGTACTAGAGATCAGAGCTGTGAGTGTGGTGCTGGAAAAGCACAGCAGGTCATGCAGCGTCTGAGGAGCAGGAGTAGTTCTGATGAAGGGCTTACGCATGAAACATCGATTCTCCTGCTCCTCGGAAGCTGCCTCACCGGCTGTGCTTTTCCAGCACCACAATCAAGATGGGCTGAATGGCATCCTTCTGTACTATGTAATTTCTGTGGTTCTAGCAATGACCTTCGACCCTAAAGGGCACGACAGAAATAAATGTAATGGTTATAACTGTGATTTCCACAAATACCTTCAAAAATAAATTAATTAATTACAAGGCCACAGAACTCCTCAGAACACATGGCTAAAATTAGCAAGAGGGAAGTTTTTCTGCAGCTGACAAACATTTGTTAAATTATTAGGTTTTACTCAATTGACAAAACCCTTTTATTAGTGATGACCACAGGGGTGTAATGGAAAGTATGGCACATTGAGACAGGACTGCAATCATGCATTTCCTCCTCTACTCTCACCTTTCTACTGATTGAACTTGACCATTGTTCATTGGAGCCACTGATCCCTCAATGCCACTACTAAGGCACGAACACTGCGGAGTAAAGAACCTTCGGAGAAGATATTGCAATCCTCCCTTGCAGACTTTCAGGGCCTAACTAGGTTGGGGGAGTCCAGAACTAGAGGGCATAGGTTTAAGGGGAGAGGAGCAAAAATTTTAATTTTTCACTCAGAGGGTGGTGCATGTATGAGCTGCCAGAGAAAGTGGTGAAGGCCGGTACAGTTACAACATTTAAAAGGCACCTGGATGGATATATGAATGGGAAAGGTTTAGAGGGATAAAGGCCAAATGCCGGCAAATGGGGTTAGTTTAGTTTGGGAAACTTTGTCGGTGTGGATGAGTTGGACTGAAGGATCGGTTTCTGTGCTGTATGACTCTATGGCTCTGAAAGGGGGCTGGCAATGGCCTGGTGGAATTATCACCAGCCTAATTAACCCAGAGGCCCAGGTCATGTTCTGGACACCTGGGTTCAAATCCTGCCGTGGCTGTTGGGGGAACTTGAATTCGATAATAAATAAATCTTGGATAAAGTGCGAATGGTTATGTAACTATTATTGGATTCAACCCACAATGCTGTCCATCAGCAAAGGAAACCTGCCATCTTGACCTGATCTGGCCTATATGTGACTCCAAATCCACAGCAACTGTCCCCTATGCAGTTAGGGGAGAGCAATAAATTCCAGCCTGACCAGTGACACCCCCTTCCTGTGAGTGAATCAAAAATCACACAACACCAGGTTGTAGTCCAACAGGTTTATTTGAAAGCACTGCTCCGAAAGTTTGTGGTGTGTGATTTTTGATCCTGTCCTAGCCAGTCCAACACTAGCACCTCCACATCATAAATTAAAACAAAACACAGACACCACAGAGCTCTGAGTTCCATGTGTACCTGACACTATATTGCCTTTACTCGTGGTGTAGACAGCCTTTTGTGTGGATTGCTATCACGTTGCCATGAAGATGTTGGAATGTTCTGTCAATGTGGCGGGTGATGTCATCAGGAGTTCTCAGCGCCGAGAAGGACCACTCATGACGGTAAGGTCAGAGGGCAGGAACCAGAGCGAGCACAATCCAAGACGAGTCCCCAATGACCATCCAGGTGGAAGATTTGCAATCGGGAGACCGCCAGTGCTCAAGGTTTCATTGGAACCAGACCTACCTCCTGTCAGGGACCGCGTATCCACTGGTGGGCACGGTAGGAGATACCCCACACAACAATCTCAAAACGGGAACCAATTCCACCTCCAAGAATGTGTGATTGGAAATGGGCTCATCAGCCACTCAAGGAGCCACCAAACCCCTGGACAGGTGACACCAAATTTCCTGGGTGGACAATTGTACTCATCAAGGAGTGAATGCCGATGATGAAAGACAGCAGAGAAACAGGACTTTCGCCCCAACCAGTTGATGCCAGTGTTTGTGCTGAACTCGAGCCTCCTCCAATCTTTCCTCGTTTCAATCTGTAGTCATCCTCTAATCGCCCTCTCCTTCATCTGTTTGTCCAACTCCCCCTTAAACACCTCAACACTATTTACTTCAAACACACCCTGTGGTATGGGAGTTCCGTTGTTTCACCAGATAAATACGTGATACCTGAATTCTTTCTTGGGTTGCTTGGCATTATCTGACATTAATGGCCTCTGATCATTCCCTTCCTCAGAGGAGGAAATGTTCTGTCTATATCCACCAGTTAAACCTTTCATAATTTAAAAATGAGGTGCTGCATTTTGGTAAGACAAGCCAAGGCAGGACTTGCTCAGTTGATGGTGGTGCCATGGGGAGTGTTGTCCAATAGAGAGACCGAAGGGTGTGAGTACATAATTCCTTGAAATTGTTGTCACAGGTAGTCAGGGTAGTGAAGAAGGCATTTGATCCATTTGCCTTCATCAGGGAAAGCATTGAGTGCAGACGTTGAGACATCATGTTAAACCTGTGTAAGACACATTGGTAAGGCCACGTTTGGAGTACTGCACACAATTCTGTTCACCCTGCTATAGGACAGTTGTTATTAAACTGGAAAACGTGCAGAAAAGATTTACAAGGATGTTATGAAGGCTGGAAGGTTTTAATTATAAGGAGGGGCTGGATAGGCCGGGACCTCTTTTCCCCTAGAGCTTCGGAGGCAATGGGTGACCTTGTAGAGGTTTATAAGATCATGAGGGGAATGGATAAGGTTAAAAATCAAGGTCTTTTCCTCAGGATAGGGGAGTCCAAAACTGGAGGACATAGGTTTAAGGTGAGAGGGGAAAGATTCAAAAGGGACCTGATGGGAACCTTTTCGCACAGAGTGTGGTTTGCGTATATTAGATTACTTACAGTGTGGAAAGAGGCCCTTCAGCCCAACAAGTCCACACCGACCCACAACCTACCCAGATCCAATCCCCTAACACTATGGGCAATTCAGCATGGCCAATTCACCTAACCTGCACATTTCGGACTGTGGGAGGAAACCGGAACACTCAGAGGAAATCCACGCAGACACGAGGAGAATGTGCAAACTCCACACAGTCAGTCGCTTGAGGAGGGAATTGAACGCAGGTCCCTGGCGCTGTGAGGCAGCAGTGCTAACCACTGTGCCACCGTGCCGCCCATATGGAGTGAGCTACCAGAGGAAGTGGTGGAGGCAGGTACAATTATATTTAAAAGGCATTTGGACAAGTACACGGATAGGAAAGGTTTAGAGAGATATGGGCCAAATGCAGGCAAACGGGACGAGTTCTGTTTGGGAAAGCTGATCAACATGGACAGGTGGCACTGAAGGGTCTGTTTCCATACTGAATGACTCTATAAAGACACACCCATAGATTTCTGGGATCAAGCTTGTAATCTTCTCTATGCTCTCTCAAGTGCTTTTGTGTTTCTGAGAGTATTTGATAGGCATTTTCCAAGCATCAATCTTTAGAATCTGAGAATCAGGGTCCCGTACGTGAATCAGCAATCATTTCTGAAATTCTCGCAGGAGACGTGGGTATTGTCGGCAAGGCCAGCATTAGCTTTCCTCCCTAATTTTCCTGGAACTGAATGGTTCACTGGACCATTCCAGGGGAATCTGAGAGCCAACCATGTTGTTTTTGTTAGATTGGTGTCTATGCATGCCTGGAACATGATGTCATAAGCTGGACCATCCTAACTGTGGTGTCAACAGGCAGTAAACAGCTTTCATTAAGACGTATTAAAGGGATAAAATCAGAAAATGTTGGATACACTCAAGAAGTCAACAGCAGCCATGGAGACAGAGAAACAGAGTGAATGTGTGGAATCCTAAAGAGTCATGAACAATGTGGGCTTTGATGGAGAAATACATGAGAAAAGTCCAACAAAGCCTATCTCAACTTGAGAGCAAACCCTTCCATCTACAGGACATCAGGGTGAGTTTCTCTCTGAGCTATAGCGAATTACCATTTAAGGGGGCTTATAGTTTGTTGGGGCTTGATTAGCTCAATTGGCTGGTTTGCAATACATAGGAACATCAAGAGTGTGGGTTCAATTCCCACACCGGTTAAGGTTACCATGAAGGACTCTCCTTCTCAAACTCTCCCCTCACCTGAGGGGTGGTGACCCTCAGGTTAAACCACCATCAGTCGTCTCTCTGTCTCTCCAATGAGACAGCATGGTCTACTGGAATATGATGAATTTACCTTTCACTTCATTGCTTATTAAATGCCTTATCAATGACACAATTCAATCCATCAATATTCAACTTTCTACCTTACCAAATGAGCTAGATATGGAGAAGTCCTGACATAGAAGTCAGAGTGTGAAGCTTTGACTTAACACATCACCTGCTCCGCAGGGTTTCCATGTTGGACACTGGGCACCATCATCTCAGGGCATGCTCTATGGGCACTGACCACATCCACACCACATCCATGGATATCAGCATCTGACATGTGTCAACATCTAAGAACCCTCATAGCACATCTCCGACCCATTATATAGAACACTCTGCACTCCAACACTGTACCTCAGAGTGCACCGGTAACTATCGTTGCCATGCCAGGGAATAATTGGCATATCTTGACCTCTTTTATCCTATTGTGGGCTGTTATTGTCCTGGAGTGAGGGAGGTGTAGGTATTACAGGAGATGAAAGTGGGTGACGCGGATGTTAGTGTTGGTGTGGGTGGGGAGGAGCCCCGAGGGAGTGAGTAAGCAGTGTCGAGGGTATGCAGTGTGTCAGGGGCTGGGGTGGGTGAGAAGGAGCAAGGGAAGGTGTTGCAGGCAATGGCGAGAGTGATAGGGCATGAGCCTTGCCTTCCGTAGGTTCAGAGGGATATGGACCAAACACATGCAAATGGGACAGAGGGAGGAGAAGAGAGTGGAGTTTGAGAATTACTCTGAAAATCTATTTTCATCAATTTTATCAATTTGGATTGCAGAATGGGCAGAAAATAAATTGGACGAGCTGTAGGGAAAGCTTATCCCGACTTTCTGCTGCAGAAGGTGGTAGAGAACTATCATTTTGAACTACTGCGGTTCTTGGAGTGTAGGGATATCCATAATGCTCTTAGAGAGGGAAATCCAGCATTTTTACACAGCACCAGAGATATATTTCTAAGTCAGGATGGTGAGCGGCTTGGAGGGGAACTTGTGTACCCATATATCTGCTGCCCTTGTCCTTTTAGATGGAAGTGGTTGTGGGTTTAGAAGGTGTATCTTGTCGATAGTACACACTGCTGCTACTGGGAGTTGGTGGTGGAGGGAATGGATGCTTGTGGATGTGATACCAACCAAAGGGGCTGCTTTGTCCTGGACGGTGTCAAGCTTCTTGAGTGTTGTTGGAGCTGCACTCATCCAGGCAAGTGGGGAGTATTCCATTGCACTCTAGTTACAAACAAGATCATGAAACAAATAATCTGGTCATCATCACATTGCAGTTTGTGGGAACGTACTGTCATAAATTTACTGCCATGTTTCCTACATTACAGGTAAAGATGAGTGCACTTCACAAAGTACTCCATTGGTTGTAAAACACTTAGAGATGTCCTGTCTTTGAGAAAAGCTTTATATCAATGGAAATCTTTTTATTCCTGAACTTGCAGCTCCACAGAATCCAGGTAAAATTGTCAGAATTTAAGGTTACATTAAAACCAAAGGATTTTTATGATGCAATGGTAGTGTTTCTATTGCTGATCCAGGTGTTCTAGGTTCAAGTCCCATCTGCTCCAAAGGAGTGTTGAACAGACTGGTTAGAAAATATCTACACTTCAGTCATTTATCCTTTGTATGGATCTCAGATCTGCTCCCAGCTGGATACTAGTGAGAGTTTTACTGAACAGTTCATTCATTACCCTCATCAAAAAAAACTGTCCAAGCTCAGTCTCAGACTTTATTACAAAACAACTTTGAAGATCATCAGCAAAATACTTTATCTCCTGCCACTAGTCACTGGCACAATCATCAGAAAAGCTTGAGTAATTTGAGTCAAGAGTAACTGATTTATTGGAAAGATTGAAATTGCTCCCTGGAGAGGTTAAAGCTGTGTCTGGTTTCTGTTTGCAGAAGGCTTTCTGCTTCCAGGAATTAGCACTTTCTCAGGAAGATCACGAGCGTCATTCAGCTGCCAGACTCCACGACAGGATTCGGGTGGAATTTATATTTCTGACCGATGCCAAGTTCTCTCTGAGAGTCATAAGAGCCCATCGCTTCGCCTCAGACACTGTGGTAAAACAGGGGCTTGGCATCAGGATGGGTCACATTTCCACATTTATAAAATCCATGTTATATTCACAGAATTGTTGTAGAGCAGGAGGAGGCCACTTGGCCCATTGTGCCAGGATGTGTTCTATCCCCTAGTGAAATCTCCTCCCTTCTCTCCATATCTCTGCACATTATTTCCATCCAAATAATCATCCATGAATGGCTCAATTAAACATGCCTCCACCACATTTACAGACAGTGTATCCCATACCCTAACTACTCACAGTGTGAAAAAGATTTCTCCCACATAACTTTGTTTTGTTTTCATTTATTGACAGGATGAGGGCATTTATTACCCACCTCTAATTGACCAGAGGGGTGGTTAAGAGTCAACCACAGTGCTGTGAGTCCAGAGTCACATGTAGGCTAGACCAGGAAAGGATGATAGTTTCCTTCCATTCAGGACATTAGTGAAACAGATGGGCTTGCTTTTCCCAACAATTGGTCATCACGAGTCTCTTAATTCCACCGTCTGCCATGGCTGGTTCTGAACTCCAGAACATTACCTGGGTCTCTGGATTAATAGTCCAGCAATAATACCATCACATCCACTATGTTTGTGTATCACTTTATTATTGATATGGTGTGGGCATCACTGGCAATTTCCTAGCTCTATTTATCACTGAAATACCTTATTAGGTCAGTACTTTAAGGGATAATTAAGAGACATAAACACCACTGGAATTTTGGAGTCACGTGTAGTGCAGACCAGATAAGGATGGCAGTTTCCTTCCCTAAAGGACATTAGTGACCCTGATAGGTTACAATTGGCGGTGGTTACATGGGTGACATCAAGCTAGTTTTTTTAATTTCAAAAATATACTTTATTCATAAAATAATCATAAAATAATTTGATGGTCTGTACATTTGGTCATGCCATACATATGTCAACATTTACATACACAGCTCAGAATTATCATTGTTATATACAGGTCTGTGCATTTCTTACTCATATGCCCATATATTAAGCTGAGGCGTCAGCAGAGGCCAAATGACTGCATGGGCCCCCTGTTCTTCTTTAGGCAGGCAGATGTTAAATGGTGGTCTTTCCCCACCGCGCCTTGGTGGCAGCTGCCCCAAGCTTCAGCACGTCCCTCAGCACGTAGTCCTGGACCTTGGAATGTGCCAGTCTGCAACACTCAGTCGGGGTCAACTCCTTCAGCTGGAAGACCAACAGGTTTCGGACCGCCCAGAGAGCGTCCTTCACCGAGTTGATGATTCTCCAGGCACAGTTGATGTTCGTCTCGGTGTGCGTCCCCGGGAACAGGCCGTAGAGCACGGAGTCCCGCGTCACAGCGCTGCTCGGGATGAACCTCGACAAACACCACTGCATTCCTCTCCAGACTTCCTCTGCATAGGCACATTCCAGAAGGAGGTGTGTGACAGTCTTGTCCCCTCTGCAGCCGCTTTGAGGGCAGCGGATCCGAGCAGAAAACGGCGACGTCATCCATTTATAGGAGGCCTTAACCTGCAGGCCCCCGCTGCCAGGAATAGTCACCCCTCTCAGACTCGCATCCTTCCTGATGGACTCGGCAAATGGCTCTATGCAACACACAAACAAGGCGAGTGAGAGGGGGCAGCCCTGCCTGACTCCAGATCTGACTGGGAAGCTCTCTGATTCCCACCCATTGATTGAGACTGCACTGACAATGTTGGTGTAGAGCAGTCTGATCCAATTTCCGATTCCCTCCCCAAAGCCCATTTTGGAGAGGACATCCCTCATATACCTGCGTGATATCCTGTCAAAGGCTTTCTCCTGGTCCAGGCTGATCAGGCAGGTGTCCAACCCTCTGTCCTGCATGTAGGTGATCATATCCCTGAGGAGTGCGAGACTCTCAGCGATCTCCCTGCCTGGCACAGCACAGGTTTGGTGGGGGTGGATCACCGATCCCAGAGCGTCAAGCTGTTTATTCTAGATGTTACTGAATTCAAATTTCACCAACTTCCATGGTGCAAGTTGAAACTTTGGCCCCAGAACAAGTTCTCAGTGTTCCAGATAACTATTCGAGTGATATTACCATGACACCACCTATTCCAGCTATTACAGTGGGATTTGATCTCATGTTTCTTAGACCAGTACATAGCTCTGCTGGACTACATGACCATCTTGCTTCTGCCTTGAATTCTGGGTTAATGTGGGAGCATGTTGTGTAAACCTCCCTGTGAATATGTCTAACATTACAACACTTCAGAAGAATGCCATTGGCCAGTTTGAAATGTCCTGAGGGAAACTGCAAAAGACATTGCAGAAAGTCAGGCTCTCTCCATCTTTGCATTCCCCAGAATGGCCCCCTCATCTTCCTACATATGTCAGCTGCTCCACTTCAATATGGAACATGTTTAATTTATTCCAATTGACGTGGGTGTCACTGGCTGGGCCAGTATTCATTGCCTGTCCCAAATTGCTTCAGAGAAGGTGATGCTGAGCTGCTTTTCTGAACTGTTGTAGTACTCGGGGGTATAGAGACACCCGCAGTGATGCTAGGGAGGCAGTCCGGGATTTTGACTCGGGACATTTGGAAGTGAATTGATTAACCACAACAAATGCATTTCTAGCAGTTCTTGGAATTTTCTTAATGTTTCTTGAAGGTCACTGTTGCTTATTTTAATTGTAACCTTTTGCTGGTGATGAAGACAGAACTCAATTAATCTCCATTTACCAGGAAAGGACACTACTCTCTTGGCCGTACTCTCTAGCACAGGGAGTGCGGCACAAGGGATACTCTCCTTTTAAGGGTTTTTGAGATACGTTTTTGACTTCCCACAATGCTTCCAGCTGGCTCCCATGGCCTTGGGACTACCAAAGCATGACGTCAAATTATTGTGCACATCTCTTTTGACCAAGGTGTGGACAAGAAGCAGCAAGCGCTGAACAAGATATAAATGGACACAAGTTCACCAAAATGTGCCCAGTTCCTGCTTTACTGAGCAGTGATTTACTCCAGCACACAACTGTTACTGGGCACCGAAAGGGTCAGAATCATAGAATCCCTACAGTGTGGAAGCAGATCATTCAGCCTATCGAGTCCACACCAAACAGTAGCCCACCTAGACCCACCAACCTGCATTTCCATGGTCAATTCATCTGACCTGTACACCTTTGGATTGTGGGAGGAAATCTGAGTGCCTGGAGGAAACCCACACAGACACGGGGAGAATGTGCAAACTCCACACAGTCACCCGAGGAGGAATCAAACCTGGTTCACTGGCACTGTGAGGCAGCAGGGCTGACCACTGAGCCACAGTGCCACCTTAACTGAATATTAAAGGTACTCTTTTCTATTCAGTTTTCCATCCTCCCTCAGATGGAAACCTCAGATCTTACCGGTGTTGTTTTAATTAGACACATCCTCTTCTCCTGTGCCTCCCACCAAGTGATAGTTCATTTTTAGCCACCTTAGTCCCACTTCTAATACTCAAATGAATTCACAGTGGCGAAGGGAGTGGTGCAGTGACACAACATGTAGCATCGCTGCCTCAGAATCAAGATGTTCTGGGTTCAAATCCCGCTCCAGGATTTGATACGGAAGAAAACAATAGGTTTTAATATGGCCAATGTCAACTTGTAAATTCCTTCTAACACGTGCCAATGGTAAGTGTAGAAGAGATTATTTGCCAGTAGTGTGGTACTACTCAGGCTAAGGTTTTAGACCAGCAACCACTTCCAACGAGGAAGAATCTAACTGCTACCCTGTGACATTTAATGACATTCCTGTCACTGAATCCCCCACTATCAACATCCTTGGGGTTACCAATAGCCAGAAACTGTACTGGACTCACCATATAAATACATGGATACAAGAGTAGGTCAGATGCTAGGGAATACTACAGCGAGTAACTCCCCAAAAGCCTACCCACCATCTGCAAGGCACAAGTCAGGAGTGTGATGGAATCCTCCCCACTTGCCTGGATGGGTGCAGCTCCAACAACACTCAAGAAGCTTGACACCATCCGGGACAAAGCAGCCCACTTGACTGGCACCACAGTCATTTCCTTTATAACTGATGCACAATAACAGCAGTGTCTACTCACCACAAGATACACTGCAGAAATTCACCAAAGATCTTCAGAGAGCACCTTCCAAACCCACAACTCCTCCCATTGAGAAGGACAAAGCAGACACATGAGAACACTACCCCCTGCAAGTTCCCCTCCAAGTCCCTCACCATCCTGACTTGGAAATGTATCACCATTCCTTCAGTGTTGCTGAGTCAAATTCCTGGAATTCCCTCCCTAACGATATTGTGGGTCAACACACAGCACATGGAGTGCAGCGGTTCAAGAAGGCAGCTCACACCCACCTTCTCAAGAGGCAACAAGATGGGGGAATAAATGTGTCTCAGGCAGAGGTGACCACATTCCATGAGCGAATTAAACAAAATCCTGTTCCTGGGAAAATAAGCTACAAAAACAGTTGCAATCATGTGATTTGCCTACCTCTTGTGTCTCCAGTCATGAGAAATCTTCTGAGTCAGAGATTTGAAGATGGATACCTTCAAGGGCTGGCCCATGGAGGATTCTGAGGCCCTTTCTGTTCAGGGCAATGCAATATATTTGACCTTTGACTCCTCACTCAAGTAAGTCATTCTTCATAGTGAGACATGATGAGTCACTACAATCCAATCCTCCCACGCATTAGATTCCAGAGAAATGATCCAAGGAATTGTGCTCAGCCTAACCACCCACAGTACGGGTGTTACCAGCCCATCACGATTACCCTGGAGTCCTCCCAGGACATCAATGTGAGTAACAGACAGAAGAAAAAAGTATATAAAGGAAATAATGAGGGAAAAATTTGAGTTATTGGGAATGAAACTGTTAGAGTTAAAAATAAATGCAGTTAGAGTCAAAAAAACCATCCAAAATGGGTGTCTGTTGCAGGAGGGCAGGTGACCTTGAGGATAGACCAATGGAAGGGTTTGTTTTTAATTCAATCTGGGATAAGGGCGTCACTAGCTAGGCCAGCACTTATTACCCATCCCTACTTACCCAGAGGACAGTTAAGAGTCAATCACATTATTGAGGGTCTGGGGTCGCTTGTAGACCAGACTAGATAAGGACGGCAGTTTCCTTCCCTAAAGGGTATTAGTGAACCTAATGGGGTTTTTTTCCCAACATTCAACAATGAATTCATGGTCATCATTAGACTTAATGTTAGATATTTTGACCTCAGTAGTATAGTGGTTAGTATCCGCACCCGTCACATGGGAGACTGGAATTCAATTGCCCACCAGGGAGGTGGGCATTTTACAGGCAGCACGGTGGCTCAGTGGTTAGCACTGCTGCCTCACAGTACCAGGGAGCTGGGTTTGATTCCAGCCTTGAGTGACTTTGTGGAGTTAGCGCACTCTCCCCGTATCCGTGAGGGTTTCCTCCGAGTGCTCTGGTTTACTCCCACAGTCCAAAGATGTGCAGTTTAGGTGAACTGGCCATGCTAAATTGCCCATAGTGCTCAGGGATGTGTAGGTTTGGTGCATTAGTCATGGGAAATGTAGAGTAATAGGGTAGGGGAATGGGTCTGGGTGGGATAATCTTCAAAGGGTCAGTGTGGGTCACTTGTTGGGCCAAATGGCCTGTTTCCTCACTGTAGGGATTCTATGGGATTTCCTCAACAATGATTCATGGTTATTGTTAGAATTTTAGTCCAGATTTGTTATTGAATTCAAATTCCACTACCTGGTAGAATTTGAACCCAGGTTCCCAGGATATTACCTGTGTCTCTGGATTAACAGGCCAGTGATGATACCACTAGACCATTGCTTCTGTGTGTGTGGAGAGCAGGGTGATTAGAGATGACAGATCATGTGATGTAAAGTCCAGAATGCACCGAGGCAAGACTAATAACCCTATCTTTTTGCCCAGGCCACTACCGCCAATGGGAGTAGTCAATGCCCTGAGAGCAGTGAGCTGAAATGCAGGTGGGACAGCGATCTGGAACTACCCTCTCCTGAAGACCACAACAACTCACCAAGAAGTGGTTGGGAAGCATGGAGAGCTGGTTTGAGGGCCTTTACTTTACCTCACTGTTACATTGCTGAATATTGAAAGAGTAGAATGAAGCAATCTGATGTGAAGGCTCTGATGGCTAACTGACTGATGTTGCAATGCTACACTGGCCACCTGGTCTGCAACAACAACAGAAATTACTGGAGAAGCTCAGCAGGTCTGGCAGCATGTGTGGAGACAAAGCAGAGTTAAGATTTCAGGTCCAGTGACCTTTCTTCAGAACACTGCTAACTATGGTTGGACTATATGTGACTCCAGATCCGCAGCAAGGCAGTCAAATCTCATCTGCCTTTTGAAATGGAGAAAGCGAGGACTGCAGATGCTGGAGATCAGAGTCGAGAGTGTCGTGCTGGAAAAGCACAGCAGGTCAGGCAGCATCCGAAAATCCAGAGACACAGGTAATATCCTGGGAACCTGGGTTCAAATTCCACCACAGTAGGTAGTGGAATTTGTTTTGGGCACAAACCCTTCATCAGGATTCCTGAATACAACTACGGGAAGATGGAGGACACATTGCCTGGCACCTGATAAAATGCCCTTCTGCATTCAACTATTTGAAAGAAATCTTTCACATAGAGAGTCAGAATAATGCTTTAAGGACAACCTTCAGAGTTTGAGTGTTGCTCCTGAAACATGGGTGGACACTGGCCAGAGGTCACTCTGGTGTAAAGGTGTTACCTCCAATGACCATCAGAGTGATGTATTGTTCACCAGGAACTGTCAGTCTTCCACGTCATGTTGGGAAGGCTGTGGTGTCTAGACTAATAATCCAGAAACCTCCAGGTTAATGTTCTGGGGACATGGTTTCCAATCCCACCATGGCAGATGGTGAAATCTGAATTCAGTTAGAATTTGTACTTGCAAACCCTGATACAAAAGACCATGTTAGGGGAGACAATGGCCAAGTGGTATTATCGTTGGACTGTTAGTCCAGAGGCCTAGCTCATGCTCCAGGGACCCAGGTTTGAATTCTGTCATGGCAGATGGTGGAATTTGAATTTAATAAAGAAGCTGGAATTAAGGGTCTACTGTTGACCATGAGTCAATTGTCAGGAAAAAGCTATCTGGTTCACTAATGTCTTTTAGGAAAGGAAACTGCCATTCTTACCTGGTTTGACCCACAGCAAGTGGTTGACTCTTAACTGCCACTTAATGGGCATTTAAGACGGACAATAAATACTGGCCTAGCCAGTGGCACCAACGTTCTGTGAATGAATTAAGAGGAAGAGTCATGAGCCTATCTTCTGCAGCACCAATACATGCGTGCCCAACGTTCAGCTGGTCTTTTAGTGCTCAAGTTGAACTGATACGTTCATCTCCAAACAGGACATACTCAAATCCGAAACTTACTGAATTTGTGCTCATGTCATTGTCATCTGTAACCATGAAGACCAACGTTGTGTCCCTCAGTTACTCGCTGACAAATTCACTGAGGAATTACACACTGCCATGCCTGGTGTGTGAATCCAAACACAGTGTTGTCAGGGACACAAGGCATGGAGGCCCGTGTCTGTGAACCACCACAGCCACTGCAGGGATTCAACCTGTGATATTGGCATCATTCAGGATTGTACTGAAGGATAACTGTGCTGAGCTGATAACTGAGCTAACTGACATCTGGAAATAGGAAGACGTGGCTGACTATTTGACTGCGTGAAGCATCACAATCCTTTTGTTGCCCAATGTTTCCACCTGGAGTCAGTGGATAGTGACCGGGTGGGTAAGACTGATCTCATAGCTGCTCCCTTACCCCACAGGCACATTGTTTTCCAGTGAGTTTTGCAAACTCAATGCAGACCAAACATGTTCTTTTTTCCTGTGTTTTCTACCCACTCCACACCAGGTCCTGTCATGAAATGACTTACTTACAGCACAGTCACCCATTCCCTCCTACTCACATTATCACCTATTCACCTTCTCTTCTGTCCTGGCCTACTATCAATATCGATAGTGCTGACAGTTCTGAAGGAGGGTCACTGGACCTGAAGCATTAACTCTGTTTTCTGTCCACAGATGCTGCCAGACCTGCTGAGTTTCTCCAGTGTCCACAGTTCATTGTTTTATTTTAGCGTTTAACTCGCTGCTGCATCTCTTCTGGGTATGCCCACTTTGAAGACGTTCTGCTCCTCTCGCTGAAAGGATTTCTGTTGTAATCTTCCTTCTCGTTCTCCTTCGTTACTTGCATTTTCTCTCCTAGTATTTGACAAAGTATTTGCCAAAACCAATTTCCACAGCCACATCTCATTCCTCAGTCACTGCCTCTGGCTCAGACCCAACTCACGTGGATTCTGACTGAGATTTCATCCTTTGCATTTTGAATCCACACAGGGTCCACAGGTATCTCGTGATGTTCGTCGTTCCTGAGATAGCTGTTCTCTCTGCATCCTGAAATCCACACTCAGTGTCAAACGTTGCCATGTTCACACTCTCAACCTCTCACTGCATTACAGCGCCTCACACTGGCTCAGAGCTGCAGTGGTCCCACTTCCACTTCATCCTCCAGTTCATTCGACGTGCTAACAAGAAACCTTTTCTCTTCCATTCGGTCATGAAGGAAGTCAAGACGTGATGACTCAGAGATACCCACCGCCCTGCTCCCTTCCCCTTCCCTCTGATTCCATCCCGTCTCCCAAACCCACCTCCTGTTATGTAATCACTATCCCTCCTGATCTTCCGCTGCCTGATGCTGAACGTTCTGTACTCAGCAAAGGTCTGTTTTATCCATTTGCAGCCCCCGACTCAAGGAATTTCGGGCATGACATGACGTTGAACTCTTCGTCCTTTGCCTTCACCTCTGTGCCCATTTCTCTGAACAGGAGTCATCTCCCTGTCCCATAGACCCCTTCACCCAACTCCAATACTCTCCCTACACCTGGACTCCTCCGCCTGGCCTTTTATCTGCACTTGATCTGTTCATCGAGAAATGTCGATGTGTCACTGGTCGTCACAATTTCTCTGCTCCCTTCTCTCCCCCGCTGCCTCCCACCCCCGCCACCCGCCTCCCCCCACCCCCTCCCACCCTCGCCACCCATTCCAACCTGTTTCTTCAGGTGAGGAGTCCTCACTACTGAGGTTGACAGGGTCCCATCTCCCACACATCATCCCTCGTCACTTCCCCCCACCCCACTTCATTTTTGCGAATATTTATACATATAAAGATAGTTTTTATGTGTAAAGGCCTTTCATTAACAGGGGGATTGAGTTTAAGAACACGAGGTTCTGCTGCAGCTCTATAAAGCCCTGGTTAGATCACCCTTGGAATATTGTGTTCAGTTCTGGTCTCCTCATTATGGGAAGGATGTGGAAGCTTTAGAGAGGGGGCAGAGGAGATTTACCAGGATACTGCCTGGACTGGAGGGCATGTCTTATGAAGAAAAGTTGAGGGAGCTAGGGCTTTCTCATTGGAACAAAGAAGGATGAGAGGTGACTTCACAGAAATGTACAAGGTGATGAGAAGCATAGATAGAGTGGATGGACTTTTTTCCCAGGATGGAAATGTCTATCACGAGGGGAGATAATTTTAAGGTGATTGGAGGAAGGTTTCGGGGAGATGTTAGAGGTAGGTTCTTTACACATTTATAATGTGGAATTTAATTTCCTGAGGTTGTTTTGCTTTGTAAATGCAAGCAATTTTCTTTATTTTCCTTGCTTCTCAATAATTTACATGTTTTTTTTTAACTTAGTATATACTAAGTTATCATGTGGGTGCATGGAATGCACTGCCAGCAGTGGGAATAGAGTCAGATACATTAAGGACATTTAAGTGATTCTTGGATAAGCACAAGGATGCTAGTAAAATGAAGGGTATGTTGGTGAGTTTGATCTTAGAGTAGGATAAAAGGTCAGCACAACATTGAAGGCTGAAGAGCCTGTACTGTGCCAGACTCTTCTATGTTCCAAAGTATATTTTTGAAATTTAAAAAAAAATCTAGGAATGCTGGGTGGAGATTTTGATAGCGAGGATCCCTGACAATGCTGCACTCCCTCAGTACTGTACTGACCTGCTGCCCTACATTACATTGTCTGGAATGGAGATTAAACCCACAAACCCGAGAGCAATTCTGCATTAAGCTGACTTGCCACATCCTGCAACTACTGTTCCTGAAAAAATCAAGTTGTACGAGAAAACGTGAACACTGAGATACATGATGCATCTTTCATTGAGGTCAAAACTGACTGTTAGACACAGGTACAAGGGTTTACTACACGGCAAGAAGATTGCATAGCATTTTATAACATACAAAAAATTAATAGGAGAAACTAATAATGGTGTAAATGATCACTAATCTTAATAAAGAGATCAGGTAACCCCTTCTTTGAAATATAATGTTTCAAGCAGTCTATGATCGGGTGGTGTTTCAGTGTCAATAGTGCCCTCTATTGGACTGTGACACTCTGTGCTTAGAGTCACAGAGACGTACAGCATGGAAACAGACTCTAGATCCAATTCATCCATGCAGACCAGATATCCTAATCTAATTTAGACCCATTTGCCAACATTGGCTCATATCTCTCTAAACCCTTCTATTTCATATACCCATCCAGATGTCTTTTAAATGTTGTAGTAGTATCAGCCGTCACCACTTCCTCTGGCAGCTCATTCCATACATGCACCACCCTCTGTGTGAAAAGAAATTGCCCCTTTTATCCCTTTCCCCTCTCACCCTAAATCCTGCATGTTGCAGATTCAAAGTCTCTCTTGTACCTTAAGTGCAGGACCTAGAACAGATTGCAGTAAAACAGGCCATCCTGCCCTGCAGATTTATGTTCAACATGTAACTCCATCTCTCGGCTTCTGTGAAGAAGGGTCACTGGACTCAAAACATTAATTGTGTTTCTCTCTCCACAGATACTGCCAGACCTGCTGAGTTTCTCTAGCAAATTTCTGTTTTTTTCATTTCAGCATCCACGGTTCTGTGTGTGATTATAGCCTCTCCACCACAGATTTGCAGTATCTTTCTTCCTTCCTCCCCCTTGTCTTTATCCTGCTTCCTCTTGAAGGCAGTCATACTGTAACCTTCGTCAACTCCTTGTGATAGTAAGGTCTATCCACTCTTTGGGTGAAAATATTTATCTTGAATTTTTTTAAACATTTAACACTACAGGTAGTTCTCCAATAACTCTGTAGCTGTGTTCCATTGAAACCTTGCTTAATAGAAAATCGCTTCACATAAATAATGGGGCCTATTGGAAAGGTGGGATTTCACTTACGATCGCTCAAAAATCACCCAAAAGTCTAACTTGAAGTATAGCACAGTCTGAATGAAGGTTAAAATGATATTTATTAATAAAAGTAAATTTAGCACAGTACTTTTGAAGAATGTAAGAAAGCTGCTCTCTGTACAGTATCGCTGCTCTCTCGGCAACTGACATCATGTACCTGCAAAGCAAAGTGTGCAAACCGATCTCTGCTGGATTCACTCGATGGCCAACTCTAAGTGCTCTTGAAAATACTGATCTCGAATTCTTCAGCGACATTATAGTCAAATCGTGCTGCCAAAACAAGCTGTATGTGAGAACTACCTGCATTTTTCTCATCAACCTCTTAAGAAATTTATTCCACACCTATGGAGCAGGTGAGACTTGAACCCACACTTTCTGGTCCAGGGGTAGAGACACTGTGTCACAAAAGGGCCTTTCTGATCCTTTTTGTTTTTTATTATTTAACCTAATTTTTTTTCTAATCAACCTGTTTGGAGATTTATTACACATCTCTGGAGCGGATGAGATTTCAACCCAGACCTCCTAGTCCAAGGGCAAGGACACTATCACTACACCACAAATTTATTAGCAACTAGCTCGAATTTTATTTGGATGTAACTATCTCACAGCATGACTCCATTATTTAGACTACGTCATCCAAAGCTGTGCAGGTCAGGTGAATTGGCTGTGCTAAATTGCCCATAGTGTTAGGTGCATTAGTCAGGGGTAAATATTGAGGAATGGGTCTGGGTGGGTTACTCTTCAGACGGTCGGTGTGGACTTGATGGGCTGAAGGGCCTGTTTCCATACTGTAGGGAATCTAATCTAATCTAATCTTCTGTACATCTATCCAATCCTACATTTCTAAAGATCTCTAAAAGGTTTCCCTCTAAATTTGTCCTTTCTAAGCAAACCATGATCCAGCCTTCCACTTTTCCTGATAATCAATCACTCAGCTCTGATCTTGAACGGGTTAATGTCAATGCTTTTCATATGATTCGCACAGGTTCACAAATGAGAACAGGAGAGCAGGATTGTAAAACAGAGATTGCAGGAATGACTTGGGTGTGTTGAGCAGAGATTTATAAGGGTTGAATTCATTATCATGGTGATTGAAGTTTGCAACATGTGGAGAACAAATGAGACCCAACGAGAAGAAAAACACAAGGGAAGGGGTGGAGCAGATTCTCTGAAAACTTGCCTTTAATGCTGCCACTCTGACAGCATTGCTGAGCAGCCCGAGTCAGTATAGAAATTACAGGGATACTGGCTCTTCAAGATGATTGATGTCATGTGTGATGTGAAGTTGCCTGGGATGGACAAGGTCAGGAGTCACACGACACCAGGTTATAGTCCAACAGGTTTATTTGAAATCACAAGCTTTCGGAGTGCTGCCCCTTCATCAGGTGGAGTGAAGAGAAGCATACAGGCACAGCATTTATAGACAGAGAGATCAAAAGATGGTACAAATGGTGTGAGTGGAGTGTTGACAGGCTGGATCTCTGCAAGTGATCAACAGTGTCAGATGGTGTGAATAAAGCATCAACAGCTGAATTTCAAGTGAAGGGATGACCTATTATTTGATTAATTGAGGCAGAGAGATAATTACAAAAGAAATAAAAATAAGATGGCGCTGGAAACAAACCAAATGGCTGGAATAACATGATAGATGTAAAAGTTGCTTGCGGAGGGTCGAACCAAAGTAACGAGTAATCCAAAACTGTACAAACTAATTGAGGTAGAGAGATCATAACAGGTTATTCAGACGATGGTGTCAAAACAGGATAGTAAGGAAGATTTACAGATACAGAACAGGATGGTGCAACATGTAGTGCTGGTGTTATCACAGGCCACTCAAAGCAAAGGACATACAGTATTATTGTTGGACCATGAGACTAGAGATCCAACTAATGCTCTGGGGATCTAAGTTTGAACCCTACCATGTCAGATGATGAAATTTGATTTCAATCATAATTCGGACATTAAAGTCTAATAATGGCTGCCAGGCTGTTTTCAATTGTGAGGAAAGACTCATCTGGTTCCCTGACTGCATTTAGGGAAGGAGATCTGCCATCTTTACCTGGTCTGTCCTAATTGTGATCTAAAGAGCCATAGCAATAAGGTTTCAAGTTTCACAACATCTTAACTGGGTAATTAGGGATGGGCAATAAATGCTGGCCTAGCCAGTGACATTCATGTCATAGAGTCATAGACATGTACAGCATGAAAACAGACCCTTTCGTCCAACCCGTCCTTGCTGACCAGATATCCTAACCCAATCTAGTCCCACCTGCCAGCACCCGGCCCATATCCTTCCAAACCCTTCCTACTCATATACTCATCCAAATACCTTTTAAATATTGCAATTGTAGTAGCCTCCACCACTTCCTCTGGCAGCTCATTCCATACATGCACCATGTGAAAATGTTGCCCCTTAGGTCTCTTTTATATCTTTCCTCTCTCACCCTAAACCTATACCCTCTAGTTCTGGACTCCCCCACCCCAGGGAAAAGACTTTGTCTATTTATCCTATTCATGCCCCTCATAATTTTATAAACCTCTATAAGATCACCCCTCAACCTCAGATACTCTAGAAAAAACAGCCCCAACCTATTCAACCTCTCCCTGTAGCTCAAATCCTCCAACCCTGGCAACATCCTTGTAATTATTTTCTGAACCCTTTCAAGTTTCACAACATCTTTCCGATAGGAAGGAGACCAGAATTGCGCGCAATATTCCAACAGTGGCCTAACCAATGTCATGTACAGCCGCAACATGACCTCCCAACTCCTGTACTCAATGCTCTGACCAATAAAGGAAAACATACGACTCCACTTTCAAGGAGCTATGAACCTGCACTCCAAGGTCTCTTTGTTCAGCAACACTCCCTAGGACCTTACCATTAATTGTATAAGTCCTGGTAAGGTTTGCTTTCCCAAAATGCAGCACCTCGCATTTATCTGAATTAAACTCCTTCTGACACTTTTCAGCCCATTGGCCCATCTGATCAAGAACCCATAGTAATCTGTGGTGACCTTCTTCGCTGTCCATTACACCTTGGTGTCATCTGCAAACTTACTAAATATACCCCTTATGTTCACATGCAAATCATTTATATAAATAATGAAAAGTAGTGGACGCAGCACCAATCCTCGTGGCACTCCACTGGTCACAGGCCTCCAGTCTGAACAACAATCCTCCACCACCACCCTCTGTCTTCTACCTTTGAGCTAGTTCTGTATCCAAATGGCTAGTTCTCCCCGTATTCCATGAGATTAAACTTTGCTAACCAGTCTCCCATGGGGAACCTTGTTGAATGCCTTACTGAAGAGGAGAAAGTGAGGACTGCAGATGCTGGAGATCAGAGCTGAAAATGTGTTGCTGGAAAAGCGCAGCAGGTCAGGCAGCATCCAAGGAACAGGAGATTCGACATTTCGGGCATAAGCCCTTCTTCAGGAATGAGGAAAGTGTGTCCAGCAGGCTAAGATAAAAGGTAGAGAGGAGGGACTTGGGGGAGGGGCGTTGGAGATGCGATAGAGATCCTATCGCATCTCCAACACCCCTCCTCCAAGTCCCTCCTCCCTACCCTTTATCTTAGCCTGCTGGACACACTTTCCTCATTCCTGAAGAAGAGTTTATGCCCGAAACGTCGAATCTCCTGTTCCTTGGATGCTGCCTGACCTGCTGCGCTTTTCCAGCAACACATTTTCAGCGAATGCCTTACTGAAGTCCATATAGATCACATCTACCACTCTGCCCTCAACAATCCTCTTTGTTACTTCTTCAAAAAACTCAATTAAGTTTGTGAGAGATGATTTCCCACGCACAAAGCCATGCTGCCTATCTCTAATCAGTCCTTGCCTTTCCAAATACATATACTTCCTGTCCCTCAGGATTCCTTCCAACAACTTGCCCACCAAGTTGGGGCAGCACAGTAGCTCACCGGTTAGCACTGCTGCCTCACAGCAGGTTCGATTCCAGCTTTGGGCGACTGTCTGTGTGGAGTTTGTACATTGTCCCTGTGTCTGCATGGGTTTCCTCCAGGTGCTCCGGTTTCCTCCCACAGTCCAAAGATGTGCAGGTTAGGTAAATTGGCCATAGTAAATTGCCCCGTAGTATTAGGTGCATTAGTCAGAGGGAAAGGGGTCTGGGTGGGTTACTCTTCGGAGGGTTGGTGTGGACATGTTGGGCCAAAGGGCCTGTTTCCACACTGTAATCTAATCAAATCACCACCGATGTCAGGCTGACTGATCTATAGTTCCCTGGCTTGTCCTTTACCAGCTTTTTTAAACAGTGGCACCACTTTAGCCAACCTCAGTCTTTCAGCACCTCACCTGTAACTATCGATCATACAAATATCTCATCAAGTGGCCCAGGAATGACTTCCCTAGCTTCCCACAGAGTTCTAGCGTATACCTGATCAGTTCCTGAGGAATTATCCACTTTTATGTGTTTCAAAACATCCAGCACTTCCTCCCCTGTAATATGGGCATTTTTCAAGATGTCACCATCTATTTCCCTACATTCTATATCTTTCACATCCTTTTCCACAGTAAATACTGATGAAAAATACTTGCTTAACATCTCCCCCAATCCTGCGGCTCCACACAAAGGCCGCCTTGCTGACCTTTGAGGGGCCCTATTCTCTCCCTGGTTACCCTTTTGCCCTTAATGTATTTGTAAAAACCCTTTGGATTCTCCTTAAATTTATTTGCCAAAGCTATCTCATGTCCCCTTTTTGACCTCCTGATTTCCCTCTTAAGTAAACTCCCACTGCCTTTATATTCTTCTAAGGATTCACTCGACCTACCTTATCTATACCTGACATATGCTTCCTTCTTTTTCTTAACCAAACCCTATTTCTTTAATCATCCAGTATTTCCTACACCTACCGGCCTTTCCTTTCTCCCTGACAGGAATCCCGTGAATGATTTTTTAAAAAGCAATTGCAAAGACCTCACCTTGACCTGTACTGTTTGGATGGATGATTTCCCAGTTGGATATCCCAAAATCAGCACTTAGGTTATCCAACTGGACAGAGTCTAACAATAAGTGATTTTAACAAAGATCAATGCAGAGATAAAACCATAAATACTGTGGGTGCTCAGTCAGAAAGGTTCAATCAGTAATTTCATGGTCACCATTACTAATACAGCTTTAGATTCCAGAATCATTTAATTAACTGATCATTTAACTAATTTTGCAGCTGCCATGATGGAATTTGAGCTCTGGATTATTAATCTAGTGACACAAGCTTTATGCCACCATACGTGGTGAGGCCATTTCTCTGGTACACTGAACAATGGGGCTTTGTAATACATTTTATGGATTAATATCTATACATGTTATATACATATATATTATTTATATATGTATAAACAAACTGAATGGAGCTTAAAAGCTCAAAGTATCAAAATCATTTAATTCTGTCAGGGTTGACCAACTGAGTACTGATCTTGCATAGATAATGATAACATAAAGCAGAAGCAATAGGTGGAATCATATTCTCCACTTTCCTTTGATAGTCATTCAAATATGATTTTTTTATTTTCAGTCATCCCACCAATTACACAAATTACACCAATTACACCGAGCATCAACCACTATTTTACTCACCAGTAACCTTCATCTTGCTCTTGAGACAGCCATTAGCAATTCAGAATAATTGCCGCTATCTCGACTTCATTCAGCCCCATCAGTGAGCTGCAAATTTGCAACAATTCCTGGTGTCAATGGGTGAACTTGAAATTGGCTGCTTTCCAAGTTCCAGACTTCATGGAGGTTTCACAAAACATGAATCATATTTCGGAGCTTGGGTCATGAAAAGATGTAGCTGATCATAACATTGTCCATATGCAGGAATCTGACTCAATCCAGTTAAACATTTGCACTGTATTGATTCTCAATAGACTAATACATTAACACGTTTCACATTTACAGAATTCCAATAGACGAACCATATATTACTGCAAATATTTCCAGAGGGACCAACTATTTTGCAATGATTAGGCTTCCGAGCTCCTATTATATTGACATTCATTCAATCAAACTTCTGTTTATGTTCTCCTACAGCACAGATTCCCAATCCAAGCAGGCTGCTGGAAGGTTTTAACACAGAAATTTGATGATTCCCAATTATACTGTCTCTTAATTACCAAGCACACAAAACATTAGAATTTCTGGACACAGTAGACATTATTCAGTTAATCAGGCCTGTTCAGCTTTCTGATTAATACCATCCTGAAAATGTGTTGCTGGTCAAAGCACAGCAGGCCAGGCAGCATCTCAGGAATAAGGAATTCGACGTTTCGAGCATAAGCCCTTCATCAGGAATGAGAGAGAGTAGCCAAGCAGGCTAAGATAAAAGGTAGGGAGGAGGGACTTGGGGGAGGGGCGATGGAGGTGGGATAGGTGGAAGGAGGTCAAGGTGAGGGTGATAGGCCGGAGTGGGGTGGGGGCGGAGAGGTCAGGAAGGAGATTGCAGGTTAGGAGGGCGGTGCTGAGTTGAGGGAACCGACTGAGACAAGGTTGGGGGAGGGGAAATGAGGAAACTGGAGAAATCTGAATTCATACCTTGTGGTTGGAGGGTTCCCAGGCGGAAGATGAGGCGCTCCTCCTCCAGCCGTCGTGTTGTTAGGTTCTGCCGGTGGAGGAGTCCAAGGACCTGCATGTCCTCGGTGGAGTGGGAGGGAGAGTTAAAGTGTTGAGCCACGGGGTGGTTGGGTTGATTGGTCCGGGCGGCCCAGAGGTGTTCTCTGAAGCGTTCCGCAAGTAAGCGGCCTGTCTCCCCAATGTAGAGGAGGCCACATCGGGTGCAGCGGATGCAATAGATGATGTGTGTGGAGGTACAGGTGAACTTGTGGCGGATATGGAAGGATCCCTTGGGGCCTTGGAGGGAAGTGAGTGTGGAGGTGTGGGTGCAAGTTTTACATTTCCTGCATGTTCCCCATAGTCCTCAATCTTTTTCCTCTTTGCACATTCATGCAATTCCCTTCGAAAGTTCCCTGTTCCAGGTTCCAGATCGTAGCAACTCACGGTGATAAATAATTCCTCAATCTCCCACTATTCTTTCACCAATTACCTTAAACACATGAAACTGACCACAGTCACAGGTGGCTCTCTCCTTAGAGAGAGGTCTCTGTTGCTGAGTTTAACTCAAGGGTCACCACACCTCAAGCAGGGGGTGACGTGGAGAAGCAGTAGCTGGTATGGGAATTCAACCCAAGTTCATGGTGCCACTGTGCATTGCAAACCAGCCTCTCATTCAATGGAAATGACTCATATAGATGACTTTTGACCCCAGTGTTAGTGCAAACAGCTTGTTCATGTACGATATCTACAGCTTTCCTGAATTTGATGTCTCAATTAAATGTTTCATTGACTTTCTGCTCTTTGTGGAACAACGCAGCATCTCTATTTTCTCAACAGAACCAAAGTCCCTCCCTCATCTCTAGGCTTCATTCAATTAAAACCTCTCTGCATTTAATCAATCTCGTCATGTTTGGAGTCACAGAGTCATAGAGATGTACAGCAAGGAAACAGACCCTCTGAACCCTTCCTGTTCATATACCCATCCAGATGCCTTTTAAATGGGCGGCACGGTGGCACAGTGGTTAGCACTGCTGCCTCACAGCGCCAGAGACCTGGGTTCAATTCCCGCCTCAGGCGACTGACTGTGTGGAGTTTGCATGTTTTCCCCGTGTCTGCGTGGGTTTCCTCCGGGTGCTCCGGTTTCCTCCCACTGTCCAAAGATGTGCAGGTCAGGTGAATTGGCCATGCTAAATTGCCCGTAGTGTTAGGTAAAGGGGTAAATTAGGTGTATGGGTGGGTTTCGCTTCGGCGGGTCGGTGTGGACTTGTTGGGCTGAAGGGCCTGTTTCCACACTGTAAGTAATCTAATCTAATCTAAATGTTGCAAGTGTACCAACCTCCACCACTTCCTCTGGCAGCTCATTCCATACACACGCCACCCTCTGCGTGAAAAGGTGCCCCTTAGGTCCCTTTTAAATCTTTCCCCTTTCATCCTAAACACCCTCTAGTTCTGGAACCCCCCTCCCCACAGAGAAGAGACTTTGTCTATTTATCCTATCCATGCCTCTTATGATTCTAATGTTTCTTCTAATGGAACTACCGTGTTGCATTTCCTCAAGTCTTTAACAAGCTCACTAGACATTTTTATAATCTCACTACAGTAAATGTCTAAGATTTAGATGTATAGTGGAGAGAAAACCTTTTCATAAGTCACAAGAAATATCTGATAGCAAGACTGCATGAGCTAAGTTCTTGCCCTTTCTTAATAAGTGGACCTTTTATTTTAGATTGTCTAGGTATCTAGTACAGCTGAAAATGTGTTGCTGGTCAAAGCACAGCAGGCCAGACAGCATCTCAGGAATAGGGAATTCGACGTTTCGAGCATAAGCCCTTCATCAGGAATGAGAGAGAGTAGCCAGGCAGGCTAAGATAAAAGGTAGGGAGGAGGGACTTGGGGGAGGGGCGATGGAGGTGGGATAGGTGGAAGGAGGTCAAGGTGAGGGTGATAGGCCGGAGTGGGGTGGGGGCGGAGAGGTCAGGAAGGAGATTGCAGGTTAGGAGGGCGGTGCTGAGTTGAGGGAACCGACTGAGACAAGGTGGGGGGAGGGGAAATGAGGAAACTGGAGAAATCTGAATTCATCCCTTGTGGTTGGAGGGTTCCCAGGCGGAAGATGAGGCGCTCCTCCTCCAGCCGTCGTGTTGTTATGTTCTGCCGGTGGAGGAGTCCAAGGACCTGCATGTCCTCGGTGGAGTGGGAGGGAGAGTTAAAGTGTTGAGCCACGGGGTGGTTGGGTTGGTTGGTCCGGGCGGCCCAGAGGTGTTCTCTGAAGCGTTCCGCAAGTAAGCGGCCTGTCTCCCCAATATAGAGGAGGCCACATCGGGTGCAGCGGATGCAATAGATGATGTGTGTGGAGGTACAGGTGAACTTGTGGTGGATATGGAAGGATCCCTTGGGGCCTTGGAGGGAAGTGAGTGTGGAGGTGTGGGCGCAAGTTTTACATTTCCTGCAGTTGCAGGGGAAAGTGCCGGGGGTAGAGGTTGGGTTGGAGGGGGGTGTGGATCTGACGAGGGAGTCACGAAGGGAGTGGTCCTTGTGGAACGCTGATAGGGGAGGGGAGGGAAATATATCCTTGGTGGTGGGGTCCATTTGGAGGTGGCAGAAATGACGGCGGATGATACGTTGTATACGGAGGTTGGTGGGGTGGTAGGTGAGAACCAGTGGGGTTCTGTCTTGGTGGCGGTTGGAGGAGCGGGGCTCAAGGGTGGAGGAGCAGGAAGTGCAGGAGATGCGGTGGAGGGCGGTTGGAGGAGCGGGGCTCTAGTACACACTAGGTATCTAGTACACACAAACCTATTACAAAACCTGAAGATTTTCAGCTTTAGCTTCTAAGAATCCACATAGGTAAAATATTGCTCCACCTCATATGCAACATTCTGTACTCTTACAGACATTCACCACTTGCTAGGTTCAATCAGCTTAAGAGCAAATTGAAGAACGGCAGAGAATCAGGACCCAAAGAAGATATTATGAGTCAGGGACATTAGCAGCTAATTATACACAGCTCTCCCAATGTGACCAAACTCATCGCTCTTTGCCTGACTGTGGAGAAATCGTAATCATGCAAAGATTGAGATATTGAGTTGAAAAGGGACTAGAAATAAGTTTGCACAAAAGCTGAACCCACAAAGAGGTGTAACATCCCATTCCCTCCATCTCCGGTAGCAGGTTAAAGAACTTTGACTTTGTGGACTGGTGAGGTTTTCAGTGGAAGAATCATCCTTGTGGCAGCCCGTTCTCTCTCAGTAGCTCTGAAGGTTCAAAATATTTTTGAACCTTCCTTGGAAAGATATAATGACATCTGCCCAATCACTGCAGCAAATTTCGACCTCTCCACCTCTTGATGTTGCCTAGCCTGCTGTCTTCTTCCAGCTACCTGTCTGTCTACTTTGAATCCCTGCAGTAAGGCAATCAATGCTCCAACATTCCCCGCCACCCCCCCCTCAAGTAAGCCTTTCAGCCAACCTCCATCCCCATCAGAGACACCCTCACCCCAGATTCACCAGCTAGAGGAACATCAAATTCCCTATCCTCCCTGACAGATTCCCTCACTAATAATCTCCGTCTCACTTTCCACGCTTCACTCAACATGATCCCAGAATCCCAGAAGTCTTTCCTAGTTTCTCAATATATGTTTTTTTTTAGTAACTGTGCACAGGAAGGGAGCTATATTTATTCTGATTTAATATTTCAACCTTTTTGGCCTGAGAACCTGTTCCAAGCAATATATGTGTTTGATTTGGATTTTATTGTCAAGTGCATTTCATAGTAAGAATGCAATAAAATACAGCAAAAAGCTTTCATTTGTTGTCAGAAAATGGTGCAGTTTTGAATAATTTAAAAAGATAGAGCTGGAAGAGAGTCCATCGGTCCTGAGTCAGCTCATCACCGTCCATGACAGCTATACCACTCTCCACCCCCCCACCACTTCACCGCCGTCTACACCAGAACCAATCAACATCGAAATCTTTGAAACCATACCTTGATATCCAGTTATATGAGACTTATTAATAAAGTGCAGGAGGCAGAAGTTTAGAAGTCAGAGAAAGGTCCTTTAGCTCTTTAAATATTGCAGTCAATTAACCTGGAACTGCAAAATATTACGACAAATAAGGGATACAATTTTTTGTCTAAACACAGTTGGAAAGGTAGGACGATCAATTAAAGCAATCGTAAAAATCTCTCATAATATTACTCTCAGCTACACTTAATAGTAGGTAATATTAGATGAACATCAAATCAGTGTTCCACCCAATCTAGTGAGTCTCATGTCTGTAGAGTCAAGTAAAAATGAGACCCCGCTCCCTCAAATAAATCAAAATAACTGAAAGCCTGTAGCCTCATCTTGTGTTTGGAGTTGAGCTTAGCTGCTTCTTTATCTTCAACTTCAAAGTCGGTCCACAATCTAAACAGCGTAAATCAGGAGTGTGGTGGAACACTCTCCACTTGCCTGGATGAATACAGCTCCAATAACATTCAAAATGTGACACTATCCAGGACTAAGCAGCCTATTTGATTGGCACCACATCCACAAATATCCGCTCCACCCACCACCGATGCTTTGTAACAATAGAGCGTACTGTATGTAAGATGCACAGCAGCAAATCACCAAACCTCCTCATAAAGCACCTTCCAAACCCATAACCACTTCCATCTAGAAGGACAAGGGCAACAGATACATGGGAACACCACCTCAACATCCCCTCCAAGCCATTCACCATTCCGATATGGAACTATATCATCACTCCTTCACTGTTGCTTGGTCCTAATGGGATTGTGGGTCCACCTACACCAGATGCACTGTGGCTCCTCACCACCTTGTCAAGGGGTAATTATTGATGGGCAATGAATGCTGGCTTAGCCAATAATATTCATACCCCATAGATGACTTCTAAAAATTATTCAAAGTAGGATTAGCACATTTCTTTTCACTTTATAATTCACTTCCACCTATTCATCTTATTTCTAAATATTCTAATGGAAAACATTAACCCATGTTGAGCACAATCAGATCAGGGTTATCTGTATGAATTGCTCTAGGAACTGTGGCTTAGAAATTTTGGAAATTTGGATAATAGTGACTTAGTATTATTGTCACCAGTAAGTATAGAACCATTTGGCCCATCACGTCCACACTGCTTCCCCAAAGAGCAACATATGGACCCCCCCACCAACCCAATCCATGTAGCCTCACCTTTCCCATGGCTAACCTACCTAATGTACATATCCCTGGACTCTATGGGCAGTTTAGCCTGGCGTAGAAACCCATGCAGACCCCCACAGAAAGAATGTGCAAACTCCACACAGACAGTCGCATGAGGCTGGAATCGAACCCGGATCCCTGGCACTGTGAGGCTGCAGTGCTAACCACTGAGCCACAATACTATAAAGCAGGTAACCTTCCCTAACCTACCCTCAAGGAACAGATTTACTAAATAAGTAACATTTTGGGCTCGCAAATCACACATACAACTCAAATAAACTATTTTGGTTGAATTGAATTCACCAGTTTCCTCATCTCCCCCCCCCCACCCCACCTCATCCTACATACAACCCTCCAGCTCAGCACCGCCCTCTTGACCTATCTTCCTTCCCACCTATCCATTCCACCATCCCCTCTGGCCTATTACCATTACCCCCATCTGGATCTACCTATTGCCTTCCTAGATACCTTCCCCCCCAGCCCACCCCTACCCTCCTATTTATCTCTCAGCACCACCCCCACCACCCAACTCCATTCCTGAATAAGGGTTTATGCCCGTAACATCAATTCTCCTGCTCCATGGCTGCTGCCTGACCTGCTGTGCTTTTCCAGCAACCCACTTTTGACCTTGAATTGAAAGGATCCTGGTTTGAACTAATAATTATTTTCTAATTGTGACACGGAGGACAGTGAGACTGTGGAACTTGCTACCATAGGGTGCGGTTGAGGTGAATAGCATAAATACACTTAAGGGAAAGCTGGATAAACACATGATAGAAATAGGAATAGAAAGAGTTAACTGACAGTGTGAGATGGAGTATGGGAAGTGGTCTTTCAGAAGCATAAACGTCAGAGTCAACCAACTGAGTGAAAGCACTATTTCTGTCATGTAATTTCAGCATAACACCAATGTTCCCAACTCCAGCCCCGTACAGGTGTTCCCCATGAGTCAGCTTTTGCAAAAGAATCCAACAAATTTGCATAACAACCCAGCAGCTGCCTGAGGTTATTAAGTGGGGGTATTAAGTGATGTGGGTCAAAGGCAGGTATATGGAGTTAAGCCACAGATCAGCCATGATCTCATTGAATGGCCTACTCTTGATGCTATGTCCCAAACAGGGTGGACTCAACTGATTAACCACTGCCCAGTGTGGAAACAAGTTGTAACAAGATTGGGATTAGAAAGGTAATTGAGGTCCATCTGGTTGGCACTAGGCATGCAGCCAATTTGAGGAATTAAGGTGAATGTAGGGGGCCCTTTAACACCAGTGACAGTATTTTACTGATGTCAGGGATGACCCCTCAATGCAGAGTCAACCAGGTTGATCCTGCAGATTGGTCAGCGATGGGGCTGACAGTTTGTTCATTACGTGGTCAGACAGGTTAAGTAGGCACCAGCCTTGGCTCAGTGGTGGCGCCCTCACCTTGGAGTCACATGACTACATGTTTGAGCCCCACTTGAGAGATTTGAGCACAAAATCAGACACCGTCAGCACAACAGCAAGGAATGCTATTGTTCCAAAGGAGATATTTGGTAGGGTCTTGAGCAGTGATTGCGTCCCTGAAGGGCTGGGTTCAAGCCCCACCTGCACTAGACATGTGAGCAAATCAAACAGATTGATTTAAAATTATTTTTCAAGGGGTCTCTTATGTTGAAATCCCTCATTTTAACAAGCATGGAGGGTCACAGTGGACCCCAAAACACAAAGCTGCATTGTGGTTTTACAAACGCACCATAGAAAACATTCTATCTGGATTAGCGAGTTTTGAGAAGATTTGTAGCTCAGGTTGAGGTTCTGGATGTAGGTTTGCCCACCGAGCTGGAAGTTTCATTTTCAGACATTTCGTCACCATGCTTGGTAACATCTTCAGTGAGCCTCCAGATGAAGTACTGATGGTATGGCTAAACATGTCAATAGAAAGCGGGCCATGCCACCAGTGCTTCATCTGGAGACTCACTGATGATATTACCTAGTACGATGACGAAACGTCTGAAAATGAGCCTTCCAGCTCAGCGAGCAAACCTACATCCAAATTCTATCTGGGTGCATCATGGCTTGGTGTGGCAACTGCTTTGACCAGGACTATAGAGAGTTGTGTCCATTACGCAAGCCAATCTCCCTTCTATGGATTCCATCTACATTTCTCATTGTCTTGGGGAAGCACCCAACATCATCATTACCTTCTACCCCGGTAACGCTCTCTTCTTGCCACCTCCATCAGGCAAAGGATACAGAAGTTTAAGCACTGTACCAACAGGTTAAAGAACAGTTTCTTCCCCGCTGTTATCAGATGGCTGAATGGACCTCGAATGAATCTTGCTTTGTACTCCTCCTATGCAGATGTAAACTTGTATTCCTCGCCTTGGTATAACAGCCTATAATTTATTTATCCTTGGATGTTATGATCTACTTGTACTACATGCAAAACAAAACTTTTCATTGTACTGAGATACTTGTGACAACAGTAAATCAAATCAAATCAAACGAGTCTTCAACAGAATCAATGCATCATGCTCTGGCTGGAAAAAAAATGCAATGAACTAAATGTATCATTGCCATGTTTGTATGCTTTATTATCATTTTGTGAAAAACGGGCAATTTGAGAGGGTACAGTTCATAAAACAAGTTGGTGCAAGAGGACTAAAGTCCAGATGTCTCTATTTGGTGAAATTAGTAGTCAATGTTCAAGAACTGCAAGACAGTACAAAGTAACACTGCAGTTTACACTTACAAAATTTTCCCACAGGTCAAAAAAACCTTCTCAAAGATCAGAAATATCATTCTGAGGGCTATTTACATATTGCAAATCTTTACTGCTTGGCAGCTGTGCATAGTTAAGAGTATATATACTTCTATATATATTTTTTTAAAAAGAGCAAGTCAGTAACTCTAATAAATATTTGGCATCGCAATTTTCTCGACCTTCAGCTTAGAACCTCAACATACGATACAAGACTAGAAATGGTTAAATCTCTCCAGAGCAAAACAGCCAAATCTTGGTCATCGAGAATGATAAAACATGTTTTTTCGAATGCTTAAGATTGGCATCATGGCGGACTCTTATTTAGCAGGTGTGAACTCACCATCCAGTTGGTACATGAGATCATCCTTCATTTTATTGGGGTCTGACCAGAAAACAATGATTGCAAACTAGGATTCAATGGGTCCAAAATTGAAAGAAACAATGACAATTGCTAAACCCGATGTCAGTTTGCTGCAGAGGTCTGTAAGACAGAAAACTAGTTTCCAGTTAAAAAAGAAAGCAACTGCACAGGGGCGAAAACAGAAAATACTGCAAAAGCTCAGCAGGTCTGGCAGTATCTGTGAAGAGAAATTAGAAAATTCTAGACCTGAAATGTTCACTCTGCTTTCTCTCCACAGATGCTGCCAGACCTGCTGAGCTTTTCCAACAATTTCTGTTTTTGTTTCTGATCTCCAGCAATTCTGTCAGTTTCAATTTTACAGTGGTTTTATCATTTGGGCAATATGTCTGTTAGATTTTGCACCCATAAGATTTTGGACCAAGGAATTTGATAATGGGAAAATTTTAATTTCCAGCACTTTAAACAATCTAGGTACATGCACTGATCTATTTCATTGTGACAGACAGCAGAAACTGGACTTTATTGTTGGCTTAGTTCCACGCAATGTCAATGTGCAGTATATATTCGGAAACACCCAGCTGTGAATGGGAAAGCTGTGATCCGTCTTCCTGGTGCCTGAATAAACATCCAGGTAATGGCAGAACATCTGGAAATCCAGGGAAACAAACAAATGCCCTTCCTCTGCTCATCGCCATTCCAAAGGCAACAGATTGTCTTAATCCTTCACCACACTGAACAGTTGGAAATAAATGCAAGCAACTCACTGGAGGCTCTTCCATCCATCCATTCAGAAAGTTAGCAGCCAAAAGGAATTCCTGCCCAGCTTTCCAGGACATTCCTTCAAGCAAATACTCACTGTATATTTCACCCCTAGACGTGATTCCCATGTCCTTTCATAGTGTGGTGGATAGATACCAATCACTCAACACATTATTTCCACACCCTTCATTCTTTCGCAGCACATGTTGCACTGGGGATTAGGCTATATTAGGCTACAGCAACTAATGGAAAGTGTCTTGGATCCTGCTTAGACTAAGAATGTGTCTTGAATCCTTTCAGAGGCTTTCTTTCCTGCCTTTCATGTACATAAGGACACTCCTCACAATCTGTACCTCACTCCAACACTGACTATATTCATTACAGTGTCATTTTTCTGTTGAACATTTTGCCAATGTTACAGCATAGTTGACTCCCCTTCAGTGAAGACACAAGTTAAGACACTCAGAGCAGCCTATATCTTCAGAAGGGCTTCATTGGCTGGAAAGCACTGTGAGGTAGATACACAGAAAATAGGAGCAGGAGTAGGTCATTCGGCCCTTTGAGCCTGCACCATCATTCAGTATGATTATGACTGATCATGCAATCTCAGTATCCCATTCCCGCTTTCTCTCCATACCCCTTGATGCCTTTGGTCATAAGGGCCATGTCCAGCTCCCTTTTGAATATGTCTAACAAACTGGCCCCAACAGCTTCCTGTGGGGAAGAATTCCACAGGTTCCCAAGTCTGAGTGAAGAAATTCTTCCTCATCTCAGCCTTGAATGGTTTACCCCTTATTCGTGGACTGTGACCCCTTGTTCTGAACTTTCTGAACATCAGGAACATTCTTCCCACCTCCAGCCCATCCAGTCCCATCAGGATTTTCTACGGGCCCCCCTCATTCTTCTAAATTCCAGTGAGTACAAGCCCAGACGGTCTAGTCTTTCCTCACATGTTGGTCCAGCCATCCCGGGAATCAGTCTGGTGAACCTTTGCTGGACTCCCTCAACAATAAGAATGGCCTTTCTCAGACTAAGAGACCAAAACTGCACATACTGCTCAAGGTATGGTCTCACCAAGGCCCTGTATAACTGCAGCATGACGTCCTTACTCCGATACTCAAATCCTCTCACTATGAAGGCCAATATGCCATTAGCTTTCCTCTCTGCATGCCAACCTTCAGCGACTGTTCCACCATGACACTCAACTCTCATTGCACCTCACCTTCTCCAAAACTGCCACCATTCAGAAAATAACCTGCCTTCCCGCTTTTGTGATCAAAGTACATAATCTCACATTTATCCACATTGTACTTGCCAAGTATCTGCCCACTCAGCCAGTCTGTCCAAGTCACTCTGCAGCCTCTTAGCATCCTCCTCCCAGCACACACTGCCACCCAGCTCAGTGCCATCTGCAAATTTGGTGATATGGCCTTCAATTCCTTCATCCAAATTGTTAATGTCGATGGTCAGGAGGAGCCAACAGCATTGTGATTTTATGACTAAACCAGAGACTGTGGACGTGTGTTCAAATCCCGCTGATTAAATAGTGGAATTTGAATTCAATGAAAATAAGGATGATCATGAAATCATGAAGATTCCATCTGGTTCACTAATGCCCTTTAGAGAAGGAAGCAGCTGACTCATCCACGTGACTCCAGACCACAATGTCACTGACTCTTAAATGCCCTCTGGCGATTAGAGATGGGCAATGAATGCTGCCTGGCCAATGATACCCACATCCAATGAACGATTAAAAACGAAATATTAATGTGAGACTTTCTTTCATTCAAATTGAGAAGGTTACGTCAGTAATTTCACCAGACTAGATATTCTAAGCAGATGGGAAACAAGAGGAGAAGATAATTTAACAAAATAGAAAGCACCTAGTTTCAAAATTCATAATTCAAGTTGCATTACAATAGGACAGAAACAACATAAGGGTTACACTATAAGATGGAGCACAGAGTCTGAAGTAACAGACCTGTGGGAACAGGAAGGGTGGGTCGGGGAGGGAATACAAAAAAGGGGAAAAAAAAATATTGCACACATTTTCTGAAGGAGGTTTGGAAATAAAAAGCTTATTCATTATTTGTGAGTTCATTGCTGGTGGAACACTTTTTTGCAGAATTGCATTACGTCTCCAACCTTTGCATGAACCCATCCTTGTCAGTCACGCTGACCACCTCAGAAAGAAAGATAACATAACGCTGGAAAATGAATATGCTGACTGGTCACTGAATCAGGCAACAGGTGAATGGTCCCAATGTCCAGTGATCACCACAGACTCATCAATACTTACACCATGTCTGAACCAATCAAATTGTCACTTTTCATTTAGTTGCCAATGGTCAAACCTATAATAAATTAATAGATACTCCTGCACAAAATCTTCATCTTATTTTACAGCCAACCCCCCCATTAAAACTTAAATCACACTAAGCCTCTGCTTCATTGACAAAAATGAATGTAGATTGAAATGTGGACAACTTACTGTTGGAGACCAGGAGCTGGAAGAACATAAAGCACTCTTTCTTCCCTCACCACATTCCAATTCATGTCAACTCCTGTTGGAGGAGATCATTGTACAGGAATGGTGATACGAGGGCCTCAGGTCTTCCAAAGGATACATGGGTTCCAACAAAAGTTCACTAATCTGAAACAATAACCCTGCTCTTCCCTCCTTCTCTGTAGCTGTGGCCTGACCCACCCAGAGTCCCAGTACATTTTCCCAAGATCTCCATCATCTGCAAGGCCTTGTTTTGTTTTATCTGAGACTTGATCAAAGCTACAGGTCTCGACTGGATTCTTGAACCAAAGGGTGGGAAGGTCCGGCCAGTTAGAAAACAGGACTAAGAAAGAGATGGAAGAGGCCATTCAGCCCCTCAAAGATCAGGGTGGACCTGCTCCAGACCTCATTGCAGCTCCTCGTAGCCTTCAATTTCATGATATTTCACGAATCTATAGTCCTCCTCCTTAAGTATTTTTTAGTACCAGCCTCCACAACTTTTTGGCTTAGAGAATTCCAGACATTCACTGCCATCCGGGAGACGGGAGGTGTATATTTTACAGTGGGGGGGAGTTGGTGGCATAGTGGCAATGTCACAAGACTAGTGAGATTGTCACTGGGCTGGCCATCCCAAATCCCTGGCCAATGATGCGGCCACACTTAGAATATTGTGTTCAGTTCTGGTCGCCCATTACAGGAAGGGTGTGGAAGCATTGGAAAAGGTGCAGAGGAGATTTACCGGGATGTTGTGTGGTCTGGAGGGAAGGTCTTATGAGGAAAGGCCGAGAGACTTGGGTCTGTTCTCATTGGAAAAAAGAAGGCTAAGGGGGGATTTGGTAGAGACATACAAGATGATCAGAGAATTAGAAAGGGAGACAGTGAAAGACTTTTTCCCAGAATGATGATATCAGCTTGTACGAGGTGGCATAACTACAAATTGAGGGGTGATAGATTTAAGACAGATGTCAGCGGCAGGTTCTTTACGCAGAGAGTGGTAAGGGTGTGGAATGCCCTACCTGCTAATGTAGTCAACTCAGCCACATTAGGGAGATTTAAACAATCCTTAGATAAGCATATGGATGATTTTGGGATAGTGTAGGGGGACGAGCTGAGAATGTCAATTTATGTCATCTCCTGCTCAAGGAACTGTACAGGAATAGTGGTATGATAGCCTTAGGCCTTTCAAAGGATACATGGGTTCCAATAAAAGTTCACTGATCTGAAACAATAACCCTGCTCTTCCTGACCCACCCAGAATCCCAGCATATTTTCCCAATGGTGCAACATCGAGGGCCGAAGGACCTGTTCTGCACTGTATTGTTCTATGTTCTAGAGCCAAGAGTTCAAATCCCACCATATCAGACAATGACATTTAAATTCAATAAAATCTAGGATACAGAAGTGGCCTCAGTGATGACTATGCTGACCAAAAGTGATTGTCATAAAAACCCATCTAGTTCACTAACATCCTATCGGAAACAAAACTTGCTGACTTTGCCTGATCAAGGCCTACATGTGACTCCAGACTCACAGCAATGTGGCTGACCCTTAACTGCCCTCTGGGCAAATGGGGATGGACAGGAAATGCTGACCTAGCTAAGAGATGCCCATGTTGCACAGATGAATAGATAGAAAGCAAAAGGAAAGTAAAAAGACATGTAATACAGTGTCAGACCATCTTGAGAGACCTCATTACATCAGTAAGAGAGATTCAACCTTGCTTCATGTACATTATCTATCTAACTGTGTTCATATATCAGTGCTGGTCTGGAAAAACTTTTCCAGAATGTTCCAGCTCACTGCCTCAAATCTCCTCAATTGAAGGAAGGGGGCACACACTCTATACCTGGAGTTGCTGTGTCCCATTCTAGGAACCACAGTTAGGAAGGATCCTTAGTGTTGAGCACCACAGATTTACTAGAATGATACTGGCATCTGACACCCTATATTTAATTCTCCAATGCCCAAGAATGGGTGACAGATGTGATGAATGATGACTAACTTCACCAACTGGATCAAACTCAAATCAATGAAGTAGTCGTTTCTCAACCAGAGGTAGTTTCTAGGTTTGAGAGATCATTATGGAAGGCTAGTCTCCAGGGGACCCAATCAGGAGACGAGGAACAGGGCAGATGGAGGCAAGGACTGGGAACCTGGTGACTAGCCCCCTATCCCCATTCCTGCCTTAGATTAGCCCCAGATTTGGGTAAATTGGAGACCAGGTTTCCCCAGGATAATCCAGCCACTGTTGCCATCTGATGGGAAGGAGGATAATGGGTTGATGGTGAGGTGAGCTCCTGATTGGCAGTTAATTGGCCAATTAAGGGCCTTAATTGCTGGCGAGTCAAGAGAGTTCCCGATGGATCATCTTGACAAGCGCGGAGGTGGTGGGAACAGAGGAGAAAGACAACCTCTACTGCTCTCCTCCACAAACATCTCGCTACCTATGGGGACGGGTAAGTTGCACTCCAATGGTGATTCTGGGTGAATCTGTTCTCCCTGGAATTGAATAGATTAAGGGGCGATTTGCTCAGATTTTTCGAGCTGTTCAAGGAAAGCAAGAGGGTGGATATAGAAAACTATTTCTGCTGATCGGAGAGTCCAGAAGGAGGGGGGAGTCATTCAAATTGAGAACCAGACCTTTCCGGAAGTCTGGCAGAGTGGTAGATGGCTGGAATTCTTTTTTGCAAAAAGTAAATTGTGCTATACTGATTGTAAAATTTCAATCTGGGATTTAAAGCTTTTTTTTGTTAGTCCAAGTTATGAAGGGAAACTGGCGTGGATAGGTAGATTGAGTAAATCGCAAATCAGCCACAATCTCAGGGATTCATGCAAAGAGGCTCAGCTCAGGGATAACTGGCCTCTTCCTATAGGTTTTAGATTCCAACTCAGGAGCCAGGGAAAGTGTGAGGCCCACAAGATACTTCAGCAAATCAGTTTGTGTCTTCAAAAAGAGATGAAGCCAACAGATTACAAAAGCAGGAAAGAGGAGGAGATTCTCGGAGCTGGTCCTCAAATGTGTGTGTGTCTGGGTGTGGTGTGTCAGGTGTGTGGCGTGTGATGTGTCTGTGTGTATATGTGCGCATGTATGTGTGTGGCATGTGGTGTGTGCGTGTGTGTGTCTGTGTGTGTGTGTATGTGTGCCTGTGTGTGGCATGTGGTGTGTCTGTGTGTGTGTATGTGTGTGTATGTGTCTGTGTGTGCCTGTGTGTGGAGTGTGTGTGTGTGTGTGTGGAGTGTCTGTGTGTGTGTGTATAGAAATGTGGCTGTGTGTGTGCCTGTGTGTGTCTGTGAGTGTGCGTGAGTGTGTGTGCGCACGTGTCTGAGAGTGTGTGTGCGTGTCAGATACCGTACAAATTTAGGCAAAGAGTTTTAAATTGGTGGCAATTTTGAAAAATGCCCCCAAAACTGGAGTGTCTAAACATTGATCTTTCCTCAGTACTCGTACTTAATCAAATAGGCCTGATATGGAGTGCAAATATCCAAATTCCACTTCCCATCGAGAAACTGTTGGATGTAATGATATGCTGATGACACCAGATCAGCCTGAGATATGGAAGGTTCTGTTGAAGTTAGTGCATCCGTAATACTTGTTTTTTTATTTGGTCTCTGAGCAGACTGGGGCCTCCTTCAGTGCTGCCAGGGTTTCTTGTCAACTCCTCTGTGCTCAGAGATGTGTTTGTAGCGGCACTTGTCTCCAAAATGGCAGCCAGTCGTACGCCAAAAGTAGCATTCATCGCCGTCAACCGGGCCTCGACGTTTTGACCTGACAGTGAAACAGCGACAAATGTTTTAAGACTTGAAAAGCGTAGAAGCACAGAAAATAGGTGCAGGAGTAGGCCATTTGGCCCTTCGAACCTGCACCACCATTCAATATGATTGTGGGTGATCATGTAATCTCAGTGTCCCATTCCCACTCTCTCCCCATACCCCTTGATCCCTTTACCCACAAGGGCCAGGTCCAGCTCCCTTTTGAATGTGTCTGACTAACTGGCCCCAACAGCTATCTCTGGGTGAGAATTCCACAGGTTCACAACTCTCTGTGTGAAAACATTCTTCCTTATCTCAGCCCTGAATAGCTTACCCCCTATTGATCCAAGTTCTGAATGTCCCCAACATCAGGAACATTTTTCTCACATCTAGCCTGTCCAGTCCCATCAGGATTTTATACGTTCCTATGAAACTCCCCCCACTTATTCTTCTAAACTCCAGTGAGTACAAGCCCAGTCAATCCAGTCTCTCTTCAGATGTCAGTCCTGCCATCCCAGGAATCAGTCTGTTTTCGTATTTCTCTTCATCCAACTCTAAAATCCAAACCAATCAGCCTAACACAACGATGATGGGCATTGTGTTAAAACTTGTTGAAGTTAAGTACCCCAGATGCCAGATTGTAAAAGTGATATTTTAATTATGAAACATATTCACAGGCTAAGGAATAAATGGGGCTGCACGGTGGCTCAGTGGTTAGCAATGCTGCAACACAGTGCCAGGGACCTGGATTCGATTCCAGCCTGTATGAAGCTTGCACATTCTCTCCGTGTCTGCATGGGTTTGCTCCAGTTTCCTCCCACAATCCAAAGTTGTGCAGGTTAGGTGGATTGGCCAGGCTAAAATTGCCCATAGTGCCCAGGGTAGGGGAATGGGTCTGGGTGGGTTACTCTTCAGAGGGTTGGTGTAGACTGGTTGTGCCGAAGGGCCTGTTTCCATACTGTTGGGAATCTAATCTAGATGGGTACATGAATGGGAAGGGTTTCAAGGGATATGGGCTAAATGCTAGCAAATGAGATTAGATTAATATAGGGTATCTGGCTGGCAAGGATGAGTTGGACCGAAGGGTCTGTTTCCGTGCTGTACATGACTCTATAACTCACCCACATGCTGTTGTCCCACTGATGGGTTGAGGTGACACTCGCACTGGGGTAGAGGGTTTCTGCAATGGAGAACTTCGTTTATTCAGATGTCTGTCAGGGTATTTAATTAGCAGCTTTGTGTTCTCGATCTCCTTGCCCTGCAGATCAAAGAGAGAATCACTCACAAATGCAAACAAAACGTGACTCGACACTGCCCAATACCATCAGAAAGATGCTAAATACCAGGAGGTTTCGAGCTTCAGCCCTTCTGTGTCATCAGGATGGGCAATAAGCACCACCCCAGACTCTCTACGTAGAAACAGAAGTTATTTGATCAACCTGGGTGACATAGTGGTTAGCAGCTACCTCACAGCACCAGAGTCCCAGGTTCGATTCCACCCTCGGGCAACTGTCTGTGTGGAGTTTGCATATTCTCCCCATGTCTGCGTGGGATTCCTCCGGGATACTCCGGCTTCCTCCTGCAGTCCAAAGATGTGCAGGTTAGGTGAATTAGCCATGGAAAATTCCCCATCGTGTATAGGTTAGGTGGATTAGCCACGGGATATACAGGGTTAGGGTTGGGGCAGGAAGCAAGCCTGAGTGAGATGCTCTTCAGAGGGTCGGTATGGACTTGCTGTTTCCAAACTGTAGGGATTCTATGGGGAAAAAGAGCATTCCTTGTGATGGCACCCAGCAAATCATTTTTCTGATGTCATGTGTACAAAGTTGTGCAATGTATACGTACCGTATACATTGAGCAGACTGTATACAACAACAATAATTTAGAAGGGAATTATGTTGAGCCCAAAGGAGGGATGCTAATATTTATGCTTTACACAAGCCTACCGAAGCTTAGTTCATTGCACCTCAACCACATCTAACTTCCTAACTTTCCTGTTAAATGCAGCTTTGTTACTCATTCAACTCATCCTGGCAATAACAGGTTGCCTGTTCTCATCACTTTCCAAGTACAAACATTTCTCCTGAATGCATTCAGAAGGTGCTATTCTAGAGAAAGATTTAGGCCTATACTCTCTGGATTTTAAGTTTAGGAAAATGGAGGAGATCTAATTGAGGTCTCTAAGATGCTGAAGGGGATTGACAAAGTAGAGGTAGAGAGAATGTTTCCTTATGTGGGGGCAGTCTAGAATGAGAAGTCATAGGTTTAGGAGAAGGGATGGCAGGTTTTAAAATAGAGATGAGGAGGACTTACTTCTCTCTAGGGGTTGGGAATCTGTGGCATGGTGGCTCAGTGGTTAGCACTGCTGCCTCACAGCGCCAGGGACCTGGGTTTGATTCCACTCTCAGGGTGAATGTCTGTGTGGAGTTTGCACATTTTCCCAGTGTCTGCGTGGGTTTCCTCTGGGTGTTCTGGTCTCCTCCCTCGATCCAAAGATGTACAGGTTATGGTAGATTGGCCATGCTAGTGTTCAGGGATGTGTAGGTAAGGTGCATTAGTCAGAGGTAAATGTAGGGGAATGGGTCTGGGTGGGTTACCCTTCAGGGGGTTGGTGTGGACTTGTTGGGCCGAAGGGCCTGTTTCCATACTGTAGGGATTCTGTGGAAGAGAACGGTGGACACTGAATAAATTTAAAGAGGAAAGAGACAGATTTTTAACTAGTAAGGGGTATGGGGAACAGGCAGGAGAGTGGAGCTGAGGTCAGTATGAGCTCAGCCATGATCGGATTAAATGGCTCAAGGGGCCTCCTTCTCCTGGGTCTTACTGTTCGTTCAGAAAGGCTGAAGTAGCAGGTGGCAGGAGAAGTCACTGCTCGTTGGCTGCTCTTCAGCTGTCCCACCCTAGTGACTGCAATCTCCTGAAGGTTGGAAATCACAAACCTCAGCCACAATAGAAATGACCACGTGACCCCCGGTTAAATCACACTTAGAAACTACAGTGCTGTCAGAAATTGGGGTTAATCCATGTGCAAACTATCCTCCACTGACTGCAATTAACCAGAGAAACTATTTACCTGTTAGTGGAGGACATTGCTGTAGCTTCAATCACAAGTTATATTCGTAAACATCGCCCATGCTCAGTGATGTAGTGCTGTCAATATCCAGCATTTTATTCCCAGGGCAAGTCAAAAAAGCATACAAAAATATCTTTTCAGAGCAGAACTGAGTGATAATTACCTTGTGCCACTTACAAGTCACACTTCACATCAATAAATCAGGAGACTTGCATGTGCAAGGATGGGTGGCTAAAGGGACAAACCCAAAGAGCAACACCTTTCCCAACTTACCTGCAATGCCTCCAACGCTTTAGCAGCTGCTGCATGGCACTTAAAGTTGACAAATGCACAGAAACGCTCGTGTAGCACCCGGATACTTTCGATCTCCCCATAACTAGAAGGAAGCAATTAGAAGTAAATCAAATATCCTCTGGTCGTAGCTAATTGTTCTTATTTAAGATGCACCCTCACCAAGCTGGAGAGACATTGCACAACACAAGGAGACGATTTTAAGAATCCAGACTTCAACTTTCGCAGACGATACGAAGATTGGTGGATAGTGAGGAGGGCTGTTGTCAGCTGCAAAGGGACTTAGATATGATGCAGAGCTGCACTGAGGAGTGGCAGATGGAATTCAACCCTATCAAGTGTGAGGTTGTCCATTTTGGAATGACAAATAAGAATGCAGAATACAGGGTTAATGATAGGGTTCTTAGTAAGGTAGAGGAGCAGAGGGATCTTGCGGTCTATGTTCATAACTCTTTGAAAGTTGCCACTCAGGTGGATAGAGCTTGTAAGAAGGCCTATGGTGTATTAGCGTTCATTAGCAGAGGGATTGATTTCAAGAGTCGTGAAGTGATGTTGCAGCTGTACAGGACCTTGGTAAGGCCACATTTGGAGTACTGTGTGCAGTTCTGGTCGCCTCACATTAGGAAAGATGTGGAAGCTTTGGAGAGGGTGCAGAGGAGATTTACCAGGATGTTGCCTGGAATGGAGAATAGGTCGTACGAGGAAAGGTTGAGAGTGCTAGGTCTTTTCTCATTGGAATGGCGAAGGCTGAGGGGGGACTTGATAGAGGTTTATAAGATGATCAGAGGAATAGATAGAGTAGACAGTCAGAGACTTTTTTCCCTGGGTACAACAGAGTGTTACAAGGGAACATAAATTTAAGGTGAAGGGTGGAAGGTATAGGGAGGATATCAGGGATAGGTTCTTTACCCAGAGAGTGGTGGGGGCATGGAATGCACTGCCTGTGGGAGTGGCAGAGTCAGAATCATTGGTGACCTTTAAGCGGCAATTGGATAGGTACATGGATAGATGCTTAAGCTAGGATAAATGTTCAGCACAACATTGTGGGCCGAAAGGCCTGTTCTGTGCTGTAATGTTCTATGTTCTAACTTAGAGGCATAGAGTCACAGAGATGTACAGCATGGAAAGAGACACTTCAGTCCAACTTGTCCACGCCGACCACATATCCCAACCCAATCTGGTCCCACCTGCCAGCACCCAGCCCATATCCTTCCAAACCCTTCCTATTCATATACCCATCGAAATGCCTCTTAAATGTTGCAATCGTCCCAGCCTACACCACTTCCTCTGGGAGTTCATTCCATACATGTACCACCCTCTGTGTGAAAATGTTGCCCCTTAGGTCTCTTTTATATCTTTCCCCTCTCACCCTAAACATATGCCCTCTAGTTCTGGACTCCCCCATCCCAGGGAAGGGAATTTGTCTGTTTATCTTATCCATGCCCCTCATGATTTTATAGACCTCTATAAGGTCATCCCCTCAACCTCTAACGCTCCAAGTCCCCCCTCACTGTTAAGGTGGAATCAGATCTACTGTGGTCCCTGAGAGATGGAGAGGCTGAATTTCAAGGCAAAATCCAGAGGGTTCTTCAATGTAAACAAGGCAGGAGATGTATATCGAGTGTTTAACTGCATTTAGATGGTGGGCTGTAACTGGGTATCAATTCAAAACCCGACCTATTTGAACAGACCAAAACTCTGGTAATGAGCTCCGCAAATAAAACAAGAAAAGATTAGGTTCCAGTTCTACTCTCTACCCCTGCCTGACTACAATAGGACAGAAATCCAAGTATTTCTCAACAAAGGTGTTGTTATTTACTATAAATCATACCTGTTCTGATAAAATAGAAAATCAGAAACCTCCATTTTGTCCACATGGATGAGAAGGCCCTGTCACCTCATACTTACATGGATCATCACAATATTCATCCCAGGAACACCAAACAGGCTTCTTCAAATAGAGACAGCAAGTGCTTCTGAAGGAAATTGGATACAATTCGGTTTAAGTCGAATTTTCAAAAGGCGAAAATGGTTTGCGTCAAAATAATAACTGGTCCTTTGCTGGCAACCAAGTGAGTCCTAATCCAGGCCGAACACTTCCTGGCAACTCCCGCGGGCCCTTTAATAGGAGCAGAGTAGCATACTCCGAGGGGGCAAGGTGTGGTTTCAGTGTCAGCTCCGGCGGCTGCATGTGTCAGGTTAACCTTCAGGCAGAGTCACAACATTTGTATACACACAGCGCATTGAGTCCTTCAGGACCAACTCTCTTGAAGATAAGGTATGAATAAAAACATCCTCCTTATTTGTCAAAGAAAGTTGAACCACCTACGTTAGCAAACGAGCCTATGAGTCTCTGTCACACTGAGATAATTTGCTGAGGTATTCATATCTTGTGATGGTGACTTTGTCTCGAGGTGCTACTGATGTCTCACCATCAGGAGTGACATTGTCTGTCCTTCATGTCTGTGTTGCATAGTTTTTTTCTTTCATGGGCTGCAATTCCTATTCTAAAATTTACTTATCCTGACACATTACCACAACGTTTTGCTCCAGATCAGTCACTCACTGACATCCGCCAAGTTGGTTCAAGGGGTTAAAATCCTTTTGGCATTTACTGCTTTGTTCCTTAAGAACTCCCAGCCCAATGTGAAGCATTTTGTTTTATACTCTAGATCCTTCTAATTCTATCAAAGCTTTCAGTCCATTGTAGTCACGGTCACAGAGTCATACAGCACGAAAGCAGACCCTTCGGCCCAACCAGTCCATGCCGATCATAATCCCAAACTAAACTAGTCCCACTTGCCTGCGCTTGGCCCATATCCCTCCAAACATTTCTTATCCATGAAGTTTTAAACATTGTAATTGTACCCACATCCACCACATCCTCTGCAAGTTCATTTCCAAGCTCGAGCCAATCCCTGTGTAAAAAAAGTTGTCTCTTATGTCTTTTTAAATCTTTCTCCTCTCACCTTAAAAATATGACCCCTGGTCTTGAAATCCCTCACCCTAGGGAAAAGACCCCTTGCCATTCACCTTATCTATGCCCCTCATGATTTTAAAATCTCTATATGGTCACCCTCAACCTCCTACACGCCAGTAAAAACAGTCCCAGCCTATCCAGTCTCTTTTTATAACTCAAACCCTCCAATCCCATAACATCCTGGTTAATCTCTTCTGAAGCTTCCCCAGCTTGATTACATCCTTCCTATAACAGAGCAACTAGAACTGGACAGAGTACTCTAAAAGTAGCTTCACCAACGTCCTATATAACCTCAACATTACATCCCAACTCCTATTCTCAAAGGTCTGATCAACAAGGCAAGTGAGCTCAATGCCTTCTTAAACACCCTGTTTTTATGTGATGTAAACTTCAAAGAATTAAGCATCTGAACCCCTAGGTCTCTCCATTTTACAACATGTTGTCTCCTTCATAACGTGCTCTGATGTCCAACTTTGAAACCTAGCCTTTTCCACTTGCTGCTTCAGTAATTGTTTATTCTTTTCTATTTACCTGCTTACGTTCTTTCAGCTGGGCATGATTATTGACATTTATTTATGAAGAGACTATCTGGTGGGTGATTTGCAGCTCCATCTGTTTTTGCAAATCTGTCATTTTCTCTAGAACTGCTTTGAGTTCAAGCCGACGTTTCTGTAGCTGCTTCTGGTGAGCTTGATGGGTTTTATTGTGTGCATTACTCCAGATCTTCCTGTATATCAGTAATCTTTCAATTGGCTTGATGACAAAGGGTTTGTAGTTCATGTTGTACCCTTTCTCTTTCTTCCAGTTGTTCATTCATTTTAATGGGCAGAGTGGAACTATCCACAACAGACATTATCTTTCAGAGATGGCATTCTCAAGTTTGGATTTATCCTGGTTTAATTGATTATCCTTTTCCTCTGAACTTTCATTTGTCTCAGCAGGAACTGAGATTTTAATTCCACCAATTCAAAAGAGAGTGATGTGTACTATTGTTCTTTTACATTCAGTTCTGCAAGTATTTCTTGAATACAGTAGTCAATTGCAATTCCTGTTGTCTGATGTTTGACTGATTCCATGGGTTCTGAAGGGTTCAAGGTCACTTCACGTTGGTTCAGAAGAGTCTACGATGTGGAACATCTGCAGTGTCTGGTTGGATCGATTGGAATCGCACTCCAGCATTATTGATCCTGCATATGGGATTGGTAAACTGTTGTACTTTGGAAGTTTTACATTTGTATGGTTCATCATGATTTCCTATATTTGTGGGTACATGAATTTTTTAAAGAATTTATAGTGGTAGTTATTTAAAACTTGCTCTGGTGTCAGTTTTAGCCAATAACAATAAATAGTTAGGGGAGGTGGTGGCATTGTGGTAATGTCACTGAATTTTATTAGGAGGTCTGCTGTGTCCCAATTTAAACTAGGAAATGTTCTTACACAATGCCTTTGATATTCCCTTGCTTGTTATTGATACAGCACACACTCTGATCACATGCCTTTCTCAAATGAAATGAACTGACCTCTCAATTCAGATTTGCTTACCACCTAGCTGTGTTTACAACCCTCTCTGACGATGTAATGAACAAAGACATCATAGGGGTCTCATGCATTTTAGCACAACCTAAGACTACCCACTATTTATTTCACCTGTAGATTCACTTGTTTACTGACTGTTTGAGCATAATCAGCCTTATCAGTGCGATGTTCCCCAATGCTGTTCCCCAGATCATATTAATGATATCGATCTATTAATCAATCACTCATCATGGACTGATGAACACAGTGAGTTGGTTTATTTAAAATAGTAAAACACATTACAAGTTACACAGCAAACTGACTGATTAGTGTGTGTAATTTACAAACTCTCAGCCTGACAGAGTCACAACATTGTATATATACAGGACATACAATGCTTAAACATGAATTTTCTTAAAGGCAAGGCACACACACGACAGGAGATACCAGAACTAACTTCTTCTTGGATGTTAAAGAAACCAAGCACTGAATAATTGTAGTTTACAGAACACAGCATTCATTCAATTCCTCAGCTGTGTTACAGCTTTTTTCTGTCCACACAACAACAGTCACATGCATTTATATGACACCTTTAACACAGTGAGACATCCACTCCCTCGACCAATGATGCGCAGAGTTTCTACCAGCACTGCAGCAACTCACCAAAGACTCCTTCCAAACAGGGACCTCTACCCCCTGGAAGGATAAGGACAATACATACACAGCATCTGCAGGCTCTGCTCCACAACATCTGGACTTGGAACTACGTCGCCGCTCCTTCACTGTCACTGGGCAAAGGTCCTGGAACTCCCTTCCCAATAGCACTGTGGGTGTCTCTGTGCCCCAGGGGCTGCAGTGCTTGAAAGATGCAGCACACCACCACCTTCTCCAGGGCAATTAGAGATGGGCAATAAATCAGATATTGCCAAAGATGCCCATGAAATAAGAGTCTTAAAGATTAAGATGCAACATTATAAGAGGAAATTTGATACTGTGCCACATATTCAGATGGGTGACTCAACACTTGGTCAGCAAGCTTTGTTCTGAGCATTTATTTGAAGTTACAAAGCAAATTCATGAGAAGCAGAGAGAATATTCCCCAATTTAGGCACTGTTAGGTATTCCTGTCGATAGTCTAACAAAGAACAGCAGGGAACCAGAAGAGGCCAGAATTGGAGGAGTGCAGAGTTGGGGTAGTGACGGGGGAGAAGGGAGGCCATGGAGGGATTTGAAAGCAAGGATGCATATGTAATGTGAATCTTAGCACTAAAAGTAGCCTTAGCTGGAGGGTTAGATAGGGTTGACAGGGAGAGCCTTTTTCCAAGAATGGTGATGGCGAGCACGAGGGGGCATAGCTTTAAATTGAGGGTGATAGATATAGGACAGATGTCAGAGATCGTTTCTTCACTCAGAGAGTAGTAAGGGTATGGAACGCTTTGCCTGCAACGGTAGTAGATTCGCCAACTTTAAGTACATTTAAGTCGTCATTGAACAAGCATGTGGACGTACATGGAATAGTGTAGGTTAGATGGGCTTCAGATTGGTATGACAGGTCGGCACAACATCGAGGGCCGAAGGGCCTGTACTGTGCTGTAATGTTCTAAGTTCTATGTTCTATGTTGCTAGAGAAACTCAGCAGGTCTGGCAGCAACTGCAGAGAAAAAAAACATGAGTTTCCATTTCGAGTGAAGTTCTGAAGAACTGGACTTGAAACGTTAGCTCTGTTTCTCTCTCTCCACAGATGCTGCCAGACCTGCTGAGTTTCTCCAGCAATTACTGCTTTGGTTTCACATCTCTAGCATCCGCTGCTCTTTGTTTTATGAAGAGGTGCGGGCACCATCTACATCAGAATTCGACTTGAAACGGTAAGTCTGCTTTCTCTGCCAGACCTACTGACAGTCTCCAGGAATTGCTGTTTTCTCTGGAGCTGTTCAGCGGTCTAGGCCAGCTGACAACAACGCGGTCATCTGTGAATGTATCTCAAATAGATGACAAACTTTCACTGATCAGAATGCGGAATTGAGCTAGTTTTACGCAGGGTTCGAGTCTTACAACCACTGCAGTTACTCCCTCAAATGACTGACAGCTTGCCAATGGAAATTCCTGGATTTAATAAGGGTGGTACCATTCTGTTTGTGATTTTGCAGGATGCAGGCAGCACTGGCACAGGTACTGAGCAAGATAAAAGCTACTCTTGTTCCAAGACATCTATCGCATGCCCTTTAACTAAATAGCTTGTGATGTAATGTATGATTTAAATCATTAGTTCAAAGCCTCATGAGCAATGTGTCTCGACAGAACACGTTTGACTCTCCTGCCCCTTAAAACATCAAATTATCCCATGTCAATATTTAATTTTCCTTGCCTTATTCAGAACAGCTTATTTGTGCAGCGGTGTCATTAACTAGAAGACTTGACACAGGGGAGTTCCTGGCAGCACAGAGAAAGTCTCTCTCTCTCTGTATAGTATGCACCGACACACCTATAAGTCCCTTCATAAAGGGCAGTTTTGTAACGTCGGTATACAGAAATACTCAAAAGCAGCAATCATCAGTTCAGACAGCGCATTCAAGAGCAAAATGAGTTCCTAAATAGAAGTGTGCAAATAAAACCAAATAGCACGGGGGTTTGCGATTAGAAAATTGCTCACAAGGATAGCGTTGTTAGAAATCTTTATGTTGCTGCTACCTTTTAATTAGATTCAAGCCATTTTCTGAGTGAGAGAAAAAGAAATTGCTTTGGATGGTACCTTTCCAGGATGTCCCAAATTGCTTTGCAATGAAGCACGTTTTAAATGTCAAAGTAGTCACTGGCGTAATGAAATACAAACAGCACGTTTGCACACAACCCAGCTTTCACTAACAGCAACATAATAATATTCTGTTTTTGAGATGCCGTGCGAAAGGTAGACATTGGCAAGGATACTGGCAATATCTTCTTTGTCCTTCAACATACAGCAATGTGATCACTGCATATTCGTACACTCCTACATTGTGGAAGCTGACCATTCAACCCATCGAGTCCAAACTGACCCTCTGAAGAGCATCCCACCCAGACCCACACCTGTAACCCTCCATTTCCAATGGCTAAACCATCTCGCCTACAAATCCCTGAACACGATGGGACAATTTAGCATGGCCAATTCACCTGACCTGCACCTCTCTGGATGGTGGGAGGAAACCGGAGCACCCAGAGCAAACCCACGCAGACACACAGAGAATGTTCAAACTTCACACACAGTTGCCCGAGGGTGGAATCGTGCTCTGATCCCTGGCGCTAACCACTGAGCCACTGTGCCACCCCAATCTCTGTCTGTGTGACTCTGTCTGAAACAACAGATTGGGCCTCTATAATGTCCAAGATAGTCATTCAATAATAATCCCTCACTACTGCATTCAAGTGTCATCCTGGGGTTTCGTGCACAAGCACAGACAATGCTAAAGAAACACAGCAGGTTTGGAGAGAGCCACAGAGTTAATGTTTCACATCAATATGACAGTTCAGAAGAAGAAAATTCTAAAGAAGAGTCTCACTGGACTTGAAACGTCAATTTTGTTTCTCTCACCACAAATGCTACCCCACCTGCTGTGTTTCTCCAGCACTCCCTGGGTTTGTTTCCAGCATTTTTACCTTAATTTTTAGAAACAAGTCTCTCTGGAGTGGTACTTGACTCAAAAATGCTTTACTTAGAGGGAAAAGTGTTGCATAAGGTAATGTTCTGAAAGGGTCAATGATGGATGTTGCATGAAGCACCAAACAAGCTGATGTCCTGGGTGGAGAGAAGGAGAGTCTCGCTCTGGATCCCAATCAAATCAGACATACTATCCCTGGCTTTTAGTCTTAGTAATTATGTCTGACTGGCCAATGTAACTTGTACCTTCTGCTAACACATAGAAAACAATATCTTGCTGTTAAGTCAAGTGTTTCTTCTTTTTAAGACGTGGAGGTGCTGGTGTTGGACTGGGGTGGACAAAGTTCAGGTGGACTATAACCTGGTGTCATGGGATTTTCAACTTTCTTATTAAGACTCACTGGTGGTTCAACCCCTCCCACTGTTAACCAAACAGGCCAATATACCCAGTATAGAAAGGAAGGTCAGTAGCAGCACCCATGACTTGGTAGTTGGTTGGTTCTGTGGCAAATATAACTTGATCTACCCACACAGCCACAGTGACTAGCTCGTTGCATTTTGTAAAATTCTACCATTCTAACTCGGTGCGACTTGTGTAATGGAGCACTATCCTGACCCAGGAGGCAGGCTCTTCCGAAATTGGAATCGCTGTAATGGACAGGCTACAAGGCTAGTCCCCTTATTATGTAAATCTTGCCTGACAGCAGAATATGAATGTTGTAGGTGGGAAATTAATTGCACCCATCAAGAAAGGAGTTAAGTGGTGTCACAACCTTGTGCATTTTTAAAATCAACATAGAACATAGAAAAATACAGTGCAGTACAGGCCCTTCGGCCCTCGATGTTGCGCCGACCGAAGCCTACCTAACCAACATTAGCCCAATAACCTCCATATGCTTATCCAATGCCCGCTTAAATGACCATAAAGAGGGAGAGCCCACCACTGCTACTGGCAGGGCATTCCATGAACACACAACCCGCTGAGTAAAGAAAGATGTGGAAGAAGTTGTTATTTATTCATTTTAAAATAGTGATGGGAAAAGATAGACCAGATCTAAAAGTTGAAGTTCCAAATTGGAGAAATGCTAATTTTGATGGTATTAGGCAAGAGCTTTCACAAGCTGATTGGGGACAGATGTTCGCAGGGAAAGGGACGGCTGGAAAATGGGAAGCCCTCAGAAATGAAATAACGAGAGTCCAGAGAAAGTATATTCCTGTCAGGGTGAAAGGAAAGGCTGGTAGGTGTAGGGAATGCTGGATGATAAAAAGTGTTTGGTTAAGAAAAAGAAGGAAGCATATGTCAGGTATAGACAGGACAGATTGAGTAAATCCTTAAAAGAGTATAAAGGCAGTAGGAGTATACTTAAGAGGGAAATCAGGAGGGCAAAAAGGGGACATGAGATAGCTTTGGCAAATAAGGTAAAGGAGAATCCAAAGGGTTTTTACAAATACATTAAGCACAAATGGGTAACTAGGGAGAGAATAGGGCCCCTCAATGATCAGCAAAGCGGCCTTTGTGTGGAGCCGCAGGAGATGGCAGAGATACTAAACAAGTATTTTGCATCAGTGTTTACTGTGGACAAGGACATGGAGAATATAGAATGTAGGGAAATAGATGGTGAAAAATGACCATATTACAGAGGAGGAAGTGCTGCATGTCTTGAAATGCATAGAAGTGGATAAATCCCCAGGACCTGATCAGATGTATCCTCGAACTCTGATGGAAGCTAGGGAAATGATTGCTGGGCCTCTTGCTAAGATATTTGTATTATCGATAGTCACAGGTGAGATGCCGGAAGACTGGGGGTTGGCTAATGTGGTGCCGGTATTTAAGAAGGGCAGTAAGGACAAGCCAGGGAACTATAGACCAGTGAGCCTGATGTAGGTGGTGGGCAAGCTGTTGGAGAGAATCCTGAGGGACAGGATGTACATGTATTTGGAAAGGCAAGGACTAATTAGGGATAGTCAACATGGCTTTGTGCGTGGGAAATCATGTCTCACAAACTTGATTGAGTTTTTTGAAGAAGTAACAAAGAGGATTGATGAGGGCAGAGCGGTAGATGTGATCTATATGGACTTCAGTAAGGCGTTCGACAAGGTTTCCCATTGGAGACTGGTTAGCAAGGTTAGATCTCATGGAATACGGGGAGAACTAGCCATTTGGATACAGAACTGGCTCAAAGGTAGAAGACAAAGGGTGGTGATGGAGGATTGTTTTTCAGACTGGAGGCCTGTGACCAGTGGAGTGCCACAAGGATTGGTGCTGGGTCCACTGCTTTTCATCATTTATATAAGTGATTTGGATATGAACATAAGAGGTATAGTCAGTAAGTTTGCAGATAACACCAAAATTGGAGGTGTAGTGGACAGTGATGAAGGTTTCCTCAGATTACAGCGGGATGTTGATCAGATGGGCCAATGGGCTGAGAAGTGGCAGATGGAGTTTGATTCAAATAAATGCGAGGTGCTGCATTTTGGGAAAGCAAATCTTAGCAGGAATTATACCTAGGGAGTGTTGCTGAACAAAGAGACCTTGGAGTGGACTTGCAGGTAGATAGGATAGTGAAGAAGGCATTTGGTATGCTTTCCTTTATTGGTCAGAGTATTGAGTACAGGAGTTGGGAGGTCATGTTGCGGCTGTACAGGACATTGGTTAGGCCACTTTTGAAATATTACGTGCAATTCTGGTCTCCTTCCTAATGGAAGGATGTTGTGAAAGTTTAAAGGTTTCAGAAAAGATTTACAAGGATGTTGTCAGGGTTGGAGGATTTGAGCTATAGGGAGAGGTTGAATAGACTGGGGCTGTTTTCCCTGGAGTGTCGGAGGCTGAGGGGTGACCTTATAGAGGTTTATAAAATCATGAAGGACATGGATAGTATAAATAGACAAAATCTTTTCCCTGGGGTGGATGAGTCCAGAACTAGACGGCATAGGTTTAGGGCGAGAGTGGAATGATATAAAAGAGACCTAAGGGGAAACATTTTCACACAGAGGGTGGTGCGTGTATGAAATGAGCTGCCAGAGGAAGTGGAGGCTGGTACAATTGCGACATTTACAAGGCATCCAGATGGATATATGAATATGAAGGGTTAGGAGGGATATGGGCCGGGTGCTGGCAGGTGGGACTAGATTGGGTTGGGATATCTGGTCGGCATGGACAGGTTGGACCGAAGGGTCTGTTTCCGTGCTGTACATCTGTATGACCCTATAACTAAGTGTTATTAAGAACTATTCTTATTTATATCTCTTTGATCAATCTATTTGATATTTGAAGTAGAGATTGAGGAGAAGCTGATAGCCTAGTGGTATTATTGCTAGACTGTTCATCTAGTGACCCAGGTCATGTTCTGGGGACCTGGGTTCAAATTCTGCCACAGCAGATGGAATAAATATCTGGAATTAAGAGTCTAATGATGACTATGAATCGAATGTCAGGAAAAAGCATCTGGTTCACTGATTCCCTTTAGGTAAGGCAGCTGCCATTCTGGTCTCCATGTGACTCCAGACTCTCAGCAATACGGGTGATTCTTAACTTCTCTCTGGGCAATTATGGCCAGACAATAAATGCTTCCCAGCCAAAGATGTCCTCATCCTGTCATTGAATAACAAAAAAATCACTCTCTCACCTATTATCGATAGCATGTGGCTTTACTGTCTCTCATTATTTGTTATTTTCATTTCATTAGCTTCTGGTTTTGACCATGAGCTTCCCTTTCCACATTTTGTTTTGGCTTCTCTTGTCTTTGTTTCTAGAATATGTCATACCTTCTCATCTATTCTCCCAGTTGCTCCAGCGTTGCTCCCCCAGCACATCCCAAGCTCAGGGCCACTGTTTCTGCTTTCCTCACCATTCCATACAAAGCTGCTTGATTGAATTCTGCCTCCTGCCCCTTCCCTAGGGATGCTGGTCACTCACCTTTCCCTATCCATCCCATATACTGTACTCCTTGCATTCCCATTTGTAGCTAAATACAACATTAACCCAGAGACACAGCTCAGGGTAAAAAGTATCAACTCCATATTTGGGCTTTGGGGAAAAGCCCGAAGCTTCCCTGAAAACAATCTTAAGGCCCAAAGAAGATAATTTGTTTAGAATGTAATTACATGATTGTCATAATTGTTTAGAGTATGTTCAAATCCTTAATCTTAGATTTTTAAACATGTCAGTTATAGAAACTGAGAAATACATGTTGAGAAATAATTTTGAATGATGTTTTGGAACCAAGGATCAGATTACACAAACTTAACATGATATATTGGAACCATAACAACAACAGAACAGTTTTAACATTGGAATGCCCATCAGAGGGCCATCTACAGGACTAATAGCTTTCAACAATAACAACTTTTAATGAAATACACATCCCAAGTATCAAATGTAACTGATAATGAATTGGTTAAAGTAGATATTTTAAGAGGGCTGAAGGTTTGTGATCCGATTCCAGAGACTTGTGTACAAATGTCTGAAGTGACACTTGGCGTGCGTGACTGAGGGAGGGCTGCACTTTTGGAAGTGCCATCTTTTAGACGACAGTCCAACCTTGAGTCCTTCTCTGTTCTCTCTCAGGTTTTATTTTCATTTTTATGCTTTTATGTGTCACTGGTGAGGAAATCGGTTGTTCCCCATCGCTAACTGCCCTTAAATTGAATGGTGTGCTCAGGCCATTTCTGAGGATTGTCAAGAGTCAGCCATATTGTATTGGGGCTGGAGTCATGTGCAAACCAGACCAGATATTGATGGCTGATTTCTTTCACTTAAGTTTAGCAGGTTTTTTTTTAATGACAATTGATGACAGTTTGATGGCCAGCTTCAGTAAGAGTAAGTTTCCATTTTAAGTTAATTAATTAAATTTCAATTCTACTGGTTGTTACATTGGGATGCTCCTCCCCTCCCAGGCAATAACAGCTCATGGTCCTACATTCTATTAAGTGTTCACCCTTCAGCCAATGTCAAGCAGGAGAAAGAATTACAAATGGGGGAGTGGTCTGCAGGTCCCTCAACAGCAGCCATAACCTAGGACAGAGCATTCACGAAGAAATTTTGGATGCTTGTGAGGAACAGTCCACAGCATAGGAAGGATGTTGTGAAACTTGAGAAGGTTCAGAAAAGATTTACAAGGCTGTTGCTGGGGTTGGAGGGTTTGAGCTACAGGAAGAGGCTGAATAAGCTGGGGCTGTTTTCCCTGGAGTGTCGGAGGCTGCGGGAGGTTCTAGAGCTTTATAAAGTCATGAGGGGCGTGGATAGGATAAATAAACAAGATCCTTTTCCTGAGGTGGGGAGTCCAGAATTAGAGGGCATTGGTTTAGGGAGGAAGGGGAAAGATTTAAACGGGACCTAAGGGACAATATTTTCACACTGAGGATGGTGTGTGTTTGGAATGAGCTGCCAGGGGAAATGGTGGAGGCTGGTACAATTACAATATTTCAAAGGCATCTGGATGGGTATATGAAGAGGAAGGCTTCAGAGGGATATGGGCCAAGTGCTGGCAATTGGGACTGGATTAATTTAGGATATCTGTTCGGCGTGGATGAGTTAGACCGAAGAGTCTGATTCCATGTTGTACATCTCTAGACTCTCTAACTCTAATCGTGAGTTAGTGATCTACATGAACTGATTGGTAATGATTTACTGGATGAGTACAGGCTATCTTTGAGAGAGTTTTGTATTGTGTAAATTGGCTGCTGTATTTCATGTACTATGACAGTGATTGCACTTCAAATAGTACTTCATTGGCTCAGGGACGTACTATGAAATGGTTTCCTTTGTGACTGTGCATTCACATTGCAACTTGCAAGTTCCCCACCATATTTCACTTGGAAGTTGTGGTCAGCGTTCAGAGACTAGAAGCCCATTGAATCAGTGTCGGAGCTTAAACAGGCAGGAGCTGCAGCCAAGACACTCAACTCATGGAGAACACCACCAGGTGTTGAGGTTTTGAGACAAAATGGCCCAAAGCACCTTCTTCATCCAAATTGGTCTTTTCATTGCTCACATCTTGCTCCCTGCAATAATTCTGAGTTAAACTGATCCAACAGTAAAATGGCTTTGAAGGCCTTTAGCGAGATCTGGAGTTGTGTTTAATAGCACTGTGAATCAAGCAATGATGTTACAAAATGTTCCCTCAAATGGGTAAGTGTGTTGATTTCATGAAGGGGGCAGATTCCTTAAAAATAGAATGGAATCCCTACAGTGTGGAAACATGCCATTTGGCCCAACAAGTCCACACTGACCCTCCGTAGAGTATCCCACCCAGAGCCATTCCCCTTACCTATTACTCTACATTTCCCCTGACTGATGCACCTAACCTACACATCCCTGAACATTTTGGGCAATTTAGTATGGCCAGTTCACCAAGCCTGCACATCTTTGGATTGTGGGAGGAAATTGGAGCACTCAGAGGAAACCCACGCAGCCATGGGGAGGATGTGCAAACTCCACAGTTGCCCGAGGCTGGAATTGAACCTGGGTCCCTGGTGTTGAGAGGTGTTAGTGCTAACCGCTGAGCCACCGTGTCACTGTATATGAATATACATGAGGTCTGCAAGACAGGGCTAATTGTTTTTAAGAATTCACTGGCCAGGCCAGCAGTTATGCCCATTCCTTATTTCCCACAGGGCAGTTAAGAGTCAACCACATATGCTGTGGGTCTGGAGTGAGTCCAGATAAAGTCGGCTGAAATCCTTCCTTCAAGGATGTTAGTGAACGAGATGAGTTTTTAGAACAATCAGCAATAGACCATGGTCCTCATTAGACTCCTAACTCCAGAGTTTTATTGAATTCAATTCAATGGTGGGACTCAAACCCAATGACCAGAAACATTACCTGGCTCTTTGGATTAATAGTCTAGTGATAATACCACTAGGCCATCATGCTCCCTGCTATAGCCTCCAATTTGTGCCAGTTCTGTAATCTGAAAGCTCTGAGCATGGCATGCACTTACTTTCTGAACAGATCCTTCAGCTGCTTCTCTTTGACGTGAACAGTGACGTTTCCAACCCACAATGACGCACAAGTTAACCTGAGAGAGGAAAGAAAATATACAATTTAAGGACAATTGGCTCAGACAACACTCCTCCCTCAATCACCAAATGCACATGAACTGGTCTCTCATCTGATCTTGGAATCTTGCTCTGCACCATGCGCCTGCCTCACCTGCCAGCACAAAACTGCTGGTGAGCTTCAAAGTGGACCATTGATTGCCTGAAGACCTTCCTGAGATACGGGATTGTGCAGAGTGAATACTTTGGTTTAATAAAGGAGACTTTCACTACCTCTTGCACAATGCAATCAAACCCGATCTGGACAATCTCACTTGTCAACCATTTAACCCACAAGTTTATTTTGAAACATTCTGACTGTAAGACTATTATGGAAAAGATTGTTTTCTTCATACATTACGTGTGCCTTATAACATGCAGTCTGTCGCCACATTGCTGACATTTGTTTACCGTAATCTCATCCAAACACAGACTAATTGCTGAGTGATTAGCAAAAAAAACACATTTGCAACAATCCCATTACTTTGATCAGCAGAAATTAAAGATGTGAAACCCTAGCTTTCTATAGATTCCTCTATTGAACAGCAAGCCATGGAGACTGGGACAGGTCAAGGCTCATTCATCAATCTTTGTTTATTCAGCAAATCTCAGGGAGTCAGCAACAGCAAGAGTGAGATCCTTGTCAAACTCCTGGCCCTCATCACTGACAGTCATCCCTCCTTCCTCATTCTTCTGGAGTACTGTGTTCAGTTGTGGTTGCCCGGTTATAAGAAGGATATTATTCAGCTAGAGAGGATGCAGAAGAGATTTACCAGGATGTTGAACACAGGATAGGCTGGGACATTTTTCACTGGAGCATAGGAGTTTGAGAGGTGACCTTATACAAGCTTATAAAATCATAAGGGGTATCAATAGGATTAATGGCAGGGGTCTTTTCCCTAGGGTGGGGGATTTCAAGATTAAGAGGCATATTTTTAAGTTGAGAGGAGACAGTTTTAGGAAAGACATGAGAGGCAAATGTTTCACACAGAGAGTGGTTTGTGTGAGGAATGAACTTCCTGAGGTGGGCACCGTACAATGTTTAAAAAATACTTTGGTAAATACATGAACAGGAAAGGTTTGGAGGGAAATAGGCCAGGATGAGTTTAGTTTGGGATCATGTTCAACATGGATTGGTTAGACTGAAAGGCCTGTCTCCGTGCTGTATGACTCTATGTCTTTGTTACCTTTAGAACTGATTATTCTCACGTTTTACTCTTTGTCAGTCGAAGCTCTACTGCATGTGTTGTAAATCACACCAAGTTCAGTTCATCTGTCACCTCTTCATGCTTGTTCACCTACGTTGGATATCATTGAAGCAATAAATGGATCATAACATACTCCTAAATAAAATCCAACAACTGCAGATGCTGTAAATCAGAAACAAAAACAGAAGTTGCTGGAAAAGCTCAGCAGGTCTGGCAGCATCTGTGGTGAGAAATCATTGAACATAGAACAGTCTGGCACAGTACAGACCCTTTGGCCCTTGATGTTGTGACGGCCTTTTATCCTACTCTAAGATCAGACTAACCTAACTACCCTTCATTGTACTATCTTCCATGTGCCTATCTAAGAGTCATTTAAATGTCCCTAATGTATCTTACTCCAGTTGCCAGCAGTGCATTCCATGCACCCACCACTCTGTGTAAAGAACTGACCTCTAACATCTCCCTAAACCTTCCTCCAATCACCTTAAAATTATGGTGATATTTTAGTGATATCCATTTCCACCTGGGGAAAAGTGTCTGGCTTTCCACTCTATGCCTCTCCACCATTTTGTACACCTCTACCAAGTCACCTTTCATCCTTTTTCACTCCAATGAGAAAAATCCTAGCTCCCTCAACCTTTCTTCATAAGACATCCCCACCAATCCAGGCAGCATCCTGGTTGATCTCCTCTGCACCCTTTCTAAAGCCTCAACCTCCTTCCTATAATGAGGGGCTGATTTAAAATGACAGACAACTGGAACCTCAGGGTCATGTTTGAAGACTAAATAAAGGACAGTGGGAGCCAATTCCATCCTAACTTACTGAAAGAAATACAGGGTTAGGGGACAAGAGGAGAGCAGTGGGATTGAGCCAAGCTGTTCCAAACAGCTAGCCCAGACGTCACAGGCAGACTGGCCTTTTCTGTGCTGTTTTAGATTTAGATTAGATTCCCTACAGTGTGGAAACAGGCCATTCGGCCCAACATGTTCACACTTTTGCTCTGTGATGTTTTAAAGGAGATGATTCCAATTCAAATGGAGATAACAAAGCTGGTGCATTAAAGGGATGCAGCGAAGTGACACTTAACAGGGGAACATCCAGCCATCTCTCCAGTTCCCAACAATTTCCCAGCCTCCCTGGGTACGTCAATCAACAGGATGTGGCTTCACATCCTGTGATGAGGGCTGCCAAGGCAAAAACAGGCTAGTGTTCCGATAAGAGAAATGGTCGCTTGACTGAGGCAGAACCGTTAAAGGGTTCAACAACCTTACAATCTGGGAGGGACTGAGGGCAGAAAAGAACCTCAAAATTGTCAAGGACATTAAAACAGATTAAGTCTTAAATTGCTGAGGTGTAATGCCTATGATTACGTCTGTAATCTAAATTCTCCCAGCTGAGCACCTAGTAATTGTTGGCAAAATGAGGGAAGCTTGAGTATTTAAGGCAAGTGCCAGCATGCTTCTTTTAAATAGAGACTAATTAGCATACACTTAAAAGCCCACGTATGTTGTAGCAGAAAAAGTGCATTTCGGTAAACAGACAATCATTAAATGTTGAGGCACAAGCCTGTGGGACTAGAGAGTTTGAACTGTAAGGACAGTCGTAGAATCATAGAGATGTACAGCATGGAAACAGACCCTTTGGCCCAATTGTCCATGCCGACCAGATATCCTAAATTAATCCAGTCCCACTTGGCTCATATCCCTCTCAACCCTTCCTATTCACATACCCATCCAGATGCCTTTTAAATGTTGTAATTGTATCAGCCTCCACCACTCCCTCAGGCAGCTCATTCCATACACGCACCACTCTCTGCATGACAGAGTTGCCCCTTAGGTCCCTTTTAAAGCTTTCCCCTTCCACCCTAAACCTGAGCACTCTAGCTTTGGACTCCTCCAGCCCAGGGAAAAGACCTTGCCCTTCATGATTTTATAAACCTTAGCCTCTGACGCTCCAGGGAAAACACCCCCAGCATACTCAGCCTCTCCTTATTGCTCAAACCCTCCAACCCTGGCAACTTCCTTGTAAATCTTTTCTGAATCCTTTCAAGTTTCACAACATCTTTCCTATAGCAGGGAGACCAGAACTGAACACAGTATTTCAAAAGTGGTCGGGACGTTTTTCCCTGGAGCATCGGAGGCTGAGAGGTGTCCGTATGCAGGTTTAAAATCATGAGGGGCACTAATAAGGTAAATAGCCAAAGTCTTTTTCCCAGGATAGGGGAGTCCAAAACTATAGAGCTGCGGTTTGAGTTGAGACTGGAAATATATAAAAAGGACCTGAGGGATACCTTTTTCATACAGAGAGTGGTGGGTGTATGGAATGAGCTGTCAGAAGAGGTAGAGGCTGGTACAATTAAAAGGCATCTGGATAGGAAGGGTTTAGAGGGATATGTGCCAAATGGGACTAGCTCAGATTAGTTTACCAGATCAACATAGGTAAAAACAAGGACTGCAGATGCTGGAAACCTAGTTGAATTTAACCCTACTGCGAATCCTCTTGCAAGGATGCCTGCCTTGAAGAAGTTTTCCTCCTCTCTCTACAAGAATCTCAGGGAGTTTCTCTCTCATTACAACCCCCAGGTCGTACTCTATGCTACTTTCTCCCCACCCCACCCCCCCCCCCTCTCATTTATCTCTCCACTCTGCAGGGACCCTGCCTCTATTCCTGATGAAGGGCTTTTGCCCGAAACGTCGACTTCCCTGCTCCTCGGATGCTGCCTGACCTGCTGTGCTTTACCAAGTCAACATGAGCAAGTTGGACTGAAGGGTCTGTTTCCGTGGTGTATGACTCTATGACTATCCTGGGGTTTCCAAAAACAAGTTAACGAACTACAGATGCTGAAGATCTGAAACAAACAGAAATTGCTGGAGGAACTCAGCAGGTCTGGCAGTCTCTGTGGAGAGAAAAACTGAGTTACCATTTCGAGTCCAGTGACCCTTCAGGTTAACTCAGTTGCTCTCTCCACAGAGGCTGCCAGAGCTGCTGAGTTTCTCCAGCAGCCTCTGCTTCTGAGAATGGTTTTACCTGATCAACGCCTTGTATTTAAACATTCCGTGTCTTTGGAATTCTCTTCCACAAAATACAGTGGTCGCACAATCTTTAAGTATTTTTCAGTCAGAGGTAGATACATTCTTCATTCCCAAAGGGATTTTCGAGGATATGTAGCTCCTTTATCCTGGGACCTGTTCCCTCTAGTCTGCATCTGTGAATTGTGCTCGATGCTAGCTTTACATTTTTGAGTCATCCAGCATGGAAACAGACCCTTCGGCCCAACCAGTCCATGCTGATCATAATCCCAAACTAATCTGGTCCCACCTGCCTGCGTTTGGCCCATATCCCTTCAAACATTTCTTCTTTGTGCACTTATCTAAATGTCTTTTAAACTTGCAAATACTGTACCCACATCCACCACTTGCTCTGGACGTTCATTCCACACACAAACCATACTCTGTGAAAAAAAAATGGCCCCTCATGTCTTTTATAAATCTTTCTCCTCTCACCTTATGAAAATACCTCTAGTCTTGAACTCCCCCACCCTAGGGAAAAGGCATCTGTCATTCATCTTATCTATATCCCTCATTATTTTATGAACCTCTATAAAGTGATCTCTCAACTTCCTATACTCCAGGCAAAAACCAGCCTATCCAGCCTCTCATTATAACACAAACCTTCCACTCCTGGCAAGATCCTGGTAAATCTTTTCTGAACCCACTCCAGCTTAACACTATTCTTCCTATAACAGGGCAAACAGAACTGGACACAATACTCCAGAAGAGGTCACACTAATGCCCTGTACAACCTCAACATGATGTCCTAGCTCCTACACTTAAAGGTCTGAGCTACAACAGCATGTGCGCTAAATGCCTTCTTAACCACCCTGGAAGAAAGTGGGGACTGCAGAGGCTAGAGAGTGTGTTGCTGGAAAAGCACAGCAGGTCAGGTAGCATCTAAGGAGCAGGGAATTGATGTTCAGGCCAGAGCCCTTCATCAGGAATGATGACTTCTTAACCACCCTATCTACATGGGGTGCAAACTTCAAAGAATTGTGTTCCTGAACCTGTACTTTGGGTCAGGGACTAAAAATCAACTAGGGTGTAAAAACGATGTATAACCCCTGTGAGTCCCATCCTCCATGTTAAGAAATTGTGGGTGCACCTTTAAAAGAGTGAACGACTTGGCAAGTACACCAAGTTCTGGAGAATTTACAAAGTAACATTTTGAATAAGAACAAACAGCACTCACTGAGTGGCTTGGTGACAAAAACAAATTTGAATTCGCCCAATTAGTTTAAATTATACCCTGAAAAAATGCCAATTTCCAATCAAGTTTGAATTGAGTATATTGACAATCTTAAAAGCCAATGACACAATCCCATACTCTGGGGTATAAGACATGGGGAAATTGAACACTTGAGAGGAGAACTGCCAATTCTAGCATATACCAGACTGCTTGAAAAAACCTCTCCCTTAAAAGTCCCTTTTCGCTCAGTAACCTGTGATGCAGAAATTCTGAACAAAGGGAAAAGCAGACACAGGAAGATCCGAAGACAAGAACCTATAGCTGCCTGGTTTTGAGATAAGAAGTGTGGTTTTATAAATCTTAATTGGGAGCTTTATCAGACTAGCATTATAGAAGAGAAGGTAACAGATAAGTTAGAGTAAGGACTTGTACATAGTTGTTAGTTAATTATTCTCTGTTATACTTTAAATAAAGTTTTTAATTTTTACTTTACATAGTTCTTGGCCGCTCGAACTTTTACAGATTATAGCACGGGATAAATCTTTTCTGTGTTGATGGTTTTAAATTAAGCAGGAAGGTTTACCCCATGTTGGAACACTCCACCTCGAGTGAGGTTACAATGATCACACACACTCAGTAAAATGTCAGGGTATCTAATGGTTTGTGATCTGCTTGCTTCAGTTACACTAATGTGGGTCCCACAGCAAACACGGTCTAATGATGCCTTGGGAAACAACAACGATGCTGAATTATAGTGGTAGAGGTAATAGTGGAAGATTATATCAGAGCAGAGGACTGAAGCACAATCCATACAAGTGACAATTGCACAATATTTACTCTGATATGCCTCTGGGAGTGGAGAAACAGTCTGTTTCATTGCAAGCTGATCCACAGCAAGGTTAGATCACAGGTATGGCATGCCATCAAGAATAGGATGTTAGCCTTTACTACGAGAGAAAACAAATATGAAAGTGGAGATATGATGCTTTACTTAAGTCAAATGTCACATGGCACCAGATTATAGTCCATCAGGTTTATTTGAAACCACAAGCTTTCAGAGCACTTCACCTGAAGTGACCTCACCTGACGAAGGGGCAACGCTCCGAAAGCTTGTGATTTCAAATAAACCTGTTGGACTATAACCTGGTGTCGTGTGACTCCTGACCTTGTCCACTCCAGTCCAACACTGGCATCTCCACATTTTTTAGACAGAGCATTATACAGATCACATCTTGAATAGCGAATGTGCAGCTTTGGTCCACTTAGGAAGGATATAAATGCATTGAGAGGTGGCTTACCAGATTCATCTCTGGAATGAGTAGGGTGTCTGATGAGAAATGGTTGGACTAGCTTTCACTAAAGTCTAGAAGAGAGAGCAGCGAATTGATTGAAATGTATAAGATCCTGAAAAGGTCTTGTCCTGGTGGACATGTAAAAGAATGCTTCCTGCAATTTTACAATTGGGGTTAGCCCTGTTATGACAGAGGTGTTTCTTTCAGAGGCTTCTTTAACTTTGGAACTCTCTGCCTCAGGACAAGGTACAGGTCTGGTTATTGAATAGTTTTGAAAGCAAGGTGGATAGATTCTTGTTAGGCAGGGGAATCAAGGAGTAGATGGGAATGTGGAGTTTGAAACATGAGCAGATCAGCTGTGATCTTATTGAGTGGTGGAGTAGGTTTGAGAGGCTAAATGGCTTTTTTCTGCTTCTATTTCCGATGTTTGCATATTCACATGTTTGTACTTCCCTGCTAAAACCTTGGAAATCCATGTAATCGGAACTTGCAGAATCTGAAATTCTCCATCTTTCTCCATGGCAACACCTCAGCTAATCACAATCAATGTGCCAACCAATCAGCAGCCTTCTTTCCTGTATTGTTCAATTGTTTGAAATTTGGCATTCTTGTGTGTGTGTGTCCTGAAGTGTGAAAACATCAGCCGAATGTCTCTCTTTGCAGCAAGATTCAAGTTCTGTCCTGTCAAACAACTGCTCATATTGTACACTGCCAGGTGTCCAACACTGGTGTCATTATTTTCTTGGACAAAAACAAGATTCTTCACCAAAAGGATAGCCATGCTAATTTATCACATGTAATACAGGGGAGTAAACTATTTGGATACAAAATTGGCTCAAAGATAGGAGCTAGAGGGTGGTGGTGGAAGGCTGCTTTTAAGACTGGAAGCCTGTGACCAGCGGTGTGGTACAAGGATTGATGCTGGTCTACTATTTTTCGTCATTTATATAAATGATTTGGATGTGAACCTAGGAGACATGGTTTGCAGATAGCACCAAAATTGGATGTGCAGTGGACATGGAAGAAGGTTACCTCAGAGTACAACAGGATCTGGGTCAGATGGGCCAAGGGGCTGAGGAGTGGCAAATGGAGTTTAATTTAGATAAATGCAAGGTGCTGCATCTTGGAAAAATAAATCTTAGCAGGACTTATACACTTAATGGTTAAGGTCCTGGGGAGTGTTGCTGAACAAAGAGACCTTGTAGTTCAGGTTCATAGTTCCTTGGAAGTAGAACTGCAGGTAGATAGGACAATGAAGAAGGCATTTGGTATGCTTTCCTTTATTGGACAGAGTATTGAGTACAGAAGTTGGGAGGTCATTTTGCATCTGTACAGGACATTGGTTCGGCCACTTTTTGGAATAGTGTGTTCAATTCCGGTCTCCCTGATACAAGAAAGATATGAAACTTGAAAGGGTTCAGAAAAGATTTACAAGGATGTTGGCAAGGTTGGAGGGTTTGAGCTATAGGAAGAGGCTGAATAGGTTGGAGCTGTTTTCACTGGAGCGCCAGAGGCTGAGGGGTGGCCTTACAGAGGTTTATAAAATCGTGACAGGTATAGATATGACAAATAGTCAAGATCTTTTCTCTAGGGTGGGCGAGTCCAGAACTAGAGGGCATAGGTTTAAGGTGAGAGGGGAACTATTTAAAAGGGACCCAAGGGGTAATGTTTTCACACAGAGGGTGGTGCGTGTATGGAATGAGCTGCCAGAGGAAGTGGTGGAGGCTGATACAATTACTGCATTTATAAGGCATCTGGATGGGGATATGAATAGGAAGGGTTTGGAGGGATATGAGCCAAGCGCTGACAAATGGGTCTAGATTAATTTAGGATATCTGGTCGGTGAGTTGGACTAAAGGATCTGTGCTGTCCAACTCTGAGATTCTATGCAGTGGCCTGTCTCTCATGTAATCTGAAATGGCAACAGAAGCCATTGCAAATCGCTCACTCCAGCAAACCTCAAGCAATGAAGTCCCTCAGCTTCTGAAAGCACATAATCTGTGCATCTTCTTATAAAATTAAGAGTAGCAAAAATCAGCCAGTAAATGCTTATGGAGCATTCAATGTTACACCAGTTCTCTTTGTTTCTCTCAAGCTTAAGACAAACAGAATGGAGGGGAGGCGATGTGATTTCTCAAGGTAATCGTTCAGAGCTGGAGAAAGGAATTCTCAAGCCAGAAAGTCACCCTACACTGAGGCAAAAAAAAATTCTATTGATTAAGACCTTCTGAAAGTAAAATTCCTGTGGGGGGGTTTTCAATAGTTTTAATCATAGCCACACAGCCGCCACACGCTCCTGTTGATTTGACGAGCCCAAAGGCTGTTTTCCGTTCTGCCTTTCATTTTATGCAGAAGATTAACTTCACCACACTCTGCCAGATGCTCAGCATCCAACCTCATTTTCTCTCAGTTGTGTAACAGAGCATCCTCTCAGTGAAACGCTGTGAAGAGGTCCCTCACTGTTGGGCCTGTCTTCTGCCTCCAGTTAGTAAACCAGCAGGGAGCCATGGAGTTGCTACAGAAAATGCGCAGATCAAACATGCCCCTTCACCAAAGATTCCCATACTGTCTTGGAAGGGTGTCCAGCTTTAAACACATCTGTGCCAACCTCCAACATGCCTTGCAGGAAGGCAAACACAGAGATCGAGAGATTGCTCCCTTCCTCACACAGTTTGCTCATCAGTATCCTGCGTCCCCCACCAACTCAGCTCTGGGAGGGTGTGATTGCAGTGGAAATGGAGATTCACCAGGATGCTGCTTGGGATGCAGCATTTCGGAAATAGAGAGAAGCTGGATAAGTTCTGGTTTTTCTCTTCAGAGCAGAGAAGTTTGAGTGTGGAGGAATCTGTTAGAGATGGATGACATTATGAGGTGGGGGTCTTATGAGATCTTACGATCCTACTCCACAACCACCCGATGAGGGAGCAGTGCTCCAAAAGCTGGTACTTCCAAGTAAACCTGATGGACTATAACCTGGTGTTGTGTGGTTTTTGACATCATGGAGGGCATTGAAAGGGTGGAATGAGAGCAGTTGTTTCCTTTAGTTGAAGATCAGTGACAAGGGGCATAATTTTAAAGTGAAAGGCAGGAGGTTGGGGAGAATTTGTGGAAAAGATTTTCCACCTGCAGGGTGGTGGGGACCTGAAATACATTACCTGGGAGGGTAGTTCAGGTGGGAAACCTTCACAAAGTACAGAACAACCTCAATTATCCGAACAAGAGGGGAGGGGATTATTTTGTTTGGATAACGGACTGGAATAGAATCAGTGTGGAAACAGGCCCTTCGGCTCAACAAATCCACCCCAACCTCCGAAGAGTGACCCACCCATTCCCCTACCCTATATTTATCCCAATTAATGGGCCTAACCCACACATCCCTGAACACAATGGGCAATTTAGCGTGGCCACTTCACCCTAACCTGCACATCTTTGGGAGGAAACCCACACGGACACAAGAGAATGTGCAAACTCCACACACACAGTCGCCCAAGACTGGAATTGAACCCAGGCCCCTGGCGTTGCGAGGCAGCAGTGCCAACCTCTGAGCCACCATGCCACCCTTATTGATTGTTTGGATAACATTTTTAAGGGAGCTTGAACCCTCGTTTGAATAATCCGAAATTTGGATAATTAATGCTTGGATAACCAAGGTTTTTCTGTATTTGGTCGATTATCTGGCTACAGGCCTAATATGGGAAAGTGGGGCTCGTACAGAGGGTAGTATATTTCTGGCGGCACAGACTTGATGGACTGAAGGGCCTCTGCTGTACTCCATGATACCACAATGCCATCTCCATACACCCCCAGTGTCCCCCAGTCAATGAGAGGCTGTTCTGGTGATCCCTTTGTGGCAGTCCATTGTTGTACATTGAGAGATGGGATGAGGATCTTGGGGAGAGTGATTTGCTGGTGAGAAGCAGAATTTGGGATCTGGCCAGAGGGTGGCCCTCAGTGACAGGGCGGCGGGGGCATTCGCTTGACCATGTCTGCACCCTGCACCCTCTCGCTTAAAGAAACCCCTTCCTCACCTTAGAAGTGACACACACTTGCACCCCCACCCCAAAGGGGGAGGGCTATAAGTTTGTCATTCAGTATCAGTGTCGTCACGTTCGCCGTCACAGTGGGCAGTTTGTGCACAGCAAGATCCCACAACCAGCGAAGAGACGAGCAAGCAGTATATTTGCAGATTCTGGATCAGTGGTGCTGGAAGAGCACAGCAGTTCAGGCAGCATCCAAAATGCAGTGAAATCGACATTTCGGGCCAAAGCCCTTCATCAGGAATAAAGGCAGTGAGCCTGAAGTGTGGAGAGATAAGCTAGAGGAGGGTGGGGGTGGGGAGAAAGTAGCACAGAGTACAATGGGTGAGGAGGGGAAGGGATGAAGGTGATAGGTCGGGGTGGAGAGGGTGGAGTAGATAAGTGGAAAAGGAGACAGGCAGGTAGGACAAGTCCTGACAAGTCATGGGGACAGTGCTGAGCTGGAAGTTAGGAACTAGGATGAGGTTGGGGAAGGGGAAATGAGAAAACAGTTGAAGTCCACATTGATGCCCTGGGGTTGAAGTGTTCCGTATCTCTCCACGCTTCAGGCTCACTGCCTTTATTCCTGATGAAGGGCTTTTGCCTGAAACGTGGATTTCGCTGTACTTTGGATGCTGCCTGAACTGCTGTGCTCTTCCAGCACCACTAATCCAGAATCTGGTTTCCAGCATCTGCAGTCATTGTTTTTACCTTGTATATTTGCAGATGCTCAATGTTGGCAGACATTACAGAGTTTTCCAGCTCTGTAAGTGAACAATCCTTGTTTTGAGCTTTCTGGCAATGTAGCACCTGCTCAGTGCCAATGTCGATCTGGGGTCAACTCTTAAAGGTGAGGTTTACTCTCACATCCTCCTGTGCACATTCCCACTGAGCCTGAGGAAGGTAGGCTGTAACTATGAATGTCCTGCTGGCTTACTCTCCTAGCTTCTTCCATACACGCGGGAAAAAAAATACACACAAGAGTAAACACTTGGTACCTACTCAGTTTGATCCCCATTTACAGGACAATCGATCAAATATAAACAGTCCTCTTCCTCAGGTATCTCCAAGGTCCCAGAATCTGGCCGTTGAACTGTGAAAATAGGAAGAAGGTTACAAATTAGGAATTAAAGCCTCATGTCCAGCATAACTTTGGGGATTCACAAATTCAGCATCGAAAACCAACCCTAGAGTCAATCGCCATGTTGTGGGGCTGGAGTCACACATAGGTGAAAGTGAGGACTGCAGATGCTGGAGATCAGAGTCGAAACGTGTGATGCTGGAAAAGCATAGCAGGTCAGGCAGCATCTGGGGAACAGGAGAATCGACATTTCGGGCCTAAGCTCTTCATCAGGAACACGTAGGACAGACCAGGTAAGGACGGCAGATTTCCTTCCCAAAAGGAGCTTAGTGACCCAGGTGGGGGCTTTATGACCATCAGCGACGCTCGTCATGGCACCATTACAGAGATTAGCCTTATATTCCAGATTTATTGATTGAGGAAAAGTTCCACCAGCTGAGATGGTAGGACATGAACCCTTACCCCAAGAGCATTCGCCCTGGGCTAGACCCCACTACATCAAGACTTTCCCTTAAACTTGTGGCACGTGGAGTGAAGGAGAGGAAGAGTGATGGAACAATAGAGAACATTCCAATTCAGAACCCTTTCAGCGTGTCCACCAAACACCAAGCAGGTAGGAACCGGCTGGAGAAACCAGTGGGCAAGTCAAGAATACTCACAATTCAACTCTAAATGAGAGTCTAGAGCAGCCTCGACAGTTTGATACTGCTGGAGGGCCATTAAGCTTTGTTGCTGAGTGAAACCCATGTTCTGAAACAAATATTAAAAGAGACGCTGTTAAACAGAGGCAACACCTTATCCACTTGATCAAACACAAAGTACCGCAGACGCCAGAAATCTGAAACAGACACAGAGAAGGATGGAGATAATCAGCAGGTCGGGCAGCATCTCTGGATTCAGAAACAGAGTTAATCTTCCAAGTCATTAGATGAATGCTAACTCGGTTTCTCTCTCCACAGATGCTGCCAGACCTGCTGAGTTTCTCCAACATTCTCTGCATCTGTTCCAACATTTTGCACAGTTTCTCTGCAGGTTTCTGGTTTCAAATGTAAAGTGGGCCACTTGTAGACTGGGGAACACACTTAGTTACCCAATCAAGTGGATCAGAATAGACACAGAGAAGACATTTACACATGTGGGCGAGAGTATGAGGGATAGTCACTATTAAAACCAATAAGCAGTGCAGGAGAAACCTATTTATGCAGAAGAAGGTCAGAATGTGGCACGTGGTGATAACACTCAAGGGAGAGCTAGATTAACTCATGGGGAAAAGGTGAGAGAATGCTCTGCTGAAGGGATAAGATGAAACGTAGGAAGATGCATGCACCTTTAGCGTTGAATGCCCCATTTCTGGCCTGTGAATGAAATGTAGGGCTCCTCACATAACTGGATGCAAATATCCGACAATGACGTAACACGGGGAGGTCTCAAGTCTGCATCCTAATGGGCCCCACAGCGCCAAACAGCCCTAACATCAGCACGGAGTTGCCAGTAGATAGTCAATCCTGACCGTTGTACAGATTGGGTGGTCTCTGAGAGGTTGCATTGAGGTATAATGTCAGACCAAGAGGAGAGAGAAGGACACGAATGACCTAGCGTCCAAAAAAGACTTCAACAATTTTAATACCACTAGTCAACATTAAAATATACACCTACTTCAGTTTTAATTTGACTCTGCTTATCCTTACGAAGAGAAGTACATTTGAGTGTCACCAATATTTTTGTTAATATATCTTTCAAAACAAAGCTAATCTTAGTGGAGGTGTGTTCTGCTGAGCAGGCAGCAATTAAGGAGATGCATAAATGTTCCTATGCTGCGTTCGTCTAGAGACAGTGGGTCATATCTAATTATTCATCACTCGACACAAAGAGTAACAGAATCCAAATAGAAACAAAAATTAACTTGTAAAAGAAAAGAAAATCCCACAAGAGAGCAGTAACCACCCGGTTACAAAGAAGTAATCAAGACAGCACTCCACACAAGTGCCATCAGTTCCAGTGTTTGGCCTCAGGACTACCTTCTCTATCAAGCTCTCTGCCAAGTGTTTGATGCAATTATTTTGGTCAACTCATTCAGGTTTCCAACAATAAGCTGCTCAAGAATTCTAGTCACTGAATTTCGACAAGCATCTGTCTGACATAATAAGGTATTTATATCAGTGAAACAGCCAATTTGTCACAACTGGTTGTCTTAGTGTTCATGTTTCTTGTGAGACTCCTCTCCCTCCCCTTCATCTTACACAAACATGGAGTCACAGGGTTCGAGAAAAGGCCCTTTGGCCCATCGGGTCTGTGCTGATCTAATCTATACTGCTCCCAATTTCCCCTACTTGGCACATAGCCTTCAATGTTATGAAATTTCAAATGTTCATCCGAGTATAGGTTAAGGTCTGGGGAGGTTTCTCATCTCTACAAGCCCTTCAGGCTCCACACTCCCACCATCCTCTTGGGGAGAAAAAGTGTCATTAAATCCCCACTGAACCTCCTGCCTTCCACCCGAATATAATGCCCCTTTGTAGTGACAGGAATCAGGTTGACTGCATTGACCACGAGGTTCTTGATTGGGGTTGTTAACCTGGGTCAACCAGGAGCGCCCTGGCTGACCGATATAACCAGGAGATTAGAATCCCCTCAGTTGAGGACTGACTCTGAGCTGACTGGGCCACAGCCAGTGTGTTATTGCTATTCTTGTTTGAAAACGGATTTCTGTGCTGGCTGACTGCACAGCCAGTTTGGGTGGCAAGGTGGCTCAGTGGTCAGCACTGCTGCCTCACAGTGCCAGGGACCCGAGTTCGATTCCTGCCTCAGGCTACTGTCCGTGTAGAGTTTTCACATTCTCCCAGTAAAAGTGTGGGTTTGGTCCGGTTTCCTCCCATAGTCCAAACGAAGTGCAGGTCAGGTGAATTGGCCGTGCTAAATTGCCCATAGTGTTAGGTGCATTAATCAGGGATAAATACAGGGTAGGGGAATGAGTCTGGGTGGGTTACTCTTCGGAGGGTCAGTGTGGAGTTGTTGGGCTGAAGGGCCTGTTTCCACCCTGCAGGGAATCTAATCTATACTGTTCCAGGTTAGTTCTCACTAGGGAACTATGGCTTAGTTATTTCACTAGCTGGTCGCAGCCTGTGTGTTACTCTTTTTTTGAGCAAGGACTATGATCATTTTGTGGTGGGGCTTGGCCTTTTCACTATGGTTTTTTTTTAGTGTTTGCACACTTTCCTTTTGCATGTGTTTTCACTTTTTAGTGTTTGGACTGAGGCCTGGGAGTCAACTGCACCTAAAACAAAACGAGGAGAATAGAATCCTCGCAGTTGAGGGCTGACTCTGAGCTGGTTGGGTACAGCCAGTGTACTGTGCACGAGTAACTAAAGGGGGTGGGGTGGGTGGGGGGTTGAGGGGCTTGGTGACAGAACCCTGTTAGGTCAAACTTGTTACTGCCTCTTCAACTATAGGGAACAGCTGCTGTCTTTTCACCCTGTCCATGGCCATCACACTCTTAGTGATATCCTCTGTTTATTTATCTAACTGTCCTCTATTATGTCTGCGCTGTTCACCTCAACTTGTGGCAGAAGGTTTCTGCCTCCTCACCCCTCTGTGAGTGAACGGGATTTGATGGAAGTGTTTTGATACATGTGTGTGACTGAGCATTATGTAAAGTATATGTTCTCTCACACTCAAATAACCACCTCCAAAATGACTGTTTGTTGACTTCAACTCCCCATAGTTACAGGGAAAGTTGCCTCTCTGAAGGAACATTTCAGACAGGTTGAGATGACTATTTAGAGTCCCGTCCTGTACCTTGGGTAATCCTCATCGGCAAAAAATAAAATAGGCCGATATAATTACTGAATGTCCCCGTCAATCCCGAATAAGACAGACAGAAAATAGTCAGGTAATCCAGCCAAGATTGAGGAGGAGGGGTACCAGTGACTAAACAGTGAGGCTGTCATTTGACAAGACTTTGAGTTTGTGCTTGTTGCAATAAAACATACTGGCGGCAGGTTATAAATATTCCCCATGGTTAACAGTGCTCTCTATGCTCAGTGAGAGCGTCATAGGTTCAAGTCCTGCTGCAGAAATGTGAACACGTAATTCAGACTAGTACCAGAGCCAGCAACCATAAGAGCACCCTAATTCAGATGACGTGTTCAACCACAAACCCAAATGCTCTCTCAGATGGGTGCAAAAGATCCCATGCTACTATCCTGAAGAGAAATGAATGGGTGGGGTCAGGGGGTCCTGCTCTTCAACCCAGCATCAGTAAAACTAATTGTTCAGTCAGTATTATCGCTGCTTCTGGGAGTTCACCGTGTGCTGTGTTTCCCACATTAAAACCTGGATCATGAATTGTCTGTACCCACAGTCGGTTAATTAATGGTTTTCCTGTAGGTATGAGGTTTCACAGACTGCAAGGAATGCTCCTTCAAGGAACCACCTAGTGCCCAGGAATGGGAAATGTTGATGTTTTAAGAAAAATGTGAAGATTTTAAGAAGGTAAAGCTTTACAAGAATAGATCCAGGGACAGTTCTGTGACCAGACTGGAGAAGCCAAGGGAATACTTTGCACTTTGATTGAAGGGTAAATGGAGCAAGTCGGCAGAAAGCTACTGCACAGGGGCTTTTGAGGTGGTATTCATGACAATAAGCTAGTATTGAAGTTCAGTTGGTAACAGGGAAGGCAAATGGAATGTTGGCTTTTATTTCAAAGGGAAAAGAACATGAAAATATTGAAGTTTTGTTAAAAACTATACAAGACACTTTTAAGACTACAATTAGAATATTGCAAACTGTTTTAGCTGCTTATCTAAGATAGACTGACATTTGAGGTATTGGGCTGTTACTGGGTTGAAGGCACTGTCTTATTAGCAGAGGCTGAGTAGATCAGGCCTGTACTCATTGGAATCCAGAAATTTAGAGGAGACCTTATCGAAACATACAAGATTCTTTAGAGGACTTGACCGTGTCTAGGACCACAGGGCTTAATCTCAGAATGAGGGGTTGCATGTTTAAGACAGAGGTGAGGAGGAATTTCTTCCTTATGTTGTCAGGCCTGGACTCCAGACCCACAATGAGCTAGTTGACTCTTAACTGCCCTCTGAAATGGCCAAGAATCTGTAGAATTCTTTACCGCAGAGGGGTCTTGAGGTTGGGTCCTTAAGTATAATCAAGGCTGAGATAGACAGATTTTTCATCAGAACGGGAATCGAGGGTGATGGGGATAAGGCAACAAAGGGGAGTTGAGGGTTATCAGATCAGCCAAGACCTATTTGAAAGGCAGAGCAGACTCAATGGACTGAATGGCCTCCTTCGGCTGCTATGACTTATGGCCTTCTACAATACAATGTTGAAGGAAGTTTCAATCAAAGCCTTTGAACTCATGAGAGGTTTGGACAGCATAGATGGGGGAATCTGCTCCCCCTGGTGGAAGGTTTGAGAACTGGAGGATATTGGTAAAGGAAGGAGGGAGATACTAGAGAACACATTTTTAATGGGTTAGAAAGCTCTGCTTGAGTGAGTGGAGGGGCAGCCTCAACTGCAAATTTCCAAAGTGAATTTGATAAGAACCTGAAAGGAGAAATCTTGCAGGGCTGCAGAGTAGAAATGGCTAAAGTCCTAATGCTGAAGTGTAATACAATGATTATACAATTCATAAGCTCCACATTACAGTAAATCGCAGCAAGAAGTTTTGATGATAATCCAAGCAATTACGGACAACACGTGAGAAAGTAATTATTTTTACATGAGTTGCCTCGTTCATTAATTTTTCTAAAATCAGCAAAGATTTGAGTAAAAATATCTCCTTTACCATCAGTCTAAACATGCGAACTTTGAACAGTTCCTTAACAGCATCATCACAGTCTTTATCGAGCTGCAAGACCAGTTCGAACGCAGATTCTGCCTCAGCGTACCTCTGTAAGGAGAAGGCCCCAATGTTAGATTCTCAATCTCGTGGTTAAATAATCCCAAGTCTATTTGAAACATTCTTATCCTTTTCTTCTTTCTGCACCCGACTCGATGTGAAACCGAGGATCTCTCTGTCTCTTCTCCAATGGAATTGGAGGAGTGCTTGACAGTGCTCTCGAGTGACAACAGGCCATTCTGTTATCCACATACTTAATATGGATACATTTATAAAACACCTTTCATGCAGTAAAATGTCCCAAGTTATCAAACAGAATTTGTCATGCCTGAGCATTTCCCAAATTGATTCTTCTGGCCTTGTGTTCCTCAGCTCCAAACTCACAAATCCCAACTCGCTACACTCACTCAAGAACTTGCTATGCCTTGGCATTTTTGCTCATTTTAAAATCTTTCTTAATCCTGATGACAGTGAGACTTTTGACCTTTGGCTGCTATCTTTATCCCGTGCTGTCTGGGAGGGCACTGTAGAGCTAGCTGGTGAAAGAATCATGCCTGATCTTCCCCAGTCTACAATGGGTCAATGGATTTCATTGGTAACTGACAGGGTGATGGTTCAACACAATCGAAGTATAAAGCTGTCACTATTTGAGGGGGAAGTGGTGGCCTGTTTCTGGGCTAGTATTGCAGAATCCCAGATGAATGCTCTTCATTCAAATCCCACCGAGATAGGTAAGTAAAGTGTCGGGACGTTAATGGTATGGTGTTAGAGACTCGATCTCTCGAACAGAAGGTGCGGGCTCTCTCTCACCCAGTCCATAAGACCATAAGAGATAGGAGTGGATAGAAGTCCACTCCACCAGTTAAACATGGCTGATGAGTGTTTCAATTCCACTTACCTGCACTCTCCCTTAATACCTTGCGAAATCAAGAGTTTGTCAATCCTTGCCTTGAAGGCACCCAAGGTCCCGGCCTCCATTGCACTCCGCGCTAATGAGGCAGTCGAGAGGTGTTTCATACACATTGGACCAGTTTAATTAAAAGTGTCTATCTGGCTGTTCTTGTGGACAGCTGTAGAATCACTTTTGCCTCCACCACTCGCGCTGGGATTCATTAGCAAGGCAGCTAGATGTCTAAGACTTGACGGCATACACTTAAGGCGAGGAGCATACATTTAAGTGGATTAGAGGGTTTCTGAGCAAAAACAATCTCAACAAGACTGGGTACATATATGAAACGCACTGTCCAAGAGGGTGATGCAGGCAGGTACCCTCGCAACGTTTAAGAAGCATCTGAGTGAGCTCTTAAAAAGCCAGGACATAGGAGGCTATGGGCCAACAGCAGGGAAATGGGATTAGTGTAGTTTGGTCAGAAGGAGGAAGTGAGGACTGCAGATGCTGGAGATCAGAGTCGAGAGTGTGGTGCTGGAAAAGCACAGCAGGCCAGGCAGCAGAGGGACATGGATAGGATAAATAGACAAAGTCTTTTCCTTGGGGTGGGGGAGTCCAGAACTAGAGGGCATAGATTTAGGGTGAGAGGGGAAATATTTAAAAGGGACCTAAGGGGCAACATTTTCATGCAGAGGGTGGTACGTGTATGGAAAGAGCTGCCAGAGGAAGTGGTGGAGGCTGGTACAATTGCAACATTTAAAAGGCATTTGGATGGGTATATGAATAGGAAGGGTTTGGAGGGATATGGACCAGGTGCTGGCAGGTGGAACTAGATTGGGTTGAGATATCCGGTCAGCATGGACGGGTTAGACCGTAGGGTCTGTTTCCATGCTGTACATCTCTATGACTCTGACTCTATCTGAGGAGCAGGACAGTAGACGTTACAGGCATAAGTCCTTCATCAGCAATGACAGAAGGACCTGTACTTTGCTGTATGTCTCAACAATAGTAGAATTATAGAATCCCTACTGTGTGGAAGCAGACCATTGAGTCTACACTGATCTTTGAAGAGAGTCCCACCCAGCCCCCTACCCTGCATTTCCCCTAGCTAACCCACCTAGCCCGCATATCCCTGAACACTATGGGTAATTTCCCATGGCTAATCCACCAAACTGCACATCTTTGGACTGTGGGAGGAAACCAGAGCACCCAGAGGAAACCCACACAGACACGGGGAGAACGTGCAAACTCCACACAGTCAGTCGCCAGTTGGTGAAATCGAACCCAGGTCCTTGGCGCTGTGAGGCAGCAATGCTAACCATTGATCCTCCGTGCCACCTTGAGGGAGCGGGTAGAAGAAGATCATTAAGCGTGTTTCAGCTCTTGTGAACAGCAATTACAAGATTAAAAAGACATCTGGTTGGGTACATGAATAGGAAGGATTTAGAGGGATACAGGTCAAATGCTAGCAAATGGGACTAGATTTATTTAGGATATCTGGTTGGCATAGACGAGTTGGACCAAGGGATCTGAATCTGTGCTGTGTATCTCTATGACTGTAAATCCCTTTCGAAGTCTATGACTGAGTCACATTTGGACCCCATAAGACTATTGCTGAAAATGTGTTGCTGGAAAAGCGCAGCAGGTCAGGCAGCATCCAAAGAGCAGGGGAATCAACGCTTTGGGCATGAGCCCTTCTTCAGGAATGAGGAAAGTGCGTCCAGCAGGTGAAGATAAAAGGTAGGGAGGAGGGACTTGGGGGAGGGGCGTTGGAAATGCGATAGGTGGAAGGAGGTCAAGGTGAGGGTGATAGGCCGGAGTGAGGATGGGGGCAGAGAGGTCAGGAAGAAGATTGCAGGTTTGCCCCACCCCCCACCCCCATTCCAGCCTATCACCCTCACCTTGACCTCCTTCCACCTATCCCCATTTCCAACGCCCCTCCCCCAAGTCCCTCCTCCCTACCTTTTATCTTAGCCTGCTGGACACACTTTCCTCATTCCTGAAGAAGGGCTTATGCGCGAAACGTTGAATCTCCTGTTCCTTGGATGCTGCCTGACCTGCTGCGCTTTTCCAGCAACACATTTTCAGCTCTAATCTCCAGCATCTGCAGACCTCACGTTCTCCCATAAGACTATTCGCTGCTTTGGTTTTCTTGTGTGTGGTTCTTTCATAAGTTACCTTTAGCTTTTGGAGGTAGACTCACTTCATTAATTTATCAAAATCCTTTGCGATTCTGACCACTAACAAGGAGCACAGTTTGAGGATGATTCAACTAAATTGCTCATTTGTTGCTCATCCAGTATCCAGGTCAAGTCTTTCACCGACTCAGACACGTGCTTCTATATTTATAGCAGAATGGTTATCATCACAGAACAGACAGGACAGAGCACCAAGTTGTGAAATTTGAAGCTAAATTAACAAATCTTGAGGAACCCCCTTCCAGCCCCATCTAACACCCCTCTCCATCCCATCTTAAATGTCCTCCTTCCTCTTGATTATACACCCCCTCCACATCCCACATTCCTGCCATTTAGCTACCCACACTACCCACCTCACCCCCCCTCCCCCAAAACCTCTAGCACTGATTCACTGCGTTACAAATGATTAGTAAAAGGATATGAAACAGATGCAGGGAAAGAACATACAAAATCTCGAGTGGATCAATGAGCTGTCAGCGCCTGTGGTGGATGAATACATTCACCTTTATTCCAACGAGTGCTCTTCCCTTTCGGAAATAACCTTTCGGCCAGTCAGCAGCGAGTCTGATGGAGGTTTCAGCATCTTCTAGTGCGAGATTGTACTTGCGAAGTCTGTCATAGCAATAGGATCGATTTCCAAAATACCTGCACACGCAGCAACAATTTTATTTAGAAACCAGTTCAACCATACAGCAGGCATCCTAGCAAAATGTTACTCAGAATCTCAGCATTGTTACAGCACAGGAGAAGACCCTTCAGCCCATCATCCCTGCACTGGTTCTATTCCCTATGGCTGATTTTCTGCCTTCCCCTCACATCCCTGTACACTACCTATATCCAAATAATCATCCCATACTCTCTTGAATGCATCAATTGAAACTGCCTCTACCACATTTCCAGATGGTGCATTCCAGACCTTAACTAAAAGTTTTTTATTTTCCTCACATCACCCTTGCTTCTTTTGCACACCTTTTTAAATGTATTCCTCTCACCTTAATGTCCCTTTTACAAGTGGGAATATCTCCCTATCTACTTTGTGAAGCCCGCTCATGATGCTGGAAACCTCTATCCGATCTCCTGTCAACCTTCATCTCTCCAAGGGAACAGTCCCAGCTTCTTCAGTCTGTCCTCGTCACCCCAAAGTTTCTCATTGCTGTAACCATTCTTATAAACAACTCTCTCCAATGTGTTCACATCCTTCCTATAATGTGGTACCTTCAACAATATATCTAACAAGTGTCTTATACAAGTTCAATGTTACCTCCTTGTTCTTGCACTCTATGCCCAGTTATGGACCAGACCAAACCCCCTCAAAATATATTAAGAAGATATCCTAGTCCCTTTTTTTATTTTAAAGTGCCAGGTGTTGCATTCCAGATGCAATTCAATTAGTCAAACTGTCAGTCTTGAAGCAGTAGACACTTTATTCATATACTCTAGTTAAAAAGCAACAGAAGAAAGATGAAATTGAAATAACTTAACTTGGTTGGAAAACTTAACAGAATAATAGATTATTTAATTACTAAACAGTAACTGTTCCAATACAGTAACATCCCAGAAAGACAAACTTGACAAAGGCAAATTCAGGAAACTAGATGTAGCTCTCCAGTCTAGGAAGACAAATATTAAGGGAAAGCTCTGAGAGAGACAGAGAGACAGACAGACAGAGAGAATAGCAGGGAGAGATTACTGCAGCTTTCAAACCCAGCAACTGGCACTGAAAAACTAGAACTAAACATCCTGTTTCTGTAGGAGCTTTACCCCACCCATTCAGGCTGCTTCTATTCTTCCAACCTAAAAAAAAAACCCAAAGCTGCACAAACAGTTTATTGTATTGGCTCCGAGTACTCCAACTGGCTCTTCTGTTCCAACTTTCTTCATAAAAACACCCAGGACAAAATACACTTCTTAAAGCCATAGTATTGTCACAGTCCCTAGTAATAAAGTTGAGGATGCTGAATGCTTTACTAACTGTTCTCGTTACTTGTCCTGCCACTTCCAATGGTCTGTGCATGTATATATCCAGGTCCCTCTGTTCCTGCAGTCCCCTTTGGATTATGCATTCTATCCTACATTGTCTTTCAAAGTTCTTCTTAAGTTTTCCTTAACAAAGTGCATTATCTCTCACTTCTTTGCGTTGAAATTCTTCTGCCTACTCTGCCAACTTTGTCTATTTCCTTTGGAGTTCCACATTTTCCTCCTCATGGGTTACAATTCTTCCAAGTTTTGAGGCATCTGCAAACTTTGAAATTTCTCCGTACACACCAAGATCTGGAGCATTAACATACATCTACATCTGGATCATTAGCATATTGTAATGTTGAGGAAAGATAATGAAAATTTATATTTCAATGGAGAATGGGTGCCTCAGAAGGCACTGCTCAGGTAATTCAAGATTCCAAGAAATGCTGAAACCCAAAAATATGTTTGGCCTGATTTTACATCATACCAAGGATTCAGAAAGTCAAACTGAAACAGAAAGTTTTAAAATAATTGGAAGCTTCTGTGGACAGAATCAGAAATCCCACAGCACCAGGTTATAGCCCAACAGGTTCATTTGAAATCACAAGTTTTTTGAGTGCTGCTCCTTCATCAGGTGAAGTAAATCTCTTCTGAACCCTCTCCAGTTTAGTACCATCCCTCCTACAACAGGGTGACCAGGACTGGACACAGTATTCCAGAAGAGGCCTCATCAACATCCTGACCAACCTCAACATGACGTTCCAACTCCGAAACTCGGAGGTCTGAGCATTGCAGGCAGGTGTGCTAAATGTCTTCTCAAGCACCCTGTCTGTATGTGAGGAGAAAGTGAGGACTGCAGATGCTGGAGATCAGAGCTGAAAATGTGTTGCTGGAAAAGCGCAGCAGGTCAGGCAGCATCCAAGGAACAGGAGATTCAACGTTTCGGGCATAAGTCTGTATGTGAGGCAAACTTCAAACAATTATGTATCTGAGCTCCTAGTTCTCTCTGTTCTACAACATTATGTAAGGGGCTACTTTTAATTGTGTAAGTCCTGTCCTTGTTTGTTTTACCAAATGCAACACCTTGCATTTATTGAACAAGAGGCCTTTCAAATTACAAGAAATCTAAGCAGAGGAGGTAGGGAGAAGATGTTTCTAATGGCCACTGGGTTAAGAACCACTGGACCCAGACTAAACGTGACTGACAAAAGAACCAGAGATGACAGGAGGAAAACTTTATTAACAGGTATCTAGGTTTCAGTGAGTGAGGACTGCAGGTGCTAGAGATCAGATATGAGAGTGTGCTGCTGGAAAAGCACAGCAGGTCGGGCAGCATCCGAGGAGCAGGAAAATCGACGATGCAGGCCGGAGCCCTTCATCAGGAATGAGGCCTCTAATGAAGGGCTCCAGCTTGAAGCATTGATGTTCCTGCTCTTCGGATGTTGCCAGACCTGCTGTGCTTTTCCAGCAATACACTCCCAACGGCAATCTAGATTTGTTCAATATATCGCTTCAGTTGCATAAGACTGTAATCTTTTGCTATAAATTCTTTGTCTTTTGATCTTCCTCCACAGCTACCTGATGAAGTAGCAACACTCCAAGAACTACTGCTTCCAAATAAACCTGTTGGACTATAACCTGGTGTTGTGTGATTTTTAACTTTGTCCATCCCAGTCCAACACCAGCTCCTCCAAGTCACGGATTATTTTTTATAACAGAATGAGTAGCAAAGAGCTGGAATGGACTGGGTAGAAAGACAGTAGATTCAACTGGAACTTCTGGAATGGAATTCAGGATTTTCATTTGAAAAGAAAAAGAGTGCAGCGCTCTAGAGGAAGGGTAAGGGGCGGGGGAGAGGTAGAAATAGCTAGACTGCTCTTGCAGAGCGTTGACATGGGCTCAATGTGCCAAACAGCTTCCTAATGACCTCTACCCATTCAATGTTAACTGCCTGGGAATCTCATTTTTCCATCAGTTTTAGTAGTAGACTTGCAGGTAGATAGGGTAGTGAAGAAGGCATTTGGTATGCTTGCCTTTATTGGTCAAAGTATTGAGTATAGCAATTGGGAGGTCATGTTGTGTCTATACAGGACATCGGTTAGACTACTTTTGGAATATTGCATGCAATTCTGGTCTCCCTCCTACCGGAAGGATGTTGTGAAACTTGAGAGGGTTCAGAAAAGATTTACAAGGATGCTGCCAGGGTTGGAGGATTTGAACTATAGGGAGAGGCTGAATAGGCTGGGGCTGTTTTCCTTGGAGCATTGGAGGCTGAGGGGTGACTTTATAAGGGTTTATAAAATCATGAGGGGGCATGGACAGGGTAACTAGACAATATCGTTTCCTTGGGTTGGGGGAGTCCAGAACTAGAGAGCATAGGTTAAAGGGGAGGGGTAAGATCTATTAGGGACCCAAGGGATTCACACAGAGGGTGGTGTGTGTATGGAATGAGCTGCCAGAGGAAGTGATGGAGGCTGGTACGATTACAACATTTAAAAGGCATCTGGATGGGTATATGAAGAGGAGGGGTTTAGAGGGATACGGGTCAAGTGCTGGCGAATGGGACTAGATTAGTTTAGGATATCTGGTCGGCATGGATGAGTTGGACCAAAGGGTGTGTTTCCATGCTAAGCATCTCCATGACTCCAGTAATACTGGATTTAGGGAAAGGAATTATAATACTCCACTCCTGAGTGGTGTCATGGATCAGGCCAGACCCCCTCAAAACATTTCAAGAAGGTGGGCCAGACCCTAACATTGCGAGTTGTTTTAAGCGGGTGTAGAGTGGATAGTCCAGGAGTGATGCAGCTGGCCCAACCACTTCGTTTTAAACAAAACAGAATTTATTTACAAGAATACCAAATGAAACACAAAAAGAGCACAGAATACAGAATAATTTAACTTATCTGAAAACCCAACAGATTATCCCAACTTAATGATGCTGTTCCAAATTCCTGCAATAATCCCCATAAACATCCCTTGGCAAAAACAGGTAAAATCAAACACAGGGTCTTACAGGACAGAGAGAGAGAGCTGTCAGAGTGATTCAGCATGGAACACCTTCTTCCATAGAGCTGTTTCTTTGACCAGCAGCCTCATAAACTGACCAGCAGCTCTGAACAGCCAGAATACTAAAACCAAACTAAACCAGAGAAAAACTGAGTTGGGAGAACTGGCCACTCTCCTTCCATTGTACAAGGGTTTATTTAAAAACTTAAAAGCTTATTCAAGTAAATAAACCCAGACATTTCGGAATCTATCTATTTACGACCCCACTGAAGACAAAACCAAGGACAACCTAACCTTGTTAAAGGAGCAGCATTGTCATAGTGATCAATGGGGAGTGTGAAAGGAGTGAGAGGCTGTTTGGTGTTGCTAACACGGATCAGATTCGGGAAGATCCCTGACCGAGTTACCTTGCAGCTTGGGTCAATATAGAGCCCCCAAACGCTGCCCACAAATGCGGGCAGTGCAGCAAAACAAGAAGCCATCGCTTAGTAGAGGCCACTTCTCCTCTTCAATCGTCACCTCACCTCACTTCGAACCAAAGTTGCTGTTTAGAGCAAAGAGTGGATTCCCCAGGACCCTCTGGCTCACTTTGGAGCCGTATTGGTTCTCATCTCGGACAAGCTCATCCGCACACCACAACCCAAACGGAAATCTCTGAAACTAAAGCCGGAGTCTGGGTGCTGCTCAACTGAGCTCTCCTCATTCCAGTTTGTGGCATTTCTCCAAGCATTCTCACCTGTCGAGAGAAATCACAGAAGCACGCACACGCGTTTGACCATGTCTGGGGCAGGAGAGACGTGAACCTGACCTTCTGAGTCAGAGGAGGGGGACGGTACCACTGCACTATAATGAGTGATAAGCGAGCTAAGTGGAGGAGATTGAAGCCCCAGCAAGCACTCATCAAAGGATGTTGAACTTTTAACATTACTCCTTCATTTTTCCAGTTTATATTAAGGAGTTCAATGTAAACTATTACCTTATTTCTTTATTTTTCTATTTATTCCATAAAGGTAATACTTAACATAGAACTAGGACATAGAACATAGAACAGGCCCTTCAGCCCACGATGTTGTGCCGACCACTGATCTTTATGTATGCACCCTCAAATTTCTGTGACCATATGCATGTCCAGGAGTCTCTTAAATGTCTTCAATGACCTCGCTTCCACAACTGCTGCTTGCAACGCATTCCATGCTCTCACAACTCTCTGTGTAAAGAACCCGCCTCTGACATCCCCTCTATACTTCCCTCCAACCAGCTTAAAACATAACCTTTTAAAGGAATTGAGTTTAAAAGCAGGGAGGTTATGTTGCAGCTGTACAAGGATGCTGGTGAGGCCACACCTGAAGTACTGTGGGCAGATTTGGTCTCCTTACTTGAGAAAGGATGTACTGGCACTGGAGGGGGTGCACAGGAGGTTCACTAGGTTGGTTCCGGAGTTGAGGTGGCTGGCTTATGAGGAGAGGCTGAGTAGACTGGGATTATATTCATCGGAATTCAGAAGAATGAGGGGGATCTTGCAGATACATATAAAATTATGAAGGGAATCAATAAAATAGAAATAGAGAGTTTCCACTGGTGGGTGAGACTAGGACAAGAGGGTATGGCCTCAAGATTAGAGGGAACTGAACGGAGAAGGAACTTCTTCACCCAGAGGGTTGTTCATCTATGGAATTCCTTGCCGAGAGAAGTAGTTGACGCTACTTCAGTAATCACTTTTAAAGCTAAGGTTTATTTTTGAAAAATAAAGGAAGTAAGGGATACGGTGAGAGGGCAGGTAAGTGGAGCTGAGCCCACGAAAAGATCAGCCATGATCTTATTGAGTGGCTGGGCAGGCTCGAAGGGCCTACTCCTGCTCCTCGTTCTTATATGTTCTTTGTACCTAAAATGGGTGTGTGTGAGACGGCATTTGACAGTTTTTACTGTAATCCTGTACTCGAGTACACGTGACAATTACATCGAAATCTTGAATATCTAACAACCCTAAGAACCCGGCACTTTTCATTTTTATATAACCCATCACCAGATGACCCATCTGACTACTTAAGCAAATAAATTATGAGCATTGCCCATTAGGGCTGTATAACATAGCAGAAATGTTTGAGGACTCTGGGTCTATATTCAATAGAGTTTAGAAGCATGAGGGGGGAATCTAATTGAAACTTATGGAATACCAAATGGCCTGGACAAAGTGGACATTGGGAAGATGTTTCCATTGGCAGGAGAGACAAGGACCCAAGGGCACAGCCTTAGAGTAAAGGGAAGACCCTTAGAATAGAGATAAGGGAAAACCTCTTCAGCCAGAGAATGGTGACTGTGTAGCATTCATTGCCACGGAAGGCTGTGGGGGCTAGGTAATGGAGTATATTTCAAAGGGAGATGGATAGACTCTTGATTGTCAAGGGGATCAAAGGTTATGGGGAGAAAGTGGGAGAATGGGGTTGAAAAACCTATTAGCCATGATTGAATGGTGGAGCAGACTCAATGGGCTGAATGGCTTAATTTCTGCTCCGATGATCTTATAATGTGGATAAACGTGAGGATATCCATTTGAGTAGCAAAAAGAGAGAGACAGCTTACTATCTGAAAGATGTAAGCCGAGAGAGGGGCATGCACAATGTGACCGGAGTGTTCTTGTACACCAGTCACTGCAAGTCAGCAATGCACATGCAGCAGGTGGTGAAGGCAGCAAGTGGCACCTTGGTATTCACAGCGAGAGGATTCCGAGACAGGAACAAGGATAACTTGCTGCAATTGTCCAGGACCTTGTTAAGACCACATCCGGAATGTTGTGTCCAGTTGTAGAGTCCTTGCTATAGAGGGGTGCAATAGAGGTTTACCAGACCAATGGGATGGCAGGACTGGTGTATGGGGAGAGGTTGAATTGGTTAGGATAATATTCACTTGAATTCAAAAGAATGAAGGAGGAATCTCATAGAAACATATAATATTCTAACAGGACTAGACAGGGGAAAGACATTCCCGATAACCAAAGAGTCCAGAACCAAGGGTCATCGTCAAAGGAGATGGGGTGGGCCTTTTAGGATTGAGAGGAGGAGACATTTCTTCGTCCAGGGAGTGGGGAGCCTGTGGAATTCTCTGTCACAGAAAGCAGTCCAGGCCAAAACTTTGAAAGCTATCAAGAAGGAGTTAGATATAGGCTAAAGGGATCAAAAGGGCATGAGGAGAAATTGGAAACAGGTTGTTAAGTTGGACAATTAGCCATGATCACCCCTTTAACATTTTGGTGAAGATTTGTTGCTCACGTTGTAGGTGAGGTAGTTGGTTAGCTCACTGAGCTGCTGGGTTATCGTGCAGAGGTCTCATGTTACCCAGCAACTCGGCAAAGCGAACTACCTCATCATCACCTCTTCTGTCAGGCAGAAAGTACAGAAGCTTGAACACACGCACCGACAGGTTCAAGTACAGCTTCTTCCCCGCTGTTATTAGACTACAGGGAAAACAGCCCTAGCCTATTCAGCCTCTCCCTATAGCTCAAATCCTCCAACCCTAGCAACATCCTTGTAAATCTTTGCTGAACCCTTTCAAGTTTCGCAACATCTTTCCGATAGGAAGGAGACCAGAATTGCACGCAATGTTCCAACAGTGGCCTAACCAATGTCCTGTACAGACACAACATGACCTCCCAACTCCTGTACTCAACACTCTGACCAACAAACGACAGCATACCAAACGCCTTCTTCACTATCCTATCTACCTGCGACTCCACTTTCAAGGAGCTATGAACCTGCACTCCAAAGTCTCCTTGTTCAGCAACACTCCCTAGGACCTTACCATTAAGTGTATAAGTCCTGCTAAGGTTTGATTTCCCAAAATGCAGCACCTCTCATTTATCTGAATTAAACTCCATCAGCCACCTCTCAGCCCATTGGCCCATCTGGTCCAGATCCTGTTGTAATCTGAGGTAACCCTCTTCGCTGTCCACTACACCTCTAATTTTGGTGTCATCTGCAAACTTTCTAACTGTACCTCTTACGCTCGCATCCAAATCATGGATATATGAATAGGAAGGGTTTGGAGGGATATGGGCTGGGTGCTGGCAGGTGGGACTAGATTGGGCTGGGATATCTGGTCGGCATGGACGGGTTGGACCGAAGGGTTTGTTTCCATGCTGTACGCCTCTATGCTGGATGGGTTCTTGAACTTCATATAATGTTAATTTTGCTTTGTGCATCTTCTGTGCAGTTGTAACCCGTACGCCTCACTCTAAGCTCCCTATGATTTGTATTTCCTACGATCTGCCTGTATGCTCACAAAACAAATCTTTTCACTGTACTTAGGTACATGTGACTACAATCAATCAAATCAAATGATCATAATGAAAGGGGTTGCAGGCTCAAGAGGATGAATGGCCTACCCTACTCCTGCTTTCTAAGTTTCACCCGACAGTCAGTTTGAAGCTGTGCATACAGTCCCCGTACACCAAACGGTCAGACACTGGGTCTCAGCCAATTCAGGTGGAGGTTCTGTTCGCCGAGCTGGAAGTTTTTGCTGCAAACGTTTCGTTCCCTGGCTAGGGAACATCATCAGTGCTACTGGAGCCTCCTGTGAAGCGCTGCTTTGATGTTTCTTCCGGTATTTATAGTGGTTATTTATAGTGGTTATACGAAACGTTTGCAGCAAAAACTTCCAGCTCGGCGAACAGAACCACAACGGACACCCGAGCTACAAATCTTCAACCAGACTTTAAATTCAGGTGGAACATATGCAAATAGAGCAGCTCACTATTCCCTCTGTACTAACGCGTGTGCCCTCTGAGTCAAGTCCCCTTCTTCCTATCGCAAGCCTGAAAGAGCCTGCTCCTGAGCTGTAAGATTCTAATTTCAGAGACTGCTCGATTATCTGCAGGTAATTACTCCTGAAAAAATACACACACTTCTGCTGCATAGACAAAGCGAAAATTAATCACATTTATCCTGGAAATTAGTTATTGAAAGAGTATTAAGAACACGTCAATCTTCCTTTCAGGTGAGACTGACTTGGATTTTGGTCTCAGTTGATAAATGCCAATGTTATGGTAAAGGAAATCAGACACAACCAAACAGAGTTCCATCAGTCTGACGGCGCGAATAAAATGTTTTTGCTTTGTGATTCATGATTAAAATTTTACTTTGCCACAATGCATTAACTTAATGGTTTCTCGGCTCATGCCCAGCACTATAAACAATTCCGAGCACGTTAGTGAGGGAGCTACAGCTTGTCCCTGGCATTGCCAACTCTCAGTTATCTGATGGACCAGCCAGTGGACCCAAGTCCTTCACTCACTGGAACCAGGATGGCAGGTGTTTGGGGGAAAGTGGGATCCGCCTCTAAAGGAGTGCTTCGGGCTGCCGATAGTGGGGAAGAGACAAAAAAAAAACTGCAGATGCTGGAATCCAAAGGAGACAAGCAGGAGGCTGGAGAAACACAGCAAGCCAGGCAGCATCAGGACGTGCAGATGTGAGGAAGGGACAGTCACCACATCCCACACCACTGTTTGCCAAGACGTCAGGAAAAGGAAAGCAGATTCCAAGATGGTGGTTGCAGAGTAGGCAGCGTCCAGGCTCCTCAGCCCAGAACTCATCCGTCTGTCCACTTTTTCTTTCTTCAGTTTCTTCCCTTTTTTTCCAAAGATGTTAAAATGTTTTTTTTAAATAAAATTTATCTTCGAATGGCTAATGCCCAGAATGGGCCGGAGGCCCAGAGCAGAGCAGGTTGGAGGCCCAGAGTGGACCAGAGTGGGCTGGAGGCCCAGAGCAGAGCAGGTTGGAGGCCTAGAGTGGACCAGAGTGGGCTGGAGGCCCAGAGCAGAGCAGACTGGAGGCCCAGAGTGGGTTAGAATGGGCTGGAGATCCTGAGTGGAGAGGGCTGGAGGCCTGGAGTGGAGTAGTTAAGGCCTGGAATGGGTTGGAGTCCTGTGGTGGAGCAGGATGAGAACCGGAGAGGAGTAGGCTGGAGGTCTGGAGCGGAGCTAGGACGGTTGGTGGATTGGGTTCTGGCGCAGGTGATCAGTGGTTTGCGGACTGAGTCGGACTGTGTGTGGAAGGCTCCCACGGTGATCTACTGCAATGTATTGTTTATCTGCAATCTGTTTATCTGACTGTAATATTTATCCTTTTTAACTTTGTCTTACTTTCTAACGTATACCATGAATCACTGTAATGTCATTTGTTTCATCCTTATTTCTCTATTTTGTATGTAAGATTTGTACTTGAGCTGGCACTGTGAGGGTACAAGTGACAATAAACCTAATTCTAATTCAGATAATGGAAGAGTGTTTTTTTTTAATAACAGTAAGAAGGGTGAGGCAGACAGGATTTTTGGTGGCATCCTACAGACTCTGAAAGACTTTAAACCATCAAATCAGCTTGTAACACACAGAAACTCTTTAATCTCAGGGGAGTCAAAACTCTGCACCTTCAGTCCAGGTGAACAATAGGCAGTTGAAGATTTTCATCTCTCACTTGTCAGGACAGATGTCAAGTCTTAAAGGGAACAACAATTTATATTTCATGAGAGAAGACTGGTTGGAAACTCAACACTTTTTTTAAAAAGTGCAGCATAAACGGTTGTTTCCTGAGTGTAGTGATTTGAACAAGAGCCAGGTGGATCTCACTGACTACAACATCTCTGATTGGGATTGTTAACATGGGCCAGTCAGGGAGCCCTGGCTGACTGATGTAAACAGGAGAGGTGCCCTCTGAGAAAGGCACTGCTTGTCACTGGCCACTCGGGTGTTTCCTTTCTTCCTGGTGGTGGAAATTAAATAAAGATTTGTGCACTTTGTGTCTCACACCTGCACACACACACCATGGGTGCTGGGGAATAAAATAAGCACTACCGCAGATAGGTGGTAGTGTGGGGGTTAATTTTTTAAAAAAGAAAAAAAAGAAAAAAGAAAAAAAAACAGTAGAGTCTGTCACTGGACCCCTCAGGTGTTTTCCCCTTACTTGAGTTGGATCAGTGTCAGTGTGTGCACCCGTACAAAAAAAATTAACAGATTAAAAATAAGCACTACCGCAGTTAGGTGGTAGTGCGGGGGTTAATAAAGAAAGTAAACAGGAGATGTGCCCTCTGAGAAAGGCACTGCTTGTCACTGGCCACTCGGGTGTTTCCTTTCTTCCTGGTGGTGGAAAATAAATGAAGATTTACACACACGTTGTTCTTCACTGTCTCAGACACATGCACATCCATGGTATAGGTACTGGGGAAAACTAATCACTACCGCTGAAGATAAAAAGAAAACAAAAGAAAAAGGAACAAAAACAGAAAGGAGCACACAGTGTCAACCAACACCGTCAAGATTTTCAGGGAGAGATTAGATTAGTTACAGTGTGGAAACAGGCCCTTCGGCCCAACAAGTCCACACCAACCCGCCGAAGCGCAACCCACCCATACCCCTTACCTAACACTACGGGCAATTTAGCATGGCCAATTCACCTGACCTGCACATCTTTGGACTGTGGGAGGAAACCCACGCAGACACGGGGAGAACGTGCAAACTCCACACAGTCAGTCGCCTGAGTCGGGAATTGAACCCGGGTCTCAGGCGCTGTGAGGCAGCAGTGCTAACCACTGTGCCACCGTGCCGCCCGCAACAGGATGTGCAGTGTTTCATTTCTCCCTCAGATTCCATTTTGATTTAGTCCCTGCCCTCTCCTTCACCTTTTTGATCACTCAGCATCGCCCTGTGATGAGCAGGGCTTGTCACTGGCCACTCGGGTGTTTTATTTCTTCCTGGTGAATGGAATATGAATAACGTTTTCTGCACTCAAATGTTCTTCTACACCTACACGCACCCGACATGGGTACTGGGGAAAAATAAGCACTGCCGCTGTTGGGCGCTACTGTGGGGGTTTACAAAACATATATGTTAACAGTGAGTCTCCTCAGTCTAGGGGCTGGCTCTGAGCTGGCTGGTCAGAGTCCATCCACTGTAGCCATGTAAGTAAAGGATGACATAGTTAATGGGATACCCGCCTGTGTGCAGTTATTTCACTTTGAAATTTGGTACTCATGCAGCTGTGTTAATCTGTCCTAACTTTGACAATGTGGCAAGTTCTGTACCACCAGGCAATCTTTAAGTTTTCGATTTTAGTCTCTGAAGACCGCTGACGAATAGAGAGGGATCTCGGACTCCATGTAACTGGGACCACTTGAAGCAAGATACTCTGATGGATGTATACGTAACCAAATAGTTTAGTTTAGGCCCAGGCATTACACTGTCTGTCACTGCTGTACATACATGTACCAGGAGCTGGAATAGACCTCTACTGAATCTTTCAGCACTACTTATCCACATCATACAGGAGTTAACATAAGCATTGCCACATCAGGTACAAATATCCTACTGAATGTATAAACCCACAGATCACAATGAACAATTACATGCACTGAGTCGTTGTAACCTCTGGCCAAGCAATGAGGCACAGACCAACATAACAACAATAGGGAAGTCCTGATAGAGGTTTTCAAAATCATGAGTGGGGCTGGACTGAGTGGATGGGGGGGCAGATTGTTCCTGAGAAAAGAACAAGACGACATCAATGTGAAGTGATGCGCCAATGAAGCAAGGGTTGTGGGAGATAACATTTCTTCACGCAGCAAGTGGTTAGGGAATGGGCTGGAAATGTGGTGGAGGCAGGTTTGGTTGAGGCACTGGAGAGGGACATTGGATGATCATTTAGATGGAAAGGGTATGGGGAAAAGGCTGGAGATTAGCATTAGAGGATAGAATTGTTATAGACACAATGGGCCGAATGTCCTCCTTCTGAACAGCTATAATTCTGTGATCAGTTTGAAGATCATTGCTCGGGCCCAATAATTTTCCTTCCATCACCATCATTAAGATGCTCGTTAGTCACATATACTTTTGGTGGACCCTGTCATGTGAAAATCTGATGCTGAATTTGCCAGCAAACGCAGGTCAAAAATAACCCACTGAAATTTGGACAATTCTGAAAGGGATTAGGCGGTAGGAAATGTTTATGGCACATCCATCTAAATTACACAGAGCAACAATGATTTAATAACAAGAGGTAACTAGTTTGACATAAAATGTACCCATGGTTAATGAAATGTTTCTGGTGACAAGTCCTAAGAATTAAGCACCAGCTACAAACAGACCATCTCAGGATCAGCAAACTCTTTCGGGAGTCACCATTCCCCCGGTTTTCATGGTTTTGAAAAGCCAGCTGAGCAATTTCAGCTCTGATCTCCAGCATCTGCAGACTTCACTTTCTCCTCGAAAATTTTAACCTACTGCAAATCCTCTTCCTTGAAGAAGCTCTCTTCCTCCCTCTACAAGGCCTCATTCCTGAAGAAGGGCCTATGCCTGAAACGTCGATTCTCCTGCTCCTTGGATTCTGCCTGACCTGCTGTGCTTTTCCAGCAACACATTTTCAGCTCTGATACTCCAGCATCTGCAGACCTCACTTTCTCCTCGAATCATTTCGATAGCCTCAGTGAGTCGATCATTTCAGGAACAGGGCTGAGGAATCACAGGATTCTCACACACACAATTAATTTGACCAAAGATACTGAAACAGACACAATTAAATCAAACTGATTTCTGTCACTTGTTCACCCTCTGGACCCCAGATCAAAAACTAAGCCCAACCAGCCCTTATCAATAAGACAAAGATTGATCATCAGGCAGAGTGTGATTGATATTCTCAACAGTGCCTGAACAAAACTCCGTCGCCTGAATTAAATGACCACAGAGCAACAGAGAGCAGCGCTTTGATGAATGCTGCGCTCAAATTTTAATGATATTTTTCATGAAGTAAGCTGGGAGGGACATGGACTGAGCCTATGCTGCTGAGATTTAACAAGTCCCAAGTTGTCAATTAGTTGTGACACCACATTGCAAACCTGCACAGCAGCACGTACAGCACAGAGGCCACCAATTCAGCTCCTGTGCTATTTATAAGCCTGCTCCCAACTGTATTCCACAACTACACCACCATTTGTTCAGTACAGGGAATCAGGGATAGAGAGGAATTGCTACTGATCCTTAGCACACAGCCAGATGCCTATACTGCACATGTGCCTATACTGGCTCTCTGCTGAAGGACTTCAGAACCAATCCCATTGCCCTGCTCTCTCCCTCCATCTCCAAGAGTTTTCTGTCCTTGATTTCAATAACCTCACCCCTGGTTTCCAACCTCTCCATGACTTCACCCCTCCCCACCTCTCTAACGTCCTCAGACCCCACAACTCTCCGAGTTCTCTGGTCTCCTCTTGTGCATCTTCAATTGCTTTCGCCCCACCACTGGTGGCTGTTCCTTCAGCTGCCTGGTCCCCAAGCTTTGGAATTCCCTCCCTAAATCTCTCCACCTTCTCACGTACCTCTCCCCTCACTTGAGAACTTCTTAAAATCCACTTTGTCAACCCCAAGCTTTTGGACAGGTGAACAAATATCACTGTACGTGACTTAGTGTCAGACCTTGTTGTAAAAAGTATTGAGACATTTATTAAATTTTTTAAACATTTACTTATGGAATGTGGGCATTACTGGCTAGTCCAGCATTTATTGCTTGTCCCCAATTGCCCAGAGGCTAGTTAGGAGTCAACCACATTGCTGTGGGCCTGGAGTCACATGTAGGCCAGACCAGATAAGGATGGCAGATTTCCTTCCCTAAAGGATATTTGTGAACCAGATGGGATTTTCTGACAATCAACAATGAATTTATGGACATCATTTGACTCTTAATTCCAACTTTTTTTTAACTGAATTCAAATTCCACTATCTGCCATAGTAGTGTTTGAACCCAGTTCTCCAAAACGTTAGCTAACCTTCTGGATTAATATCCTAGCAATTATATCACGAGACCACTGCCTCCCCGAAAGTTGTCAGCCCATCTCTGAGATTGAACAGTCCTTTTAAAGCCCATCTCGTCAACTGAACCTTTCTCAACTCTGCTACAAATGGCAGGCAGCAGTGAACACTGAAGGCTTGTCACGGACTGACATGGGGACAGTCCAAGACATGGCTGAGGGTTGTACCAACTACTTTCAAACAGTCTTTACAACTGAGGATGTTACTCATCCTCTCACACAGAGGGGATGCTGGAAGTGAACCTATGAATATGGAATAGGCCATTCAGCCTCTCCATCCCAGTCTTCCACTCAATAAAACCCTATGGTGACTCAGTGGCTAGCACTGCTGCCTCACAGCACCAGGGACCCTGGTTCGATTCCAGCCTCTGTCTGTGTGGAGTTTGCACGTTCTTCCTGTGTCTGTGTGGGTTACCTTCGGGTGCTCCGGTTTCCTCCCACAGTCCAAAGATGTGCAGGTTAGGTGAATTGGCCATGCTAAATTACCCGGAGTGCTAGGTACATTAGTCAGAGGGAAATGGGTCTGGGTGGGTTACTCTTCGGAGGGTCGGTGTGGACTGTATGGGCCGAAGGGCCTGCTTCCATGCTGTAGGGAATCTAATTACTACAGAGAAAGGGAAGGTGGCAGCAAGACTGGAGAGAGAAAGATGGAGGGATAAAGAAATAGAGAGAAAACAGAGGGAGAGAGATGATATGAGTTCTCATTATTCTTCTCTTTCTCTAAAGAATCACATTCGCCTTAAGATGCAGGTGGAGGCCGTTTGGCCCATCCAGACTACATCAGCCCTTCACACCAGTGTCATTACTCAGTGTGGATCGCCTTCCCTCCTTGTGTGAAGGGTAAAAGAACAACAGAGATAGGATGGAAGGGAGAACAAATAAAAGAGAGAGAGAAAGAAATAAAGAGAGCTGGGCTTGGGCGGGGGGGGGGAGGAAAAGCCTATTGGGGTCTCACAGGTTGGTGAAGTGAGATTAGTCCCTGCAGCCAGTTAGATATTACTGTGGGGAGCAGCGTGAGAGAGTTGTGACGGAGTGAGATTGATCCCTTGAATATTCCTGAGCCCTAACTAAATGTAGCTGATGGTATTTTTAAAATTATTAGTTGAACAACAGTGCCCCCAGGTGTCAGGATCCGCAATATCACTCCAAGGTCCAAACTATTCCAGCCATTCATTGCCAATCTGAGAGCTGGGCTGATCAATGACAAATTAACAAAAGCTGAGTTTATTTGGATTTACGATACTGTTAGCCCACACCACAGCTGACATTCAGGGGCTCGTTCAGGGGCAGTGTGGGAATTTTGATTATGAAGGGGCGGGAGAAGCTCAGAAATCCGGAACTCCCCCACAGGTGTCTTTCCTCATTGTCATGGAAACAGAGAGGAGCAGGAGTAGGCCATTCAACCCTTCAAGCCTAGTCCTCCATTCAGTATGATCATGGCTGATCATCCAACTCAGCCTGCCCGTCCCTGCTTCCTCCCCATCCCATTTGACCCCCTTAGCCACAAGAGCTATGTTTAATTCCTTCTCGATACATTTGCTGTTTTGGCCACAACTGTTTTCTGTGACAGTGAATTCCGCAGGCTCACCCACTCTCTGGGTGAAGACATTTCTCCTCATCTCAGTACTAAGTGGCCCATCCTGCAACTCTCAGACTGTGACTCCTGGTTCCGGACCCCTAGTCATTGGGAACAACTGACCTATGGTTACTCTGTCAAGTCCCCTTATAATTTTATAGGTTTCTATGAGGTCTCACCGAACCCCCGGCCCATTGTTCTTAACTCCAGGGAATATGGTCCTAACCAATCCAGTCTCTCTCCACACGCCAGTCCCACCATCCCAGGAATCAGTCTGGGAAACAGAGAGATTCCCACCTGCAATGGGTTTCCAGTCGGGTGGTTAAACATTGGTTTGAGTCCACAGGAGCTGCCTTGGAGATATCGTGCTGGGAATGCGCAAGTTGGCTTGACATTAGGTACATTCGAGTCTGAGAGAGACAGGCACTTGTTTTAAAATCAGAAATTGAATTGAGGGTTATGGGGAAAAAGCAGGAAAGTGAGGGTTGAAAGTTATCAGATCAGCCATGATCTCATTGAATGGGAAAGCAGATTTCATAGGCTGAATGGCCTACCTCCACTGCTATGTTTTGAGGTAAGACCATCACATAGAATCCCCACAGTGTGGAAACAGGCCATTTGGCCCAACAAGTCTACACCGACCCTCCGCAGAGTAACCCACCCAGATCCATTCCCCTGCTCTATTATTCCACATTTACCCCTGACTAATGCATCTAACCTATACATCCCTGATCGTTATGGACAGGTTAGCATGGCTTATTCACCTAACCTGCACATCTTTGGACTGTGGGAGGAAACCAACCCACACAGACACTGGGGGAATGTGCGAACTCCACACAGACAGTTGCCCGAGGCTGGGATCAAACCCGGGTCCCTAGAGCTGTGAGGCAGCAGTGCTAACCACTGAGCCACTGTGCTATCATCATTTGCTGCCCATCCCTAATTGCCCTTGAAAAAAGTTGTTTCTCATTGCTTTCAGAGGGCAGTTAAGAGGCAACTGCATTGCTATAAGTCTGGAGTCACATGTAGGCCAGACCTAATAAGGACAGCAGATTTCCTTACCTGAAGGACATCAGTGAACCAGGCAGGATTGTTACAACCACAGAGTTTAGTTTCATATCACTGAGATTAGCTTTCGATTCCAGATTTGATTAGTTGAATTTAGACCCCAGTAGCTCCCGTGTTCCCGACTCACCCTAACCCTAATCACTCCCCCACCACTGCCCTCCTACCAACAGCCCTCTGGGTAACTAACCCAGTGACACTACCATGAAGCACCATTTCCTGTGTGACTGGCATTGTCATCTTTCAAAGAAGATTCTAGAGATTGGGGCAGCTGCCAAGGTGGAGGGGGAAAGACCACTCCCTGAGGTCTTCCTGCTGAAGGCAAATGGGGTTCCGTTCAGTTATTGGACACTCCCACTGCCTCGCATATATGTAAATATTGGCAGAGAGAAACCTCGATTATCTGAAGGACACAGGAGGGAACATTTCGTTTGGTTAATTGAATTCTGAATAATTGAATGCTGGATCACATAGTTTAGCTGAGCACTGGGGAAATTGTGATCTTGCCAGATAATCCGACATTTGGATAATTCCTCTGTATTTTATATGTAAAAGATGTCTTTGTTTTTTTTTGGATAGAGTCAAAGTCCAACATTTTGTTTGTTTACTTGGCATGCTACTGTACAGAATCAAACTGCTTTTGTGACTTTTTTTTGTGAATAAAGTATATATTTGAAATAAAGGAAATATTCAAAAGAAGATTCCACCTCCTGGACACTGATTGGGTATTGGTCTCTTACACCGCCTCAGAAAACACAGGGCTTTGACCAATCAGAGCTGGCTATCTTCTTTGCATCCCCACCATACCCCGCCCCCCCCCCCCCCCCCCCCCCCCCCCCCCCCACAAACATTCCAGCTAAACACAGCCTGGGTAGTTTCATTACCTGTGATCCTTGGGATCAAACTGGACAGCCTCTGTAAAGAGTTCCACAGCCTCAGAGTAGTAGCCTTGTTTGACCAGGTCAATCCCTTGCTCTGCAAGGTACAACAGACACTAAGTGAAACTAGGAACACTGACGCTAAGACATGTTTGCTTGCCCTGACTGACAGCATTCCCACTGAACCCCAGCAACTACACTCAGCTGGCTGGACAGCTGGTCTGTGATGCAAAGCATCACCAACAGCATGGGTTCAATTCCCATCATCGGCTGGAGTTCCCATGAAGGACTCTCCTTCCCAACCTCTCCCCTAGCCTGAGGCATGGTGACCCTCAAGTTAAACTCACCCTCAGTCATCTCTGTCCAACGAGTGGGCGAGAGAACAAGGTGGTGAGTGGGTCTGGAGAAGAGGCACCCAGTGAACTGGGCGAAGACGAGACTCAGTACCTCACTCCACCCTGGGACCAGTCCCAGAAGGGACAGCAGGCAAGATGGAGGAGCACGCTTCCTGAGACTGCACAGGGTACGAGGGAGAAAGACAAATGGACGGGTGAGAGGGGAAGAAGGGGTGAGGGAGAGATTGGGGGGAGAGAGAGATGGAGGGAGGGGGGAGAGAGAGAGAGAGAGATAGAGGGGAGGGGGATTATGTGGGAGAGGAGGTGTGTGTGAGGGGAGGGGGAGTGTGTGAGGGGAGAGGGAGTGTGTGAGGGGAGAGGGTAGCATGGGGTGGGGGAGGGGGGAGGTGTGCACAAGGAGAATTCCAATGGCTGATAACATTCACCGACGCAATGTCAATATTCACTCTCTCCCTCACTCCCTCTGCCTCAGTCCCCTCCCCTTCCCTCATAATAGGGTCTCAGGGTCTCGACAGTCTCACTCTGAGCTATTTCTTAACCAAGTTGGTGAATCAAAAATGTTGTAGTAATTTACTGCTTGGCACTTTTGTACTACTCATCTTTATTTCTCACTCACTGATTTAAAACAATCAATTAATCGCTTTGGAATTGTGTGAGTTGTTTTCTTAACTTCATGTTTACTGCTTGTCAAACCTGATCTTCTTGATTAAAAGAGAAAATGCTGGAAAATCTCAGCAGGTCTGGCAGCATCTGTAAGGAGAGAAAAGAGTTGACGTTGCGAGTTTAACTGACCTTTTGTCAAAGCTATAGATGCTGCCAGACCTGCTGAAATTTTCCAGCATTTTCTCTTTTGGTTTCAGATTCCAGCATCCGTAGTAATTTGCTCTTATCCTGATCTTCTTGATGGTTACTCACTGGTGCTGTCATAGAATGACATGCCCCCGCACCTTCCCATTCCCCTATCCCTGGGCTGGAGCAGCCTGGTCTACATCAGTGGGTCCCTCTGTGACCAGGAGCAGACACTGAACAGAGTTCAAACCCATACTGGGAAATAGTCAATGCAATGGCCACCTTCCCTCTCACTCCAATCCACAGGTCACAACCCAAAAATGTTTACAAGTTTGGAAAGAAGATGGAGTGGAGACCTTTCTTTTCCAGGAACACACTGCTGCTAGGTTCTTAACCCTCCACCTTGTTATTTGAGGTTGTGAACAGCAGCTCATGGCTGGCTCTCTCCTCTCTGACGCTGAAGGTTCTGGGTTCAAGCCCATAGTCCACAGAAAACAAGGCCCACACTCCCAGTTCTGCAGGGTCAGAGGTGCTGCCTCCTTCAGGTGAGACCAAAAACTGAGGTCCCATCTGACTGCCCCCCTTCCCCCTCCAGGTGGGCACAGAAAGATCCCATTTTCAAGGTTAGCCATGAAGGTTTCGTCCCCCCGAACTGTCCACGACTCATTGCACAAATAAAACCTCAGATAAAAGCGGTTTAATCTGGCCAGGGGCTGTTTGTGGGATCTCCCTGTGCACAAAAATGGCTGTCATGCTTCCCACATTACAACAAGAACTACATTCTTCAGACAGTACCTCAGTAGTTGAAACACAGGCTGGAACATCCTGAGCTTAAACACTAAGACACGTACAGGAACATTAGGTCAGGTAGGCAAACAGGTCAGAACATCCGAATGGAGAGATAGACGGACAGATTGAGACACTGAGATGGAGAGAGAGAGAGAGAGAGAGGCAAAGGCAGAAACTGAGAGAGATCGAGAGAAACAAACAAAGGAAAGAGTGATAGTGAGGGACAGAAAGAGAAAGATAGAGAAAGATAAGGTGAGACAGAGACAGAGGCAAAGACAGAGTGAGGGAGAAACAGAGCAACAGAGTGAGATACTAAAGGAGAAAGAGAGAGTGAAAGAGGCAGAGAGAGAATGAGACAGAGCAAATAAGAGAGACAGAGACAGAAAGAGAGACAAAGAGAGATACAGAGAGAGAGGGAGAGACAGAATTACAGAGAGAGAGAAAGTGAGCAAGTGGAAACAAGGTAAAAAGATTTCAGGAGGGAATCGCAGAGCTTTCAACCCAGGCAGCTGAAGGCGTAGCCACTAATGCTGGAGCGATGAAGACCAGGATTGCTCAAGAGACCAAACTTGGAAACGTGCACAGGTCTTAGAGTTCCAAGGTTTGGCGAGGAATGAGGCCATGGGGGAAAGGTTTGAACACTGGGAGGAGGGTGTTAAAAGTCAGAATAGGGCTGAACTGGTAGCCTTGCCAGATTAACAAGCACAGGGGCTAATGGGCAATCGAGACTGGGTGAGAGTCAGGGCACAGACTGCTCCGTTTTTGGGGTGGAGGGCAGAGGATGAGAGGGTGCACAGTGGAATAGTCCAGGTCAGAGGGAACAGAGACATGGGAGAGGGCTTCCACAGACAATGAGCTGAGGCAGGTGTTGGAAATGGGTCAATGTTACAGAGACAAAGGTCAGTGAGAGAGGTGATGGGTCAGTTTTGAAGTTAGAAGGTCAACTTGCAAAATGAGTATGTTTCACCATTGGACAGGAGTCAGAGGAAAGAACACGAAAGGCTGAGAGGCAGGAATTATGAACTGCATTTCCTACAATTAATGCTTCCAAAGAGACAAGGATTCACGTTTAATGTGGAGAAAACAAATGATAAACTTAAGATTACAAGAACAGTTTAAATGTCACTGTGAAATGACCTACCAGCCAGTTGCCTGCTTTTCAATATTAATGGATCCAAATCACTGAGCTGAAAAGTCAATTTAAAAGCCATTGATTAAAAATGGGCTGAATAAACACCCTTTATCTAAAGGACACAAAATGTACCATAAAATTAACAGACAGCAAATGATCAGAGAATAGGCAACAGAGGGGCAGGTGAAAGTACACAATTCACACATAAATTCCTCAGCTAAATCCACTAAATTAATTTTTAAAAATTCATTCACAGGATGTGGACAGCATTTATTGGCCAGAAGGCAGATAACAGTCAACCACATTGCTGTGGGTGAGGAGTCACGTGTAGGCCACACCAGATAAAGACAATAGCTTCCTTCCCTAAAGGACGTTAAGTGAACCAGATGAGTTTTTACAACAATTCACAATGGTTTCATGATCATCACTAGACCCTTGAGTCCAGATTTGTTTTTTTTTAAATTACCCTGTCAGGATTCGAAGCCAAGTCTCCAGAACATTTCCTGCTACTCTGGATCAATGTAAAACAAAAAACTGAGGAAATCTTAAACAAAAACAGAAATTACTGGAGAAACTCAGCAGGTCTGGCAGCACCTGGAGAGAGAAACAGAGTTAACATTTCAGGTCCAGTGAACAGTTCTGAAGAAGAGTGACTGGACCCGTATCACTAACACTCTTTGCGCTGCACTGTGCAGGAGAGAATCCTACTTTTTAATCGTCTACCGCACAAAATGAGCTGGCGGCGGTTGAAGAAACCAGCTTCCAAAGAGAGCGAGCGAGCGGGAGAGAGAAAGGAGCAAGAGAAAACATAGTGAGAGTAAAAGAAAAAGAGAGAAAGATCAGTATTCACCCAGGAGGTGGCTATGGAGGTTAGTGAGATTAGAGTGGAGCATGCTAATACGCTCGCATTTTGAGATCAAGAAAGAAGTGGTTTGGTTTCTTGAAGAGCCTTAAGGTGGATAAGTCCCCAGGGCCCAATGGTGTCTATCCAGGTTATTGAGAGAGGCAAGACAGGAGATTGCTGGACTTTCACCAAAATTGGAGGTGTAGAGGACAGCGAAGAAAATTACCTCAGATAACAACAGGATCTTGATCAGATGGGCCAATGGGCTGAGGAGTGGCAGATGGAGTTTAATTTAGATAAATGTGAGGTGCTACATTTTAGGAAAGCAAATCTTAGCAGGACTTATACACTTAATGTCCTAGAGAGTTTTGCTGAACAAAAAGACTTTAGAGTGCAGGTTCATAGCTCCTTGAAAGTAGAGTTACTGTTAGGTAGGATAGTGAAGAAGGCCTTTGGTATGATTTCCTTTATTGGTCAGAGTATTGAGTACAGGAGTTGAGAGGTCATGCTGTGGCTGTACAGGACATTGGTTACGCCACTTTTGGAATACTGTGTGTAATTCTGGTCTCCCTCCTATCAGAAGGATGTTTGAAACTTGAAAGAGTTCAGAAAAGATTTACAAGGATATTGCCAGAGTTGGAGGATTTGAGCTACAGGGAGAGGTTGAATATGCTGGGGCTGTTTTCCCTGGAGCGTCAGAGGCTGAATGACGTGACCTTATAGAGGTTTATAAAATCATGAGGGGCATGGATAGGATAAATAGACAAAGTCTTTTCCCTGGGGTGAGGGAGTCCAGAACTAGAGGGCATAGGTTTAGGGTGAGAGGGGAAAGATATAAAAGGGATTTAAGGGGCAATGTTTTTCAGGGAGAGGGTGGTACATGTATGGAATGAGCTGCCAGAGGAAGTGGTGGAGGCTGGTACAATTGCAACATTTAAAAGACATTTGGATGGGTATATGAATAGGAAGGGTTTGGAGGGACATGGGACTAGATTAGGTTGGGGTATCTGGTCGGTATGGGCAAGTTGGACCGAAGGGTCTGTTTCCGTGCTGTACATCTCTATGGCTCTATCTTTGTATTCTTGCTAGCCACTGGAGAGGTACCAAAGGACAGGTGAGTAGCTAATGGTGTTCCTCTGTTCAAGAAGGGAAATAAGGATATTCCAGGAAACTATGGGCCAGTGAGTCTCACATTGGAAGCTATTGGAGTGAATTCTTAGGGAAAGGATTGACTCACATTTGGAAAAGCATGGACCAGTTAGGGGCAGTCAGCATGGCTTTGTGCAGGGCAGGTCATGTCTTCCTGACTTGATTGAATATTTCAAGGAGGTGACAAAGCTGATTGATGAGGGTAGAGCAGTAGATGTTGTCTACATGGATTTTAGTAAGGCTTTAAAAGAGGTCCCTCATAGCAGGCTCATCCAGAATATTAAGATGCATGGGATCCACAGTGACTTGGCCACTTGGATTTAGAATTGGCTTACCCATGGAAGGCAGAGGGTAGTGGTGGAAAGCTGGAGGTCAGTATCTAGTGGTGTCCTGCTGGGATCTGTACTGGGACCCCTGCTGTTTGTGATGTAGATAACTGACTTCATTAAAAATGTAGAAGGGTGGACTAGTAAGTTTGCAGATGATACAAAGATCAGTGGAGTAAGAGTCATAGAGAGTCATAGAGATGTACAGCATGGAAACAGACCCTTTGGTCCAACCCATCCATACTGACCAGATATCCCAAGCCAATCTAGTCCCACCTGCCAGCACCCGGCCCATATCCCTCCAAACCCTTCCTATTCATATACCCATCCAAATGCCTCTTAAATGTTGCAATTGTACCAGCCTCCACCACTCCTCTGACAGCTCATTCCATACCCATACCACCTTCTGAGTGAAGAAGTTGCCCCTTAGGTCTCTTTTATATCTTTCCCCTCTCACCCTAAACCTATGCCCTCTAGTTCTGGACTCCCCGACCCCAGGGAAAAGACTTTGCCTATTTATCCTATCCATGCCCCTCATAATTTTGTAAACCTCTACAAGGTCACCCCTCAGCCTCCGACGCACCAGGGAAAACACCCCCAGCCTGTTCAGCCTCTCCCTATAACTCAAATCCTCCAACCCTGGCAACATCCTTGTAAATCTTTTCTGCACCTTTTCAAGTTTAACAACATCCTTCCTATAGAAGGAGACCAGAATTGCTCGCAATATTCCAAAGTGGCCTAACCAACATCCTGTACAGCCATAACATGACCTCCCAACTCCTGTACTCAATACACTGACCAATAAAGGAAAGCATACCAAATGCCTTCTTCACTATCCTATCTACCTGCAATTCCACTTTCAAGGAGCTATGAACCTGCACTCCAAGGCCTCTTTGTGCAGCAACACTCCCTAGGACCTTACCATTAAGTGTATAAGTCTTCCTGAGATGAGCTGTGGATAGCATAGAAGGTTGTCAAAGCATACAGCAGGATATAGATCAGTTGCAGACATGAGTGGAGAAATGGCAGATGGAGTTTAACCCAGGTAAGTGTGAGGTGCTGCACCTTGGGAGACCAAATGTTAAGGAAAAGTATACAGTCAGTGGCAGGACCCCGAACACCATTGATGTCCAGAGGGATCTTGGGGTTCAAGTCCACAGCTCTCTGAAAGTGGCCACCCAAGTAGATGGTAACGAAGGCCAATGGTATTTGTGTTGTTACTGTTTGGGGAATTGAGTACAAGAGTCATGCTGCAGCTTTATGAGATTTTGGTTCGGCCACACAGATTATTCTGTTCATATCTGGTCGTCACAATACAGGGAGGATGTGCAGGCTTTGGAGAGGGTGCAGAAGAGGTTTACCAGGATGCTGCCTGGATTAGGGCTATGATCTATAAGGAGAGGCTGGGCAAACTTGGATAATTTTTGTCTGGAGTGGCAAAGGCTTGTGGGAGACTTGATAGAAGTCTATTAAATTATGAGATGTATAGATGGGCTTGACGGTCAGAATCTTTCTCCCCAGAGTTGAAATGCCTAATACTAGGGGGGCATGCATTTAAGGTGAGTGGGGGCAAATTCAAAGGAGATGTGAGAGGCAAGTTTTTTTTACACAGAAGGTGGTAAGTGTCTGGAACGCACTGCCGGGGGTGTTGATCAAGGCAAATATCACAGGAGCATTTCAGGGACTTTTAGATAAACACATGAATACGCAAGGAATGGAGGGATATGGAGCAAGGGCAGGCAGAAGGGATTTGTTTAATTTTGCATCGTGTTTAGCACAACATTGTACATCAAAGGGCCGGTTCCTGTGCTGCTCAGTCCGATGTTCTAAAGAGGGGAAAGAAAAAGCAAAAAGAGAGGAGTGTGAGATAGAGAAAGATAAAAAGAATAGGAGAGATATAGGAGGCAATGGCCTTATGGTATTATCACTGGACTTTTAATCCAGAAACCCAAATAATGTTCTTGTGACGCTGGTTCAAATCCTGCCACAGAAGATGGTAGAATTTGAGTTCAGTAAAAAAAAAATAATTCTGGAATTAAGATTGCAATGATGACCATGAATCCATTGCCAATTGTTGGTAAAACCCATCTGGTTCACTCATGTCCTGTAGGGAAGGAAATTGTTACCCTTACCTGGTCTGGCCTACAAGTGACTCCAGATCCACAGCAATGTGGTTGACTCTTAACTGCCCTCAGGGCAATTAGGGACAGGCAAGAAATGCAGCAATGTCTTCATCCCATGAATGAATAAATTCAAAAAAAGAACAAAGAACTGCAGATGCTGAAAATCTGAAACAAAAGTAGGAAGCGCTGGAGAAACTCAACAGGTCTGGCAGCATCTGCGGAGAGAGAGGAACAGAGTCGATGTTTCATGTCTCGTAATTCTTCTTCCAAATATGGAGTGGGTTTTCAGGTGCAGATTTCCCCTTTAGCTGATCCTTACTGTGCCAACCTAGTCAGGGTCTTCCATGCATTCTGGAGCTAGCTCCCAAATAATCTTTAAAGTCTGGTTGAAGACTATAAATACCGGAAGAAACATCAAAGAAGCGCTTCGCAGGAGGCTCCAGAGCACTGATGATGTTCCCTAGCCAGGGAACGAAACGTTTGCAGCAAAAACTTCCAGCTCGGCGAACAGAACCACAACAACGGACACCCGAGCTACAAATCTTCATGGCATTCATCCACAAACTCCATTAACAGACACATGGACCTGGACCCCACATACAAACTACTACAGCTGAAACTGACACCCGGAAGCGGCAAGAACAAACCACTATAAATACCGGAAGAAACATCAAAGCAGCGCTTCACAGGAGGCTCCAATAGCACTGATGATGTTCCCTAGCCAGGGAACGAAACGTTTGCAGCAAAAACTTCCAGCTCGGCGAACAGAACCACAACTCCCAAATAATCCCCCTCCACAGCACTGCCTGCCTCGTGTGTGACAGGGCCTGCAGGTAGCATTTACCAGCCACAGATAAAGCTATTTCACAGAATCCCTACAGTGCTGAAAGAGGCCATTCAGCCCATCACGTCTGTACTGACCCTCCAAATAGCATCCCTCCCAGGTTCAACCCCCTACCCTATTCCCTGTAACCCTGCATTTCCCTTGGCTAATCCACCCAGTCTGCACATCCCTGGATCACTATGAGGCAATTTACTACAATCTTACTACAGCCATTGTAGTCAAGATGGTGTTGGTACAGTGAGTAGTGTTCGGGCTCACGGACCGCATCCGCTCCATGCCGGCGTCATCGTTTTTTCCACATACATCTTGGTTTTTCTCTTTCTTATCTTCGAGGCCAAAGTAGTGTCAGTGGCGCTGTGGAATGGATCAGGACCCTAGTGTGGTAGGCGCGGAGCCTGGACCCCTGACAGCAGTAGGCCTAGAGCCTGGACTGCTGATGGCAGTTGGCCCAGAGCCTGGACCGCTGATGGCAGTAGGCCTGGAGACTGGACCCCTGGCAGCGGTAGGCCTGGAGCCTGGACCGCTGATGGCAGTAGGCCTGGAGCCTGGACCACTGATGGCAGTAGGCCTGGAGACTGGACCCCTGGCAGCGGTAGGCCTGGAGCCTGGACTGCTGATGGCAGTAGGCCTGGAGACTGGACCCCTGGCAGCGGTAGGCCTGGAGCCTGGACCGTGATGGCAGTAGGCCTGGAGACTGGACCCCTGGCAGCGGTAGGCCTGAAGCCTGGACCGCTGATGGCAGTAGGCCTGGAGACTGGACCCCTGGCAGCGGTAGGCCTGGAGCCTGGACTGCTGATGGCAGTAGGCCAGGAGACTGGAGTCCTGGTGGCAGTAGGCCCGGAGCCTGGACCCTGTGGCAGTAGGCCCGGAGCCTAGATCTCAGGTGGCGGTAGGCCCGCAGCATGGGCCTCTGGTGGTGGCAGCAGCAACAGAGCCAGGATCCCCTGAGGCACCGGCATTGTCCTTTCTGTTCCTGGAGCGGGACTCCTTGAGGCCCAGCTTTCAGAAGCCCTGAAGCCGTGCTTGAGACCTCAATTTGAACAGAAAATAAACTCTTATTTAAGTAACTTCTTTTTATCCTTATTGTAACTCAAAATGGTGCTGGATTGTGGTGACAAAACACTTTTCACTGTATCTTCAAGATCTACGTGACAATAAAGCATTCATTCATCGAGTTCATCACAGCCAATCTACCTAACCCGCACATCTTAGGACTGTGGGAGGAAACCAAGGAAACTCACGCAGACACAGGGAGAATGTACAAACTCCACACAGACAGTCACCTAAGGATGGAATCAAATCTGGGTCACTGGTGCTGTGAGCAGCAATGCTAACAACAGAGCCCAATCACATTTCCAAACCCACGGTATTGGAGCGTAAACAAATCATCCTTGATCCTGAGGGACTGCCCAAAATAAAAATCTCCCTTTCCATTGATAAACCATCCCAGAAACAAAGCTGCACTGATGAGCTGGACCACACTCTCCACTCACTAAAGCAATTGTACTCTAAATGCAACTGTCTCTTATCCACTATACCCTGTGGTCAGTTGCTGATGATTCTTCACCTGATTTATATCCTCGCACGATCACAAAGCTTTCCCCAGCTGGAGTTAGTGATTTTTATTCATGTGGTAACTTGTCTGTTCTCCTGCTTTAACTGTTCCTAATCAGTGTCTGAGCTCAAGAGAAGGCCCTACATTAACATCTTTCGTCAGGTGGTGAACAGCGTACGTTTCTGCTTGTCTTTCAGTGACAGAAATCAATTGGACTGTGCATCATCCCAGCTCTCCTATATTAACAGCTTAGCAACATTCCCATGATGCACCTTCCCCATTTAAATAGACAATTTGCTGTTCAGTACAAACAGCAGGAGGCCCGTCAGTCCCTCCAACCTGTTCCACCGCTCAAATCATCCATGGCTCTCCTGGGTCCATCTGTCTTATCTCCTTAACCCTTTAATACCATTCCCCCTCATGACAAAGGATCTGTTGAATCAGCACAGAATTGGGAGCCCTCACTCATGTACCACAATAAAGCTAGCATCCGGTTTCACTGGGTAGGAGGGAAGGCAAATGGAATGTTGGCCTTTATTTCAAAGCAAATGGAGTGTAAAAGAGGGGACGCATTGCCAAAACTTTTCAAGGCATTAGTTAGACCACAACTGGATGACTGTGAACAGTTTTGGACCCCTGGTCTAAGGATAGACATTCGAAACGTCGAATTTTCTGTTCCTTGGATGCTGCCTGTCCTGCTGCGCTTTTCCAGCAACACATTTTCAGCTCTGATCTCCAGCATCTGCAGACCTCACTTTCTCCTCCTAAGGATAGACAGACAGGCATTGGAGCCGGTCCACTCAGATGATAGCAAATATGGAGGGACTGCCTAACGAGGAGAGGTTGAGTAAGTTGGATGTGGGCACATTGGACTTTAGAAAAGTGGGAGGAGACATACATAATTCTTATGGACCTTGACAGTGTAGATGTGGAGAGGCTGCTTTCCTTTGTGGGGGACTGTAGGATCCTCCAGTAATCTCCAAATAAAGGGTCACACATATAAGACAAAGATGAGGAGGAATTTCTTTCCTCAGAGAGTAGTGCATCTGTGGGACTCTTCATCACAAAGGGCTGTTGAGGTTGGTCCTTAAGCACATTATGGTGACTCAGTGGTTAGCACTGCTGCCTCACAGCGCCAGGGACCTGGGTCAATTCTGTGTGGAGTTTGCACATTCTCCCAGTGTCTGCGTGGGTTTCCTCCAGGTGTTCCGGTTTCCTCCCACATTCCAAAGATGAGCAGGTTAGGTGAATTGGCCATGCTAAATTGTCCATAGTGTGCAGGCGAGGTGAGTTAGCCAGGGAAATGCAGGGTTACAGGAGAGGATAGGGGGTGGATTGCTCACTGGAATGTCGTTATAGGCTGAATGGACTGTTTCCACACTGTAGGGAACCTATATCAAGGCTGAGATGGATTTACTTTCAGTAACAGAATTGGGGTCATGGACAAAAGGCAGGAAAGTTATCAAATCAGCCACAACCCCATTGTATGGCGTAGCAGACTCAATGGGCTGAATGGCCTACTTCAGCTCCTCCATCTTTATGTTTAGCATTAGAAAAAGATCGAGCACCATTTACCACCCATTTTGCTGCAGAGTGATTATCAGAGGGAAAGAGAATTTAGGACAATGTTTTGATTTGAATAATCAGAGCTGGTCAAATCCAGGGTGAACACACACCCACACTCACTCACTCACATGCACACACATTCAGACACACAAACTCACAGACATATACACACACGCACAAACATGCACATGCACACAAATGAACGCGCACACACTGACACATGCACGCACACACATGCACAATCACACGTACAGACACATGCTCACAAACACACACATACACACAGATAGACACATTCATGCACAAGGACACAGACAGACACTAACACAGACACAGCAGAGAAATTCTTGCCCACACTTACCTCATGGCTTTTGGTCTCATTCTCTTTGTTTTCCTTCGATTTTTTGTCAGATTTGCCTTTGCTCTTGGGTCTAATATGACTGGCAGCATTGGCAACGAAAGCACTGCTGATATCCCATTCAGGTTCCTGGCAACAAGTGGAACACAAGAAAGTCAACTGCAAGTGCATCATTGCAAGGCTTTTTCTAAATAGCTTATCCCATCCAGCATTACCGCCACCACCACCCCAACCCCCACCCCCACCCTCGATGGACAGCTGCCAAACCTGGAGGGAAAGGGGAACAAAGTGAATATCTCACACCTGAGCTCACACCCTTCGATTCCTCAGACACAGCCTGTTGAAGGAGCCATGAACTTAGTTTCCTTCATCCATCCACGCTACACTAGACCATAAGATGAAAGAGCCATTCAACCTATCCAGTCTGCTCCGCCATTCAACGAGCTCATGGCTAAAGGCTAGTCCTGCCTTTACACCCACAATCAGCCACCAATTCACACTCAGCAACCTCCCACAAACAGCAGGGCGATAATCAATTGATTATTGGTTCTTAATAGTGCTGGTGACGGAGGGATGAATGTTGTCTGGGCCCTTGCTCCTTCAACAACTGAGGTATGGAGATACCATGATGCTTCAATATGGCCTCCCACACTGTGTATTGGCTGTATCTATATGTGTACATGTTTGTCTGTGCGTCGTGTGCGGGTGGACATGTCTGTGTGTGTGCATTGTTGTGTGTGTCTCTGCCATATCTGTCTGTGTTTGTTTTGTGCCTGTTTCTGTGCGTACGTTTCTATACATGTCTGTGTTTCTGTGTGCAGAATGTCTATCAGAGGGTCAGTACTGAGGGAGTGCCACACTGTTGGTGGGACAGTACTGAGGAAGTGCTGCACTGTTGGAGGGACAGTACTGAGAGAGTGCCACACTGTCGGAGGGACAGTACTGAGGGAGTGCCACACTATCAGTGAAACTGTACTGAGGGAGGGCCACACTGTCAGAGGGTCAGTACTGAGGGAGTACCACACTATCAGAGGGTCAGTGCTGAGGGAGTGCCACACTGTCAGAGGTGTTCCTTTTTGCTTGAGACATTAAACTCAGGCTCCATTTACTCTCTTGGGTGGGCAGAAAATATTCCATGGTACAATCTCAAAAAAGACAAATTACCCCAGTATGTTTTTTTTTGTTTCCCTTTACAACAGATTAAGTTTACTTGTAAACATTTCAGAGTTGCAGCTGAATTTAATTTTCACTGATATTCTGGCATGTTCCTCATGTGGTCAGAATCTGTGGTATTTACCACAGGCTGGACCTAGGATGTTGTTGTGACTGTAATGATAACCAGTCTTGGCTAACATAGCATAGCACTCAATCTCTGATTTCCTCAAGACTGGACAGTTGTTGGCAGAATAATCAGCATGGGTTCACCTTGGTGTGAATCATTCTCAACGTTTTTTTGAAACCCAGCACACTCTTGTCACTTTTCACAACCAACTGGAGCCTGGAGTTGATGGTCTTCAATGTGTCTTCCTGGCTATCACCATGTTTATCCGCCCGTTGGCTGTGCCGTGGGCGAGGGGAGAGGAGACGGGGTGGGAGAGTCAGATGCACAGGGTCAGAATTCACACGGGGAGGACCAGTGGCAGTGCCAAAGTGAACCCAAGACGTATCTTGGCCAATTATCATCCACCAACCCCACACGACTGAAACACATCGGCTGGTCATTGACACACTGCTGTTTGTCAGAGCTTAGTGTGTGTGAGAACTGACTGCAGTGTTGATCAGACTGAGGCAGTGACTACACTTTGAGAATATACGATTAGCTGCTCTGTGCTTTGAGATGGCCTGAGGAACATTGGAATTAGGAGCGGGAGTCGGCAATTCAAGCTCAGAGTTGAGAGTGTGGTGCTGGAAAAGCACAGCCAATCAGACAGCATTTGGCAAGCAGGAGAATCAATGTTTTGGATGTAAGACTTTCATCATTCCTGATGAAGAGCTTTTGCCCGAAACGTTGACTCTCCTGCTCCTCGGATGCTGCTTGACCTGCTGTGCTTTTCCAGCACCACTGTCTCGACTCTGATCTCCAGCATCTGCAGTCCTCACTTTCTCCTAGTCAGCTGTGAGCCTGCTCCACCATTTCACATGATCACGTTTCAACTCCACATCTCTGCCTGCTCCCCATAGCCCTTCAGCTCAGTTTTCATCAGAAACATATCAATTTCTTTCTTGAATCTGTCGACTGATTCTGCCTCCACCGCACTCTGGAGTAATGGTTCCCAAAGATTCACAACCCTCTGACAGAAGTAGTTTCTCCTCATTTCTGCTTTGAACCTCCCGCCTCTCACTCTATATCTATGACCTCCTGTTCAAGACTAATTTCATAAGGGGGAACATCTGTTCAATGGACACCTTATCAATCCCCTTTAGCATTTTATAGATCTCAATCAGACTTCCCTCTCAACAGAAGAAAGTTTTTTGATTCCGGCTTCATCTCACATGTGGAAACACATTGTTGGTACGAATATTGCAGCCCCTTCTCTGACCATTAATGGAAGAAGGTAACTGGAGTCGCAGGTGGACAGGATGGTGAAGACTATGAGAAAATGAGGACTGCAGATCTGAATCGAGAGTGTGATGCTGGAAAAGCACAGCAGGTCAGGCAGCATCTGAGGAGCAGGAGAATCAACGTTTTGGGCATAAGCCCTTCATCAGGAAGGTGAAGTAGACATTTGTTTGGTATGATTACCTTTATTGGTCATAACATTGAGTACAGGAGTTGGGAGAACATGTTGCAGCTGTACAAGACTCTGGTTAGGCCACTGTTGGAATATTGCATGCGATTCTGGCCATCCTTCTATCGGAGGATGTTGTTAAACTTGAAAGAGTTCAGAAAAGATTTACAAGGATGTTGCCAGGGTTGGAGGATTTGAGCTACAGGGAGAGGCTGAACAGGCTGGGGCTGTTTTCCCTGGAGCAACGGAGACTGAAGGGTGACCTTATAGAGGTTTATCAAATCATGAGGGGCATGAATAGGGTGGATAGGGTAGGAGAGTCCAATAATCAAGGGTAAAAAATGAGGTCTGCAGATGCTGGAGATCACAGCTGAAAATGTGTTGCTGGTTAAAGCACAGCAGGTCAGGCAGCATCCAAGGAACAGGAAATTCGACGTTTCGGGCATAAGCCCTTCATAAGCCCTAACCATGCGCCACCCCCACTTCATTCCTGATGAAGGGCTTATGCCCGAAACGTCGAATTTCCTGTTCCTTGGATGATGCCTAACCTGCTGTGCTTTAACCAGCAACACATTTTCAGCTCCAATAATCAAGGGCATAGGTTTAAGGTGAGAGGGGAAAGATTTAAAAGGGACCTGAGGAGTAACCTTTTTTCACGCAGAGGGTGGTGTGTGTATGGAATGAGCTGCCAGAGGAAGTGGTGGAGGCTGGTACAATTGCAACATTTAAAAGACATCTGGATGGGTATATGACTAGGAAGGGGTTGGAGAGATATGGGCTAGGTGCTGGCAAATTGGATGAGGTCAGATTGGGATGTTTGGTCAGCATGGATGAGTTGGACCAAAGGGTCTGTTTACCTGCTGTACTACAATGAGTTAAAGCCAAGCTATTCAACCACTCCTCATACAATGACCCTTTCACCTCCAGAATTAACCTTGTGAACCGAGATCCTGAAAGGTGCTACATAAATTCAAGTCCTACACCAGTCCCATGAACTTAGAGCAAGGGGATTCCCAATGCTTTATTCTTTGGGCAAGCTTTCGACAAGAGGGGCATTGACAAGAAACATTGACCTTGCGGTTACCTCTCTCTCTCCACCTCTCCGTCCCTCTCTCTCTCTCTCTCTCTCTCTCCACCTCTCCCTCCCTCTCTCTCTCCACCTCTCCCTCCCTCTCTCTCTCCACCTCTCCCTCCCTCTCTCTCTCCACCTCTCCCTCCCTCTCTCTCTCTCTCTCCCCCCTCCCTCTCTCTCCATCTCTCCATCCCTCTCTCTCTCTCTCTCTCCACCTCTCCCTCCCTCTCTCTCTCTCTCTCTCTCTCCACCTCTCCCTCCCTCTCTCTCCCACCACCCCCTTCCCCCCCTTTCTCTCTCTCGCTCTCTCACTCTCACTCTCAGCTGCTGAGTTGACCAGCTCAGAGTTTTCCAGCACCTTCTGGTTTATTTATAGGCTTCGGTGAGTGAGGATTATTAAGAGCGAAGGCAGTTTACGAGTCTACGTTGTCACTCCGAGAACCATACAGTACAGAAGAGGTTCTTCAGCCTGTCACATCTTCACCAACCTCCTGGAAACTTCTTATTTTAAAAAGCAGCCGGCAAACATTTCCCAGAGTGTTTCTGAGAGTTTTGTACATTGAATCTGACCTCATCATAAACATTGCATAGATTATAAGATAAGAATCGCTTCCACGTCAGAAAAGTCCTTGAAATGACTTCTCCTGTGAACGGCGAAAGAAAAAGTGGGAAATGAATAAAGTCAACACTTGGCAACTCATCAGTCCCACAAGGTGAGGCAATATGATAGCCTGGTCCAATATACATCTCCTGACTGTATGCACCGCTCCAATAGGTTCACAGTTCTCTCCATTTACAGATTTCAAACTAAAGCTTTGGTAACGTCGGGATCCAAGTGGAATGAGAGAGGTCATTGACATTGACACGGGTCTGTGAGAATCGTGAACCCTTTCATAGTTCTGTTTGGACGATTGGGAACCAGCAACTTTCAAAGGGCTGAAGGACAAATCCAGGCTGACTCACCAATGCAGGAGTGTGGGAGTGCCACACGCTCTGAGGGACTGTCTTTCCACTGAGGCAACGTATTGAATCCCCATCATTCCTTCAAAAGTAATGGGAAAGGGGTCTTTCCCCTCCAACCTTCCCCCAAAAGTGTCCTGGCCCAAAATTATTCCTCAACCACTAAAACAGATTATTTACATTGTCCTGATCCCCCAGAGCTTGTCCAGTAGTCAGGAGTGTGGTGGAACACTCCCCAGTTGCATGGATGGGTGCAGCTCCAAGCAGCTTGACACCATCCACTGGAGAGGGTACAGAGGTGGTACCAGGATGGTCCCTGGACTGGAGAGTTCCATTGACGAAGAGAGATTGGACAGACTAGGGTGGGTAGTTTTCTTTGAAGTGGCAAAGGGGGTCATTGGTGGTGGGCAATGGGACACATGATTGAGATGTGTGAAATTATGTAGGGCATATCCATGGTAGACAGGAAGGACCTTTTCCTCATGGTGGAGTGATCACTGACCGTTTGGTGGAGGACGTGCATAGATTTAAGGCAGGAGGTTTAAGGTGAAAAAGCATTTTTCACTCAGAGAGTTATGGGAATCCAGAACTCACTGCATGTAAAGATGGTAGAACCCCTCAATCTTTAAGAAATATTTAGATATGTATCAGCAATCCTAAGGAAAACAAGGCTATAGTTCTGGAAAATGGGGTTGGATTAGAATCGAATAGATGAACTGATGGGGATATTTATGATGCTATAAACCCCTCTGGTACTCTGACTATGCAGCACAAAACAATCCGTTTGATGGTGCTACATTTATAAATGTTCACCCCCATCACCACGAACGCGCAGTGCCAGCAAGAGTGCCATCTGCAAGATCCCAAACTGTCACCCAATCCACAATCTGGCTCCCTAACCATGCGCCACCCCCACTGTCCCCTCGTGAACCCAACCCCCTCCCCGACTGCGACTTACCCTCCACAGATTTCAACACATCTAGCACCATAATCTCCCTCCTCACCCATCTTCCATCCTAACCCCCATGTCACCCCTTCACCCCACACCCCACCAGTAACTAGAATCGAGGTAATGGGTGGAACTGAAAAGGAAAGTAAGCTTTGAGAAGATTTGTAGCCCAGGTTAAGGTTCTGGATGTAGGTTTGCTCACTGAGCTGGAAGATTCAGTGAGCTCCTGGATGAAGCACTGGTGCTGTAACCTGCTTTCTATTTATATGTTTGAGTTTCCTTCAATTGGTAATGTCATTTCCTGTGGTGACATCATTTCCTACTGTGGTGTCATTTCCTGCTCTTTTTCTCAGGGGGTGGTAAATGGGATCCAAGTCAATGTGTTTGTTGATAGAGTTCCGGTTGAAATGCCATGCTTCTAGTAATTCTCGTACCATAACTTTTTGGGTTCAGCATCAGTCGATCCCACAAGCAGATTCCATTCCGCTTCTCCCCCAGGATTGATCCTGACTGAGTGCTTCCCTATTGGTTAACAACCAAGCAATAATAGCCTCCCATGACCTCAACTGGACTTGCATTCGGGTGAAGGGGGGCCTGGTAAAAACAATCAGAAGTTGTTCTTTCTCAGAGAAAGCGAACACTTGGCGTCACGGCAAGGCCCAGACCACTGCTGATCAACTTCCGTTCTGAAGAATAGTCACCAGACTTTTTCCTCTCCCCATGGATGCTACCAGATCTGCTGAGTTTCTCCAGCTATTTCTGCTCTTGTTGCAGTACCAATTCATTTTGCCTTATAAAGCAAAGTGACACGTACACTACTTTTGCAGGGCTTGGGGGGAGTCAGCTTGTTTCTACAATGCAAAATAGTTCCCCATAAAACACACCAAACAAAATCAGAAATTGCCCTCCCAGCTTTCTATTTTAAAAACCCTGCACCTTCATTTTTCTAAGGTAAAGTCATGAGGGGACTTGAAGTAAAATAAAGAGAAACTTATTTCATTTTTACTAAAGATTGAGCATGTATGTGTGTGTGTGTGTGCACGCATGTATGTGGTGTGTGTGTGTGCGTGTGCATATGGGGTGGGGGGTTGACACAGTGATTGACAAAAGAAGCAGGACCCCCATGAAAACAACATGTTGCTACCAGAGGCGTATGTTATCTGCCATGGGGCGGTGGTATTGATCCAATCATCAGGGAGAACTCGAATAATAATTGACAGAAGTAAATAATGCAGAAACAGCCGGGGATGAACCCCTCCTGTACTGATCCTTCAAAAGCTATGGGTTGAGAGAGGCCATTAACAAATGATGCATTATTTAGAACCTTCAGGGCAGGGTTTCCCAACATGAGGGTTGAGCTGAAAGAAAGAGGCAGCAAACTGAAATTTCAGGCTGGTGAACTCCAGGTTAATGTTGGCCAGCTCCCCTTCCCCTGCGGTTGGAGGGGGTCACTGATCCTAGCATAACCTCCTCAACATACAGTGTGCACATGTGCAAATAAGGCACACATACACGCATATACAGACACTAACGCACAAATACACATGCAAATGTTCACACACACACATACATATACACACTCTCACACACAACTATATACACACACACATGACTATTCACACACACTCCCATAATCACACGCATTGACACATGACACTCACAGACAAACATACACCGGATAGTTCACTGAGAGGTTGCAACAAAATGGAAAACCTCAAAACAGGGAAGCACTGTTTTAAGGAAACTGCTTCCCAATTCACCATCACATCCACTATCGACTGGGACTCTTTAGAGAAAACTGTAAAATTATTTTGTATCTAACCACCTCTAATTTTCTCCCAAGTAGTCAAAATAACTTGTTAAAAACCATCACATTTTCTTGACTGGAAAATGAGTCATTTTCTAAAACTGAACCAATGATAAAATAGCTGAGATTTGTGCGAACTCACCTCGTCCATCATCACTGGGCCTGGTAGAGTGCAGGAATCCCCATTCTCAAAGACGCCTAGAGGTTCAGAGCTCTCCACTCCTCCTCCCGGAATGTTCTGTATTTTAATAATTGTTTCAATCTCCTCATTACTATCGCTGTCTTCCTTTTCCTACAAATGTAAAAGATTCTGGCCTTTACTTTAAATAATTCAAAGAAAACAACACTAATAATAAACCTTCCTGTAATTAATATGATCGCAGCTGACATTATTACTGGACAAAGTCAGATTCCAAAATCTGGATTGATAGATCCTGTTTGATTGTTAAAAAAAATACTTTAGATGGCATCTTTTTGGATTTATTTTTAAAATAGTGTGACGTTCCTTCCATTCCCTGGACAACATTCAGCTGAAACAAATTATTACACAAGGGCATTTGTACACTGGAGCAAGATTATGATGATGTCACAGAGCTGCACATCCCTGAGTATAAATAGCACAGTGTGGGTGGAGTTAAAACACAATACTTTGGAAGGAGTATGGAAACCTGCACTGGATCATGCTACAACATGGACATGAACATATGAAGACAATAAGTTAGCCCTTATCTATTGTAACTGTAAGATCAAGGTCTGACATATCTTAATTACAACGTACTATAGCATTGAGTGTTAATATATAATAAAGTGTTACTTTAAAGTCAAAGTCTGAAAGTAGTGATTGATTTTGCCTTTTCCTTCACCATTCTGTCTCAAATCCAAGCTCAGTGTAGCAGCAAACCACACAATAAAAATCAATCTTCAAAATATTCAATATTTTGCTTGTGCTTTGAAGTTGAGAAGACTGATAGAAGAGCCAAACGTCAGGTAAGTAGGGAGATTGGAATTCTGAGAGGATAAGTTGATAAATCAAATGGATTCCTAGCTTAGAGCCGGTGACAAAACAGTCTTTCTTTACCAGTTTGTTCTCCTCATTGCTTCTTCCTTTCTCCTGCTTTCTTCTCTCTTTCTGACGCTGGAAGCAATAAAGCAAGAGGCGAGGGATTAATACAAAGGCTTCAGCTTTGAATCAACTTCTACAGAATAAGCTGTTTGAGGACAGGGCCTCATGATGGCAAATAACACAGAATTATTACGGCACAGAAAGAGGCCATTTGGCCTTTCGTGCCTGCACCAGATCTTCAACCAAGTGTCATTACCTACAGCCAAACTCCCAACATCCCTCCATGCCATTTCTACTCAAATGATCACCCAATGAAGCCCTTATCCTTAAACTATGACCCCTGGTTCTGGACTCCCCCACCATCAGGAACATCCTTCCTACATCTACTCTGTCTATTCCTGTTTGAATTAAACTCCAGTGAATACAATTCTGACTGACTCAATCTCTCCTCACATGTCAGCCCTTCACTGTACTCACTCCATAACACAAACATCCTTCCTCAGATCAGCAGGAGAAATCTAAACCCAATATTCCAGGTGTAGTCTCACCAGTTGTAGCAGGACATTTTTGTTTCCCACAATCGAACCCTCTCACTATGAAGGGCAATATACAGTTTACCTTCTTCACTGCCTGCTGTACCTGCACTCTTACCTTCAGTGACTGGTACACAAGGACACCCGGGTCTTGTTGAACATTCCCTTCTCTCGATTTGCAGCCATTCAAATAATAAAGTGCCTCCCTGTTATTGCTGTCAAAGTGGATAACCTCACATTTATCTACACTATAATGTATCTGCCTTGCATTTGCCCACTCACACGGCCTGTCCAAATCACACTGCAACATCTCTGTATCCACCTCACAGCTCACCCTTCCCCTCAGCTTTATGTCATCTGCAAATTTTGAGATATTACATTTAGTTCCCTCACCTAAACCATCAACAGATATTGTCAATGGCTAGAGCCCTGAGACCAATCCCTGCAATATCCCACTAGTCACTGCCTTCATTCAGAAAAAGACCCATTTGCTCTTACTCTTTGTTTCCTGTCTGCTAATCAACATTTTTTTATCCAAGTCAATACACTGAATTTTAATTTTACACATTAATCTCCATGTGGAACTTTGTCAAAAGCCTTACCAGGGCATGAATGAGGGCTTCAGGAAGAGATGTGCTGAGACAAGGGAGATGTCAAGGAACAGGAAACAGGTGGAAAAAGACAGTCATGATTCTAGATCATTGCCAATGAGTTGGGTGTTTACATTTTCTCACTCTCCATCCAGTTTCTACTGGGGCTAGGGAGTATTAACTTTAAAATTCACTCAAGATCATTCAGGTGCAATGCCAGGAAGTACTCCCCCCTGCAATGTTCCAACCCAAAAAGCAGTTCAGGTTAAAGGGCGAGTGAAAAACTCAAATTTGATTGATTTCAGGTCAGGCTATTAAGAGTTAAGGAGCCGAGATAATAAACTAAGTTATTTTTACTATTCTTTCAGGAGATTTAGATGTTGTTGGTTGGGCCTATCCCTAGTTGCCCTTGAGAAAATGGCGGTGAGCTGCCACCTTGAAACACTACAGTCCATGTATTGTAGGTTGACCCACAATGCCCTTGGGGAGGGAATTCCAGGGTTTTGACCGAGCGTCAGTGAAGGCACAGCAATCTATTCCCAAGTCAGGATGGTGAGTGGCTTGGAGGTGAACTTGCAGTGGGTGGTGTTCCCATCTAATTGCTGTCCTTGTCCTTCTAGATGGGAAGGGTCATGGATTTGGAAGATGGCTTGATGAGTTTCTGCAGTGCATCTTGAAGATGGTACACATTGCTACGGCAGACCGTCGGTGGTTGAGGGAATGGATGTGGTGCCAATCAAGCTGGCTGCTTTGTCCTGATTGGTGTCAGTTTTTTGAGTGTTAATGGAGCTGCACCCATTCAGGCAGGTGGAGAGTACTCCATCACACTCCTGACTTGTGCCTTGTAGGTGGTGGACATGCTTTGGGCAGTCAGGGCATGAGTAATCCACTGCCAGATTCCTAGCCTCTGACCTGCTCTTGTAGGCATTGTATTTACATGGCTAATCCAGTTCAGTTTCTAGTCAATGGTAGCCCCCAGAGTATTGATAGATGTGTGTTTAGTGATGGTGATGCCATTAAACGTACAGAGCAGTTAGATTTTTGGAGATAGTCAATGCCTGACATTTGTGTGGCACAAGTGTTACTTGCCACCTATCAGCCTAAGCCTGGATATTGTCCAGGTATTGCTGCATGTGGGCCCATGATGTTTCAGTCGCTGGGATGTCATTATTGGTGCTGAAAACTGTTCACTTCTGATTGTACACCCTGACTGCTGACCGGATGATAGACGGAAGGTGTAACTGAATGGTACAACATGCACCAAGAGTTAAGTCAATCTCTCAGTTACCCTCCCTAATAAAAGGATAATTACATCATCAATAACAAGAATCTCTGACAAATTTTGTCTACCACCATCTATGATCACCCAATCCCATTCCCCCTGCAACCCCCTTGACAAATCAATTTATCTGCTTCTATCATCCTTACTGGCAAAGTATTCCCAATTCTGATGACTCCTTGAGTAAGGATATTATTCCTCATCTCAACTGGTTTATCTGGCTCATGGGTGGTCTACCTACTAATCGCTGTGTTAGTAGAAACAGTTTCATCATAATTAATCAATCTAAACCCTTCAAAAAGCCAAACGTCTGCAAGGTGGCTCAATGGTCAGCACTGCTGCCTCACAGCACCAGGGACCCAGGTCCAACTCCAGCCTCAGGTAGGTAGTGGGGTGTGTGTGTGTGTGTGTGTGTGTGTGTTGCACATTCTCCCTGTGTTTTTGTGGGTGCCCTCCAGGTGCTCTGGTTTCCTCCCACAGTCTAAAAATGTGCAATTGGGGTGGATTAGCCATGCTAAATTGCACTGTGGTGTAGGTTAAGTGGATTAGCCATGAGAAATGCAGGGTCTGTTTGGGATGCTCTTCAGAGGGTAGGTTTGGGCTGAATGGCCTGCTTCCACACTGTGACTGCTCTTATGAGGTCCAGCAGTATTAGCTTTCTTTTAATTTTGATGTTCTTTGTTGCTCTCAGTTCTTGAAAAATTTGCATTTGCTGCAAAGTACCCTTGCACATTGATGAATCATTTGGAGCCTCTAAATATGAACTCAACACTGACACAACAAAAGGTTAAACTCCACATCACAGAAGAGTTGCAACAGAGTGAAGAGAAATGCTGTCGGAACAGTAACTCCGATTACCAGTCGCGTGTTCAACAAGGAAATTCAATACCGCATCTGCATTTATTTGATTCTTTTTGTTTAACAAAGAGCTAAAAGAGGATACAATTTCAAACAGACAACTTGTGGTCAACGTTAAAGTCTCATTATTATTTGTGAATCCCTTTCATACCCTTGCTTCCCTCTATCTCATTCATCACCCCCCGGCTCCACAACCATCCAGAATTTCAGTGCTCCTTTAATTTGAGCATTCCCAATTTTAATTGCTCCACTATTTGTGGTTCACCTCATCTTGCCTTAGTCTGTCCTTACACTCCCCTACATTGATCTAAGGCACTCATCTAGAAATCAAGCTTTTGATCTTGGTGTATGCACTTGTTTTGTCATTCACCTTTGAAGTGGCAAGTAATATTTGTGCCACACGAGTGCCAGGAAATGACCATCTCCGACAAGACAGAATTTAACCATTATCCCTTGACGATGTATGGTATTACCATCATTGAACCCCCACGAGAATGGTCCCAGGAAGGAACAGCTTAACATATGAGGAATGTTTGAGATCTCTGGGTCGATACTCAATGGAGTTTAGAAGGATGAGGGGGGATCTAATTGCAACATACAGAGCCTGGACAGAGTGGATGTTGGGAAGATGTTTCCATTGGTCGGAGAGTCTAGAACCTGAGGGCACAGCCTTAGGGTAAAGGGAAGACCCTTTAGAATGGAGAGAAGAAGACACTTCTCAGCCAGAGAGTGGGGACTCTATGGAATTCACTGCCACAGAAGACTGTGAAGGCCAGGTCATTGAGTATATTTGAGACTTATGATAGGCTCTTGAGTATCAAGGGATCAAGGGTTATGGTGAGAAAGCACGAGAACAGAGTTGAGAAACTTATCAGCCACGATTGAATGGCAGAGCAGAATCGATGGGCCGAATGGATTTCTGCTCCTATGTCTTATGGTCTCATGAAGGTACAGTTAGCCTTATCCTGACGGGGTACAGTCAGTTGCCTCCTGCAGGGGTACCACCTGTCGCCCCCTACAGTCAGCTGTTTGCTACTGAAGTCCTTATAGATGGAAATCTATTGACGTTGTGTGAATTGGCGTGAATTTTAATGACTACACCAGAATCTCAGTGTCGGAAGATCCTGACAATATTTTGTCAAGCTGAATGTGTTAAACTAGGCTCGAAAACAATATTTTAAGTCACAGTCCCTCCTGAACAACCTCCCTGGCCCCAAAATAAAATCATTTTGCATTTATGGACATTTAAATTTCTACGATGTTGCAGCCATTATAGAAACCTAGTCGAGAGAAGGGCAGGATTGGCAGCTCAGTTTTCCAGGTGTGATGTTTCAGGCATGACAGACAAGGATGTAAAAGAGATTGGGTGGAGGGGTTGCATTACTGATTAAGAAGATGTCACAGCTGCACGAAGAGGGGACATTTTCGAGGGGTCATCCAGTCAGGCCATATGGATAGAACTCCTGAATAAGAAAGGTGTCATCACAATGAAGAGGTGATACTACAGGCCTTCTCATAGCCAGTGGGGTGTAGAGGAGCAGATAGATAGATCAGGGAAAGATGTAAAAATAACAGGGTTGTTGTAATGAATGATTTTTAACTTTTAGGAGAAAGTGAGGACGGCAGATGCTGGAGATCAGAGACAAAAAGTGTGGTGCTGGAAAAGCACTGCAGGTCAGACAACATCTGAGAAAAATATTGACTGGGGCTCCCTTAGTGCCAAAAGTTTAGTTCAGGCAAAATTTGTTAGATGCATCCAGGAGGATTTCTTGAAACATTACGTAGATAGTCTAACTGGGAAAGGGCCTTGTATTGGGGAATGAGCCTGGCCAGGTGATCGGAGTTTTTGGGAACAGTGAGCATAATTCCGTAAGTTTTAAGACGGTGATGGATAAGAGTAAGGCTCACCCTCAGGTGAAAGTGCCAAACTGAGGCAAGGCTATTTACAACAACATTCGGCAGGAACGGGAGAAATTCGATTGGGGGAGATGGTAAATCCGCATCGGACATGTGGAAGTTTTCTAAAGGCCAGGTGATCAGAGTTCAGGACCAGCACGTTCCTGTGAGGATGATAGATAAGGAGGCAAGATTCATGAACCTTGGATAACAAGACACATTGAAAATTCAGTTAAAAAGAAAAAGGAAGCACATGTAATGTTTAGGAAACTAAAATCAAATTAGGAGTATAGGAGGAACAGAAAAAAATTTAAACAAGGAATTAGGAGGGCCAAAAGAAGCCATGACACATCCTTGGCAAGTAGGATCAAGGAGAATTCCAAGGCATTTCATATGTTTGTTAGGAGCAAGAGGACAGCTAGGGAAAGGGTGGCTCCACTCACGGACAATGGAGGGAACATCTGTGTGGAGCCACTTTAAGTGGGTGAGGTCCTTAATAAGTACTTCACATTGACATTCAGCTAGGAGACTTGGGTAATGGTGCGGTTAGGGAGGGGTGTGTTGAGATTGGTGGAGGTGGTATTGGGAGTCTTAAAAAAACATTAAGGTAGATAAGTCCCCAGGGCCTGATAAACTCTATTCCAGGAGACTGAGGGAGGTAAGGGAGGAGATTGCTGGGGGTCTTGACTGAGTTTCCCCTTTAAGCAGCAGCAAGGTCCCAGAAGATTGCAGAATAGTCAATCCCGTTCCTTTGTTTCAGAAAACAGGGATAATCCAGGAGATTACAGTAAATGGCAGGTCCTTTAGGAACACCGATATACAGAGGAATCTTAGAGTACAAGTCCATCGCTCCCAGAAAGTAGCAACTCAAATGGATAAGGTGGTAAAGAAGGCATATAGCATGCTTATCATCATAGGTCGGGGCACTGAGTATAAAAGTTGGCAAGTCATGTGACAGCTGTATAAGACTTTAGTCAGGCCACATTTTGAGTAGTGTGTGCAGTTCTGGTCATCATACTGTGGGAAGGACGTGGAGGCTTTGGAAAAGGTTTGAAGAGGTTTACCACAATGTTGCCTGGATTGGAGTGCATGAACTATAAAGAGTGCTGTAAGGAAACAAACTTAGATTGTTTTCACAACAGTTTCGGAGGCTGAGGTATGACCTGTTGTAATACGTAACATACAAGGCATAACTAGAAGGGGTAGGTGGAGATTTTTCCCAGGATGGAAATGTCAAATACTAGGCGGTGTAGGTTTAAGGTGAGAGGGGGAAAAATAAAAGATAATATGCAAGGGAAGTTTTTGTAACACCGAGTGTGGTAGGTGCCCAGAATGCATTACCAGGAGAGGTAGTAGAAGCAGAGAGGATGGCAATGTTTAAGAGCCATTTTGACAGTCACATGATCAGGCAGGGACTAGAGAGATACAGAACAGATGGGATTAGTATAGTATGGCATTGTGGTCTGTGCAGAAACAGTGGATGAAGGGCCTGTTCACATGCTGTACTATTCTATGGGCCTGATGATCAATATTTGTTTAATAAAACGGAAAAGAACACAGAACAGTACAGCACAGTACAGGCCCTTCGGCCCTCGATGTTGTGCCGACCTCTTGTTCTCCTCTAAGATCAGGCTAACCTACATCCCCTTCATCGTATTATCTTCCATGTGCCTATCCAAGAGTCGCTTAAATGTCCCTAATGTATCTGACTCTTCTACCACTGCTGGCAGTGCACCCACCACTCTCTGTGTAAAGAACCTATCTCTCTAACATCTCTCCTAAACCTTCCTCCAATCACCTTAAAATGATACCCCTTCGTGATAGCCATTTCTGCCCTGGGAAAAAGTGTCTGGCTATCCATTCTATCTATGCCTCCCATCATCTTGTCCATCTCTGTCAAGTCACCTCTCACCCTTCTTCAATCCAATGAGAAAGGCCCTAGCTCCCTCAAACATTCTTCATAAGACATGCACTTCAGTACAGACAGTATCCTAGTAAATCTCCTCCACACTCTCTCTAAAGCTTCTACATCTAGCCACAAAACGACATGACCAGCTATCCCTAGTAGCCATACACTCAGACAACCAGCAACATGAATTTGACTGGGAAAACACCACTATCATAGGACAAGCCAGACAGAGAACAGCCAGAGAATTCCTAGAAGCATGGCATTCATCCCCAAACTCCATCAACAGACACATTGACCTGGACACCATATACAAACCACTACAGCTGAAACTGACACCCGGAAACGGCAAGAACATCCATCAACAGACACATCGACCTGGACCCCACATACAAATCACTGCAGCTGAAACTGACACCCGGAAGCGGCAAGAACAAACCAATATAAATACCGGAAGAAACATCAAAGCAGCGCTTCACACGAGGCTCCAACAGCACTGATGATGTTCCCTAGCCAGGGAACGAAACGTTTGCAGCAAAAACTTCCAGCTCGGTGAGCAGAACCACAACAGCTTCTACATCTTCCTTGTAACGAGGCGACCAGGACTGAACACAGTATTCCAAGTGTCTAACCAGGGCTCTACAGAGCTGCAGCATAACCTCGCAGCTCTTAAACTCAATCCCCCTGCTAATGAAAGCCAATACACCATACGTCTTCTTGATAACCCTGTAAACTTGGGTGGCAACTTTAAGGGTTCTATGGATGTGGACCCCAAGATCCCTCTGTTCCTCCACACTGCCAAGAATCCTGCCTTTAACCCTGTATTCTGCATTCAAATTTGACCTTCCAAAGTGAGTGACTTCACACTTTTCCAGGTTGAACTCCATCTGCCATTTCTCAGCCCAGCTCTGCATCCTGTCAATGTCCCAGTGCAACCTCCAACAGCCCTCCACACTATCCACCTCTCCACCAACCTTCGTGTCATCAGCAAACTTACTAAACCACCTTCTGCTGCCTCATCCAAGTCAATTATAAAAATCACAAAGAGCAAAGGTCCCAGAAAACGTTCGGGTTTGTTCATGGTATTTCAACTTCTCATGTTCACATTCCTGTCTTTATTGCATATTCTATTGCTCAGCTCTGTGACCATTTAACCTTCACTGCTTTTGATTTCCTGTTTTGTTCCCGTCAAAAAACTTCAATGTACACAGCTGCTCAGTCTGCTTGATGTCATCACCAGTGCTGGACGTAGGAAATCCCCTACATTTGGCTCCAGAATTAAATTAACATCGAGAAAAATCAGAGTTATTCCACACGGATTGCCACAGATAGCTGTCTTCATCACTGCTCATTGATTAACAAATCTGGAGTCAATAATTCTGCATAAGTGTGTATATCTCTTAATGACACAAAATCACAGAGTATTTCATACAGAGATCAATAAGACAAGCCCAATTGCACCAATAAATCTCTGTCTCAAGGTTCCTCACTTGTGGAAAAGGAACAGCTCTGAGGCATGTCTCAAACCACTGACGTGAGTCCATTCATTTCAGCAACCAATTAAATAAAATAACGGGAAATATTTTGAGTTCCCGAGAACATCCTGTAGAATTCCATGATGATATTCTCCCTTGCATCTCCAGTATTCACTGCTGTCCAAATACAAGATGATCCTCTCAACACCACCAACACAGGGACTGAGGCAGGACAAGCAAGCAACTACAATGAGAGAGTCGAGCACTGTCTGTTCAGAAAAGGAGCAGTGACCAATAGAACAAACAAGAGGGGAAGAGGGGTCACGGTGATAAAAGGAAAGAGAGAAAGAGAGACTTAAAAAAAAAAGGTGTGGGGGTGGGGGGAGGTAGAGAAACAGGGAGAACCAGAATGAGAGAGACAGAGGGTGAAGGAAGAGAGGCTGTTGGAGGGAGTGAAAAAGCGAAAGGGAGAGTTGCAAGAGGGACTGAGAGTCTGAGTGAGAGGAAAAGATTGAGAAAGAGAGAGAGAGAGACACACACAAGATTGGGGTGTGGGGGAGACAGAAAGAAAGAGAGAGCAAAAAGCAGAGAGAGAGAGTGTGTGAGTGTGAGCCAGTGCAAAAAGGAGGGAAAGAGAGAGCAAAAAGAAGGGGGAGAGAGAGAGAGAGCGAGAGAGAGAGAGAGAGAGAGAGAGAGAGAAAGTAAGAGAGAGGGAGCTGCAGGGCCCATGAAATGACAGGAGGGAGAAATGTTAATTTCCATTTCTATAGCAACTTGATCACACATCTGGGAGTGTACCCAAGCGGCTGCTGTCTAATACAATACTGACTGGATGCAGATACTATTCATGGCAATAAATAGGAAGCAAGCCTGGAAAGGTTGAGGTGCCAAAATCAGCAAATGTTAAGTTAATCTGTTTTTGTTTTGATGGCATAATTCAAAAGCGGAAAGTTACCCTATTCTTTTTAAACATAATTACAAGGTCTTTAACGTCTAATTGAAACACAAAGGCAGACCAAACTGTTCAATGCTTCCGCTGAAGAACTTCAGTTCCAACAATTCAGTCAGCTCTTACCAACGTACAGTTGTGTTCGAGAGTCCTGGCTTAATATTTCAAAGGCCAAGCTGCTACACTGTGTAGTTCAGCAACTGTACTCTTGCCCCAAAACCACGTGGTTCTGAGGTCAGGTCCCACTCCAGGTCTCGGACAGAAAGATCAAGACTGACTTTCTCAGTATACTTCTAAAGGAGTGCTGCAGCGTCAACAGGCTCACCTTTCCAAGGTAACATTAAGCTGCATAAAAGACACAGAATGGAAAAGATCTTGGGCTGTGTTTAAACAGGAGCAGGGAGCGCTCTCCAATGACTTTGAGGTTGGGATGTCATTGCTGAGGTTGGTAAGGCCTATTCTTGAGTAGTTGTGTGCAGTTCTGACCATCCTGTTACAGGAAGGATTTTACTAAACTGGAGAGGGTTCAGAAGAGATTTACCAGGATGTTGCTGGGAATGGAGGGTTTGAATTATTAGGAGAAGTCGGGACATTTTTCAATGAAGCGTATGACATGAAGAGGTTTATAAGTCATGAGGGATATAGATAAGGTGAATGACATCTGTCTATTCCCTGAAGTGGGGGTGTTCAAAACTAGGGGGCATATTTTTAAAGTGAGGGGAGAAAGATTTGAAAAAGACATGAGAGGCAACACAGAGAGTGGTTTGTGTGGGGGATGAACTTTCAGAGGAAGTGGATGTGGGTACAGTTACAGTGTTTAAAAGATATTTAGATAAGTGCACGAACAGGAAATCTATAGACGGATTTGGACTAGGTGCAGGCAGGTGGGACTAGTGTAGTTTGGGATTATGGTCAGCATGAATTAATTGGGCCGAAGGGACTGTTTCTGTGCTGTATGACTCTATGACTCAATCAATTTCTATCCCTCAATCAACATGATGACAAGAAAGTCTGTCTGGCCCAGAAGACAGGAGCAGTAGGCCATTCAGCCCATTGACTCTGCTTCAACATTCAATAATCTGATCATCCTCAACTCCATTTTGCTGCCTTTTCCCCAGGACTCTCGATTCCCGTACTGATTAAAAACCTCTCGATCCCAGCTTTGAATATACTTAATGGCCCAGCCTTGACAGCCCTCTGCGGTAAAGAATTCCATAGATTCACTCCCCTCTGACAGAAGACATTTCTCATCTCTGTCTTAAATGTGTGACCCTTTATTCTGAGATTATTCCCTGTAGTCCTGGGCTCCCCTGTAAAGGGAAAACAAACTCTCTGCACATACCCTGCTGAGTCCCCCCATTGAGACCCCCTTAGCATCCTGTATGTTTAATGAGGTCACCTTTCATTCTTCTAAATCCCAATGAGTATAGGGCCAACCTAATCAACCTCTCCTTGTAAGACAGACCCTCCAAATCTGGTATCAGGTAGTGAACTATCTCTGGACTGCCTCCAATGCCAGGATATCTTTCCTTAGACAACAGGAAAGCAATGACTGCATTGCTGTTGACAGAGTTTTCTTCATTCATTCATGGAATGTGGGCATTGTTGCCGGTGCTGGCATTTAGTTCACATCCACAAGTACCCTTCAGAAGGCAAGCTGCCAACCTGGAAAAATGGTGCACTGAGAACAACCTAACTCTCAATGCCGGCAAAACCAAGGAACTCATTATTGACTTTCGGCAGGATGTTACTCATGCCCCCCTACACATTAACAGCACAGAGGTGGAACGAGTGGAGAGTGTCAAACTCCTGGGAGTGGTCATCCACAACAAGCTTTCTTGGACTCTTCATGTGGATGCACTGGTTACAAAGGCCCAACAATGTCTCTTCTTCCTCAGGCAGCTGAGAAAATTTGGCATGATGGTGAATACCCTTGCCAACTTTTATAGGTGCGCCATCTAGAGCATTCTGTCTGGATGTATCACTACCTGGTGTGGCAACTGTACTATTCAAGGTCGGAGACAGTTACAGAGAGTGGTGAACTCGGCCCGGACAATCACAAAGGCCAACCTCCCGTCTATAGGATCCATCTACCAGGCCCGCTATCAAGGAAAGGCCGCCAGCATTTTCAAAGATCCATCCCACCCTGGCAATGCTTTTCTACAGTCTCTACCATTGGGTAGAAGTACAGAAGCCTGAACACACACACCAGCCGGTTTCAAAACAGTTTCTACCCTACTGTTGTTAGAATATTGAATGGACTCACAAACTCTTAACATTTGCCTGTACCTGTGTTTTTGTTTTTTGCTGCTTTTAACCTATTATTTACTTATCTATTCTATTTAACTCTGTGATCTGCCTGTATTGCTCAGAAGACAAAACTTTTCACTGTGTCTCGGTACACATGAAGATGAATTCAATTCAATTCAATACAATTTAATACACTTCATTACAATTCAATTCGTTTTGAACAGCTGAGGCCATTTGGTGTAGGTAGACCCACAATGCTGTTAGGGAGGGGATTCCAAGACTATAGCCAAGCAATACTGAAGGAACAATGCTGTGATTTCTCCAAATCACGAAGGTGAGTGGCCTGGAAGGGAATTTACAGGTCATGTTCCCAAACAGCAGCAACCCTTGACCCTCTAAATGGTAGTGATCATGGGTTTGGAAGGTGTTGTCTAAGAAGCCTTGATGAACTTCTACAGTGCATCAAATAGATGATACAGAGCGAGGCCACTCAGCGGCGGGGGTGAAGGGAGCAAATGATTGTGGATGTGATGCCAATCAAATGGGCTCCATTTCCTGGGAGATGATTCTATTGAATTCATTTGGAGTTGCACCCACCCAAAGAAATGGACAGTATTCCATCAAACCTCAGAATTGTGGCTTATAGATGATGGACAGGCTTTTGGGAAAACAAGTTTGATTTGTTTTTCTATATGTAAGTAGGGGAGACATAGTTTAAGTGGTTTTTTTTGAGAACCATGAGGAGTAATAAGTTGTCTGGAGATTGGTTCACTTTAATTGAGGTTCTTTACAAACTGGGAGAAAGTGAGGACTGCAGATGTTGGAGATCAGAGTCAAAAAGTGTGATGCTAGAAAAGCACAGCCACTCAGGCAGCATCTGAGGAGCAGGAGAGTCGACATTACGAGCATAAGCTCTTCATCAGGAATGGCTTATGCTGGAAACGTCAACTGTCCTGCTCTTCAGATGCTGCCTGATCAGCTGTGCCTTTTCAGCACCACACTCTCGACTCAGGTTCTTTAAAAACCCTCAAGGTCAACAGTCCATCATTAAGCAACATTGGTCTTTACCATCTGTAAGCTGCAGAAATTCACCAACACTCTTTAGACAGCACCTTCCAAATTTATAACCACTAGCATTTAGAAGTACAGAGACTGTTACTATGTGAGAACATCATCTGCAAGTTCCTCTCCACGAGAAATTACAGAGAGATGTGAATGTAACCCAGTCGATCATGAAAACCAGCCTCCCTCCCACTGACAACAAAAACAGAAGTTGCTGGAAAAGCTCAGCAGGTCTGGCAGCATCTGTGCAGAGAAATCAGTTAATGTTTCAGGTCAAGTCTTCCTTCCATTGACTCCATCTAACTTCGCACTGCCTTGGGAAAGCAGCCAACATCAAAGACCCCTCTCACTCCAGTTATATCCTCTTCCATCGGGCAGAAGATATAACAGCTTGAAAACACGTACCAACAGAGTCAAGAACAGCTTCTTCCCTGCCATTATCAGACTTTTGAATGGATCTCTCATATAATAGAGTTGATCTTTCTCTGCACCTTCTCTGTAACTGTAGTACTATATTCTACATTCTATTCTATTATCTCAATGTTCTTATGGAAAACATCAGAAGTCATATGACACCAGGTTATAATCCAGCTGGTTTGTTTGAAATCACAAGGTTCTGGAGCGCTGCTCCTTCATCACTTAATAAACCACTCCACCATACAAAGCAGCAGCACTCTGAAAGCTTGTGATTTCAAATAAACCTGTTGGACTATAACCTGGTGTCATGTGACTTTTGACTTTGTCCACCCCAATCCAACACTGGCACCTCCACATCGTATTTATATAAGGTACGATTTGTCTGGACAGCATGCAAAACAGAACTTTTCATTGCATCTTGGTACATGTGGTAACAAATGAATCAAGTCAAATCCAAGCCACTCCCTATCATGACTTGGAAATATTCCTTCAGTATTGAGCACTAATTGATGTCATATCTCCTACATACTAACAGTGATGACACTTCAGAAGTATCACATGCACTCTCCAGTGCTCTGGGACATTCAGTGGTTGAGAAAGATGTTATTAGTATGTTACAATTGTTAGGGCAGACAAGCGAACAAAAAAAAGGTAAAGTTGCCATATTCCTACTGGACCAAAGGCTGCTCTCTGATACGAACCCATACTGTTGGCATCACTATGGATTGCAAAAGAGCCAACCTGCCAACTGAACCAGCTACTGTCAAGCTATAACCTGGATCACAACATCCATCTCTCTGAAGGAATTCATTTCACAGCCTTTGCTGATGTTGTGCTGTGTGGAAAATTAAAGGGATTGACACAATCAGAGTGATACTGACAGGAGAATGAACAGTTGCTCAAATCAATACACAATGCCTTGTAATACTGAATCAGGAATAAACAGCTCGCCAAATAGCCTACTCAATACTTGATTTATTAGGACACCTGATGATCTAACGTTGAGCACATGGAAAAGGAAATCCCCTCAAGCTCAAGCTCAATGCTTTTCTTACAAATCTGACAGGTTGCTTAAAGTGTAAGTTGAAGTGTTGCATTATTTAATCTGCCACTTGACAGAGTAGAGCAAATCTTGCTGGGAAAAAAAAGACATCTTATCAAAAGCTTTCCATCTTGTGTTCATCAAGACAAATGCAAGAACAGGAAATTTCAAATGCCTACAATTTATACTGTGATGTAGCTTCATTACATATTATTGTTGAATATAAATATTAGGGGAAGCAACAACCCAGTGGTATCATCAATGGACTATTAACCCAGAGAGTCGATGAAGGACTTATGCCCGAAATGTTGATTCTCCTGCTCCTCGGATGCTGCCTGACCAGCTGCGCTTTCCCAACACCACACTCTTTGACTCTGATCTTTATTAATCCACAACCACTATCATTTAGAAATACAGGCACTTGCTATTTGAGAACGTCATCTGCAACTTCCTCCCCACGAGAAACTACAGAGCAATGTGGATGTAGCCCAGTCTATCCTGAAAACCAGCCTCCATCCCATTGACAACAAAAACAGAAATTGCTGGAAAAGCTCAGCAGGTCTGGCAGCATCTGTGCAGAGAAATCAGAGTTAACGTTTCGGGTCAAGCTTTCCTTACATTGACTCCATTTACACTTCCTGCTGCCTAGGGAAGCAGAGACCCAGGTAATGTTCAACAGACCCAGGTTTGAATCCTCCCATGACAGGTGGTGGAATATGAATTCAATAAAATAATCTGGAATTAAGAGTCTAATGATGACCATACTCCATCGCCAATTGTTGGAAAAATCCATCTGGTTGACTAATGCCCTTTAAGGAAGGAAACTGCCTTCTTTACCCTGGTCTGGCCTACATGTGACCCCCAGACCCACAGCAATGTGGGTAACTCTTAACTGCCCTCTGGATGGGCATTAAATGCTGCCTAGCCAGCGATGCCCTTATCCCATGATTGAAAAACAATTTGGAGATTTGGGTCTTAAAGTGGACTGCACTAGGGTGGCACGGTGGCTCAGTGGTTAGCACTGCTGCCTCACAGCACCAGGAACCCAGGTTCAATTCCTGCCTCCGGCAACTATCTGTGTGGAGTTTGCATGTTCTCCCTGTGTCTGCGTGGGTTTCCTCTGGGTGCTCCGGTTTCCTCCCACAATCCAAAGATGTGCAGGTCGGGTGAAATGGCCAGGCTAAATTGCCCATAGGATCAGGTGCAATAGTCAAGGTTAAATATATGGTAGGGGAATGGGTCTGGGTGGGTTACTCTTCAGAGGGTTGGTGTGGACTTGTTGGGCCGAAGGGCCTGTTTCCATTGTGTAGGGAATCTAATCTATCTCATGTCTAGCTTTAACTATGCCTAGATTTGTATTTCTTTATTAAGTGGTTTAAGATGGGAGAAACACAGTTTAAGTTTTGCTTTTGAGAACCATGAATGGTACCGATTCTCTGGAGATTTTTTCACAGTTAATTAAGGCTGTTTAAAAACCAAGGTCAATCGTTTAGTGCTTTGTGAAACGAGAAGTAGAATGAGAAACAAAATGGGCTGTTAAGCAGCAACGAGGTGTTCTTGACACAAGATAGAGATGAAAACAAGAAATCTTTTAGAAAGAGAGAACGATCCAGAAGGTTAGGTAGTGGACAGGTTTCTTTCAAAGATAAACAGATCATTCAGAGAGAAAAAGCTTATAACATCAATATTGCTGGTTGCCGTCTCCAAACCAATCAAGTGAAGTTCTAAAGCGGCTTAGAAATCAGTGAAGGAAAAGTTTCAGAAACAAAAAATTCCTCCTACAACAAATTCCTCCTACAAGGCTGGCGAATGCATGAGTTTAAGTAACACATGTTACGGAGTAAGCATGCCATGTTAGCAGCCTGTTTAAGGGTCTCAAAGAAACACTAAATAAAAATAATAACATTGAGTGAATGCAGACAATTGCCAGAAAAATACCAAATACAATATTGTTCACTAAACAGATAAACTTAAGGTGGAAATAAGAGTAGACTGTTCACTGAAGTTTGAGTATCTGTAAGGCTGTTGTTGAAAGAGGTAAAAAAAGGTTGAACTTTTATTTTTGACATTTTCAATAAAATAACTTCAAACATTTTTTATGTAATATTATGATTTGGACTGGGGTGTACAAAGTTAAAAATCACACAACACTGGGTTATAGTCCAACAGGTTTATTTGGAAACACTAGCTTTCGAAGTGCTGCTCCTTCATTGGGTGATTGTAGAGAATAAGATTGTAAGACACAGACTTTATAGCAAAGGTTTGCAGTGTGATGTAACTGAAATTATAAATTGAAAAAGACTGGGATTGTTTGTTAAGTCTCTCATTTTTTAGAATGATCATGTTGGTTTCAGTTCTTTCGTGTGTAGGTCACAGAACATTTTTTTAAAAATTACATCATTCTCAAGTGAACTTTAACAATTGGTGTCATGTCGGCCCAGATAAGGTATTGAAGGTGTTAGCTCCCTGTGTGAGGCTGTCTGTGCCACAATGGTATAAATTCACTCCACAAACTTTAGGGTGTGTGTGTGTGTGTGTGTGTGTGTGTGTGTGTGTGTGTGTGTGTGTGTGTGTGTGTGTGTGTGTGTGTATATATAGGGGGTGGTGTTGGGGGACACCAATGGACACTGCAGAACAATCAACTGACAGGAGCGCTCCCTCCCAGTCGGAGAGCACTTCAACGGTCCGGGACATTCGACCTCGGACCTTCGGGTGACGGTCCTCCATTGTGGACTTCGGGACAGGCAACAATGAAAACTGCCCGATTCAGGATTACCAATCCAGTGGTATTACCATGACAGCACCACCTCTCATTACGAAACCTCTCAAAATTTTATAGAATCACAGAGAGCAGAAGAGGCCTTTCTGCCCATCAAGATACATGAGAAACACCTGACCTTCAACCTAGTCCCATTTACAGCACTTGGCCCGTAGCCTTGAATGTTACAATGTGTCAAATGCTCATCCAGGTCCTTTATAAAAGGATGTGAAGCAACTCGCTTCCACCACCCTCTCAGCGCACTTCAGACCATTACCACCCTCTGAGTAAAAAGGTTTTTCCTCACAACCCTCCAAACCTCCTGCCCCTCAACCTGAACCCATGTCCCCTCATGATTAGCCCTTCAACTGAGGGGACAGTTGCTCCTTATCCATTCTGCCCATGTCCCTCGTGTTTATTGGGTTATACCTCATTCTTTTCTTCACTAGCAATGTTACTACTATTAGCAAATTTTGAGAAGATTTGTAGCTCAGGTTGATGATAAGTCTGTAAGTTAGCTCACTGAGCTGGAAGGTTTGTTTTCAGATGTCCGTCACCATGACTAGGTAACATCATCATCTCCTCTCAACCGGTGATACCCTGGATACTACTATCATTGAAAAGCAACAAAATAAAAATCACAAACCTTTTTTTTGGCTCTTCGCCTTTCTGCCTTTTTCTTTGCTCTTTCCTGGTCTGTTATGTGTTTGTCCAACTTGATTCCATTGTCCTGTTGGTAAATAGAGGGCAGTTACGATTAACATTACGATTAACCTTCATGACTTCAAGAGTCAGAAACTATGATATTTAATGTCCCGAGGACACTCGGGTAGAAAGACAGACCATCATTACAAGGTTGGAGCCCGTGTGATGCCATGCTCAGCAACTGCAAAATCAGTGCTCATCACATTAGGCAAATAAGCACCACAACATGATTGAAAACTGTCCTGTTATATGCCCTACCCAATATTCAGCTTTCTTGTAGCCAATGGAGTCCAGACAGATGAGGAGAATCCCACCCAGTGGCAATTGTCAAGCCCTTCAAATAATCCTTTGCTGGGTCAATTCACCCAGGTCCTCAGACACTCTCAAAACAGAGGAAATCACCAAAAACCCACAGATTCCCTGCAGTGTGGAAGCAGGCCATTCAGCCCATGCTGACCCTCTGAAGAGCATCCCACCCAGTAACTATGCATTTCCCATGGTCAATCCACCTCGCCTGCATATCCATAGATACTACAGGCAATTTAGCATGGCCAATCGACCTCGCCTGCATATCCATAGACACCACAGGCAATTTAGCGTGGCTAATCCACTAAGCCTGCACATCTTTGTGACTGTGGGAGGAAACAGAACACCTGGGAGAAACCCACACAAGCACAGGGAGAACATGCTGATCCCACACAGACAGTTGCCTGAGTGTGGAATCGAACCCAGCTCCCTGGCACTGTGAGGCAGCTGTGCTAACCACTGAGCCACCATATTGCCCTTAAATTTAGAGGCAGGAAATTTAGGGGTGAATTTAGGAAGCATTTAAAATGGTGCAATTCTGGAATTCAATCCCACCAAAAGGCTATGGGGATGAATGGAATTTTGTAAGTCTGAAATCAAGGCATTTCATTCACTTGGTGAGGATGTTGAACAATACGCAGCTAAAGTGCATATTGGCCATTATCTTAATTGTGTAGCGAGAGACGATCAGAGGCTTACTCCTACTTTACCGGTTACCTGTGAAATTACAGGGTTTCCATTCAGATTGAAGACTGCAGCCACTTGACCGTAGATTATACTCTGACCAGTCCTTGCAGACAACGGTGACAATGTGCAGATTCTGTTCTATCCAGTTCCAACTACATTCCACAGCCCATGTTAATCAGTTCTGAACTTAACCAACGCCCAGCTGAACAACTGGACAATTGCCTCTCAACAAAAAAACTGGGAGATCTGCGGATGCTGGAAACCAGAAGCAAAGAAAAAAATTGCTGGAAAATCTCAACAGGTCTGGTAACATCTGTGGGGAGGAATCAGAGTTAATGTTTCAGGTTGAGTGATCCTTCTTCAGAACTGTGTTCTGATGTTGCTGGCAATTCTGTTTCCAGCAATTACTTTTTTTGTGGACAATTGTCTATATAGTAAATTAGAGCTAGAGATTAGTTTAATTTACCATGAGAAAGACTGCCTGGATGTCACAGAAACTATGCTTTACAGTTGTACTAGTCACAATCATTAGATTACTTACAGTGTGGAAACAGGCCCTTCGGCCCAACAAGTCCACACCGACCCGCCGAAGCGCAACCCACCCATACCCCTACATTTACCCCTTACCTAACACTACGGGCAATTTAGCATGGCCAATTCACCTGACCCGCACATCTTTGGACTGTGGGAGGAAACCGGAGCACCCGGAGGAAACCCACACAGACACAGGGAGAACGTGCAAACTCCACACAGTCAGTCGCCTGAGTCGGGAATTGAACCCGGGTCTCAGGCGCTGTGAGACAGCAGTGCTAACCACTGTGCCACCGTGCCGCCCACTCATACAGTGTGGCTAAAATTGATTTGGTGGAAAAGCGCAGCGCTTTTCCAGCAACACATTTTCAGCTCTGACCTCCAGCATCTGCAGACCTCACTTTCTCCTAGAATTGATTTGGGGTAACAATGGAAGCATTGATGTCCCTTCTTCTAAACACACAGTCTGAATTCTGGCATTTCTATCTTTCCTACAATATAAACACGCTGCCACATAAGAAAGTATGAAGGTTGAACCCTTGCTGGAGATCAGAGTCGAGAGAGTGGTGTTGGAAAAACACAGCAGGTCAGGTAGCATCCGAGGAGCAGGAGAATCGACGTTTCAGGCATAAGCCCTATATCAGGAAACATCGATTCTCCTGCTCCCCGGATGCTGCCTGACCTGCTGTGTTTTTCCAACACCACTCTCTCGACTCTGATCTCCAGCTTCCGCGGTCCTCACTTTCTACTACCCCTTGAGGAATCAGCAGAGTTTGAAGATGTGGAGAATGGAACAGAAATAGCGAGTAACTTTTGTCAATGTGATTTATAAGCTACTCCTCCAAATCCAGGGGGGAAAACATAAAACATTTTTAAAGTATTTATAGGGATAGGGTGGGGGAGTGGATCTGAATAGGATGCAAGGGGAATGCAACAGCCTCGTGGTTAATCCAGAGGCCTAGCTCATGTTCTGGGGACCTGTGTTTGAATCCTGCCTTGGCAGGTGATTGAATTTAAAATCTAGAATGAAGTCATGTGATGAGCATGGATTGCTGGTCAGGAAAACCCATCTGGTTCACTAATATGCTTTGGGGAAGGAAACTGCCATCCTCACCTGGTCTGGCCTACATGAAACTCCAGACCCACAGCAATGTAGTTGACTCCTAACTGCCCTCTAGGCAATTAGGAATGGGCAATAAATGCTGGCCTGGCCAGAGACACCCTCATCTCATGAATTAATTTAATAAACCAGTGGCTCAGTGGTTAGCACTGCTGCCTCACAGCGCCAAGGACCCGGTCCCATTTCCAGCCTCGGGCGATTGTCTCTGTGGAGTTTGAACATTCTCCCTGTGTCTGTGTGGGTTTCCTCTGGGCGCTCCGGTTTCCTCCCACAATCCAAAGATGTGCAGCTCAGGTGAATTTGCCATGCTAATTAGTCAGGGGTAAATGCAGAGTAATAGGATAGGGGAATGCATCTGGGTGGGTTACTCTTCGGAGGGTCAGTATGGACCTGTTGGGCCGAAGGGCCTGTTTCCTCACTGTAGGCATTCTACGAATCTTCTATGAGAAATGTTCTTTGGAGGGTCAGTACAGACTCAACGGGGGGCTGAATGGCTTCTATCTACACTGCAGGGATTCTACAGTTCTACATTTATCAAAAGTTGCTGTAGTTCAGGTCGCAACAGCATTCAGGGAAGGAGTTACAAATTTCATCAGTTGGAGGCAAAGCAAACAAAACGAAGCAGGTACGAGTAGAAAGGAAGGTGAAAGTGAGAACTGAAAGAGCAAGTGGACAACAGCAGACAGGGGAAGAGAGAGAGAGATAGATGATAATATAGAGACAGCAAGCAAACAGAGGCAGCCAAAAGAAAAAAATGACTGAATTTACAAAAAAGCACAGATTCCTTCAGAAATAAATCAATAAAAGAAAACTCGGTGTCCTGTTTAATCATTATTTATAGTGATTTAACTAAGTACTTATAATTCAAATCATATTCTATCCTTTCAAGGAACTGGCTGGATATAGATTTACTGCAAACACACAGGTATATTATGTGACTTGCAGACGTACTGACTCACTTTCCATGTGATAAATTCTTTTGAAGTTTAAAACAAAAGGATTGAGGTGATGTTCCATTGCTTTTGAAGGTTTAAATCAGATCCTATCACAGAAAAAGACAAATCCAACAGATAAAAACAATTACAAGACAGGATTCACCATCTCTTCATGCAGGTATTTTACTCAAAGTGTATCTAGATCTTAGAGCAAGCAAAAATGGTGTTGAATGACATATGGAAGCTGGAATAGCACATATCCTCACAGACAGCCACAAAAACAATGAAGATTGTCCAAAGCTTGCCAAGTTTGAAAAGTGGTGGCAGGGGACATCAAAGTCATCACGGCAGATTCCCTGCACACAGGATGATCAGGAACAAGGCAGTCTGTTTGGAAAGTGACAGGCCAATGAAAATGAGGAAATAACAGGTGTGTGGAATAAATACAGTGTCGATACTTACTGCAGAGGAAGAAGTCAGTGTGATAGACATCCCCCTATTGAATCAGTGTCTGGGACTTTCCAAAATTAACAAAGCAAAATGGCAACCATGAGGAAATGAAAAGTCACTAAATGGTGAGAAATGTCCAGGGACCAGATGGTTTCCATTCCAGGGTTTTAAAGGAACTACAAACTTCCATGAAGTTAGATCAGAAGATTGCACATCTCACCTGCTGTTTCATGAAGGGGAGTGTTGCAAAAGGTGTAAGGGCCTAGAGGGACCCTTAATGCTGAAGAATGCCTTAAGCATCACTCATTGTGATGATGCCACACAGACATGGCAACAGTTAGAGCTGAGGATCTTTAACAATCCAGGCCCTCTTCACAGTCTCTGTTACAATAAGTGTCTATCACACATCAATGTCACTTGTGCCTAGTTGCTTTCCATGCAATAAACTATGACTTGTTTAAGACAAGAGCCTCTTCTTCATAGACTACAGACTGGTTTGCTCCGGCCACATTAAACCAAAGGACCCTGTCGATCCCTGAAAGAGGAGAAAGTGAGGACTGCAGATGCTGGAGATCAGAGCTGAAAAATGTGTTGCTGGAAAAGCGCAGCAGGTCAGGCAGCATTCAAGGAGCAGGAGAATCGACATTTCGGGCATAAGAAGAGCTTATGCCCAAAACGTCGATCCTGAAAGAGGAATGTAGCAGCAAAGCTACCTCACTGTGAGCAACGGTGCAGACAGCTCAACATAACACAATGAACAGCTGTACTGACTGCTCATCCAACAATGAGAGAGGAAAAGCTGGGAATGACAGACCCATTAGCATCGCATCTGTTGTCAGGAATTACCAAATCCGGTGATGAATGACATGGCGACTTAACATCTTGGAAACTTTCAGCCAATCAGAGACAGCCAGCATGGATTTGTAAGGGACTGTATATGATGGACTTAATGCAACTTTCTGAATAGTTTGGGGTGACTAGAACCAGGGATCCATGGATCTCAACGACTACGAGAACCCTGATTGGCAAGGGTTAATGACCCCAATCAAGGATCCCATAGTCATTGAGATCCCCCACCTGGCCCTGGTTCCAATTACGAGAGTTATCGACAGAGCAATGTCTGATGACAGTAATTATGCCAAATTTCTTTTGGAAATCAACAAAGTCCCTCAGAAGTGACCGTCATTCAAAGGTGAAGATTGTGGAACTGAAGGCAGAATATTGACTTGGTTTGGAAAGTGGCTGAATGACAAGACAAGAGAAGAGGGATAATGGGGCAGGTTCTCACACTGGCAGGATGTGACGGGTGAGATCAGTCTCCTGTAATCATGGATTTATTAATGGCACAGATGAGGAGGAGGAAAGAAGTAACAAAGCCAAGTTTGCTGATGATATAAGGCAGTCACCGGTAGCAATGTAGCAGGCAGCAGACAATTAAGAGCATGTTCATAAGTTAAAAATGTACAAAATTGTAGTAAATGGATGTTTATACAGTAACTATGAGATCATTTACTTTAGACCATATAAGCAAAGAATTATGCATTTTCAAAATGATGAAAAGCTAGAGACGTATGATTAAATAATCATGAACCGATACAGAAATTATCACAAGGCTTTCAGAATGCTGGCCTTCAGATCTCAAGGACTGTAAATGGACGTAGACCTCTTGCTTTCGTGATACAGAGCCTGGTTAGAGTTCATTTGGAACCACTGAAAGCAGTCTTGGTGTCACATCTCAGGAAGAAGACATTATCCACGCAGGAATAATGTTTAGATTCAGCAGAATGACACCAGCACTCCAAGGGTAAGATTAGAGGAGACGTTCATAATTAGGGTTGTATATAATTTTGATCAAAGTTCTCAAAATATTAAAGAGAATAGATAGGGCAAAGAGAGAACAATTGCTTCCACTGACATAGGGGTCCAGAATTATGAGACAGAGTCTAAAACTCAATGCCAGATCTTTCACACTTTATATTCAGAAATGCTTCCAAACTTGAAGAGTTGAAGGCGTTTTGAACTTGCTTTCCAAATGGTCAATGATACTAGATAACAATTAGCATTAAATCAGAGACTGATAAATTTCTGTTAACCAAATGTATGAAGCGTGGTGTATGGAGATAGGTCACAGAGCAGCCTAGGAAAGACGCTGTTAAATTTGAAAAGGTTCAGAAATGATTTACAAGGATGTTACCAGGAGTGAAAGGTTTGAGCGATAGGGGGAGGCTGAATAGGTTTAGGGTTTTTTTCCCCTGGAGTGTCTGAGGCTGAAAGGTGACCTTACAGAGGTTTATAAAATCATGAGAGGCATACAGAGCCAAGATTTTTTCCCTCAGTGGAGGGATCCAAAACTAGAGGAGCAAGATTTAAATGGAACCAAGGGATTATGTTTTCACACAGAGGGTGGTACGTGTATGGAATGAGCTGCCAGAGGAAGTGGTGAAGGCTGGTACAATAACAGCATTTAAAAGGCATCTAACGGGTGTATGAATAGGAAGGGTTTAGAGGAATATGGGCCAAATGCTGGAAAATTGAAATAGATTAGGTTAGGATATCTAGTCAGAGCGGTCAAGTTGGACTGAAGGGTCTGTTTCCATGCTGTGTAGTCCCTATGACTCTCTGACATCAATGATTGAGATGGATCAGGGTCAAGGAGTTAAACAGCCTAGTCCTTCTCTTCCTGTGTTTCCATATCACTGATGACTGAGAGAGATTTAAGACGCAAGAGTCAAATTACCAGCAGGAGGAACATTAAAAAGACGCAAAAGTCAAGTGTGAACTTGAGTAGATCTTAAACACTTTCTCCACAAAACCTCACCATTCCATTCCCCACCTTCCTGAGTCTACTCTCCTACAGTTTGTTCCTGCTCTTTCTTCCTATGGATTTACTATGGGCAAAAGAATAAGCTATCATTACCACACACAATGGAACATTTTCCTGAATCCATCGACCTTCCCCCAACTTAACTCCTGTATCATTACTCGAGTCTCTGACTACATCCACAGTTCTCCACCTCCTGATCCCATTAGGCCCTTAGCCGTGAAGCCCTTTCGAAGGCCTTTTGCTACCTTGCACGCTTACCTGAAGAGAGATAACCTAGGTGATCTAGGTTTCCTCCCATAGTCCAAAGATGTGCAGGTTGGGTAGATTGGCCAGGCTAAATTGACCATAATGTCAAGGGATATGTACATTAAGTGGGTTAGCCATGGGAAATGCAGGACTAGGAGAGATAGTGGCATAATTGTAATGTCGCTGGACTAATGGGCTAATTGTTCTGGGACATGGGTTCAAATTCCACCATGACCGATAATAAAATATGTATTTCAACAAAATAGTATATTAGAGCTGACCTATTGGCAAAGTGCTTTAACTTGCAGATTTCACGTAGAAAATGGTGATCACGTAACCACTGTGAATTGTTACAAAAATCCATCTGGTTCACTAATGTCATTCAGAGAGAGAAACAGCCACCCTTACCTAGTCTGTCCTACATGTGACTCCTGACCCTCTGGGCAATAAATGCTGCTCCAGCCCGTGAATGGATTTTTAAGAAAATATCTAAAATATAACTTGCTGAGAATCTCTGGCGTGTTACTACATGGAAAATGGTGACAATGTCTGAAATCTTAGTTTTGTTTTGGTTATATACATAGTGGGAAATTTGAATATTTAAACTTCTGAGTTTTTTTTTCAGATACATAGATTAAGGCATGGAGTACATTACTAAAAGTAACATGTCGTCACAAGTCAAAATGTGAAAGGGAAAAAGTATTGTCGACAGAATTCAAGCTGAATCTTCTCAGTGGACCTTTAAATTGAGACCATGTCAGCTGGAAATCACATTCCTGTTTTACTATTTTGAAAAAGAACAAAGCAATTACCCTGGTGTTCTGGAAAACATTTAATCCCCAACCAAAGAAATTGCGAGGGCTTGCTGTAAACGGGTTGCTTGCTGCCTTTTCTCCATTTCAAAAACAACAATGCTTCAAAATTATTTCATTGGCTAGAGAGTGCTTTGGGACATCCTAACGACGTGAAAAAAACCAAATACTTTTTCTGCCGTTTCATATTCTCGTTGAAAAGGTGTAAGTATTCTGCACTACACGTTCAGTGAAATAACATAAATTCCTAAAAATTTCATCCACTGGGCTAATCAATGCAAAGAGCTGCTCCACATAGAAACTACGCTAAGGACATCTCAGGCCCGGACGAAGTCATGGACACTGATCTCAGTTCATCTCGGTCCAGGAATTCCCTGGATTCATACCCAACCTCCCATCAAGCAACCACTGAGAGCTCACCCTGTTTTCTCCATCGGACCCATATCCTCACCAACCCCAGAAGATGCAATCCTTTCACATACAACTCCATTGAGTAGGTGTTTACAACATAGGAATGGGAGTAGGCCATTCAGCCCTTTGAGCCTACCCCACCATTCTAGATCATGGCTGATCATCTCCTCAGTATGATTTCCCTGCACTCTCTCTAAAGTGGCACGGTGGCTCAGCGGTTAGCACTGCTGCCTCACAGCGCCAGGGACCTGGGTTTGACTCCAGCCTCAGGCAACTGTCCATGTGGAGTTTGCACATTCTCCCCGTATCTACGTGGATTTCCTCCCGCAGTCCAAAGATGTGCACGTTGGATGGATTGGCCATGCTATATTACCCTAGCGTGTGTAGGCTTAGTAGATCAGCCATGGTAAATGTGGAAATAGGATGGGAGGCTAGGTCTGGGTAGGATACTCTTTGGATGGGCCAAAGGTCCTCTTTCCACAGTGTAGGGATTCTTTGATATCCAACGCCATTAGCCTCTAGAAACCAATTCATTCTGTCTTGAATCTCCTCAGTCCATGGTCCAGGGGGAGAGGTAGAGAATCCTGAAGTTGTCTCTCACCTGAATGGAGGAGAGTTTGATTGGATTCCCTTCTCCATTCATCCCTTCACCACATTCCATGGCATTTTCCTCCAGCTTCTCAAAGTTATCTGCAAAATCAAGAGGTGAGACAAGGTCAAGAAGGACAAGAAAACAGCTGAGGCTGAAGGTGGCATAGTCAACTGAATGAAGAAAATGTGAGGATTTTATATTTAATTTTTAAGAAGTTTAACATTGTAACCAAATGAGACATAATCTCATCTTCTGAACCAAAAAGGACTTGAACACAAAGATTTAAGTCAAAATTCCAGCGCAGGACTGAGGGGGTGCTGCACTGTCAGAGGAGCCACCATTTTGAAAGGGACTTCTTTCAGGTTGGGTAAAAATTATTTCTTGTCACAATTTTGATAAAGGTCAAGCAAGTTTTCCCCACTGTCCTCATACCCTTCCCTCATTCAACGTTTGCAAAAACAGATTATCTGGTTATGTGGGAAATATGTATGTGATAATTAAAGGAGACGGTGACATTGTTAATTTGTGACTTGTCTAGTAATTCAAACTATTATTCTGGCAATATAGCTTCAAATCCCACCAGGGCAAATGGTGAAATTTGATTTATATAAAATTCTTGAAGTAAACACTAGTCTAGTAATGACCAACGCTGATTGTTGTAAAAACCCATCTGCTTCCTTAATGTCCTTTAGGGAAGGGAATCACCCATTCTTACCTGGTCTGGCCCACACAGGACTCCAGACTCACAACAAAGTGTTTGACTCTCAAATGTCCTCTAGAGAATAAATATTGGTCCAGCCAGCAACGCTCACATCCCATGAATAAATAAAGGAAATGGTTGCCACATATTCTACATTGCAACTGCAAAATAAGGTACAGGCCATTCTGATATAACGCATGGTTCATTAAAGCAAATTCGTTATAACATAATTGACGAATTGGGGACATTGTCTCTAAAATGCTAAGTTTTAAAGTGTGAATTGGTTATAACACAATTCTGGCCCCGTTAGTTTAAATGGTGTAGCTATTACGTGATTTTCTTATAACAGAGGATTGCATGAGAACTGAACTACAATGTTTTAGCAGAACTGACCGTATTTAAATGACTGCAAATCACTTTGAGATGTCCCAGGTATTAAAAGGAACTACACAAATGCAAGTTTATCTTTTTCAGTCACGAATTTTAGTCACCAAGGTACTACTTTGTGCAGGCAAGAGACTCAAAATTCTGTCACATATTTCTTTACTTATTGCTACTCCGTAGCTTATTTCAATGTCAGCCTATTTTAATTTTTTATCGATGTTCCAGCAGACACTGTCCAATAATAAAAGATTTGTTCAAATATTCAACTACAGGCTTCTGCTACTCCAACTCTGTGTGACTCAGTGAGTATGTGAGCCACCATCAGACAGTCCAAACTCTGGGATGACCAAGCATCAGGCAATTTAAGAAATTTTCCTCTTCTTTTAAGGAAACTCTTCGGACCCTCACTCCCGGCCTCAGTGTGGACCCTCACTCCCGGCCTCAGCGTGGACCCTCACTCCCGGCCTCAGCGTGGACCCTCACTCCCGGTCTCACCGCAGACCCGCACTACCGGCTTCACCGCGGACCCTCACTCCCAGCCTCACCGCGGAACCTCAATCCCGGCCTCAGCGTGGACCCTCACTCCCGGCCTCAGCACGGAACCTCACTCCCGGCCTCAGCACGGAACCTCACTCCCGACCTCACCGTGGAACCTCACTCCCGGCCTCACCGCGGACCCTCACTCCCGGCCTCACCGCGGACCCTCACTCCTGGCCTCAGCACGGAGCCTCACTCCCGGCCTCAGCACGGAACCTCACTCCCGGCCTCACCGTGGAACCTCACTCCCGGCCTCACCGCGGAACCTCACTCCCGGCCTCACCGCGGAACCTCACTCCCGGCCTCACCGCGGAAACTCACTCCCGGCCTCACCGTGGAACCTCACTCCCGGTCTCACCACGGACCCTCACTCCTGGCCTCAGCACGAACCCTCATTCCTAGCCTCAGTGTGGACCCTCACTCCCGGCCTCAGCACGGAACCTCACTCCCGGCCTCACCGCGGAACCTCACTCCCGGCCTCACCGCGGAACCTCACTCCCGGCCTGGTTGGAAGGGCTACTATTCTGAACTCTTCTTTCTTCCGATTTATCGCTGGACTTTTTATCTTTTTATTTTTCTTTTGTTTCTCCTTACAAATTTGTCCTTGAGATTCTGCACCTTGTACCTAAGATGGTACGATCGGCGGTAACTTGTAAACGTTTCATTGTACTCATGTGAGTACATGTGACAGTAAAGCTAGTTGTTGTAACGGTCATCAACTACCTCCCTCATCCCAGCCACCTCCTGTCCACCCCTTCACACCAGCACTCATATGGTCAGCAACATCTCTCTCTACCCAACCTCCAACTCCAAATCCTCCCATCCCCATTCTCCGAGTCACCAGCACCCCCCTCCATACTATCCACTGGAGCCTTGATCAAAGCTTTCCTTTATCTATATCAGAAGTGTTTGTCCATCACTCCAAGCTTGTAGTTAGTTAGATTAGATTAGATAACTTACAGTATGGAAACAGGCCCTTCGGCCCAACAAGTCCACACCGATCCACCGAAGCGCAACCCACCCATACTCCTACATTTACCCTTTACCTAACACTACAGGCAATTTAGCATGGCCAATTCACCTGACCTGCACATCTTTGGATTGTGGGAGGAAACCGGAGCACCCGGAGGAAACCCACGCAGACACGGGGAGAACGTGCAAACTCCACACAGTCAGTCGCCTGAGGCGGGAATTGAACCCGGGTCTCTGGCACTGTGAGGCAACAGTGCTAACCACTGTGCCACCATGTCACCCAGTTAGCTGACAGCATGGTGGCAGGACAATGTTTCAGAGTAGGATTCACAAGCCATACAGAAACCTGGGCTTCCTAAACAGCAAGGATTGGGAACAAGAGCTGGAGGTTTTGCTAAATCTTTATGAAACTCAAGTTAGTTCACAATTGGACAGTGTGTCCAGTTCCTGCCGAGGAACGGTAGGAGGGCTGCAGAAGGAATTCAACACAATTGTTCCAGGGATGAAGGATCTTATCCACCAAGCTTGACTGGATAAGTTGGAATTGGAGCAAAGGAAACTGACAGTCATGTCAAAATTCATACAGGTGGCCAAAGAAAAGTTGTACCCATTAGCTGACTGTACAGAACACAGTTTTAAGGTTTTGGCCAAGAAATGCAGTGGGTGAATGCAGAAACTGAACCGGAGCAGCCACATAAACGCTGTGGCTACCAGAATGCATCATGGGCCAGGAATTCTACCTCCTGTTAATAATTTACCTCTTGTCTCCAGTCATCTGACACAAAAACAACAGTTTTTTTTAAATTTAAAATCAGAAGGAGAGAATAGTGTTATTAAATGCACCATTTGGTGTGGCACTTAGCCACAGTAGAGCTGCAAAGATTTACATTCTGTCTGGGAGGAACTGGTCCATTCCAGTGAAACAGGCAGGACATTGAGACATTGGTCTCTGTATGTGCAGTTCTGGTCACCACACTATCGGAAGGATATGATTGCACAGGAGAGGGTGCAGAGGAGACTCATCAGGACACTGCCTGGGATGGAAAGTCTTAGATAGGAGCGTAGCCTGGACAGGCTGGGCTTGTTTTCCAAGAAGAGTTACACCCGAAACGTCCACTTCTCCACCTCCTGATGCTGCCTGGCTTGCTGTGTTCTTCCAGCCTCCTGTCTGTCTTTGTTTCCCCTGGAGCAGAGGAGGCTGAGGGGGGAGATTCTGATTGAGGTATACAAAATTATGAGAGGCATAGATAGAGTAGATTGTGAGATCTTTTCACCAAAATTTGATCACTTCAAATCTAATGGTGATATTACTTTTTACGTTTCTTTGCAGCTGTAACTTTGTTCAGTCGCTCTTTGTACACTATGATCTGCCTGTACTGCTCACAAAACAAAACTTTGCATTGTACTTAGGTACAAGTGACAATAATAAATCAAATCAAATCAAATCCAATCAGAACCAAGGCAGACGTGTGGTCAATATAGGGAACATACTGCCTGAGAGGGTGGTGGAGGCAGAAACTCTCACAACGCTTAAGAAGCATGGGGATGAGCACTTTAAACGCCAGGGTGTAGTAAGCTAAGGACCAAGTGCAGGGAAATGGGATTAGTGGGATATGGGCAGCACTGGCTGGGCCGGCATTTATTTCTGACCCTAGTTGCCCTTGGGAAGGTGGGGATAAGCTGCCTTCTTGAACTACTGCAGTCTCTGTGCTACAGGAAGACTACCCTTGGGGAGTATTTCCAGGACTTTGATCCCGCGACACTGAAGGGACAGTGATATAAACCAGGATGGTGAATGACTTGGAGGGGAATTTGAAGGAGGTGATGTTCCCATATATCAGCACCCTTGTCCTTCTAGATGGAAGTGGCTATGGCTTTGAAAGATGCTGTCTGCGGATTTCTGCAGTGCGTCTCGAGGATGGTACACACTGCTGTTACTGAGCATCAGTGATGGAGGGAGTGGATGTTTGTAGATGTGATACCAAACAAGTGGGCTGTTAGATCCAGAATGGTATCAAGCTTCTTGAGCGTTGTTGGAGCTGCACCCATCCAGGCAAGTGGGGAGTATTCCATCACACTCCTGACTTGTGCCTTGTGGACGGTGGACAGACTCTGGGGACTAGATTAGAGTGGTGCTGGAAAAGCACAGCAGGTCAGGCAGCATCTGAGGAGCAGGAAAATCGATGTTTCGGGCCCTTCATCAGGAATAGAGGCAGGGTGCCTGCAGAGTGGAGAGTCTCTGGGGAGTCAGGAGGTGAGTTACTCATTGCAGTATTCCTAAACTCTGACCTGTTCTTGTAGCTACTGTGTTTATATGGTGAGTCCAGTTCAATTTCTGGTCAATGGTACATAACAGTACAATTGAGGCTGAACCAGAATTTTACAAAGTTTCACCATCACTCCCTTTCTTTGTATGCCTGTATTTGTAAAGGCCAATATCACACATACCTTTTTAACCACTTTCTCAATCCAATGTAATCATACATGTACCTTTAAGTCTTCCCCAACCTGCACCACTTTAGAATGTACTCTAGTTTTGAAAGCCTTCCCCTATTCTTCTTATGGCTAAAGGATCAGATGGTACAGGGAGAAAGAGGGAACATGGTCCCAGGTTGGATTCTCAGCTGTGAACTTCTGGAATCGTGGAGAGGGTGGAAGGGCAGAACTGCCTACTCCGCTTAGTTTCTATGTTTCCTGCCAAGACGCCCAAGCTCCAACTTCTATGCGCCAAATTACATCTGCTCTGTACCTGCTCATTCCACAAATATGTCTATAACCCCTTGAAGAGTATTCAAGAGCTATCTCTTTACCCCCGAGTGGTTAGAGTGTGGGAGACGTTACCACAAAGAGCAGTTGAGGTGGAACAGGACTGACACCTTAAAGAGAAATCTGTCAAGCACATGAGAAAGGAAGAAGGAAAGGGGCATGTTGGTCACATTGGCTGCATTAAGATGATGAAGGATGTGCTCAGCAGGGCCCCAAAAGGCCTGGACCTTTTACATAATTCCATAAATAAATTCTCAGTTCAGTTGGCAGCCTATAAATCACTTGTTGGTTCAATTATTTCCCATTTGAGTGGAACAGGTCTACGTTATTTGTTGTTTAGAAGATTGAAAGGTACTATCAGTGACACATGGTAAAATTCGTAAAGGGTTTAACAGCACACATGCTGAGACAGTTTCTCCAAGAAGGGAAACCAAGGATCACAGATGTTTGGGTCAGCTATCTCAGACAAGGTGAGGAGGAATTGCTTCATAATGTGAAGAATCTTTGGCATCCTGGGTGCTCAGTCATTGGGTAGATACACAAATGAAACTGGACAGCAAAGGATAGGGCAGGAAGATGAAGTTAAGGTTGACGATCAGTTATTAGATCATCAGGCATAGCAGCAGGAGTAGGCCATTCAGCCCATCGAGTCTGCTTCGCCATTGAATAAGATCATGGCTGATTTGACAATCCTCAACTCCACTTTGCTGCTTTATTCTCATAATGTTAATTCCCTTACTGATTAAAATTCTGTGCCTTTGCAGCACAGAATTCCAAAGATTCAATACCCTCTGAGAGCAGAAATTCTTCCTCATCTCTGTCTTAAATATGCAATCCCTTACTCGGAGATTATCCCTGTGATCCTAGATTCTCCTACAAGAGGAAATAGCCTCTCCACGTCTAGCCTTTAGGAATTTTGTAGCTTCAATAAAGTCGCCTCTCATACTTCTAAGGTTCTGACCTGAAATGTTGACCTCCCTGTTCCTCTGATGCTGCTTGACCTGTTGTGTTTTTTCTAGCTCCACACTTTATCCCCTTTAAACAACAATGAGTACAGGCCCGATCTACTTGCTGCATTTTGGAAAGGCAAATCAGGGCAGGACTTACACACTTCATGGTCCTGGGGAGTGTTGCTGAACAAAACGATCTTGGAGTGCAGGTTCATAGCTCCTTGAAAGTGAAGTTGCAGGTAAACAGGATAGTGAAGGTGACGTTTGGTACGCTTGCCTTTATTGGTCAGTGCATTCAGTATCGTAGTTGGGAGGTCACGTTGCAGAGGACATTGGATAAGTCTCTCTTGGAAAACTGCATTCAATTCTGGTCTCCCTGCTTTAGGACACATGTTGTGAAACCTGAAAGGGTTCAGAAATGATTTACAAGGATGTTGCCAGGGTTGCAGGGTTTGTGCTAGAGGGAAAGACTGAAAAGACTGGGGCTGTTTTCCCTGGAGCATCGAAGGCTGAGGGGTGACCTTATAGAGGTTTATATAATCATGAGGGGCATGAATAGGGTGAACAAACAAGTTCCCCAGGGTAGGAGAGTTCAGAACTAGAGGGTATAGGTTTAGGGTGAGTGGGGAAATATTTAAAAGGAACCTAAGGGGCAACTTTTTCACACAGAGGGTGGTGCGTGTCCAGAATGCGCTGCCAGAGGAAGTGGTGGAGGCTGGTACAATTACAATATTTAAAAGGCATCTGGATGGGTATATGAATAGGAAGGGTTTAAAAGTGATACGGGCCAAATGCTGGCAAATGGGGCTAGATTAACTTGGGATATCTGATCAGCATGGACTGGTTTGAAGAGTCTGTTCCCATGCTGTATATCTCCACTACTCTCTCATAAGACAATCTCTCCAGACCTGGTTTCAGCTCAATGGACCTTTTCTAGACTCGTATGATCTTACAACATACAGCAGGATGTTACACCACTGTTTAAAGAGAGAGGTAGGCAAAAGATGGGGAATTATAGACCGGTTAGCTCAATCTCTGTAGTCGGGAAGATGCTTGAGTCTATTATCAAGGAAAATTGCAAGGCATCGAGACAGAAATTATCCCATTGTACAGATGCAGCATAGGTTCATGAAGGGCAGGTCATGCTTAACTAATCTTTTGGAATTCTATGAATATATTATGATCGCGGTGGACAACAGGAACCCAGTGAATGTGGTGTACCTAGATTTCAAAAAGGCCTTCGACAAGGTACCGCACAAGAGGCTGCTGCATAGTATAAAGATGCATGGCATTATGGGTAAAGTATTAGCATGGATAGATGATTGGTTAACTAACACAAACTAAAGTGGGGGGGATGAACGAGTGTTATTCTGGCTGGCGATCAGTAATTAGTGGTGTGCCTCAGGGATCAGTGTTGGGACCGCAATTATTCACAATTTATAGAGATGATTTGAAGTCGGGGTCCACAGTTAGTGTGTCAAGATTTGCAGATGACACTAAGATGATTGGCAGAGTAAAGTGTGCTGAGGAATGTGAAACTTTGCAGAGGAACATAGATACTTTAAATGAGTGGACAAAGGTCTGGCAGATGGAATACAATGTTAATAAATGTGAAGTCATCCATTTTGATAGGAGTGACAGTAAGAAGGATTATTACTTGAATGGTAAAAAGTTGAAGCACGCTGCTGTGCAGAGGGATCTGGGTGTCCTTGTGTATGACTCAGAAGCTTGGTCTGCAGGTACAGCAAGTCATTAGGAAGGCAAATGGAATTTTGTCCTTCATTGCTAAAGGGATTGAGTTTAAAAGCAGGGAGGTTATGTTGCAGCTGTACAAGGTGCTGATGAGGGCACACCTGGAGTACTGTGTGCAGTTTTGGTCTCCTTACGTGAGAAAGGATGTACTGGCACTGGAGGGGGTGCAGAGGAGGTTCACTAGGTTGGTTCCGGAGTTGAGAGGGTTGGTTTATGATGAGAGGCTGAGTAGACTGGGGCTATATTCATTGGAATTCAGAAGAATGAGGGGGGATCATATAGAAACATACAAAATTATGAAGGGAATGAACAAGATAGAATTACAGGTATTTCCATTGGTGGGTGAAACTAGGACAAGAGGCCAAAGCCTCAAAATTAGGGGGAGCAGATTCAGGGCTGAATTGAGAAGGAACTTCTTCACCCAGAGGGTTGTGAATCCATGGAATTCCCTGCCCAGGGAAGCAGTTGACATTACTTCAGTAAATGTTTTTAAGCTAAGATGGATTTTTTGAACAATAAAGGAACTAAGGGATATGGTGAGAGGGCGGTTAAGTGGAGCAGAGACCACAGAAAGGTCAGCCACGATTTTATTGAATGGTGGAGCAGGCTGAAAGGGTCGAATGGCCTATTCCTGCTCCTAGTTCTTCTGTTCTTATGATTGACTCCTGATCCTATTTTGTGTGCTTTCGTGATTGAATAAATGGTTGCTACAGCCAGTAATCTGATCAAACTGTCGTACTGTTTGGCAGACTCTAATGTTATTCAAGCCACTTGTTTCGATAAATTCCTTACAGCTTACTCATAGTAATTTATTACATCATATTCAAGTTCAAGCTTGAAACATGCAAACAAAAATATTCAAGCAGGCATCACAATCCTTCTGTTATTAATCTCTGCGAGAAAACTCATTCTTAAGCAAACACACACACTACAAAGCTATGAAGGAGAGCACATTTTTCTTTTCTGAGTGAGGCACAGAGAACACTCAAGGGAGTGAAAGAATATGTTTGTATTTCTGTCACACCTTTTCGCAACTTCCTAAATGGGCATTGTAGCCAAATGTATTGCCTTTGGAGTGTCTTCATGGAACATAGAAACTAATTTGTGCACAGAGTCTGCAAACTACAAGATGATAAAAGATGGGCTCATCAGGATGGCACAGTGACTCAGCGATTAGCACTGCTGCCTCACAGGCCAAGGACCTGGGTTCGATTCCATTATCAGGCAACTGTCTATTTGCACATTCTCCCCATGTCTGTGGGTTTCCTCCCCACAGTCCAAAGATGTGCAAGTTAGGTGAATTGGCCATGCTAAATGGCCCATCGTGTCCAGGGATATGCAGGCTAGATGGGTTAACCATGGGAAATGCAAAGTTACATGAATGGGTTGGGTCTGGGTGGACACTCACGGGAGAGTCTGTGTGGACTCGATAGGCTGAATGGCCTGCTTCCACACTGTAGGGATTCTATGATCTGTTTCAGTGATATGGTGGGGCTACACATACTGGCCAGGACACAGCCCTTCTTCAAAACAATGCCATGGGGTCATTTAACAGAGAGGATGGACACGTCAATGTCTCACCTGAAAGGCAGCTGATCTAACACTGCAACATTGGACCCGTTAGTCTGGATTCTCTGCACATAACCCTGGTGTGGGATTTGACCCCACATCTTCCCTGACCCAGAACCACTGAGCTAAATGTGCAGAGTAGGAGTTGTTTGGCTCTGATTAAAAACCTGAAAGGTTACTTGGCGAGTTGTTTGATGCTTAATCATGAGCCAAAACACTGTGTCTCACAAATCGTGGTATTTTATTTTTATTCATTCATAGGACAAGTATATCGTTGGCTATGTTAGCATTTAATGCCCAGACCAGAGGGGAGCTGGGTCACCCACGTTGCGGTGGGTCTGGAGTCACATGTAGGCCAGACGGGGTAAGGATGGCAGTCTCCTTCCCTCAAAGAGATTGGTGAACCAGATGGGATTTTCCCAACAATCAGCAATAATTTCGTAATCATCATTAGACTCTTAATGCCAGATTTCTTTTTACTGAATTCAAATTCCACCATCTGCCATGACAGGATTCAAACCTGGATCCTCAGAATGTTACCTAGGTCTCTGGATTAAAGTAATATCACTGAATAATATCATTGATAAGTAGTGTTCTAGAGAAGGCAAAGCATCATCAAAAATATTAACAGTTTTCGTATTCATATCACATGCTATTATGGGGAGATGGTGCAAGATGGCAGCTTAGTAAGACACTCCCACAGGAACTCCTCTGCTCGGTCTGTCCTTTTCCTTTCTTTCTCTCTGTCTTCTTTTCTTCTCCCTTCTGTATTAGGGGAAAGGGAGGAGCTGGCAAGTCCCAAAATCGAATCTCAGAACAGAAGACGGTGTGGGTGATGACAGTCCCAGAGCAGAGGCTGGTGTGGGGGATGAGAGTCCCAGGGCAGAGGCTGGTGTGAGGGATGAGAGTCCCAGAGCAGAGGCTGGTGTGGGGGATGAGAGTCCCAGAGCAGAGGCTGGTGTGGGGGATGAGAGTCCCAGGGCAGAGGCTGGTGTGGGGGATGAGAGTCCCAGAGCAGAGGACGGTGTGGGGGACGTGCGTCCCAGAGCAGAGGCTGGTGTGGATGTGAGTCCCAGGGCAGAGGCCAGTGTGGGGGATGAGAGTCCCAGAGCAGAGGCTGGTGTGAGGGATGAGAGTCCCAGGGCAGAGGCCAGTGTGGGAGATGAGAGTCCCAGAGCAGAGCCCGGTGTGGGGGATGAGAGTCCCAGGGCAGAGGCCAGTGTGGGTGATGACAGTCCCAGAGCAGAGGCTGGTGTGGGGGATGTAAGTCCCAGGGCACAGGCCGGTGTGAGGGATGAGAGTCCCAGTGCAGAGGACGGTGTGGGGGACGTGCGTCCCAGAGCAGAGGCTGGTGTGGGGGATGAGAGTCCCAGTGCAGAGGACGGTGTGGGGGATGTGAGTCCCAGGGCACAGGCCGGTGTGAGGGATGAGAGTCCCAGTGCAGAGGACGGTGTGGGGGACGTGCGTCCCAGGGCAGAGGCCAGTGTGGGAGATGAGAGTCCCAGAGCAGAGCCCGGTGTGGGGGATGAGAGTCCCAGGGCAGAGGCCAGTGTGGGTGATGAGAGTCCCAGAGCAGAGGCTGGTGTGGGGGATGTGAGTCCCAGGGCACAGGCCGGTGTGAGGGATGAGAGTCCCAGTGCTGAGGACGGTGTGGGGGACGTGCGTCCCAGAGCAGAGGCTGGTGTGGGGGATGAGAGTCCCAGAGCAGAGGCTGGTGTGGATGTGAGTCCCAGGGCAGAGGCCAGTGTGGGAGATGAGAGTCCCAGAGCAGAGCCCGGTGTGGGGGATGAGAGTCCCAGGGCAGAGGCCAGTGTGGGTGATGAGAGTCCCAGAGCAGAGGCTGGTGTGGGGGATGTGAGTCCCAGGGCACAGGCCGGTGTGAGGGATGAGAGTCCCAGTGCTGAGGACGGTGTGGGGGACGTGCGTCCCAGAGCAGAGGCTGGTGTGGGGGATGAGAGTCCCAGGGCAGTGGCCGGTGTGAGGGATGAGAGTCCCAGTGCAGAGGACGGTGTGGGGGACGTGCGTCCCAGAGCAGAGGCTGGTGTGGGGGATGTGAGTCCCAGGGCAGAGGCCGTTGTGGGGGACGTGAGTCCCAGGGCAGAGGCCGTTGTGGGGGACGTGAGTCCCAGGGCAGAGGCCAGTGTGGGGGATGAGAGTCCCAGGGCAGAGGCCAGTGTGGGGGACGTGAATCCCAGGGCAGAGGCTGGCGCGGGGGATGTGAGTCCCAGGGCAGAGGCTGGCGCGGGGGATGTGAGTCCCAGGGCAGAGGCTGACGCGGGGGATGTGAGTCCCAGGGCAGAGGCTGGCGCGGGGGATGTGAGTCCCAGGGCAGAGGCTGGCGCGGGGGATGTGAGTCCCAGGGCAGAGGCTGGCGCGGGGGATGTGAGTCCCAGGGCAGAGGCCGGTGTGGGGGAAGGGAGTCTCGGAGCGGAGGAAGTGAGTCTTAGGGCAGCTGAGTGCTCGGAGGCTTAAAGGAGAGCAGGAATGGTTATTGGACTGGGGTCTGGCGCAGGCAGTCAGACTATGTGTAGAAGCGCCTGTGCTGAGCTGCTGCAATGTAACATTTAGTGTAATTTGTTTTTCTGACTGTAATGTCTATCCTTTACCTATGTTATATTTTAACTTATTCTTTAAACATTGTAAAATAGAGCAACAATTTTCTTTCTCATTCCTCTTTTCATATCTAAGATTAGTAGATAGGTGGTGCCAGAAGAGACAAGATTGTAAAACTTTTCACAGTACTCCTGTACTTGAGTACATGTGACAATAAAGGAAATTCTGATTCTAATTCTAGTTCTAGAAGGGAAACAGGTGATGGCTGAGCATTTGAGCTCTAAACGTATCAAGGGGGACTAGCTGGGACAGTGAGAAAGAGCAACTTTATCGTTCTGGGCAATAAACTCTCTGTACAAAGAAAGTGTGTGTCTCTTGGATCCCAATCAGGATATTCAAATATTAATTATCAGGACAGCAGGTACCTGTAAAAGATATGGTTATCAGAAAACAAAGTGTAATTCATGATGAATAGATTAGATTAGATTGTAAGGCAGTCTGAATAGACTTGAGCACAAAATTCTCAGCTGACATCAACCCTGAGAGAGTGCTGCACTGTCAGAGGAAGCGCTTATGTTAACCCTAGGCTCAGATATGAAATAATCCAGTTCTATTGCTTTACTGAAGTAATGTTACCCCAAGTATTTATCCCTCAAACAACATCACAAACAGATTAACCAATCAGGGATGTACAGCAGCTTGTGTACTGTTGCATTTCTGATGTTACCACTGTGAAAATACTTCAAATAAGGCCTCAACTGGTTATGAAATACTTTGGAATGTCCCATACTATGAAAGGCACAGTGGTTAACACTGCTGCACTCAACAGTTCAATTCCTGCCTCAGGCGACTGACTGTGTGGTAGTTTGCACATTCTCCCCATGGAGAATTCTGGTTTCCTCCCACAGTCCAAAAATATACAGGTTAGATGAATCGGCCATTCTAAATTGCCTGTAGTATTAGTGGGAATGGGTCTGGGTGGGTTGTGGGTCGGTGTGGACTTGTTGGGCCAAAGGCCCTGTTTCCATGCTGTAAGTAATCTAATAAATGCGCTTTTTTTTTCTTTCTTTGTGAGGTTGGCTCTCAACATCCTCTGACATGATCCAAGAAACCACCCCCCCAGCTGGCCTTAAGAAACCAGAGAAGTTTACACTGGAGCAAGCACTGGCTGGGATTCAGGCAAGGTCACAGCACAAAGTTCAACGCAAAAGCAGCACAAGATTATCAGAAGTAGGCTAACAGCAGAACAGTAAAGAGCATTGGTTTAGAGTGTGCTTTCTTTCAATAGGATGAGCGTTGGTGAGGTTACAACTTGTTCAGTGATAACACTAAGTGTTACATTTGAGGACACTTAGCTTAGGCAACATATGAGATTTGAGTTGATTTATTTATTGTGAAAATACTGTGAAAAGTGTTGTATAGTGTCAACACATCCCACAGTCGTCTTAAAATACCAGAGAAAACCAAATTATAGAATGTAAAGGTAGAAGAAAGAAGAAATGAAGAAAAAGTGACCAAATTTACAGTCCTTCTTGTTAACTGCTTCACTGCAGGCTATCGGCTTGATGGCCAGACAGGAGTCCCCTTCACCACACCCCTGCCTCTGGAATGAAAGTCACTCTCTTCAGTGCCATCTCACCTCCGCCAATGCCCTCGTCATTATGAGTTCTCGCTGGACCTCACCAATGGAGGAGAAATTGCCAATGCTGTCAGGTACTGCATTTGCCCAAACTCGAGTCCGTACTGGGCCCAAACCGGCCTCTACTGCCACCAGTGCCGTTGCCTGAGTGCCACTGGTGGCTTTTGTCACCAATCCTTAACTCCCTTGAACTGAGCAGCTTGCTCCACCATTCCAGAGAGCAAAAGCAGCCAATCACATTGCTCTGGGCCTGGAGTCATGTGTAGGCCAGAGTGTGTAAGAAAGGCAGATTTCCCTCCTAAAGCACATGAGTGAACCAGGCAGGTTTTAATGGCAAATTGGTGACACTTACATAAAGAGCAACACAATGCAGACCCTGGAAATCTGAAATAAAAACATATTCTCTTGCTGGAGAAACTCACTGGCAGCATCTGTAGAAAGAGAAACAGAGGTAAAGTATCAAGTCCAGTATGGCTTTTCTTCTTCAGAACTGAAGATTGGAAAATGGTGGTTTTAATGGGAGTGGAACAGATGGGAAAGGTGCCCAGAGCAAAAGGCAAAGGGAGCACATTAATGGTAGTAAAGGAGCGATATCAATGAAATATAGGTGTCATTAGCAGAAAAATGAGTCAGCACTACTGAACACAAACTCAGGCAAACATGACATTGGGGATTGGAGAGGAGAGGTTTCAAAATGAAAACACTGTCCGTGCTCTGAAATTGTTGAACTCAACGGTGATTCCTTAAAAGTCTAAGCAGCTAACGAGGTACTATTCCTTCAGTTTGTGTTGCACTGTGGCAGGGCTATACCTGATGAGGGGCTTTTGGCCGAAACGTCGATTTTCCTGCTCCTCGGATGCTGCCTGACCTGCTGTGCTTTTCCAGCACCACTCTAATCTTGCACTGTAGTGGGCCTTAGATGGAACGAATGATTGTTTCATTGACAGCATTACTAAATTCCACCCATCATTCTGATGGGACTGTGAGCCTGTGTCGCAGAGTTTTACCATAGGCCTTTAGATTACCAGTCCAGTGACAATATCACCACACCAACATTGCCGCTCAACAGAGGAGAGGTGGAGCTACCAAGACCTACAAGGACAGACTCATTTTCCTGCCCATTCCCAGTAAAAGGAAGCCCATAGATCATACAGAATATTGAGAGAGAGGCTCCTTTTTTGTGAAACTTTATTCCAGCACAGGTTACTGCCTTCCAGACAAGTAAAGGTTATTGACTGAAGGCATTAGGCAGCCGCTTTCATTAGGAAATGATGATAAATTCCAACAGCTTCTAAAATTCTTCATTCTCTCGGAATGTAACTGGGTCATTCAGGAATTGGCACAGTTCAAAGAAGACATTGGCAGCTTTTCAAATTTTTCAAAGCACATGGTTGGTTTGCTTTGCCAGCAGATTCCCAGTAAATTCAGCAACAGGTTGAAGTGTGTTGGCTTTGCAAAGCCCATTGCTTTCACAGAATCGTACAGGCACTTTGGCTCATCAAGTCTGTACTGTTAAAATAAAACAACTACTTCCACTCAGGACCTCAATGCTGACCTTGCACAGCGATGCCCACATCCTGTGAAAGAGTAAAGGAGAAAGTGTACCCAGCTGTCTCAGCCAGCATCCGAACGAGACTTGGAAACATCACACTAAACCTCAACTGTCAAAGAACATCTCCAGTCATTTTGTGGGAGTCTTATCAAACAGCGTTTGACACCGAGTCACACGTTAAGACATATGTGTGGGTAGAGTTAAGGCTCCTTTCCAAAAAGATAATGGATAAAGAGAGAGGCTTAAGGTGGGAGATCGGTTTAGCGATGTACAGAGATCAGGTAGTTGAAAACTCCTGCAGCATCGATGGAAAGCAATGGTCCTGTTAATGACCAGTGTCAGTCAAACCAGCAACCTAACTATTCTAATCTCATTTTCCACCACTTGGCCCACAGCCTGTGTGCCTTGGCACTGCAAGTGCACATTTAAACACTTCCTCAACACTATAACAGTTTCTGCCTCTTCCAGCCTTACAGGCAATGAGTTGCAGATTCCCCACCATCCTCTGGGTGAAAAAGTAATGGCAATCACCGAAGCTAACTGCACAACTCCTCCGCTATCCTGAATGGGACGACCCACAGATCGGACCTTGTTCGATCCTCTGCAGTCGATTTGGGTTGCTGACATTTCAGAGCATTACCAAGGGAGGTGCTGTGTATGGATGAGACATTAAACGGAGGCCTGATTGCCCTCAAACTTGGATGTACCTGATTCCCCCGACTTTCTAATGGAGAAGCTGCTCAGAGAGTCTGCAGAGGCTGCGCATGCACCAACCAATGTGCATTAAGTTCCAGTCCTAGAAATCGCTGTTGTGCAGGGACCTCAGAGTCTGCACAGCAGCAGGAACAAATAAAAGGAACATTGAGGTTTATACTTGAGTGTTTATGATAGATAGAGTAAACATGCAAGGTCACTAACTTTGTTTTCAACTCAGATGCATTCAGAATGATTAGGTTTCTTTCTTAACTCAACTCTGAAGCAATTTTCTCAGTACAGTTCAAGCATGGCATGGTGGAGTAGCATGGTAGTTCAGTGGTTAACACTACTGTCTCACAGTGCCAAGGACCTGGGTTCGATTCCACCCTTGGGCGACTGTCTGTGTGGAATTTGCACATTCTCCCTGTCTCTACGTGGGTTTCCTCTGGGTGCTCCAGTTTCCTCCCACAATCCAAAGATGTGCAGGTCAGGTAGATTGGCCATGCTGTTCAGGGATGTGTAGGTAGGTGTATTAGTCAGGGGAAATGTAGAGTAATTGGGGAATGGGTCTGGGTGGATTATGCTGCGAAGAGGCGGTGTGGACTTGTTGGGCCAATGGCCTGTTTCCACATTGGCAGGATTCTATGATACAGAAGCAAGCTTCGTCTCTCTCCTAGGAGGAGAATTCAGGGCAGTTCAAAGTATACATAATTAGTGAACCTTCCAAACCAGAAATGTTTGTTTAGAAAGCTGCAGGTTATTAGAGCTGAACAGGTTTAGGCTCCCAGAAGTGTGGAAAGGTTCACATCAACAGATTTGAAAGGAACTTATCAAATTGCTTTTCACAGTTCAAAAGTAAACTGTCACAAGTTAGTTAATAGCACTCTAAAGAGCTGAGAAAACGTATAATTTCTGCGGACTCGCATCTCTGCAAGAGATAGCGTTGGGAAAAGGGTTGAAACATTGCTGTGTGTTTTAGAGCTGGCTAACTATCTTCAATATTTGTAATTTTTTTAGATTTCTTCTTTTATGTAATAAATTTCTGTTCTGTTGTTAGAGACTGTCTGTCGTCTCATGTGACTATATCTCACTGATTAACTACTATGTCAAGTAACAAAAACACCAATGTTAGCTACTAAGCCAGGCTATATCTGGGATCTGACTTTCCCAGTAGCACCATCAGCTGGGATCTAATACTTGCCCTGCTTATCTTTCTTAACAGCCAAGGGATCAGTTACATCCAGTTAAGCGGGCAGATCGGCCTCAGTTTGACATCTTGTCCACACAAGGCAGCTCCCTTGGTACTTGTCTCATTCAGGATACCAGAGGACTTGTGCAGTTTGCTACAATGATTGCCATTACTTCTTTACCCAAAGGATGGTGGGAATCTGAAACTCACTGCCTATAAGGATGGGAGAGGTAGAAACACTCGCCACATTTACGAAGTATTTAGATGTGTGCCTTGGCATTACAAATGCACAAGGCTATGGGCCAGTGCTGGAAAATGGGATTAGATTTGGTTGTTTTTGACTGATACTAGGCCGAAGGGTCCTTTCCTGTGCTGTACACCTTGATGACTCTACGACCAGAGTTTTTGCATCTCTGCTGCCAGTGTCCATAAACATGGCCATTAATGGGAGGACTGAACTATGTTATACCATGTCAACCACCTTACCTTCATCCACCTGTTTTCTCAAAGAACTCAATAAGGTTGAGGTTGATGCACGACCTACCCTTCACAAAACTGTGTTGACTATCCCTAATCAAATTATTCCTTTCCTAATAATTATAAATCCTATCTCTTATAACCTTTCCAACACCTTACCCACAGCCGAAGTAAGGCTCACTGGTCTATAATTACCAGGGTTGTCCCGACTCCCCTTCTTAAACAAGGGAACAATATTTGCTATCCTCCACTCTTCTGGCATTACTCCTGGTGACAATGGTAGCACAACATCAAAGCCAAAAGCTCTGCAATCTCCTCCCTGGCTTCCCAGAGAATCAGAGGATAAATCCCATCCGGCCCTGGGGTCTACCTGGACTACACCTCCTCCCACCCTGCCCCCTGTAAAAACGCCATCCCATATTCCCAATTCCTTCGTCTCCGCCGCATCTGCTCCCAGGAGGACCAATTCCAACACCGCACAACCCAGATGGCCTCCTTCTTCAAGGACCGCAGATTCCCCCCAGACGTGATCGACGATGCCCTCCACCGCATCTCCTCCACTTCCCGCTCCTCCGCCCTTGAGCCCCGCTCCTCCAACCGCCACCAAGACAGAACCCCACTGGTTCTCACCTACCACCCCACCAACCTGCGCATACAACGTATTATCCGCCGCCATTTCCGCCACCTCCAAACGGACCCCACCACCAAGGATATATTTCCCTCCCCTCCCCTATCAGCGTTCCGCAAGGACCACTCCCTTCGTGACTCCCTTGTCAGATCCACACCCCCCACCAACCCAACCTCCACCCCCGGCACCTTCCCCTGCAACCGCAGGAAATGTAAAACTTGCGCCCACACCTCCACACTCACTTCCCTCCAAGGCCCCAAGGGATCCTTCCATATCCGCCACAAGTTCACCTGTACCTCCACACACATCATCTATTGCATCCGCTGCACCCGATGTGGCCTCCTCTATATTGGTGAGACAGGCCGCTTACTTGCGGAACGCTTCAGAGAACACCTCTGGGCCGCCCGAACCAACCAACCCAATCACCCCGTGGCTCAACACTTTAACTCCCCCTCCCATTCCACCGAGGACATGCAGGTCCTTGGACTCCTCCACCGGCAGAACACAACTACACGACGGCTGGAGGAGGAGCGCCTCATCTTCCGCCTGGGAACCCTCCAACCACAAGGTATGAATTCAGATTTCTCCAGCTTCCTCATTTCCCCTCCCCCCACCTTGTCTCAGTCGGTTCCCTCAACTCAGCACCGCCCTCCTAACCTGCAATCCTCTTCCTGACCTCTCCGCCCCCACCCCACTCCGGCCTATCACCCTCACCTTGACCTCCTTCCACCTATCCCACCTCCATCGCCCCTCCCCCTAGTCCCTCCTCCCTACCTTTTATCTCAGCCGGCTTGGCTCTCTCTCTCTTATTCCTGATGAAGGGCTTATGCTCGAAACGTCGAATTCTCTTTTCCTGAGATGCTGCCTAACCTGCTGTGCTTTGACCAGCAACACATTTGCAGCTGTGATCTCCAGCATCTGCAGACCTCATTTTTTACTCTTATCTATTTTCAGATCTTCCAAAATTGTTAAAACCTCCTCTTTGTCAATCTCAATCCCATCTAATCTAGTCGCCTGTATCTCTGTAATCTCATTAACATTACCCTTTCTCAATGTGAATACTGATAAAAAATATTCATTAAGCGCTTCCCCATGTCTTCAGATTCCACACACAACTTCCCATTACTATCTTTGATTGGCCCTAATCTTACTGTAGCCATTCTTTTATTCCTGATATCCTATAGAAGGCCTTAGGGTTTTCCTTGATCCTATCCACCAACAACTTCTCATGTTCCCTCTTCTTAGCCCTCTCTTTCGATCTTTTCTGGCTAACTTATAACTCTCAAGCTCCCTAACTGAGCCTTCACACCTCATCCTTACATAAGCCTTCTTCCTCTTGTCAAGAGCTTCAACTTCTTTAGTAAATCATGGCTCCCTCTCTCGACAACTACCTCCCTGCCTGATAGATATATACTCATCAAGGACCCGCAGTAGCTGTTCCTTGAATAAGCTCCACATTTCAAGTGTGTCGATCCCCTGCAGTTTCCTTCCCCATTCTACGCATCCTAAATCTTGCCTAATCGCATCATAATTGCCTTTCCCCCAGTTATGCCTCTTTCCCTGTGGTACATACCAATCCCTGACCATTGCTATTGTAAACATAACCGAAATGTGGTCACTATCACCAAAGTGCTCACCTACCTCCAAATCTAACACCTGGCCAGGTTCATTCCCCAGTACCAAATCCAATATGGCATCGCCCCTTACTGGCCTGTCTACATACTGTGTCAGAAAACCCTCCTGCATACATTGAACAAAAACTGACCCATCTAAACTACCTAAACTATTGCATTCCCAGTCAATATTGGGGAAGTTAAAGCCCTCCTTCATAAGCTTATGCTCGAAACGTCGATTCTCCTGCTCCTTGGATGCTGCTGGACCTGCTGCGCGTTTCCAGCAACACATTTTTCACCCCATAACAACTACCCTATTACTCTCGCTCCTATCGAGAGTCGTCTTTGCTATCCTTTCCTCTACATCCCTGGAACAATTCGGAGGCCTAAAGAAAATTCCCGTCAGGGTGACCTCTCCTTTCTTGTTTCTAACCTCAGCCTAAACTACCTCAGTGGATGAGTCCTCAAACGTTCTCTCAGCTGCTGTAATATTACCCTTGATTAACAATGCCACATCCCCGCCTCTTTTACCATCTTCTCCGTTCTTGCTGAAACATCTAAAACCCGGAATCTGCAACAACCATTCCTGTCCCTCCTCCAGCCATGTCTCTGAAATGGCCACAACATCTAAATCTCAGGTACAAACCCATGCTGCAAGTTCACCCACCTTACTCTGGATGCTCCTGGCATTGAAGTACACACATTTCAAACCAAAACCCGATTGCCGGTGCCCTCTTGCGACCTTGTAAACCTATTCCTGATCTCACTACCCTCAACCTCCTGTACACTGGAACTACAATTCAGGTTCCCATCCCCCTGCTGCATTAGTTTAAACCCCCCTGGAGAGCAATAGCAAATTTCCCCTCCTCAGGATATTGGTACCCCTCTGGTTCGGGTGAAGACCATCCTGTTTGTAGAGGTCCCACCTTCCCCAGAAACAGCTCCAATTATCCAAGAATCCAAAACCCTCCCTCCTGCACCATCCCTGCAGTTATGTATTCAGCTCTGCTCTCTTCCTGTTCCTCACTTCACTAGCACGTGGCATGGGCAACAAACCAGAGATAACAACTCTGTATGTTCCAGCTCTAAGCTTCCACCCTAGCTCCCTGAATTTCCACCTTAAATCCCCACCTTTCTTCCTACCTATGTCGCTGGTGCCTCTGTGGACCACAGTTTGGGGCTGCTCTCCCTCCCCTTCAAGGCTCCCAAAAACACGATCAGAGACATCACAAACCCTGGCACCTGGGAGGCAACTCACCAATCATGAATCTCTCTCATTCTCACAAGATCTCCTGTCTGTCCCCCTTACTATGGAGTCCCCAGTGACTAAAGCTCTGCTCCTCTTCTCCCTTCCCCTCTAAGCAACAGGGACAGACTCTGCACCAAAGACCTGTGCCCCATTGCTTACCCCGGTAAGTCATCCCCTCCCAACAGTATCCAAAACGCTATACTTGTTGTTGAGGGGAACCACCACAGGAAATCCCTGCACTGCCTGCTGGTTCCCTTTCCTACCCTGAAGGAACCTACCTTCTTTACATGGCTATGGAGTGACTACCTCCCTGTAACTCCTCTCAATAACCCCCTCCACCTCCCGAATGATCCGAAGTTCATCCAGCTCCAGCTCCAGTTTCCCAACAGTTTTCAAGGAGCTGGAGTTGGATGAACTTCCCACAAATGAGGTCAGCAGGGACACCAGAGGTGACCCACACCTCCCACACACTGCAGGAGGAACATTCAACTGCCTTAACATCCATTCCCACTAATCTGAATTCCCAAATAGACTGCCGGAAAAAAAAAATGAAAGAAAACATTTGTCACCTTACTAACCGACACACAGAATTTTGTTTTTGGTTAGAGGTGGATGGTGGGTGGGAGGCACTGCCTGAGTAGTGTTTCGATAAAGCAACCACTCAAATATGTCACCTCACGATCTCTCCGACTGCCTTCAGGAACTGAAGAAAAATCGGAACTAAAAGAAATTCAAACTGTATACTTATATATTCCGATAGGTCCCGCTGCTCCCTGGAGACCTCGTGACCTCTTCAACTGCATCCAGGAACTTTCACAGTAGAGTTCTTACCAAAATGCTAAAATCTCGGTTCTGATCACTGTACATCACGATTTATAAGGTAAGGAGAAAATAAACAAAAACAGAAATTGCTGGAAAAGCTCAGTAGGTCTGGCAGCATCTGTGAAGAGAACTCAGAGTTAACATTTCAGGCCTAGTTCTGAGGAGGGGTCACCTGACCCGAAACATTAACTCTGAATTTCTCTTCACAGATTCTGCCAGACCTGCTGAGCTTTCCCATCAACTTCTGTTTTTGTTTCTGATTTACAGCATCCGCAATTCTTTCAGCTTTGCACTTGTACATCTCTTTTTGTAAACTCAATAAAGTGCCTGAGGATACTAAACTGTAGGTGTATGTAAACATGTCTTGAAGGACTTGGCCCAGTACTCAGCTGAGAAAAACAGAGATACGTTCAAGGGCAGATCTAAAAGTTAAGTTTGTTTGTTATTAATTTATGTGATGTGGGTGTTGCTGGCTAGGTCAGCATTTACTGTCTATCTCTAATTGCTGTGGAGAAAGTGATGCTGTGCTGCCATTTTAATTACTGCAGCATTGGACCGTAAACACGTTGCAGTGCTCTGAGGGAGAGACTTTCAGGATATTGACTCAGTAACTGTGAAGAAACAGAGATATAGTTCTGGAGGGTGTGTCACTTAAAAGGGAAGAATCTGCAGGTGGTGGTGCTCCCAGGTGCATCCACTGGGTGTAGAGGTGATGGATGAATGGTATTATCATTGGGCTGTTAATCCAGAGACCCAGGTAAAGCTCTGGAGAACTTGAGTTCAAATCCTGCCATGGCAGATGATGGAATTTGAATTCAGTGGGAATTATGAGTCTAATGATCACCATGCCAACTATGGGTTACTAATGTCCTTTAGGGAAGGAAGCTGCCATCCTTACCTGGTCTGGCCTACATGTGACTCCAGACCCACAGCAATGTGGTTGACTTTTTCCTGCCCTGTGGGCAATTAGGGATGGGTAATAAATGCTTGTCTAGCCAGTGATGCCCTCAATCCCCTGAATGAATGGAAGTTGGTACAGATTGTGGGTTTTGAAGATGCTTTCTAAGGACTAAGGCATCTGGATGGGTATATGAAGAGGAAGGGTTTAGAGGGATATGGGCCAAGTGCTGGCAAATGGGGCTAGATTTGGGCGGCACGGTGGCACAGTGGTTAGCAATGCTGCCTCACAGCGCCAGGGACCTGGGTTCAATTCCTGCCTCAGGCGACTGACTGTGTGGAGTTTGCACGTTCTCCCCGTGTCTGCGTGGGTTTCCTCCGGGTGCTCCGGTTTCCTCCCACAGTCCAAAGATGTGCGGGTCAGGTGAATTGGCCATGCTAAATTGCCCATAGTGTTAGGTAAGGGGTAAATGTAGGGGTATGGGTGGCTTGCGCTTCGGCGGGTCGGTGTGGACTTGTTGGGCCGAAGGGCCTGTTTCCACACTGTAAGTAATCTAATCTAAAATTAGGTTATCTGGTCAGCATGGACAAGTTGGACCAAGAGGTCTGTTCCGTGCTATACATCTCTATGACTCTTGGCGAATTGCTGCAGTGCACCTTGCAGATGGTACACACTGCTGCTACTGGACGTAAATTGGTGGATGGGATGTCAATCAAACCTTTTCCCGAATAAAATTCACAAGCATTGTTGGCGCGGTACTCCTCCAGACAAGTGGGGAATATCCCAAAATATTCCTGATGAAGGGCTCCGGCCCGAAACGTCGATTTTCCTGCTCCTCGGCTGCTGCCTGACCTGCTGTGCTTTTCCAGCACCACACTCTCAATTCTGATCTCCAGCAACTGCAGTCCTCACTGTCTCCTAATATCCCAAAACACTCCTGACTTGAGTTTTATAGATGATAGACAGGCTTTGGGAAGACAGTATACTCATCACATCTCACTTATGCAGATAGGTACAAAGTTCTGGACCTCTCAACATTTACAAAGGCTGATCTGATCAACGTTTACAAAATAACAAGGGATGTGATGACTTTTTCAACTGGACCTATAAGGAAGGATGAGGACTCACAATTACAGACTAGATTAGATTACTTACAGTGTGGAAACAGGCCCTTCGGCCCAACAAGTCCACACCGACCCGCCAAAGCGCAACCTACCCATACCCCTACATTTACCCCTTACCTAATACTACGGGCAATTTAACATGGCCAATTAACCCGCACATCTTTTGGACTGTGGGAGGAAACCGGAGCACCCGGAGGAAACCAGACACGGGGAGAACGTGCAAACTCCACACAGTCAGTCGCCTGAGTCGGGAATTGAACCCGGGTCTCAGGCGCTGTGAGACAGCAGTGCTAACCACTGTGCCACCATGCCGCCCACGAAGGGTAGAACTACAAAGGGTAGAACTGGGTTGGATATTAAGTAGTTTGTATTTTCCTCAGATAATAAGGGAATGAAGCATTGTTCACTGCACATCAGAGGAGTGTTAGGTCTTGTAATAGCTGAGGTTAAGGATTGCCTTGTGCAAGGCAGGGATAATCTGTGTATTTAAACTAGGGTCCATGTAGGATCCTGGACTAACAATGATCACCCAAAGAGTATGCATTGAATTGTTTTTTAATCTTCCTTTCCTGGGTTTTGATCCCACCTTCTGTCATCTCCTCCAGCACTACACTCCTCTAATACTTGCTCTCCTCCCATCCTGACCTCTTGCCCATCTTGAATTTAATAACTCCATTGTTCATGACCCTGCCTTCAGCTGCCTAGGCCCCACACTCTAGAATTCTGCTAGTCAACCCTTCCATGCTAAAGCTCACTGATAAAGTCATACAGTACAGAAACAGACCCTTCAGTCCAACTCGTTTGTGCTGACCAGACATCCCATATTCTTTGGATAAGTTTTTAATCATCTGCTCTAACCACTCATATGTGGTTCAGTGACAAATTTTGTTTCTCAGAGCTCTTGGGAATTTTGTGATGTTAAAGGTGCTATATAAATGCAAGTTCTTGTTTTTTTTCTCCCTCTCCCAGGCAATCCAGGGTGGTAGATAGAATAGAAACAAGGCACCACAAATATATCCTGTTAATATTGTATGTTCATTTTAGATAATCCAACCCCTCCCTATCTTTTCCATTGTTTGCTAAATGCCTTGCGATGAAATAATCACAGTCAGCCAGTCACATTTACAACCATCTACCTGCTAATTTATCACATCAAACCAAAAACATTTAGTCAGAAGCTACCACAAGGAATGTCAAATGGAAGTACCAACATTCAGAAGGCAAGCTGAATTTTCTCATCATGTAGTTTTAATTCCCATATGACGGATCAAATGAAGTCATCCAATTAATTGAAACGGCCAAACAAACAGCTGGAGAGAGGCATTTGCGTTTGGATCAGTGTTCTTCCTGTGACTCAGCTGGAAGCACTCTCATCTTTGAGTCAGAAGGTTGTGGCTTCAAATACAAACTGCACTCCAGGGCCAGGCATTGGCTTAGTGGCCATTTGTTGGACTCATACAGCCAGAGGCGACACTGTTCAAAACCCACCATGGAAGATGGTGAAATATGAATTCAACAAAAGAGAACCCCCAAATATGGTCTTAAAAACAGATTTTCTGGAAAAGTTCAACAGGTCTGGCAGCATCTGTGAAGAGAAATTAAAGTTAACATTTTGGGTCTGGTGACCCTTCCTTAGAACTGAGTTAACTCTGATTTCTCTGCACAGATGCTTCCAGGCCTGCTGAGCTTTTCCAGCAACTTCTGTTTTTAGATTAGCTTCCCTACAGTATAGAAACAGGCCCTTCAGCTCAACAAGTCCATGCTGACCCTCCGGAGTAACCCACCCAGACTCATTCCCTGCCCATTATTTACCCCTGATTAATGCACCAAACATTATGGGCAATTTTGCCTGGCCTCACATCTTTGGACTGTGGGAGGAAACCGGAGCACATGGAGAAAATCCACACAGACACGGGGAGAATGTGCAAACTCCACACAGGCAGTCACCCGAGACAGGAATTGAACCCAGATCTCTGGCGCTGTGAGACAGCAGTGCTAACCACTGAGCCACCGTGCCACCCCTCGTTTCTGATTTACAGCATCCACAGCTCTTTCAGATTTTATTCACTAAATGTGGTCATTATGGCAAAGAGTCCAACCTAATATCTACTCTTCAAAACGAAGTCTTAGCCCAGTCTTCCCCAAATTGATACAGTTGGCAAAATAGATATATTTAAATGACATCGCTATTGTAGAAACCTTGATCAGCTCAGGCTTTGTGCATGTGCACAGGCCTGTCTTACAGAGATATAACTAGTAAATAGAGCATTAATCTAGTGCTTCCAAATAAACCTGTTGGACTATAACCTGGTGTTGTGTGATTTTTAACTTTGTCCACCCTAGTCCAACGCCAGCACCTCCTCATCATATTTTGAAGAAAGGTAGACGGGTTCTTCCTATGCCCTGGTCAATAGATATCCTTCTATCACCATCTGTCAAAATACATTATCTGGTTATCCCATTGCGGTCTGTGGAGCTTGAAGTGCACAAATTGGCTGCTGTGTACCCTGCATTACAGCAATGAATATTGTGGAAGGGCTTTCAGACACTGAAACAACATTGCAATTATGTCACAGAGCTGCTCCTCAATGGACATAAGTAGTACAATGAGGGAGGAGTTAAGATAGAAGGCAGAAACAACTGGAGATGAAGACAGAATCATGGTGAGTCACTGTGAGATTTTAGAAAGCTTCACAATGTCGCGATTCTTAAGCTTCTGTGTCTCTGAAGCTGAAGACACCATAGATATCCTATTGGTCTTATCCCCTTTCAATCATAGGAGAGGTGATGGCTTAGTGGTGTTATCAGCAGACTGTTAATCCAGAGACTTCAATAAAACAAGTGCAGATAAGCATGTGGAATAGACTGACTGGAGTTTATGGAATACTCTTCTAATAATCTAACACTAAGATGAGTGTCTGGGATCTCTGCGTCCAGTTCTGAAGACAGTTTGTGACCTCAACTTTAGACTGGATTACTTACAGCGTGGAAACAGGCCCTTCGGCCCAACTAGTCCACACCGACCCGCCGAAGCGCAACCCACCCATACCCCTACACCTAACACTACAGGCAATTTAGCATGGCCAAGTCACCTGACCTGCACCCGGAGGAAACCCACGCAGACACGGGGAGAATGTGCAAACTCCACACAGTCAGTCGCCTAGAGGCAGGAATGAACCCGGGTCTCTGGCGCTGTGAGGCAGCAGTGCTAACCACTTGTATTTGACCAGACTACCATGAACATAGACTCATGGATTTGGGCATAAAACCACATGAAAAAAAGTGTGATTAAACTTCAAAAGCACTTCATTGGCTGTAATGTACTTTAAGACACAGGTCATGAAAGAGGTCACAGAGGTCACACAAAAAAGTCTTTATTTTTATAACATAGTGACAGCATAGGGTTATTTCAAACAGGTGAGGTATGAAAAAATAGGTAAATCTTTCCAGGACTATATAAGGCCACTTAGAAGAAAGTGAGAGCTGCAGATGCTGGAGATCAGAGTCGAGAATGTGGAGCTGGAAAAGCACAGCAGATCAGGCAGCCTCCGAGGAGCAGGAGAATCGACATTTCGAGCATAAACTGTTCATCAGGAATGAGGCTTGTGGGCCGGGGGCTGAGAGATAAATGGGAGGGGTGGGTCTGGGGGTAATGTAGCTGAGAATGCGATAGCTAAATGAAGGTGAGGGAGAAAGTGGTGGATGGATGAGGAGCAGATGGATGGGAAAGGTGATGACAGGTCAAGAGGGCGGTGCTGAGTTGGAGGAGACTGGGATAAGGTGGGAGGAGAGAAACAAGGAAACTGGTGAAATCCACATTACTCCCGTGTGGTTGCAGGGTCCCAAGGCGGAAGGTGAGGCGTTCTTCCTCCAGACGTCGGGTGGTTAGGGTTTGGCGGTGGAGGAGGTCCTAGAGCTGCATGTCCTTGGGGGAGTGGGAGGGGGAGTTGAAGTGTTCAGCCACGGGGCGGTGGGGTTGGTTGGTGCCGGTGTCCTAGAGATGTCCTCTGAAACGATCCCCAAGCAGAGGAGGCTACATCGGGTCTCCAGTTTAGAGGATCTTTCCACATCCAACAGAAATGTACACGTACTTCCACTACTGTCACCTCCTGTATCCGTTACACCCAATGCGGTCTCCTCTACATTGGGGCAACAGGATGCCAACTTGAGGATCATTTCAAAGAACATCTCTGGGACACCAATACCAACCAACCCCACCACCCCTTGACTGACCACTTCAACACCCCCTACCATTCCACCAAGGACATGCAGGTCCTGGGCCTCCTCCATTGCCACTCCCTAACTGTCATCTGGAGGAAGAACACCTCATCTTCCGTCTTGGGACCTTGAAACCACACAGGAGTAATGTGGATTTCACCAGTTTCCTTATTTGCCCTTCCCCCACATTATCCCAGTCCCAACCTCCAGCTCGGCACCGCCCTCTTGACCTGTCCACCATCTTTCCCATCTTTCCACTCCACCCTCCTCTCCGACCTATCACCATTACCCCCGCTGCCTCCATTTACCTATTACATTTCCAGCTACCTTCCCCCCCACCCCCCCAGCCCCACCCCATTCGGCCCACAAGCCTCATTCCTGATGAAGACCTTATGCTCAAAACATTGATTTTCCTGCTCTTTGGATGCTGCCTGACTTGCTGTGCTTTCCCAGCACCACACTCTCAACGATACAAGGCCATACCTGGAATATAGTGAACAGCTCTGCACATCTTATCTGAAGATAGATAACAGGCTTTGGAAATAATCCAAAGAAAGTTCACTCAGCTGATCCCAGATGGACAGACTGGTTTATGAGGAGATGTTGAGTAGGTTCAGACTGTACTTATTAGAATTTAAAAGAATGAGGGGTGACCTTATTGAAACATACAAGATTCAAAGGGAGCAGTGGGGGTGGTTGCATTGAAAGGTTAATAGGGCTATGTAGGAACATATAGTAATCAATTCCACCACAATATTATTGAATGGGAGAGTGGGGGTGAGTGACCAGGTCTTGCTGTAAATTCATATGTTCGTGTGTTACATACCGTTGGTTTTATTTGATCAATAGAAAACTTAGGTTCTCAGGAGACAACGATGATCTTATAATGCATACGAGGATGTTTCAAAGAAATGTTCTCTTACAACATGAATGTTTGTAAGATAAAAATGTTTCCAATTTGTTTCCGGCATTTATTTATGCTGTTTCAATTAAAATATGCATGTAAACCATAACAAAAACACAGCTCCCATTACACTCAAATTGTTTTGCAATAAGGATTTTTTTTTGTTTTGATGAGAGCATCATTGGCTAGGCCAGCAGTTATTGCAAAGAGGGCAGTTAGAAGTCAACCCATGTCACCGTGGGTCTGGAGTTACACATGGGCCAGCCCAGGTAGTGATGGCAGCTTTCTTCCTGAAAGGGCATTAGTGAACTGGACGGTTTTTCTTCCCCCCACCCCGAGGTTACCAGTAAACCATTGCTGATTTACCAATGGATTCTTAATTTCATTGAATTCAAATTCCACCATCTGCATGGTGGGATTTGAACCCAGGTCCCCAGAATACTTGGGTCTCTGGATTAACAGCCCAGCAATAATACCACTAAGCCATCACCTCCCCTAGTAACTGGAAGGGGATAAAACCGACAGGATATCCAAGGGGTCTTTGGCCCCAAAGACAAAAAGGTTTAGGAATCTCTACATTGTGAAGCTTTCTAAAGAAAAGACATTCAAGACCAGTATAAAAAGAGGTGAGCAATGGACAAGAAGGCAATAGAGCACTTATTAGACACAGCCACGGGATGAGCCAGAGCTCTTTACAAACAGTGACTTATTTTTGAAATGCACTCACTGTTGTAATGGAATTAAACACTTCTGACGTGTACACTGGCATTCATACAGTTTGGCCAATGTGCTGTACACAAACAGCCACTCCATTTAATCACATGTCAAAGATGCTGATTAGCTTTAAATGCTGTTTATTGAGTATTTCTGGAAAAAATCTCCAACATTGTGAAAGAATTGCTAAAGGAAACAGAGCGTGATGTGTGTTGATAGGAGATACATCCTCATAACTGTGTCCCAACATCTCAACGATCATATGTGTTAAATTTTGCCAACATAACCTGTGCTTTCACCTCAGCTCGGAGTCAAGCGAGAAGCCTCAGCTCCTGCAATTGAAACGTAATCCAGGGTGACCCTTTATTGAGTTACATCCCTCAAACTTATTGCCTTCACTTTTTTCTCAACATAAGCTTTTGGCCCTTGGTTTCAAAACCTCCATTATCTAATATCTCAAAGAACAACTGCATCATCTTTTGGTTGGATGCTTTCCAACATTCTGGACTCAATATTAAGATCAGCAACTTCAGATTAGAAACATCTTTCCTGTTTCCTTAGAAACCAAGTGTCAGTGTAAAATGCACCCTGAAAAACCTAGCAGGAACAACAGCATGAGTAAAATATTCCACAAAGTGGAACATTCACACTCAATACACTTTAAAAATACTTCAACACTCGTCATAACAATGGATAGCCGCTTCAAAAGAGACACTATCTTTTTTAATACAAAGTTTACTAAACAGTCTCAACTTTTGCCAAATGTACCACCACCAAATTTAGGACAAGTAATTTGGTCAAGTGAAGAGAAATGACCAAACATGTCTCTGTCATGGTCTTACGGTGTCTATCTCTACGGTGCCCCCCCATCCCAATCGCACACTACATGAAGTGAGTCCACTCTGCTCCCACTCTACTTTAGTGATGACTACTTACCTTCTGGTAAATTAAATTTAGTTTTCTGGTAGACAAATTCTGACAGTATCAAACAGACAGGTCATTTGCCTTGAGAATGTTGCAACTTGTGCTATCTAATCTGAATCACGGTAACATCACTGCTATGTCAACAAGCAAGAGGTCATGTCCCATCTATGTTGAAATTATGGCGCCTCATTAATGCACTGAAGCATTCAGCTGCAAATAATTCTGGCCTCATTTCATTCTTTGTTTTACGACCACGCTTTCCCGAGGTCTGAAGCTCTGGAATTCCTCCCTATGCTTCCCAGTTCTCTCCTCCTTAAGAACACTCCTTTAAACCCACCATCTTTTGTATCATCTAACCTAATATCCCACATGGCTCAGTTTCATGGCTCATTTTGTAAATCTGTGAAGCAGCTTGAGAGGTTTCATTATGTTAAAGGTGCTATCTAAATAGACAGGATTTGCTGTCTCAGTAACAAACCATGATGCTTCACACAACATGGAATATTTACTGCAACAAATCCAAATGGTCTTCTCTATCTGCAGTTCAATTGAATATAATCAGAGGTGTTTACTCTCATCATTCTGAATCAGAGCTTTGAATCTCCATTATGTCATGCAGCTAATGCAGGGCGAAGCAATTGTTTTCTTCCATCGTTGTTGTTGATTGAGAGACAAGGTGATGTATCAACTAGTGATCCTCCTTTAATGATTTATGCAATGGTTTAAGGGAGCAGTTTTCATAGCTTTGTAGGTTTAACTGTAACAATAAAGTGAAGTTGTGCCACAATAGCAGTCCAAAAGAAATAAGAAGATTGGGTGGCACAATGGCTCAGTGGTTAGCACTGCTGCCTTACAGCACCAGGGACCTTGGTTCAATCCCACCTTCAGGTGACTGTCTGTGTGGAGTTTGCACATTCTCCCTGTGTCTATATGGGTTCCCTAACACAGTCCAAAGATGTGCAGGTCACGTGAATTGGCCATGGGAAATGCAGGGTTACAGGAATGGGGTGGGATGCTGTTTGGAGAGTTGATGTGGCTTTGATAGGACAAATGGACTGTAGAGATTCTATGCACGAAGCGTTGGGAACCAGGGCGATGAGACATAATCAGACAGAGAAAGGCTTATCCAAACTGACAAGGTCACCTCCAACAAAAGTTGGTTTCATGAGAAATGAGCATGGGGTTAATTTCAAACGAGCAACCTATGGCCAAACAGGGTGGAGATTAGATCAGAATGGTGCTTGAAAAGCACAGCTGATCAGGCAGCATCCGAGCAGCAGGAAAATCGACATTTTAGGCAAAAGCCTTTCAGCAGGAATAGAGGCAGGAAGCTTTCAGGGTGGAGAGATAAATGGGGAGGGGACCTGGGGAGAAGGTAGCAAACAGTATCTTTGGACGGGGGTGGGGATGGAGGTGATAGGTCAGAGAGGAGGATAGAGCGGATAGGTGGGAAGGGAGATTGACAGGTAGGACAGGTCATGAGGACAGTGCTGAGCTGGAAGATTGTTAGACTTGTCCCTGGATGAAAATGGTTCCGTGCAATGAGCTGATGTAAGTTGCAGGAGGAGGAACACCCCAGGTAGTTTCAATGACTATCAGCCCCAAAACAGACTTGCATTTATTGAATGACTTTACCATGCAAGAATATCTCAGCTGCATTACAAGGAAAGAGAGAGAAAAAAATACATAGAAGAAATGCACGCAAAACTGTAATGAGATCCTTAGGACGCATGATTAGTTAAGATCATTCTTTTTTCCATTCTGGGGGGTTACTATTGACCAGAAACTGATTTGGATCAGTCATTTACATACTGTAGCTCCAGCCGTAGGTCAGAGATATGGAATTCTGCAGTAACTCATCTCTTAGCTCCCACTTGCCCAGATGGGTGCAGCCCCAACAATACTCAAGCAGCTCGACATTATCCAGGACAAAGCAACCCGCTTGATTGGTACCACATCCACAAGCATTCACTCCCTCCACCACCAACATTCAGTAGCAACAGTGTGTACTATCTACAAAATACACTGCAGAAATTCACCAAGGCTCCTCCAACAGCACCTTCCAAATTCACAACCACTTCCATCTAGAAGGACATGGGCAGCAAATACATGGGAACACCACCCCCTGCAAGTTCTCCTCCAAGCCACTCACCATCCTGACTTGGAAACATATTCATTCAGTGTTACCGGGTCAATGTCTTGGAACTTTCTCCCTAAGGAAATTGTAGGTCTACCTGCAAAACATAATGTGGAGTGCCGGTGTTGGACTGGGGTGGACAAAGTTAAAAATCATACGACACCAGATTATGGTCCAAGATAAACCTGTTTGACTATCACCTGGTGTTGTGTGATTTTTAACTCGGCAATACATGGACTGCAATGATGCAAGAAGGCAGCTCAAAACCACCTTCGCAAGGATAATAAGTGCAATAAATGCCTGCCTAACCAGCAATGCTCACATCCTGTAAAAGGATAAATTACAATAGTAATAATGTTTCAAGGTTGTTCTTAGTAGAGAGGATGGATTTGGGGTGAACGTCCCTCACAAAAGGAGCTAAAGATTCTTCCACAGATAATAGAGTGAAAAGATGGGGAAACATTCAATGTAGAGCCAGAGGGCTGAAGGACATGTTGAGAGGATGAGGAAGTATAATTATCAACTGAGTCAAGACCATGCAGGTAATTGAAGTCAATTTGAAATTAAATACATTGGATGATTGAAAGCCAATGTAGGTCAGGGAGTGACGGCGAGCATAGCACAGTATGGGCAGTTGAACTTTGAACAAGTTGTAATTTATAGTGATGTAGGATGTGCAGTTGGTGTTACAGAAGCGCTACATGCAGAGCTTAGTATCAATGACCACACCCATGAAAAGACCACCCCTCCTTCCCAAAATATGATGAATCTTTACATGCACATGATCTGGGGAAATGTATAATTTCCAACAGGAAATCCAGCACTATATTCCAGTTTACCCAAATATATCACATGTTAGTGCTTCATTTAATCTCTGGTAAATGAAGGAATATACATTTTAAGCCCGAAGCTAAATTATTACACAGTTATCTTAGCATAAAACCACCCAGCATAATCTGCATGGTGTATATATCTACACCAGTAACAACTTTACAATTCTCAACATGTATCAAAACAACAAAGCTGTTGATTCTACAAAATCCCACAACATTAAATTGCTCCTTAAAACACAATTACTGTTTACAATGCAGTATCTAGTCATTGCCATACATCAATCTCATTGTTGACCTCAGATTGACATAAAGCCAGCCACAAATGGACCATCAAAATCACTTTGGGATATAATCAGAACTGAGCTCTATTAAGGTCTCAGGACTGCATTTGGGTTGGTTGCATTTTATTTTCTTTATTTGTTTGTAGGATGTGGGCACCACTGGCAAGGCCAGCATTTCACCCATCGGTAACTGCGCTTGATGTGAACATTTCAGGGGGCAGCTATTGGGACCCACATTACTGTGGGTCTGGAGTCACGTGTAGGCTAGACTGGGCAAGGATGGTAGATTTCCTGCTGATGCTTTCACACTCGATGATGACAGCTGTCTCGGCCATCATAAGTGAAATTAGCTTGAATTTAAATATCACCGGGTGGGATTATTAACCTGGGCCTCTATATTGCTCATCTGTTAGAAATTACCACTGGGCTATCACCTTTCTGCATGTTGATATGGTTAGTAACTGAGCCTCCTGAGAGTCTACATATTCGCACTGATAATTTAAAGATATTAACATAGCGATCAAATGAGCTTTACAACAATTACTTAAACAGTGTGTGCTCTATCTAATACAACAGCTTTCATTTACATACCACCTAAGATACTTGAAGCTGCTTGTCAGGAGCATCATTAACTAAGTCTGACACTGGACTGCATAGAAACAGGAGTAGGCCATTCAGCCCATCAAGCCTGTCCTGCCATTCAATATGATTACAAGATCAAAAGCTTCAATGCTTTTTGCTCACTCCATCCCATGGGGCACACAGTAGCTCAGTGGTTAGCACTGCTACCTCACAGCGCTAGGGATCTAGGTTTAATTCCACCCTCAGATGACTGTGTGGAATTTGCACATTCTCCCCGTGTCTGCGTGGGTTTCCTCCAGCTGCTCTGGTTTCCTCTCACAGTCCAAAAATGTGCAGGTCAGGTGGACTGGCCATGCTAAATTGCCCAGTGTGCAGGCTAGGTGGGTTAACTATGAGAAATGCAGAGATAGGATGGGATACTCCTTCAAGGGTCAGTGTGGACACAATGGGTCAAATGGCCTGCTTCTGCACTGTAGGGATTCTATGATTCATATCCTGTACATCACTGGTAATCAAAAATCTATCAATATCTACCTTAGATATTGTCCACTGCCCTCTGCAAATTCTCAGAATTCACAATCTTGAGCAAAACAAACTCTCCTCATCTCACACCCAAATGGCATTTCCCTTATTTTTTAAACTGTGCTCCCTGATTCTAGAGTCACCAGTTAGGGGAAACATCTTCCCTGCATTTAATCTGTCTAACCCTTTAAGTATTTTGTAGGTTTCAATAAAATCACCTCTCATTCATCAAAACTCTCGAGTCTCAGTTTGCCCAATCTCTCTTCATAGGACAGCACCACTGCCCTGGGAGCAAGTCCCACTGCCCTTCCTCTACAGCAATATCTTTCCTGAGAGAACAAGGCTAAAGTATAAATATTAGGACAGTTGAACAAAAGCGTGGCAAGTGCAGTATGATATAAGGAATCTCTGAGAGAGTAACTAGACAGATCAATTCAGGGAAAGAATTCTACAGTTTAAGCACCAGGCAGGTGAAGTGAAAGGAGAGAAAAAGTGGAGAGAAATTAATTGTTCTAGGAAAAAGTGAGGTCTGCAGATGCTGGAGATCAGAGCTGAAAATGTGTTGCTGGAAAAGCGCAGCAGGTCAGGCAGCATCCAAGGAGCAGGAGAATCAACGTTTCGGGCATGAGCCCTTCTTAATTGTTCTAATTTATCCAGACGTAAAAAGTGAGGTCTGCAGATGCTGGAGATCAGAGCCGAAAATGTGTTGCTGGTTAAAGCACAGCAGGTTAGGCAGCATCCAAGGAACAGGAAATTTCGTCGTTTCGGGCCAGAGCTGATTCCTGATGAAGGGCTCTGGCCCGAAACATCGAATTTCCTGTTCCTTGGATGCTGCCTAACCTGCTAATTTATCCAGACAACATCCAAACCAAGTGTGGAGAATTTGCCTGTCATATTACCACACCGGAGCTTCCCTCAAGTCAGAACAATGTAGGTTTCTGAACCTTACTCCAAAGGATTTGAGCGAATCCTTTTAGACTGGCATCTGAACGTTGGAGTCAGGCAGTGCAGCGCTGGTCAAAGTCTCCACATTTCACAGGAGATACCAACACATCTCAGGGCACACTGCAGATTCTACAGCACTTGGAAGAGTCGGAGACAACCACTGCTATATCAACCCCAGCACAGTCAGCCTCACCTCATCCCTGGGATCTTGCTGTGCTTAGAACAGCTGAACAGTTTTTGCCCACAGGTCAATACTACCGCATGGAAAAATAGCTTTTTAGATTCAGAAAGCTTCAAGAGACAGACGTGTTAATGACATGGAAACAGTGAACAATTTACATCGGGCACAATATCCTTTGACAGATCTGATCGCTTGGAAACCACTTGCAGAGGGGCTACACCACAGGAAATACAACTAGTCTGTACAGAAAACAGGCATTTTCCATTTAAGAAATATATATATTACAAATAACTCAACAATGGCGCTGATTAAAACTGACAGCACAGTTAGTTAAAAAGGGGATGAAAACACAAATCTTTAGGCATCACAACTTCCTTCAATGTTCGCCTGGTTAGACATTTTCAAAGTAATTCCAAGCATTTACAGGGCGAAGGTCGAGTGGGGAGGAGGGAGCTCCAAACTTTTAAACAAAGTTAACTTTTTTTCTGTCTCTTTTTTTTTCATCAATGCCAGGCCTTGCAGTATCAATCGGGGGAGGATTTACAGCTGGGATTGAGAGGGTCCTCAATGGGAGAACGGGAGGCCCGGACTGGCATCCACCCTCTCCGGGGCTGGGCGCTGGAAAGGGGGAAGACAGAAACTTACCACTGGGAAAGCCCAGGAGCCTGTACAGCTCCCTTACTGACTGCATATCGCCCGGCATTCCTCATCGTCCCAGCGCTCGGCTGTCCCGGGGTTACACAAACCACCACCGGCCCCCGCTTGCAAACCCGCCCGACTAGCGGAGGGAATGGGTCGGTGCAGGAACTTGCAAAGCATCGGAACGGTTCGCATTCCCTTTCCGGGAGATGCAAGATTTAATCTGCAAACATTGCAGTTCCATGCAACATTGTCACGGTGCCTTTTGTTTTCCCAAGATTTATTTGCATAAATATATTTCAAGGTTGTTCTAAAATCATAATGTAGGGGAATAACTGCGGGAACAGGAATTTCTGGAAAAACTCATCAGATCTGGCAGCACCTGTGAAGGCAGAGCGGAATTAACGTTTCCAGTCCAGTCACCCTTCTCTGCTTTCTCTCCACAGACCTGCTGAGATTCTCCAGCGTTTTTCTGTATTGGTAATAATACTGTCAATTCCAAAGATGTGCAGGTCAGATGAATTGGCCATGTTAAGTCGTCCATAGTTGTTATTATCTTCGAGGAGAAAGTGAGGTCTGCAGATTCCTCATTCCTGATGAAGGGCTTATGCCCAAAACGTCGAATTTCCCATTCCTTGGATGCTGCCTGACCTGCTGTGCTTTTCCAGCAACACATTTTCAGCATAGTTGTTATTAGTTGGAGGAGGGGGAGAGTTACTCTTCGGAGGGTCGGTGTGGACTTGTTCGGCCGAAGGGTCTGTCTCCACATTGTAGGGAATCTAATCTAATCTAAAAGTCATTAGTGTCATAGAAGTAAGTTAAAAATCACACAACACCAGGTTATAGTCCAACAGGTTTATTTGGAAGCACACTAGCTTTCGGAGCGACGCTCCTTCATCAGGTGGTTGTCGCTCCAAAAGCTAGTGCTTCCAAATAAACCTGTTGGACTATAACCTGGTGTTGTGTGATTTTTAACTTTGTTCACTCCAGTCCAACACCAACACCTCCAAATCATGTCATAGAGCTGTACAGCAGGGAATCAGACCCTTCAGTCCAACTCGTCTATACTGACCAGGTATTCGAAATCAATTCATTGTACTATCTTCCACTCTTCGATACGCACATGGAAGAGAGTACGATGAAGGGCATGTCGGTTAGTCTGATATGACAGTAGGATAAAAGGTCAGCACAACGTTGAGGGCTGAAGGGCTTGGACTGTTCTATGTTCTAAGTCAACTCAGCAAAAGTGAATAGTGCTAGATGCTGGAAACCAGAGTCTCGATTAGAGTGGTGCTGGAAAAGCACAGCAGGTCAGGCAGCATCTGAAGAGCAGGAAAATCGACATTTCGGGGAAAAAAACCCTTCACCAGGAATTTATCCCTCCCATTTATCTCCATCCTGGAGGCTCCCTGCCTCCATTCCTGATGAAGGACTTTTGCCCAAAACGCCAATTTTCCTGCTCCTCGGATGCTGCCTGACCTGCTGTGCTTTTCCAGCACCACTCTAATCTAGACTAAATGTTCTAAATCAATCTAGTCCCATTTGCCAGCACTTGATCCATATCCCTCTAAACCCTTCCTATCCAGATAGCCATCCAGATGCTTTTTAAATGTTGTACCAGCCTCCACCACTTCCTCTGGCAGCTCATTCCATACACGTACCACCCTCTGCATGAAAAAGTTGCCCCTTTGGTCCCTTTTCAATCTTTCCCCTCTCATCCTATACCTATGCCTCTCTAGTTCTGGACCTCCCCCACCACAGGGAAGAGACTTTGTCTATTCACCCTATCCATGTCCCTCATGATTTTATAAACCTCTATGAGGTCACCCCTCACCCCTCAGCTCCAGGGAAAACAGCCCCAGCCTAATCAGCCTCTCCCTGTGGGTTCAATTGCTGAAATTATTTATATTGTGACTATCTTTTCTGAAATCATAAAACAGACTGAATGTCCGGTTCTCCACCACATCTGTCACATCCTCTATCTTGCTTTGTCATTGCTTCCTTATCCATGAGGAATTTTCCTCTGGATAGCTTTTGCTGAGGTGGTTGTCAGTGGTCAGCACAGACTCTATCCCTCAGTCACCTACTCCCGGCCTCTCCCTGGGTGACTGGACAGTGCTGAGGCAGACCACTATCTGACCTCTGGTCCAGGCCATTGCAATGCACTCCAGGCCAATCCCTCCATCATGCAGTATTAGTAACACAGAGTCGGTCTTTATTCACGGACATTTATTCATGGGCTGTGGGTGGCGTTGGACAGGTCAGCATTTATTGCTTGGTCCTAATTGCCCAGAGGGCACTTAAGAGTCAACCACATTGCTGTGGGTCTAGAGTCACATGTAGACCGGGTAAAGATGGCAGCTTCCTTCCCTGAAGCACTATAGCCTAGATCCTGACTCCAACGAGCTGACAAAATGGATTTAAAAGGGACCTAAGGGGCAACTTTTCACGCAGAGGATGGTACGTGTATGGAATGAGCTGCCAGAGGAAGTGATGGAGGCTGGTACAATTACAACATCTAAAAGGCATCTGGATAGGTACATGAATAGGAAGAGTTTAGAGGGATATGGGCCAAGTGCTGGCAATTGGGACTAGATTAGTTTGGGATATCTGGTTGGCATGGACAAGTTGGACCTAAGGATCTGTTTCTGTGCTGTACATTACTATGACTCTGTGACTCTATACATTGACTCCCTGTCCAGGAACACTTGCATTTAAAAAACTTTTATCCTTCTTCTCAGGGTAGAACGGGGTCCAAAATTAGAGGTCATGGGTTTAAGGTGAGAGGGGAATGATTAAAGGGGAATTAAAGGGCAACCCTTTCCCCCAGAGGGTGGTACGTGTAGGGAATGAGCTGCCAGAGGAAGTGGTGGAGGCTGGTACAATTACAACATTGAAAAGGCACCTGGATGGGTGTTTGAACAGGAAGGGTTCAGAGGGACAGGGGACCAATATTGGCAAATGGGACTAGATTAATTTAGGATATCTGGTCAGCAAGGATGAAGGGTCTGTTTCATGCTGTGTATCTCTATGACTTTTCAATGCCCCATAGCTTCACCACTCCCAACCTCAGTAACCTTATTCAGATCGTCAGGACTCTGAGATGTCCACACCCTCCTATTCTGGCCTCCATTCAATGAATGACAGATTTATTATGACTTGAAGGAGCCTTTAGCTCTGGAACTCCCACCTTGAATCTTGTCTCTTCTTTAAATCTATTCTCTCCTGTAAGATGCTTCTTAAAACACCTCACCGTCCACATGCACAGTCACTGTACTTTATATTGTGGTTCAGTGTCAAATGCTATTTGACAGTGTTGATGTGGAATGCCTTGTGTAAAGGCAGTGTTCTTTATTTGACTGTAGTTTTTGTTTGTAGAAATGAAAATAAAGACCATTTTAAAATCAAGCATTGTGGAAGGAGTTACTGCACGTTTAAAAAGAAGTTAGTGAACCTCATTGTAAGTGGTGGTTACACTGCTATATTGTTCAGGAGTTTGGCTCCAACAGCCAACACCACAGGGGCATTTCTGAAATGAGATTCAACTGGAAGCAAGTATCTAATGGCTAGCTGTGGCTGACAAAGTCCATCTACCTGCCAACAGCGATCTGATTGGGTAGTTGAACAGCTTGTGGGTATGAAGATTTCCAGGAGCCTTCGGACCTCAGGAAGAGGTGGTTGTGGTCTCTCTGCTGAAACCTGAAGTTGATGTAAACTGTCACTTCTAACCCACATGTTAGAAACTTGATCATTTGTGAAGTAGGTAAAAACAATGACTGCAGATGCAGGAATGATGAAGGGCTTTTGCCCGAAATGTCGATTTCGCTGCTCGTTGGATGCTGCCTGAACTGCTGTGCTCTTCCATTTGTGAAGTAGTCATTCTGTGCTTCTTGTAAAAAAAAAGTGAAAGGTATTGGAGAAGAGAGGTTGAAGAATAGTGAGCTCTGGCAAGCAGAAAGATCATTTCAGTGAATCACATGGATAGGGGCCAGGAAACAGCCTTCCCAGATTTTCACTCCATCCATAACGCCAATATTTTTTCTCTGCATGTGTGTATAGGGAATGCTTTGTAAGGGTGTTTTAAGTTTATTGTTGTATATCCACAGACCAGATTCTTTTAAAAGATTTGATTAATGGGATTGTGGGCATCACTGACTAGGCAGCTCTTATTGCCAATCCTTAGTTGTCCAGAGGGCAGTTAAGAGTCACTACTGTGGATCTGGAGTCACATGTAGGCCTGACCAGGTAAGGATGGCAGATTTCCTTCCCTGAGGGATATTAGTAAAATAGATGGGTTTTTTTATAACAACTGATGATGGTTTCATGATCACCATTATTGACATTGGGTTTCAATGCTAGATTTTTTTTAACTGAATTTAAGTTGTACCAGCGAACAAAATGGAATTAGAATTATGCTCCCAGAGCATTAGGCTGCTGCATCCTCCAGATTACTAGCTCAGGCACGAGTAAAGACTTATTCATTTTGCTTTCTTACTTTCACTTTTTTTTTAAGATTCCCTATAGTATGGAAACAGGCCCTTCAGCCCAACAAGTCCACACCAACCCTCTGAAGAGCAATCCACCAAGTTCCACTCCCTACATTTACCCCTGACTAATGCACCTAGTACTACAGGCAATTTTAGCATGGCCAGTTCACCTGACTTGCATAGACAATTGCCTGAGGCGGTATTGAACCTGGGACCCTGGCACTGTGAGGCAGCAGTGCTAACCACTGAGCCACCGTGCCGCCCCCATTAATAACCATGATTTGGATTTATATGATTAACATGGTAAAGCAGCTGAAGGAATGTCACAGGAGCTTAAATCAGGCAAATATTTAATTTCCTTTTCATTCATTCATGGGATGAGGGCATTTAATACCAATCACTAATTGGTCTGGAGTCACGTGTAGTTGAGAGTGTGGTTCTGGAAAAGCTCAGCAGATCAGGCAGCATCTGAGGAGCAGGAGAATCTACGTTTTGGGCATAAGCCCTTCATCAGAAACGTCAATTCTCCTGCTCCTCAGATTCTGCCTGACCTGCTGTGATTTTACAGCACCACACTCTCGACTCTGATCTCCAGCATCTGCAGTCCTCACTTTTTCCTGGAGTCGCATATAGGCCAGACCAGGTAAGAACAACAGATTTCCTTCCCCTGAATAATGTCAGTGAATATTCATTTTCCTTGACACTGGTCATCATTAAACCCTTAATTCCAGATTTTTACTGAATTCAAATTCAAATTCCACTATGAGCCATGGAAGGATTCAAATCTGGGTCACCCCGGACATTACACAGGTTACTGAATAAGCAGTCAAGCAATAATATCATTGGGCTATCACCTTCTCCTTGTGATAAATATTAATTTGAGTTAAGTACAGAAACTTGGTCTGTCTTTTTTCTTCATTTGTATCGGAACAGACAGGTACACTAGCCTTTGTACATTGATCAAGTCTTCAAATCTTCAGATAATTCTGGGAATAGTGGGGTTTGGCATCCAGTGTGTTATCCCCAGTGGTCATATGGAACAGGTGACAATTTTAATGATACTGTATAAATGGAAGCTGTCATTTGAGTTCTGAGATATTAACAGCTAGATATTTGAAATAAAAACAGAAAATGTTTGAAACGATGAGTAGGCCAGGCAGCAGCTGTGGAAAAAAGGTGAGTTTAATGATTCATGTTGATGATCTTTCATTCAAATAATCCCAAGCGTTTCCAGCATTTTGTGGGTTTGGTATTAGCTTTTTAACATCTCTTTCCTTTAACAAGCAGTGAACTCCATAATCTAACATATCACAGAAGGAAATGACAAGGAGAAACACTACTTTAAGTGGGCAAAAATGCAACAAGAAAACAACGGTTGTGGATTTTTAGCTGAGTTTATTCCTTCCCTTATCATAAATAAATATAAATATTAATCCCTCAACACTATATTTATCCTCAACCTAAATCATTAAAATGGAGTAGAGTGGTGCTGGAAAAGCACAGAAGTTCAGGCAGCATCCGAGGAGCAGGATCATTAAAATGGTTTGTTCTTCTCTGAAGTACAAGCTTGCATCATGAGATGTCCAGTTGTCTTTTTAATGACAATATTCATAGATAAAAATCACACAACACCAAGTTTATGTGAAAGTACAAGCATTTGGAACACCTTTGTCAGGTAGCTAATGGGCTCACAGAACCATTGAAAAGTGTCACTCAGGACTGCAGTATCACATTCAAACATTCGCTCCACTCCCTGCACTTTCCACATATCCCTGCATTTTTTTTCTCCTTCAAATATTTATCCATTTCCCCTTTGAAAGCTACCACTGAATGAATATTCACACTCTCTCAGGCATTGTATTATATAGCCCAACTACCCATTGTGTTTCCCTCCAGTGCTGTCTAATTCATTTGCCAACTTACTTAAGTTTGTGTCCGATAATTATTGACCATTATAAACAGTTTGTCTTTATTCACTGCTTTTGTAGGTACACAGGAACAGAAGTAGGCCTTTCAGCCCATTGAGCCTGTTCCACCATTCAATGAGATCATGGTTGATCTGTGATCTAACGACGTACATCTGCCTTTAGTCCATATCCCTTTGTTTAATGGAAGTATGTATATATACCTCAGATTTAAAATTAACAACTGATCTAGCATCCACTGCCATTCGTGGGAGAGAGTTCCAAACATCTATCACTCCTTGTGTGTAGAGGAGCTTCCTAACATCTTTGCTCTATGGCCTGGCCCTAATTCTCTGACTATGTCCCTGGTTCTGGATTCCCCAACCTATGGAAATAGTTACTCTTTATCTATCCTGGCTTTTTGTGTTGTTATCTTGAAGACGTCAATTAGATTACCTCTTAACCTCCTAAATTCTATAGAAAATCAGGCCTAATTTGTATAATCTCTCCATCAAGCTTTACCCCTGAGGTCCTGATATCATTCACATTAACCTACCTCCAAGACCAATCTATCCTACCTAAGGTATGGTGCCCAGATCTGCTCACAGTACTCAAATAAATTTAAACACCTCCATCAAATTTGGGTGGCACAGTGACTTTATGGTTAGCACTCACCACGCTAGAGATCCAGGTTCGATTTCACCTTTGGTCTGTGTTGTTTGCATGTTCTCCTGTGTCAGTGTATGGGATTTCCTCCGGTTTCCTCCCACAGTCCAAAGATGTGCAGGTTAGGTGGATGGACCATGCTAAATTGCCCCATAATGTCCAGGGATGTGCAGGTTAGGTGGATTCCTGATGAAGGTCGTTTGCCCTAAACGTCGATTTTCCTGCTCCTTGGATGCTGCCCGACCTGCTGTGCTTTCTCAGCACCACTCAAATCTTGACTCAAATCTGCAGTCCACACTTCCGCCTAGGTGGATTAGCCAGGGAAAGTGCAGGGTTACAGGGATAGGGTAGGTTAGGAGATACTCTTCAGAGAGTTAGTGTGGACTCAATGTGCTGAATGGCCTGCTTCCACACTGTATATATTCTATGATTCAAATCTCTTCTTAGCTTTTTAAACTGAACAACTTTGGTTTCTCCAATCTATCAAAATAGCTGTAACCCTGCATCCCTGGAACCATCCTTATAATCTGTTTTGTAACTTCTTCAGAGCCTCAAGTCCTTCCTGAAATGTGATGTGAGAATTGCATACGGTATTCCAGCTAGGAAATATTTCACCGAGTTCGCAGAGATGTGAAAATGGTATCTGGAACCCTTTTTGCTTTTAATGATTCCCAGATTGATTGATAATATAATATTTTTTACATCATGTCTTCACAGGAAAGGTGACGATTTCTTGGTTCTAACCTCTACCTCGTGGAATAGATCATTTGCCAAGCACCATTTTTTTTCAATGGAGGGACAGCTATGGAGAAGTGACTGAGAAATGAGACTTAGGCAGTGGATGAAATAACTGGGGAAGAAGGATTAAAGATTTATAGTTAGAAGGTTAAACAAGAAGTTTAGAGATAAGGTACTGAGTGAGAAGAAATAATAGAAAAAGGAGAAGGAAGTAAGGGCAAAGAAAAAGAGAAGTTTTGTAGAAAGAGTAGGAGAGACAACAAGGCAATGTAGGGTGTTAAAGTTCTCTCTAGATAGTAACATAGGTTTAAAACTTATTTTAATCTCCTCGGGTTATACCTTTTGGGTTCGTCTTGCATAATTAAAATGGTCAAAAGTTCTTCCTCAGCTGGTTCTTTTGGGTTTGAATTGTCAGGGTGCAGTTTTAAACATTAGGATGGATAGGACTGTGTCTTTTGACTTGCTTTCATGGTCACACTGAGAACGCTGGCCAAGGTATTTTTGAGTTCAGAGCAACTGGATGAAAACAAGTTGGCATCTGTTGTTCTGCAGAAATAAGGTATTTTCTAAGACACAAAAACAAAAATTGTTGTAAAATCTCAGCCGATCTGGCAGCATCTGTGAAGAGGAATCAGAGTCAATCTTTCGGGTCAAGTGACCCTTCCTCAGAACAAACCTTTTCTAAGAATCTTGCTCCTCTCACCATTATCAATTACAATAAAGGTCATGAGAAACAGTTTTTAAAGCATTCCTTATGAAATCACATCAAAATTGGTGGTGTAGTGGACAATGAAGAAGGTTATCTAAATACAATGGGATCTTGATCAGATGGGCCAAAAGACTGAGGACTGGTAGATGGAGTTTAATTTAGAAAAATGCGACGTGTTGCATTTTGTTGAGATGAGAGAGGGCAGAACTTACACAGTTAATGTTACAGTACCGGGGAGTGTTATCGAACAGGGGTTCAGGTACATAATTCGTTGAAAGGATGTCACAGTTAGAAGGGTGGTGAAGAAGCCATTTGGCCCACTTGCCTCCATTGGTCAGTGCATTGAGTCTCGGAGTTGGGACATCATTTTGCAGCAGTACAGGACATTTTTCACTGGAGTGTAGTAGGTTGAAAGGTGGCCTTATAGAGGTTTACAAAAACATGTGGGACATAGATAAGGTGAAAAGCAAAGATATTTTCCCTATGGTGGGGAAGTCTAAAACTAGGGGTATGAGTTTAAGATGAGAGGGTAAGATTTTAAAGGGATCTATGCGGTGTATATGAAATTAACTGCCAGAGAAAGCAATAGAGACAAGTACAATCACAACATTTAAAAGACATTTGGACAGATATAAATGCAGGCAATGGGACTAGTTTAATTAGCATAAACCTGGTCGGTGTGGACATGTTGGACTGAATGGTCTGTTTCCATTATGGATAACTCTAGAGTCAGGATTGGAAAGGAACAAGACTTAACAATGCTGCCCGGAAATCAGAACACTAATATTCCTTTTCCTGAATGCCTATTATTTACAAGATTTGGTCTCCCTCAAGGAAACAAGACTAAGAAGCTGGAGTTGGAAAACAAATTTGTTATAAGAGACAGGGCAAGTAGTGCTTTAAGAAAACCTCAAAGTTGTCTCATGTTTTTCAACTGAACTTTCCTTCTCAAAAAGCACAATACAAATGTATGCACAGAAAGCAGAACTATAGAACAACCTCAATTATCTGACCAAGGAAGGCGGGGAGTATTTTGTTTGGATAACTGATTGTTTGGATAACTGATTGTTCGGATAAGTGATAACGTTTTTACAGGACCTTGAGATCTTTGTCAGAGAATCCAAAATTCAGATAATTGATGTTCGAGGTTGTTCTGTGTAAGATTAAAATAAAAAGCAGAAAGTGCCGGAGAAACTCAGCAGGTCTGGCAGTATCTGCCAATAGAGAAGTAGAGTTAGCGCCTTGAGTCCAATATAACTCTCCTTCGGGTCTCAAAATTTCAGACCTCAGTATTTTGCTTTTGTACAAATGGAATATGTTTGAATTGCACACTGTCCTTCAGTTGAAAACGTCAGTATTTCAGATGAAACCTCTTTGCTTAATGTTTCACTTAAAATATGGCATTTCCTAAACGTCTGATGCTTCCCTCATGTTGTTCTGAAGTCCCAGCTGAAATGATGTGCTCAAGTCTTCAGAGTGGAGCTGGAGCCCAATACTATTTGCCGCCGAGAGAAGAAAGCTAGTCTACTGAACGATGCATGTTTCACACTGAGGCTGCAATGCACTTTCTGCTAGAGTCTCACCTCACTTCAGGGTTAGATGCCTACCAGAATGCACGTGAAGGGTTGAATGGTCTCCTTCCGAGCTGTGTAGTTCTAGTGCATTTCTGGTGGACAACTTTCATTTCCCAAATAAAAAGCAAGTTACTTGTCCAGTACCTCACTGTAATTCCTGTGCCACAATTCTCTGGTTTCAACTATAGACCAAGATGCAAATTGACTTTACTGCTGTGAGGTCAACAACATGAAACAAAATTCAAAGGTATAGTTAAATTTGAAGAACTGACTGGTTTCTACAGAGCTGTCATCACCACGTTAAATTCCCGCTGACTCATAACAGAATTTATCGGACCAACTTTCCAAGTACAACCTATTGGTTTTCTTCATTCCTGACAGCACTGACATGGTTCTGGTCAAAGTCACCCAGGAATGTCTTCCAAGAACACAACAATTTTGTTGAAACAAATGCAACTTTCTTGAGACCTGGGCGCCAGAGGCAAAATTGATATTTATTGTCTATGCCTAGGTGCTTCAAGTACACCCAGCCTCCTTGAAATATTGCTGCCCAGGTGGTGACTCCTATTCTTTTACTTGACAACGGAGGGTGGGTGAATGGATGGGTCAGATGAAAGCAGGGGACAATGCTCTGATACTTTGGGTTTAGAAGCTGATTTCTGTTCCAAAATGGCTACTCTCTACCTGGGTTTCTGGCCTTCCCTGACAGACCAGTTCCCAAGATGTGTCCTGAAAGGTGTGAGTGTCTTTCAAGAGAACTCAAAGGAAAGAATTTCCCTCAGACTCTAGATCTGTGCACGGGGGTCCTGGAAACTATAATCCTGCCCTCCTACATGGGCCTGTGGACTTTCAGAACCAGGCTGGGCCTCTCTATGTACACTCAGCTTGACTGCTCTGCTATTTGTCCAATCCCACAACTCCTATCCATAGGGTCAGTCTGCCTAACTAAAACAGAAAGTGCTGGGGAAGCACAGTAGAAAACGTCCTTCTCTCCACAGACGCTGCCAGACCTGCTGAGTTTCTCCAACACTTACTGTCTTTGTTTCAGATCTCCAGCATTTGCAATGCTTTGTTTTATTTTCGGTCAGTCTGCCTAGCTGTTCTTCAGTTATAGCAAAGCTGAAATTTGATGCGATTGATCGCTGGGATATCGAGTCTCTGTCTAATATCTTCTACAGATTGCACTAGACTGCATAAGGCCATGATGTTCTGTAGCACCCTGAACTGACCTTCAGTTCACATATCCTAACTGGCAACAAGATCACTTCCCTCTCAACATTACTCCGCTCTGACCTGCAACTGACCTTCCCTAACCTACACCTTCCTCAGTAAAAAGGGGGCATAACTTTAAAGCAAAAGGCAGGAAATTTTGAGGGGATTTGAGGATAAACTTTTTTTTACCATAGGGTCATGTGGGGTGAGAGTGCACTGCCTGGGGTTAGTTGAGTTGGGAAACTGCATAACCCTTAAAAAGTACTTGGATGAGGCCTTGAAGTCATAACACTCAAGGCTTTGGATCTCATGTAGGAAAGTGGGACGAGTGTAGGTATATTGTTTGTTGGACCAAAAGGCTTCTACTGTACTGTATGACACTGATATTCTCAAGCACCAGATAGACTCACCAACAGATTTATGACTCCAAAATCTGTGAAGTTCACACTGTCCAACACTCAAAAATGGGCATGTTTTCCCCCATTAAATTCCATTTACTCTATCATCAAAATATCCACCCACCAGCCTCACCACGTCACCATGGCACATATCCATCCCTTGTAGAATATAGTGCTCCACTCAAACGCAGCACATTGGTTTGGAGCACATTGGAGCATACCGCTACCTATCATTTTAATGCTGCTTCTCTGCCACTTTGTGCACAGCAACAGGTGCACAGCTCATGTAATGTAGCAGGGTGTACCTCATGGCTCTTCATAGAAACATAGGAAGCAGGAGCAAATGTAGGCTGTTCAAGGGAATAACAAGGAAAAGGAGGCACTGGTGGGAGGAGTCTATCAGTTGCTAAATATACCTACTCTGTAGGACAGAGATTAAATCAAGAGATAATGAGGATATATAAAAAAGGCATTACACTAACTGAGTCACTTTAGTCTTCATGTAGTTTTGGAAAATCAAATTGAAGGAAGGATATCATTAAGCTGGAGAGGGTTCAGATGAGATTTACCAGGATTTTGCCAGGAATAGAAGATTTGTGTTATTTATAAAAAGGCTTGGTAGGCTGGGACTTTTTCAACTGGAGTGTTGGAGGTTTGGCAGTGACCTACAGAGATTTATAAAACCAGGAGGTCTACAGATAGGTTGAATGGCAGGTCCCTTTTCCCTATGATGGGGAACTTTAAGACTAGGGGCATATTTCTAAGGTGAGAGGAGAAAGACTTAAAAAAGACATTCGGCCAATATTTTTACAGAGAGAATGGTTTGCATGTGGAATGAATTTCCTGAGGAAGCTATGGACGTGGGTCCAGTTACAACATTTAAAAGACATTTGGATAAGTTAATGGATAGTAAATGTTTGGAGGGATATGTGCCAAGTGCAGGCAGGTGGCACTAGTTTAGTTTGGGATTATGGTCAACTTGGAGTGGCTGGACCGAAGGATCTGTTTCTGTGCTGTTTGACTCTATGAATCTATGGCAATAGTGACCACAAGGAAGAATTCATACAATGTATTCAGTACAGTTTTTTTGAACAATATGTTGTGGATCCAAGAAGGAATCAGGCTATTGTGAATCTGGTAATGTATAAATGAGGCAGGTTTAATAAATTATCTCAGGGTAAAAGGTCTTGTAGGTAACTGTGACCATAATAGATTAGAATCTAGCATTCAGTTTGAGAGAGTGAGAAACTTGGGTTGAAAACAGCTGTGCTCAGTATAAATAAGGGTAGTTACATATGGCTAAGGGCAGAGTTGGCTGGAACGAACTAGGAAAAGAATTTAGCAGGAAAGACAGTTGAGCAGCAATGGCAGATATTTAAGAAAATAGTTTATGACCCACAGCGAAGATGTTTCCCAGCGAGGAACACGGATTTTAGGAAAGGCATAAACCAACCATCGTTAAGCAAAGAAGTTAAGAAATAGCATCAAATTGAAAGGAAATTACCTGCAATGTGATGGAAATTAGCAGTAAATTGGGGATCAGGAAAGTTTCATAAAGCCAACAAAAGATGAAATGTGATTTATTAGTAGTTCTGGGATTTACATATTAATGAACTGAAACCTGCAACCCATTCTAAACTATGAAAGACTTAATAACAATCTAGGTTTGTTCAATACATCGTTATAATTGCATGACACTGTGACCTTTTGCAATAAATTATGTGTCTTATGAGCCTAGCTACCTGATGAAGGAGCAGCGCTCTGAAAGCTAGTACTTCCAAACAAACCTGTTGGACTATAACCTGGAGTTGTGTGATTTTTTTTTAACCAAATCAATAAAAAGGGAAATAAGGGAGGTGGGAATCTCACAGTCCAATCCAGACAGAGTGTGCTGTGGAATTGTTACATACTGTGCCCTGCATTAGTGGAAAAGACAAAGTGGGGAGGGATGGGTTGGATACTGGAGAGGTGGGAAAGCAGCAGCAACAGCAATATTCAGGAGAGGAAGGTGAGGACATTGAGTAGAAGGATCATCATCTTCAATGCGCGAGATTAGTGCAGCATCAGATCCAAAAGGCAGGCCCCTATAGATGAGATACATTTTCTATGTTTCTAAGAAGAGCCATGAGGTACACTCTACTTCAATGCATGTGTTGTTTACCTGTTCCTATGTGCAAAGTAGCATAGCAACAGCATTACAACAATAGGTAGCAGTATGCTCCAACGTGCTATGTTTGAGTGGAGTGCTGTATTCTATGTGGGATGCATGGTGATGTGGTGAGGATGGTATGTAGATATTTTGAGGGTGGACTAAATGGAATTGAATGGGGGAGAACGTGCCTATTGTCAAATGTTGGACAGTTTCATGGATGTTGGAGTCATAAATCTGTTGGCAAATCTATACCTATTGGTGGGAATCATAGAGTCATACAGTACAGTGTGGGAGTGACCTCACACACACTATACATCTATTGTTGCTCTAAAGGAAAGCAGTCCCTGCTTGTTCCCAGAAAAAAATGCAATTTTTTTTTGTTTGATTTTTTTTGTTGCTTTTCCTGTTGTTGAATAAAAGTTAACAGTTTCAACTGTTTGAAGACTTTAATCACACAATGCTCCCACATTAAACAATGCGAAGGTGTTATGCTACTCTGAGCATTTGGAAAAGGAGTCATACTCTCTCTGACAGGGTGTTTAATACAGTGTGGTGCTCAGGATGGCTAGCCTTTGTAGCTTGATTTTTTTTTGTTGCTGTGGTTACAATGATTGTCAGCTGGACAGAAGACAATGTAAAATAGTTATACATTTACATACGTGAGATAGCGCAGCAAACTTTATTTTAACCAACATCTTATGAACCCTCACTCTTGATAAATCGGCAAAAGTTATATAACTCAAGTACAGCGAAGTTTGCTGTTCAATTTATTATAGTTTTTTTCATTTATTTATCTCAGTGTAAAATACTTGTTGTTCTACTGAATGGCCAAATGAAATATCATCGATTTTGAGTCAGTTTCTCTTCAAATAATGCGGTCTACACCATGTCCAAGTACTCAGTTGAAGGTAAGAGTGAGTAAGTTTTATTTAAGGCAAGGTTGCATTACTATTTAAGTGATTTATACTGTAAATAAAATATAACAGTGATGTATATATCCCCTGCATTACATTTCTATTACTTACTGTGTGTTTATACATTGATTATGTGGACCTCATGATTATCAGGAACATTTGACCTATCAGCTCAGTACTGGCCCTATCAGTGCTGGATAATAAAATGCCCATTGTATTTGCAATGATATGTCACCTGGGGCCTTTCTGATTTTCTTTCTAGTTACCCTCCCACTATATGGGTCAGCACAGTGGTTAGCACAGCTGCCTCAATGCACCAGAGACCTGGGTTCGATTCCACCCTTGGGTAACTGACTGTATGGAGGTTACACATTCTTCTCGTGTCTAAATAAGTATCCTCCAGGTGTTCTGGTTTCCTCCAAGTGTCCAAAACTGTGCAGGTTAAGATGGATTCGCCATGCTAAATTGCTCTGTAGTGTGGCAGGGATGTGCAGGCTAGATGGATTAGCCATGGGAAATACAGGGTTACAAGGACTGGGTGGGAAGACTGTCGATGGATCAGTGTGTATTTAATGTGCCATATGGCCTGCTTCCACACTGTAGGGATTCTATGATACACAAACTGTGAAGCTCCTGGCCAGCAGCACTTGACCTGCTGTACAAACTTTACCTGAAACATGGCACTAGTGTCAAGAATGCCAGAGGTGTCCTGAGTGGGTTGTGTATGCAAGATGGTGTGGCGTTATAGCAGCATGCTGTCATACATATTGAGGTGAGCTGGGTAGAAGTGCCTGGGAAAAGCTACTTTGGTCCACGGAGGGATAACCTAGAGGGAACACCTCAAAATCGACACTTAGCCAATTTTTCTTTTGCTCAAATTCTGACCGAGTCCTCAGGTGGTGAACGAATACCCAGCAGGTACACAAGCTGGAAGCAAACATGACAGATTAAAATATGGCCGACCCATCGGGGATAAACAATAGGAAATATATTCCAGAAGACATCAGTACCTTCAGAAGAAAGAAGACTTTGATCAGTCATTTACATTGACAAACAAGTCACTAAAGTTCACATTAGAGAATTACTTATCAAATAGTATATCCATAAAATGGCAGCAAGGTCAATTGAGCAGTCACGGACATCAATCCCCTCACAGTTATTCTCAAGAAAAGATAAAAGCTTATAGCACTGGCAAAAGCAGTCGGGCTATTTTACCCCTAAAGGACTGGATGTCTCTTGTTGAAATGAACTCAAATGCGTGGCATTCAAGCGGAGGAATCTGTGACTAGGATATCAATGTTCTCCTGTTACAGCCTCTGTCCCTTCTCCAGCCCCATTCAATCTGTCATGTTAAAAAATAGCAGCATTACGCCTGGTTAGAGTGGGAGAAAAAAACGGTGTAGAACCACAAATGGTATAGAATGACAAAAGGTGTTCCTGACCTGCTGTGTATGTCTAATGTTTTCTGTGAGTTTTTTTTAGTTTTAGTGTAGAATAACGGCTGGTGCATTAGGCTTTTAACTTGGATTGGGGGTTTACAGACCATGGGAAGGAAGCTTGATGAGCCTGTGATTGTCATTTGAGATTGTGGGATCATGTTACAGCCAATAATCCGCCTTATCTCGATTGTTATATGATGTGTCATCCGCCCCTTACTGCATTGAAGCCTCTTCTCCTGGGAGTCTAGATCTCCCCGATGACTGAAATATAATTTCAACGTCTTTGTTTCATTATACTGCTGGATCCTTCATCCCTAACTCTTCATTTTTGTGCCAAAATGCTATTGGGAATGTTTGTAACAGCTTATTAGCACATTCTTTATTGCACAAAGTCATGCTGATTTCTGATCATTTCAGTCTTTATTTTCCTGATATTGCTCCTTAATTTACTTTAGACTCATTTCCATTGAGTGTGAAACTATTATCTTTACTACTGTGTGTAAAAGTCACTGCATCTTTCATCTTCTGAGAGTTGCAGTGGGAATTCTGCAGTGTAACACTTACAACCATCAGGCTGCAGCACAATGTTAATTCATCCCAATCCAATACTTAGTCTGCGCTCAATATCTACATGATCAAAATGCACCTTGATGTGGCCTGGAAAAGCTTCTGTCTGTGTCCAGAAACACGTGCAATTGGCCATGAAATAAGTGACCAAAATGATCATGCACTCATATAGAGTCAGAGAGATATACAGCATTGAAACAGACCCTTCGGTCCAACCCGTCCATGCCGACTAGGTATCCCAACCCAATCTAGTCCCACCTGCCAGCACCCGGCCCATATCCCTCCAAACCCTTCCTATTCATATACCCATCCAAATGCCTCTTAAGTGTTGCAATTGTACTAGCCTCCACCACTTCCTCTGGCAGGTCATTCCATATACGTACCACCCTCTGCGTGAAAAAGTTGCCCTTTAGGTCTCTTTTATATCTTTCCCCTCTCACCCTAAACCTATGCCCTCTAGTTCTGGACTCCCTGACCCCAGGGAAAAGGCTTTGCCTATTTACCCTATCCATGCCCCTCATAATTTTGTAAATTTGTATAAGGTCACCCCTCAGCCTCCGACGCACCAGGGAAAAAAAGCCCCAGCCTGTTCAGCCTCTCCCTGTAGCTTAAATCCTCCAACCCTTACTCCTAATTATATATCCCCTTTAACAAAGTAAATGTACCACAAGGTACTTCACAGAAATGTTATCAGAAAGTTTTTACACAGAGAATGGTGCGTGTGTGGAATGAGCTGCCAGAGGAAGTGGTGGAGGTTGTACAATTACAACATTTAAAAGGCATCTGGATAGGTATACGAAAGGGCACGGTTTAGAGGGTACGAGGCAAATGCTGGCAAATGGAACTGGATTAATTTAGGATATCTGGTCGGCATGGGCAAGTTGAACCAAAGGGTCTGTTTCCATGCTGTACAGCTCTATGACTTAATGACTCTAAATTCCTCTAACCTGGAGAAATATGTAGTCGGTTCTGATTGTTACTTCAGCACAAATCATCTTTAAAGCAATTCGAGAATTTAGACGGTTATTTGCAGAGTGTGAACTTACCTTACCTGTATTGGCTATAATGCGGTTCTGGCCCTATTAGTTTTAATGGAGCTGCTATTGCACGATTTTCTTATAACGCAAGATCACACAAGAATGAAACTATCGCTTTATATCTGAACAGACTGTACTGTCCTCAATCACCACTGTTTTGACTCTTGTCAAGTTAGGCCTGCATAGGGGAACTGATTGCTGTCAGTTATTGAGTCATTAACCGGTCACTCTGTACAGAATCCAGTGGATCAAGATGATAGTACCCAGAGACAAGATGCCATTCACATAGTGCAAAACCACGTTGAAAACAGATACTTTCCCCGACTGACAGCAGACACCACATTGCTTCAGAGAGATTAGCAATGACTAAATCCCATCAATATCATGGTCCAGAGCGCTAATGTTAGTTTACAAAGCCAAAGGCCTGAGGGGGAATTTTCTGACAGTTAAGCACCCGTGATCCCATTCAAACTACTGCAGTGCAATTTCCAAATTGACCTAAAACAATTGCAACAGCGACATGGAGAGACACCGTGGACTGTTCATATCACCTCGTTCTGCCCACTTCCCTCAAGGTCATGACCTCTGTGTGGATCTGACTGTCTGTTCACAAGGCTCCATAGTGGAACGTTGAGGGGCTGTTAAATCAGGCAAACCCTTCAGCATTGCCTCTGAACTTCCCAGATTATGAGTGGTATGGGCAAATTGAGGGCAGGTTTACCAGTGATTGGGCAGCACATCAACCCACCAGCAGGACAACTTAAGACTCTAAGTGGGCATTTAATGTCCATTTAAACATGCAAATTCCACACAGTCGCCCAAGGCTGGAATTGAACCTGGGTCCCTGGTGCTGTGAGACAGTAGTACTAACCACTGAGCTACCGTTCTTCCCCCAAAGGGAGTTAAGAAAAATGAAGGCAAACTCTTTGAAAACTATAAAATTCTAACAGGGCTAGGCAGGCAAAAGATATTTCTTACGACCAGCGAGTTCAGAACCAGGGGCCACAGCCGAAGGATATGGGGTAGGTCATTTAGGACTGAGATGAGGAGAAATTTCTTCACCTGGAGGGTGAGGAGCCTGTGGAATTCACTGCCACAGAAAGTGGTTGAGTCCAAAACATTCAAGAGGGAGTTGGATATAGTTCTTAGAGCCAAAGGGATCAATGGGTATGGGGAGAAAGCGGGAACAGGGTACGGAGTTAGATGGCCAACCATGGTCATGTTGAATGACAGAGCAGGCTTGATGGGTCAAATGGACTATTTCTGCTCCTATTGTCTATGCTTCTGTTTTTTCAGTCCTGAACACTGTTTTCTCTTAGGCCAACACAACAATGTCTGACATTGTTCTATCTCCCCAATCACACTTTGCAGCATGAATAGGATAAATAGACAAGGTCTTTTTCCCCAGGGTAGGGGAGTCCAGAACTAGAGGGCATAGGTTTAGGGTGAGAGGGGACCCAAGGTGCAACTTTTCACACAGCGGGTGGTGCATTTTTGGAATCAGCTACTGGAGGAAGTGGTGGAGCACCTGGAGGAAACCCACACAGACACAAGGAGAATATGTAAACTCCATAGGCAGTTGCTCGAGATTGGAATTGAACCCAGGTTCCTAGCACTGGGAGGCAGTAAAGGCAAACACTGAGCCACCGTGCCATCCCAACGATTCACTTCATTCTAAAAATGGCATCACCTGACCACAAACTGAGCATCAAAGAAACAAGCAAATACAACGAAAATGCTGGAAATCTGAGGACAAGTCATACTGCAGCAGAAACATTAACCTTATATCTTTCTCTCTGCTAATGCAGCCAGACCTGTTGAGTCTTTTGTGACAATGCTGTGATTTTAACATGTTATTTTGTATCAGTTTCTTTAAAGACAGAGATTGAACGAGAGTTTCCCAGCTGGCTAATGAAAACTGCTTGAGTAATCAGCTTGGGAGTCCATGGACTTTTTTTAAAAAACAGCCCGAATGGGTGTGGCCAGCTCTTACAGATCAGGATTTCTGGGTCTTGTTTTAGCATCAGAGGCTATTGGCGTCTGAACACAGTTGGAAGCTTCAGTAAATGTCTCCTGGCTGCTATACTCTCTGACCTTTCTCTTGATGCTTTTTTCCTCCTGGATGGGAGAAGTGCATGTGAGTATATGAATTTTCCTTTTCGCCAAAGGGGTGTATTTGTGTGATGTTACTATATCAGAACAGTTAGGTTGTGTTAAGAAACTTTATTGTTAGGTAGTGCTCACGTAAGGTAGTATTAGCAAGTCTGGAACTTGTTAGCTAAACTAGGCAGCAGTAGACCATTATGTTACACTAGGAGCAGACTGAAAAGCTGATGGCATAGCCTGAAGAGGCCCCAGGGAGGGTGAAAAGATAACAGGACATTGGAACCATGTTAAAATGCACGTAGCTCAAACTGTTATCAGCTCGGGACCAATGCCATAACAGTATACCGCATCTTACCAAATAAGGATGTAGCACTGGGATGCGAGGGGCTAAAAAGCTAGACAAAGAGAACAATAGGCAGAACCTATTGTATTTGTGTACGGCTCTCTCTCATTAAAACAGCTTATATTTTGAATCAGATCCAGTGTTTCTCTCCTTCAAACGAGCATGGGGACGGTAGCCCGTCCTAACACTACTGAATCTATTGTTCTGTTAAGTTTTCCAACAGAGTTAAGATCTTCAAGGTTCTTCTTTCTTTGGTTGTATTTTAATTATAGTGTTTAAATAAATTTTAAATAAACAAGTAGTTTGACCAATTGCATTGCACTGGGAGCATGACATTGTATTTTGGTGACCTGCTTTATTTTGAGGGGTTCTGGTCTGGTCAGGTCCATAACACTCTCCAGCACCTTCTGTCTCTGTCAAAGTTCCAGTGCTGTTAACTTTTCTAATTTATAACATCCTCCATCCCAACCCGTAACCTCCGACCAAATGTTTTACTCCACTCGGGCCCAAAACCAATAACAGGAGAGTTTTAAAGCAGTTTACTTGTGTAGTTTGACCAGACTGCTTCAATCGCTGATGGTCAGGAAGAGACTCATAAAACACTTCTGACATTAAAAGGCCACTATATCAAGACCAGCCAGTTGATGAAAGATCACTTTACTACAAAGGACCATAATTTAAAACCCAAACTGACAAAATGTCAATGGGTTGTTGACTCCTCTAAGATTTTTACTGACACTTGAGACATTCAATGCCCGTTAAATTGTCTTTACTTCATATCTCTGCAGTTTTCTACGCCCAACATTAATCCAAGCAAAGGATATACAGTCCACTTTAGAAGTGGTTTCTCATAGCTTTTAATGACAAATAGGACAAACCTCCATATTGTTTTCTTGCAATCTGCATAAATTATCACATTTAATTCAGAACCTGAAAATTAAAAGGTTTACTTAATGTTTTACTAAACAAAGCAGTATAGCTCTTAGCATCATAGAAGTGGAGAAACAGGCCACTCAGCCCATTATGTACACCCCAGGCATCAAGCATCTGTCTACTCTCATCCCACTTTCCAACACATGGCCCTAGCCTTGTGTGAAAGGGAATTTCAAGTGCCCATCCAAATACTTTTTCAATATCCTGAGAGTTCCTGTCTCTATCGCCCTTTCATGCAGTGAGTTCCAGATACCCATGAACGGCTGAATGAAAACATTCTCCTTTAAATTCCCTCGAAACATCTGTAACTTGCTCCTTCCCTTAAGTCTGAGCCCTTGGTTAACTGACCCTTTTACTAAGAGGAAACGTTTCTCCCTATCTATGCTCCTCATAATTTTATTCATCTCAGTTGAGTTTCCCCTTTAGCCTTCTCTCCTCTAAGTAGAACAACCTCAGCCTTTTCAAAAGCTAACCTGCTCCTGCTCTGGTAATCTCAGTCCCAGTGAATCCATTGCAGTCACATCCTTCCAACAGTGTGGTGAACAGAACTGCAAATGAAACTAAAAACAGAAAGTGCTGGAAATCTCAGGCAGCATCCGTGGAGAGACAGCAAGCTAACGTTTCGTGTTGAGATGACTCTTCATCAGAGCTGCATTGCATACAGTTGAAAAGTGAGGCACAGGAGATGCACAGCAGGTCAGGCAGCATCCGAGGAGCAGGAGAGTCGATGTTTCGGGCCTAAGCCCTTCATCAAGAATGTACTGCATACAGTACCCCAGCTGTGGCCTAACCAGCATTTTACCACAACCAGGAGAAAGGGAGGACTGCAGATGTTGGAGACCGAAACGTTGACTCTCCTGCTCCTCGGATGCTGTCTGACCTGCTGTGCTTTTCCAGCATCACACTTTTACCTTTTATCACAACCATCCTGCTCTTGTACTCAAGCCTCAACAAGTAATGACAAGTATTCTGTATGTTTTTTAACCATTTTACAGAAATCTTCTGTTCACTTCAAGAATCTATGGACTTGCACGCCAGGGTCCCTCTGATTCTTTGTACTTTCTAAGGTCCTTTTGCTCATTGTATACTCCCTCTGTTACACTAGGAGTGATTGGAATCTGGAATGGGCTGCGTAATAAGGTGCTGGATGTGAAATCTATAGCAGCATTCCAAAGATGATTGGATAAATACTTGAAAACGGAAAGTCAGGAATATCGGGAAAGAGCAGGAACTAACTGTCTTAGTCTTTGAAAGGGCCAAGCCTGGTCCAGTGGCCCCTTGGGCTCCTCTATGATGCTACAGGCAGATAGTAATCATTGATGAAGTGCTTTCCCGTTCAGTAATCATTCTAAGCGCTGATCAGGTAGAGAGCTTGAGCATATTCTGTTGTGGAGGTGTATTCGAAGCCAGCAGTCCAGGTGGGAGGGGGGTCCGTTAAACCCGTCTCAAATCAGAAAGGACAACACGTGCTGCATTACGGCCTGCTGATCCCATTACTCCACCTCCTGATGACAGAAACAGGAGACAGTCATTCTTCAGTTGTTAAAGAATCTATTCAACCACGCAAAAATGTCACAGCTAACCTGGTTGCACACAGCTTTCAAACTCCCAATTTCTAACATCCAGGGACACTTCCAACTCTACCATCCCTTCAACTCACCTGCTCAGCTGAGTTGGGAATGTGCAGCTGTTTCCCCACTGTCACTGGGTCAAAATCCTGAAACTCCCTCCCTGACGGTACTTAGCTCTCCTTACAGCTCACGGACTGTAACAGTTCAAGAAGGTAGCTCACCACCAACTTCTCAAGGGCAACTGGTGTTGGCATAAAGGGAGGGCTGCAGATGCTGGAGATCAGAGTCAAAGAGTGTGCTGCTGGAAAAGCACAGCAGGTCAGGCAGCATCCGAGGAGCAGGAGAGTCGACGTTTCGAGCGTAAGCTCTTCATCAGGAACGCTCGATGCGTCGACTCACCTGCTCCTTGGACGCTGCCTGACCTGCTGTGCGTTTCCAGCACCACACGCTTTGGAAATTGGTACTGACCTGGCCAGTGACATCTGCATCCCTGAATGAATAAATTTTAAAAAACACAGAAACCCACCCATAGGCACTTTCCTATCAAGGGTCCTGACAGTTTTTCGTGGAAAGTACCCTGATTGATTTTTCTAACTGTTGGCCATTCCCATTCCACGCAACTTCCCAAACACTTCTCAGTTTAATAAATGTAAATGCTGTGGCTCATATAATATCTGAGACGTTGTTTCCGAATAACTCCAGATACAAACCACTTGTACATATTGAGCCTTCAGGGCTGGCTGTGGTGATGAGTTGAAGGAGATTCTTCAGAAGCTGTTCTATCCCAATTTTAAAAAAAGACTTGCATTTACATAGTGCCTTTCATACCCATTGGACAGTCAATAATGTCTTAAAGCTAATTAAGTGTAGACGATGTTGTAGGAAACATAGCGGCCAATCTAGGCACAGCTAGCTCCAAAAACACAACAATGTGATAAAGAACAAATTACCTATTCTTGAGGGACACCGGGGTAACTAGACTGTCCTTTTTCAAAACAATGCAGTAATATCTTTCATGTTTGCTCAAAGGAGAGAGGGGGCCTTTGTTTATTGTATCAGCACCACCCTACAGTGTGGCACTTCCTTAGTACTACACCAAGCTTGTACCTAAGTCCTGGAGTGGGATTTGAACTGATAACTCTCTGACTCACAGACTACAAGTGTTACCGACTGAACCACAGCATATCCCTAACTAAGCTGCAGAAGCTGGGAGTCTGACACAAAGTGCCATGGATCGGAAATGGTAGGTATCCTTTGCTTTGTCTCTCCCAACAGTATGGCCTAAACCCCGACCCCGCCCCACCCCCACCCACCTCCAGAATTTCCAGCACAACTCATTACTCACTATGCAACCCTTTTGAGTTTGTGGGTGAGTGCAGAGTTGGACCATAAGATATAGGTGCAGAATTAGGCCATTCTGCCCGTTGAGTCCGCTCCACCAGTTAGTCATGGCGCGGCTATGTCTCAACCCCATTCTCCTGTCTTTCCCTGTAACCCTTGATCCCCTGACCGATCAAAATCCTATTTATTTCTGTCTTAAGTACACTGACTGACTTGACCTCTGCAGCAGTGAATTCCACCCTCTGGCTGAAGGAATTCCTCCTCAGCTCAGTTCTCCTTCACTCTGAGGCCGTGCCCTTGGGTCCCAGTCTCTCCGATTATTGGAAACATCTTCTCCACATCCACAGTGTCCAGACCTCTCAGTGTCCTTTAAGTTTCAATCAGATCCTTCTAAACTCCATTGAGTACAGACCCAGAGTCCTCAACTGCTCCCCATATGATAAGTCCTTCCTCACAGGGATCATTCTTATTTTCGTTTCTTTTCGGACACCCATTACTTTGCTTGTTACCTGGGTGAGCTCCACTGCCACACAGGTAAAGGCCTTTAACCGGTGACCTGTAGTTCGAATATGAGGGCAGAGGTCGAGTCAGATACAGCTGATCAAGTGACATTGCTCCATGGAAAATATTCTGCAAGAAAACACCACAATTGGGAATATTTATCCATTTCGGTACCAAATCAGACAGAAGGACAGAGAAATGCTTTCATTGAGAGAGATACAAAAGGGTAACTAACATAGTGAGGGGCATTTCAAGGGACTTGCGTTGCTAGGTTTTTATTGCCATCATCCAACCTGAGACGAGGGGAGAAGTTAAGAAGGAGAATCTTTCACCATAACCTCAGCTGGTGTGGGAATCGAACCCACGCTGTTGGTATCTCTCTGCAGTGCAAGCCACCCTTATAAACCTCCCTGCCCAGAAAGAAAAGCTGATAAAATCACCGAATGAGTCGTACAGATCCAGTACACTTCAAAATAGAGGTCCAGTAAAACCTGTACATTCATTCCCAAGTATCACTGGGTCTTTCCCACTGGGCAGGACATTCTCCAAAGCCTTAAGGTCTTTGTAAAGTACAGTAGCTGGCGTCAGGCACTGTGCTCCAGCAGAAACTGGGGCCTAATCACTGGATTTACTGTAACGGATATCAATGTTTCCGTTTGAAGTGTGAGTTTGGATGTCAATGTGAACAACTGCTGTCTCACATTCAGGATTCCCAATGAAGACTGGGATCTGTAATAAACACAGTGGATATGGTACGTCTTATTGATGTGTCCAGCCACTGATCCCAGCTGGACTCTGGCAATCACCACACACTTAGGAGCAGAAATTGGCCATTCAGCCCATCGAGCCTTCTCTCATTCTGATGGCCCTCAAGCCCCACCTTCCTGCCTTTGCTCCATCACCCTTGATCCCCTGAACTGATTTAAAAATGTTTGGCTCAAACCTGATTAGTCTTAATGACTCAGCCTCTACTGCCCTCTGTGGTAAAAAAATTCCACAGCTCCTCCAACTCCAAGAGAGAAAATCCCTGCTCACTCCTGTCTGAAATGTGTGACCCGTCACTCTGAGATAATGCCCTCTAGTCCTAGCCTCTTCCACAAGGGGAAACAGCCACTCCATATCTACCTTGTCAAGTCCCCTAGGAATCTTGTATGTTTCAACAAAGTCTTCTGTCATTCTTCTAAATCCCAATGAGTATAGGCCCAACCTACTTAATCTCTCCTCATAAGACCGTCCCCACCTAGACTGCCTCTCCTGACAGGTGTCCACAGTACTCCAGCTGTGGTCTGACTAGTGCCACGTATAGTTTTAGTGAAACCTCCCTATCTTTATACTCTGTTCCCTTTGAAATAAAGAGAGAAACTAAAGGAAAACAACGTTGGTCTATTTTTGAGGGTTTGAGGATCAAACCCAGGCAAACATACAGCAGGCGCTGCTGTTTCTTCTGGTGGACAGTGCTACTAAGATAAAGGATTGAGAGGTGGGTCATGGCTATCTTGCTATTGTGAATTTCTGTGTAAAATTATTCCAATGAGTTTTATTTTAATGAAGTCAGTAAAATACTATACATGGGTTCAAATTCCACCACAACTGCAAGAGTGCTTTAAAATTCAATTGATTAAAACACCTGGAACTGAAAGCTAGTCACAGTAATGACGACTATCAAACAATCACTAATTGTTGTAAAAATCCATCTGGTTCACCGATGCCCTTTAGGGAGGGAAATCTGCCGTCCTTACCTGGTCTGGCCTACTAGCAATGTGGTTGACTCTAATTGCCCTCTGCAATGGCCTAGCAAGACACTCAGTTCAAGGGCAGTTAGAGATGGGTAACAATTGCTGGCCTTGCCAGTGAACTCCACATCCCATTCAAAAAATTGTTAAACCTGATAGCCAAAACAGCGGAATGCAAGTCAATCTGTACAGTCTGGTTAGAAATGTGTCTCAGTGCAATGCACAATCACAACTACGGGATGCTGGAGGAATGTTAAAATCCAGAAGGGAAACACAGAGTGAAGGTGGACGATCCCTGGTCTTTATGATTAGATTACTTACAGTGTGGAAACAGGCCCTTCGGCCCAACAAGTCCACACCGACCCGCCGAAGCGCAACCCACCCATACCCCTACATTTACCCCTTACCTAACACTACAGGTAATAGTAATACTACAGGTAATAGGTAATACACCCACACATCTTTGGACTGTAGGAGGAAACCAGAGCACCCGGAGGAAACCCACGCAGACACAGGGAGAATGTGCAAACTCCACACAGTCAGTCGCCTGAGTAGGGAATTGAACCCGGGTCTCAGGCGCTGTGAGGCAGCAGTGCTAACCACTGTGCCACCGTGCCGCCCACTTATGGTTTGAGTGATGAGGCGAATGAAGATCCCCCAGGCACCACAAACTAATCCGTCATTTTCAATCTACAGATTGATCAATTTTCATTGACCAAAGTTACAGGACGAATACCAACCCCTCCAGTTAAGCCAAACACTTTCTCCAGGTCCGGTGGTGCCAGGATGTCACGCCCAACCACGGAGGACTTGAACCCTGGAGCATACTGCTCAATGCAGTCGAACACTGAGGAAAACAAGAGATGACCAGTGGTCATTCATACAGTCAAGAGAAGGGAATTAGGCAGCTCATACTCTTCTATTATCTTTTTTTCCTTCTCCTTCTCCTCCTCTTCTGAAGATACACTCTTTCTAGCAACCTCTCATGATTTATTGTTGTCACATGCATCTACGTACAGTGAAAGGTTTTGTTTTGTGTGCAGTACAGGCAGATCATACCATACAAGGACATACAGGTCATACTGTGCTCAGACAGAGCAAGGCATACCAGGTTACGCTGCGCAGGAGGTGCACAAAGGAAGATCAACATTAGATTTGAAATAGGCCGCTTTTGGAATATTGTGTGCAGTTCTGGCCTCCCTGCTGTAGGGAGAATGTTGTGAAACTTGAGAGGGTTCAGAAAAGATTTACAAGGATGTTGCCAGGGTTGGAGGTTTTGAGCTATAGGGAGAGGCTGAACAGGCTAGGGCCGTTTTCCCTGGAGCATCGGAGGCTGAAGGGTGACCTTATAAAGGTTTATAAAATCATGAAGGGCACGGATAGGGTAAATAGACAACATCTTTCCTCTGGGTTAGTGTGTCCAGAACTAGAGGGCAAAGGTTGAGGGTGAAAGGGGAAAAATTTAAAAGGGACCTAAGGGGCATTTCTTTTCATGCGGAGGGTGCTGTGTATGGAATGAGCTGCCAGAGGAAGTGGTGGGGGCTGGTACAATTATAACATTTAAAAGGTATCTAGATATGTATATAAATAGGAAGGGTTTGGGGAGATATGGGCCAAGTGCTGGCAAGTGGGACTAGAACAGTTTAGGACATCTGGTCAGTATGGACAAGTTGGACCAAAGTGTCTATTTCCATGATGTACACCTCTATGCCCCAAGAGTGGTCCATTCAGCAGCCTAATTCCTGAGAAATGATGATAATTCCACTGGACTAACCTCTCAGAGATCTGGGTTAATACTGTGGGAAGACAGGTTCAAATCCTACCATAGTGGCTAGCTGTGTTTGAACTGAATTTATAATCTGGAATAGGTTAGCGAAGGTTTGACCTTGAAGCTGTTGTCGATTGTTGTAACCTGGTTCACTGATGACCTTTAGGGAAGGAAATTTGCCCAGCTCCACATGATTCCAGACCCACAGCAATGTGATTGGTTGTTAAACTGCATTCTGGAATGGCCCGACACGCACCCAGTTCAAGGACCATCAGGGATGGAGTACAAGTTCTGGCTTTTCCAGTTGTTGTATGAGTTACTTAAATTAAATATACCCCATGTTGTATTGTGCAGGTAAATCAAATTTGCACCACACCAGAGGAAGGGGGTGGGGGGATGGGGGTTTAGACTTAGCCTTCTTCCTCTTTAAAGGTAAAAATTTACAGGACGTGCTAGGCCTGATATGGTAGCCAAAAAATCTATTTCCAGTTTTAACAAGAATTAACTCTTGTATTGAACTAGAAGTAGTGTACTGCATATTAGCAACTAGGTACATTGTTACAGAGATCATGCGGGAGATCAGATACTGGGTCTCTCTCATTGAGCTCCTCAGATATTCTGCCTACAAGCCCATATAACAGCATCATAATCAATGGTGTTCATGGCATTTCTTAGTAATAACCCTTTCAGACCTTTGCACCCATATAAGTAACACCGACATCCCGTGAAAAAATAAAGGCAACAAGTTCAGTTGTAAGAACATTGTATTTTTTAAAGTTTTATGAAGACTTTATATTTAATAATTTTTGTGAAGTTGAGTTTGATGGGCTGTGGATACCCAGATTTTTAAAAAAGCAATCAGTTGAAAGGAAAATGGAAGATTCGCCTTTAAAACAATCCTTGAAGTTGACACATCTTGTGACAAGCCTCTTGTTTACTGCAGGTCTCCTGTACAGGTTTACAATGCTCAGGTTGTGCTATCTGCATTGCAGATTGCTTGGTAGTTGCAGGTGGTGGTGAGGCTGGGGGAAGGAAAGGAGCGAGCTTCCCAGCTTAGCTCTCCTGTTTTTGAGTCCAGTGTGGTAGCTGGAACCCTGACCCACTCTGAACCCCGATTGTGTTCCTGAAGAGGCGCATCTCCAAGAACCCATGACATTGTGTTCCTTGAGCAAGTCGCGTTGGTAAAGATCCCAAAGGCATCTGCTTGTCATAGAGTCATAGAGATGTACAGCATGGAAACATGATTTGGAGATGCCAGTGTTGGACTGGGGTGTACAAAGTTAAAAATCACACAACACCAGGTTATAGTCCAACAGGTTTAACTGGAAGCAAGGTTTAATTGGAACACCTCCCACCTTGTACATGGCAGGTACTCATGTGACTCAGCCAACATTGTCTATCTTATACGTTGCAGGCAAGGATGCCCGAGGTATAGTACATTGGGCAAACCGAGCAAAGGCTACAACAACAGATGAATGGGCACCGCACAACAATCAACAGACAGGGGGGGTTCCCTCCCAGTTGGGGAACACTTCAGTGGTCCAGGACATTCAGCCTTGGACCTTCGGGTGACCATCCTCCAAGGTGGACTTCGGGACAGGCAGCAGAGAAAAGTGGCCGAGCAGAGGCTGATAGCTAAGTTCGGTACCCATAGGGAGGGCCTCAACCGGGACCTTGGGTTCATGTCACAGTACAGGTGATCACCGTTGCACTGTACACACACACACACACACACACACACAGATATTCCTACACACACACACTCTCACATACACACGGACACAGGTACACACAGACGTGCACACAAACACCCACACACACCCTTATAGACACACACACTCCCACGCTCACACATGCATCCCCTCGCAGACTTAAGACACTCTGCAGCCACCACACACACACACACACACACACACTCACACTTTCTCACACTCACAATCCCCACCCCTGAGACAGACAGACACACACAGACAGACAAAGACCCACATGCACACATATATTTTGGGGGGTGAATTTGTATTGCAGAGTTACATTGCACTTTGCTCAAAAACTGCATACATTCATGTAGAACTCTGAGCTCAAAAACTGCAGGAATTTATGTAAAACACTGTTATCTCACTTATTAGATTAGAATCAATCTAAACATCAGGTCATAGACAGAGAACACAGGGGGCTAACATCTTCAACATAATGTCTAGCTATCACCATTGTTAACAGATAACCCGAGAATGCAACTTTAAAAAGAAGGGTTTTGTGATTTACACATGAAAGAAGTGAAGCTATCACTGTATTCTAACAGATGAAAGGCTTAACAATCAATTTTTCAACGTATAATTTCAGTTACATCACACTGTAAATTTTTGCTATAAATTCTGTGTTACGATCGAGCCTTCCACAATCACCTGATGAAGGAGCGTCGCTCCGAAAGCTACTGTGCTTCCAATTAAACCTGTTGGACTATAACCTGGTGTTGTGTGATTTTTTTGCATGGAAGCAGACCTGGAGTGTCGGAGGCTGAGGGATGACCTTATAGAGGTTTACAAAATTATGAGGGGTATGGATAGGGTAAATAGACAAAGTCTTTTCCCTGGGGTCGGGGAGTCCAGAACTAGAGGGCATAGGTTTAGGGTGAGAGGGGAAAGATATAAAAGAGACCTAAGGGGGATCTTTTTCACGCAGAGGGAGGTACGTGTTTGTGTTTGGCAACATCACTGTTTGCACACTATAGCAGTGGACTGATGCCACCTGAACATTCCACACCATTTTGTTTATACTTTCAAGAACTAAAATGCAATGGCTAAAAGTGCTTTAATTTTCCCAAAGTGAATCTCTACAGAGAAATTTACTTTTTCACCTTTACTCAGTGCGTGTTTGATTTAGATTATTTAAATGGGTAAAATTTGTTCTTATTGAATATGTTTTGCTTATAATTAATCAATAATTTTCTGTTCACTTTAAGCAACTTGGTTATTAGATTTTTTAAATTTTAAGACCATAGTAATTGGAGCAGAAATTAGGCCATCGAGTCTGCTCCACCATTCAATCATGGCTGATAGGTTTCTCAACCATATTCTCCCACTTTCTCCCCATTAATAAGACCATAAGCTTAATACAGAGGAAGCATACAATTGGCTAATCGAGAAACAAATTAAAAAACTGAGGATATGCTGTGGGCTGTGGAGTAATGGGAAACTAGGGAAATACATCTCAATAATAACAAAGGAAAACTTATAAATAATTTGAAGCACAAGAGGACACAGGGACCAGCATAGGATTTGTTTTAGATTTGCTGTTGCAAAGAGCCATCAAAATACAGAAGGCTGAATGGTCTCCTATTGTGCCAAGACTGTCATTAACAGAATAACAACCATGACAGCATAAAATATAGGAGCAGTAGTAGGCCATTCAGCCCATTGAGTCTGCTCCACTGTTCAATGAGATTATAGTCGATCTGATAATCCTCACCTCCTCTCTCTTGCCTTTTCACTAAACCTTAATTCCTTTACTGATTAAAAATCTGTCTATCGCAGCCTTCAGTATATTTAATGACCGAACCTCAACAGCCCTCTGCAGTAAAGAACTCCGCTCAGAGAAGAAATTCTTCCTGATCTCTACCTTAAATTTGTTACTAATTATTCTGAGAATATACTCTCTGGTACTAAATTCTCCCATAAAGGGAAACAACCTTTCCTTAACTACCCTGTCATATCCCCCATGAAGCTTGTATGTTTAATAAGGTTACCTGTCATTCTTTTATATTCCAATGGGTACAAGTAGTATTCCCATAACCTCTCCATGTCAGACAATTTTTCCATACCTGATACCATCCAGTGAACTTACCCTGCACTAATTCCAATGCCAGTACAATTTTCCTTAAATGTGGGGATCAAAACCATTCCCAGTATTCTAGCTGGGGTCTGACTAGTGCTTTGTATAGTTTTAGCAAAATCTCCCCACTTTTATATTCGGTTCCCTTTGAAACAAAGGCCAACATTCTATGTACTCTCCCGACTACCTGTGGAATTTTGCTAAAGTTCTTGAGATCCTAATTCAATGTCTATCTGGGGCACCAAACAGCGGTTTATCTGCTATCTTCTGCATCTCACATGGGTAAGAGTTATGAAGCATAATGACCTATTCAACTTGTATCTGTCAAATCCCACCTCGAGGTGTTCAGACATATCAAGGGCTGGTGGGAGCTGGGACTCAGAACTGAGTTTCACAGTAAACTCAAAGTTTCTCAGTTAGACCCAATAAGTCCACTCATCCCCACATACACTCTTCTAGCCCTGAGATAGGATGTTAAGGCAAGCATGTTGGGGACCAACTACAAGTCTTCTAGAATTGGGAGATCAGGGAGTTAAAAACCACAAATATCTCTTTATATGGTTCAACGTTAATTTTAATTTGTTTGCAATTCTGTGATTGTTTGGGATGTTTTGTAACATAAAGGCCCTATGTTGAAGGAAGCTGTTGTTGTTAGTGGAGATGAATCCAATGCAGCTAGCTGAACACAGGGAGGACCTTCAACAGTAGTCTTCCACATTAGAAGGTCATTAGCAGAAAAACATGGCTAAGGCCATCTGCAAGTTCAGGACCTTCTCGTGAATGAGACCCCAGCTAATTCCTGGGGATGTTTCCCACACCCACAGCCCTCAGGGGACTGCAGCAGCACTTTCACTTCCCGTCTGCTGTCATTGGCAACTGAGACAGCTCAACAGGAATATGCAGGTCCAAAAACAGAAATTTCTGGAAAAACTCGGCAGGTCTGGCAGCATATGTGAAGTGAAATCAGAGTTAATGTTTCGGGTCCACTGACCCTTCCTCAGAACTGTTTCCAGGGTTTGGATGAAGGTTCACAGGACAAGAAACCAAATTGCTTAGAGATTTCTTTAATGTAAAAAGTGAAAACATATAGACAGAGAGAAAACTAAGTCAACAGAAACAAAAGAAAATTGTGTTATGTCTCACAGTCAGTTTGCCTTTAAGAGGTATCCTCATGATATCATCTGCTTTCTCTCCACAGATGCTGCCAGACCTGCTGAGTTTTATTTTCCAGCAATTTCTGGGGTTTTTTTTGTGTCTGATTCTTTGTTGTAGGAATGCACTGGTGTCCGGGGGAGAGGGAAAACTCGGAAAACCGGGGAGGAACGACTTCCCTGCCTGTCTTGTGAAGTAGGCACCCTGGGAAGTTTTCACAGAAGATCAGCCACGGCCTGCGGCATCACCCATTAGGGGAGCTACCCAGAATTCCCCAAGAAGGATGTTTCTGGAAAACTTTGAGAGATTGGCTTAGTAGCATCAAAATAATCAGGCCTTGGCAAGTGCAGGAATAATTGTAAACAAGTGCACAGCCAAATCCCTCAGTGCCGTATTTCAATTAAACTTTTGGAAATATAGGAAACCACAGGAGTAGGCTGTTCAGCCCTTTCAGCCTGTTCTCCCATTCATTATCATCCAACTCAATCATCTAACCCAGCTTTCTCCCAAATCCTTTGATCCTGTTAACCTCAAGCGCTACACCCAACTCTTTCTCATAACAATACAATGTTTTGGCCTTGATCACCCTCTGTGATAAGAAATTCCTCAGGCTCATCAATCTCTGGGTGAAGAAATTTCTCCTCATCTCAGTCCTACCCTGTATCCTTAAACTGTGACCCCTGGTTCTGGACTGCCCTGCCTTGGGGAACATCCTTCCTCATCTCCCCCTGATGAGACCTGTTAGAATTTTATTGTTTTTTTGTGGGATTCCTCCTCATGTTTCTGAATTCCAGTGAATATAATCCCAATTGCTGTACTCTCTGAATAAACCCATTGATTCTTAGAGAGCTAGTGACAAGCCATTTTATTGTGTTGCCTACCTCTATCAGCGTAGAGATTCCTCTCCAGTTCATCCCACTCTTTACCTCCTTTGAGATAGTATGGTGTGTATTGGGTAAAGATGGAGATGACATGGCAATTTGGTGGAGCGATAGTAGGATCCAGAATTGAGGGGATAGATAACTCCAACAATGGTCTTATTGGAAGAAGACAAAGAAAAACAGAATTTATATGAATACACTTTCTGACTTCACACATTCTAAGTTACACGTTCTAACAACATTTAATATGTTGGCTTGGTCACTTTTGGAATACTGCGTTGAATTCTGGTCTCCCTGCTATAAGAAGGATATTATGAAACTTGAAAGAGTTCAGAAAAGATTTACAAGAGCATTGCCAGGGTTGAGCTACAGGGAGAGGCTGAATAGGCTGGGGCTGTTTTCTCTGGAGCACTGGAGACTGAGGGATGGCATTATAGAGGTTTCTAAAATCATGAGGGGCATGGATAGGGTGAATAAACAAAGTCTTTTCCCTGGAGTGAGGGAGTCCAAAACTAGAAGGCATAGGTTTAAGGTGAGAGGAGAAAGATTTAACAGGGATCTAAGGGACAACTTTTTCACACAGAGTGTGGTGAGGGTATGGAATGATCTGCCAGAGGAAGTGGTGGAGGCTGGTACAATTACAATATTTAAAAGGCATCTGGATGAGCATATGATTAGGAAGGGTTTACAGGGATGTGGACCAAATACTGGCAAATGGGACTGGATTAGGTTCAGGTATCTGGTCAGTATGGACAAAGGGTCTGTTTCAATGTGTTCACTCCTATAACTCCATGACTCTACCACTCTAAGATTCTATGAGCTCCAGAATTGCGCTTATGCACAAGACAAGCAAATGTAAAGAAAACAAATAATTTCTAAATATAAAGTGAAAACATGCAGTCAGAAAGAAAAATAAGTCAACAGGAAAAAAGACAATTGTGTTATGTCTCACAGTCAGTTTGCCTTTAAGAGGTATCTTCATGAAATCATCACTCTACCATAACATGTGACCTGAGGAGATAAAGGTCTCGGTCTCCATCTTACCAAGGATCACTTAAAGCATGACAACCTGGTTGCAATAAATGTCTGTTGGATTCTATAATACCATGATATCCATGCCCAGGTTTTCATGCTGCAGGGGCATTGCTGCATCAGATAAAAAATAAAACTCCGATAGATAACTAAACACAATGGGGAGAGAAAGGTAGAAAAAGAAAGAAAAAAAACATTTGTTTTTGACCTTAGGATGTCCCAAAGTATCAGGATCTACAGTGAGAGCCTGCTATAAAGTGGTCCATGGATTCTTGAAGCTGCATTATAAGTAAGACCACATTACTTCCGAGCTAGTAATCTATAGTCAGGCTCAATTCCACTAGGGGCTGTGGCCAATACTACGTATTGATCATGACAGTCTCCAGTCCCCACACTCCATGACAAATGAATGAAGCAGGTGCTTTGCAAAATCAATCAAGTAATCAAATGACTGCTTTTAAATTTCTTTTATCTATAGTTGGGAGGAGGGATGAAGAGAGAGTGACATGGAGAGAGGCAGAGAGATGGAGAGAGATAGAGGGAGAGAGGTAGACAGAAAGAGAGAGAGCTAGATAGAGATATGGACAGGAGAGAGAGAGCTGGATAGAGATGGGGACAGATAGAGAGAGAGCTGGATAGAGATAGGGACAGGAGAGAGAGAGCTGGGTAGAGATAGGGACAGGTAGAGAGAGATATAGAGAAAGAGTGAGGTAGAGAGTTAGAGGGGAAGAGGGAGACAGGAAGAGAGAAAGATAGAGAGACAGACAGACAGAGAGAAAGGTAAAGCGATAAAGGGAAAGAGGTAGACAAAAAGAGAGAGATATAAAGATAGAGAGAGTGGTAGCTGCTGCATTTGCAGAGAGAAAACCTTGATGCTGAGACAATTTGTACCAAGTTTCACACCACAGCAGACCATGATCTACTGGATACCCAGTGTACTACTGAGGAGCCCCCACTGTACTTGTAGGCAAGTAAAGAAGCCAGTTTGTACACAGCAAGAGTTCACAAAATGCACCAAAGTAAACAAGCAGCTCATGTGTTTTCTAGAAGTGACGGCTGAGGGATAAATGCTGAGCAGGATAACGGGAATCTCCTCCTCTCCCCTTCCCTCCCCAGCAGAACAAATTCCTCAGATTGTACCTGGTGGATGGAAGGCCCCGGCAGGCTTCCTCATAAGCCTCTTTGATACAGGCCATGTCCTCACAGTTCAAATGAATGGTACCAGCGATACGCTGAGAAGGAGGTATCCCATCATTGGTGGGCACAGCCAGGAAGTTTGGTAAGCGATCCACAGCAACTGGTAAATAGCAAAACAAACAATGTTTTACCTATTGGTTTAGATTTAGTATGCAAATTTAGGGTATTATGACCTACTTAGGGACCTCCTCAGTTCTCATTGTCATTTCCAGATCCCTCAAAGCCCTCATTTCCTCCCCTTTCTCTATAACCTACTCTGGCACCAGATCTCTGCTCCTCTCTCGTACAATCTGGTTTTAATTCCTCAAATCTCAGAGACTTTGCCTTTAACTGCCCTGTTTGGCACAAACTGTGGGATGTGTATTTTTTTAAAATAGGGTACCTATTCTAAGTATAGGTTTCTGAGTTAGTAACAGGTGGATTTTGAATGATTTCAGAATCCCAACAATACAGATAGATGCTATTCGGCCCATCAGGTCCACACTGACCCACTGAAGGACATCCCACCCAGAACCACCCTCTATCCTATCCCTGTATTTCCCATGGCTAACCCACCTATCCTGCTCATCCCTGGACACTATGGACAAGTTAACATGGCCAATCCACCCAACGTGCACATCTTTAGATTGTGGGAGGAAACTGGAGCGCCCGGGGGAAAACCACGCAGACACGGGGAGAATGTGCAAACTCCACACAGACAGTCACCTGAGGCTGGAATTGAACTTGGGTTCCTGGCACTGTGCCACCTAATAATCTTGACCATGTGAACATGAGAAGATTGTTTCCTCTCTGCATCCGTCCAGAATGAGAAGGCCTGGTTTTAAAATGCGGGGTGGGATGGAGATAAGGCGATTCTTGTTCCTCTCAGATATCTGTGCAGCTTTGGAGTTCAATCATGGAAGGTGACGGAGACCCCTGTATTGAATATTTTTAAGATGGCGGTAGATAGGTTTTCATCAAGCAGGGAAGCAAAGTTTATCGGGGGTAGATGGGAATGTGGAATTCCAAACAGATCAGCCATGATCTTAATGAATGGTGGAGCAATTTTGACTGTATTTTGTATGGGTTCGTAACTTTCCTGTTGAAGCAACTTGTGATGTTTACTATATCAAAGCTGCTATATGAATGAAAGTTTTTGTTGTCGCTAATGTCCCCACTTCTTATTCTAGTTGTGAATATCAAAGGGTTTCCAATTGTTGGTGGGGATCGAGTATTCCTGGTCCTGCATTGGGGTGGGCGATTGCTCTTTTTCTGGTCGTTGGTGCAAAGTTCAAATCCAGGTCAAAGCAATGCAGTGAACCGAATGGTGTCAGGGCTTAAATTCGGTAGCAAGGTTCCAGAGAATGGCTTGCATTCCTTTTGAGTTTACAAATGCAGGGTCATTCGATTGATTGAAGGGATCTGACAAGAGTGAATCCAGAGGTGATCAACAGAAGGATCTTACAGAAGGACAGAAAAGGCTCAAGAGATCAACCCCTTCGGGGGAATCTGGTGCAACACAGGAAGGCACAACCTTACAGCTGGAGCTAAGCTGTTCAGTGGAGAGATCAGGAGACACTTTCTCTCACATAAAAGCAGGATAGTGGAAGTGAGGAGCTCACCTAAACTATCTCAGGGTGAAGGCGTGATTATAACTGAGCCCAGCAGACATCTTCCAGATTCCCCAGGGTAGGGGAGTCCAAAACTGGAGGGGGTTAGGTTTAAGGTGAGAGGGGATAGATTTAAAAGGGACCCGAGGGGCAACATTTTAACACAGAGGGTGGTGCGTGTATGGAATGAGCTGGCAGAGATGGGTACAATGACAGCATTTAAAAGATATTTGGATGGTACATGGATAGGAAAGTGGGGAGTGGAGCTAATTACAGGCAAATGGGACTCGTACAGATTAGGAAACCTGGTAGGCATCAACGATATAGGCCGAAAGGTCTGTTTCCGTGCTGTATGACTCTATGAGCGCCCATCATCAAGGACCATGATTGGTCCAGCATAGGAACATGTCATCCAGCTGGTAGTACTCACTTCATTCAAATCCATCTCACCCTCTCACCAAGGCTATACGTACCATTGAGCTTTGTAACAGGAGAAGTGTAGTCAATGGATGAAACTTCCTTAATAAATTCTTCAGACAGTGATTCCTAGAACAAGCAGAATTTCCCATTAAAGACTCACATTTACACCTTATCTTTCATCTCTGTTTGACATACAATGTTGTAAATGTAAAGTCCTCAAGTAGCACTGGGATAATGTGATATTCTTTGATCTATGAACATTGGTCAGGACACTAGGGACAACTGTTAGTTTGTCATTGGGATATGGGCCAGAATTTATTGCCCATCCCTGATTACCCAGAGAGCCATGGTGAATAGTCAACCATACTGCTCTGGGTCTGGAACACATGTAGGCCAGATTGGATAAGGATGGCAGATTTCCTTCCCAAAATGGCATGAGTGGGCCAGATGGGTGTGTGCTACATTTGACAGTGCTTCTAATGTCACCAGTAGGCTAGCTTTTTATCCCCAATTTTTAATGAATTGATTTTCACCAGCGGCCACAAATTGAAACCTACATCCGCAAATCATCAGGCTACGTTTCTGGATTTTACCAGTCCAATAACATTACTACAACACCATTGGCTATCTGCTTCTGTGTCATGGGATCATTTATGATGGGGCCCCATCAATACTGGAACCAGGAATGTCAGCCTGGAGTTACACTCAAAACATCCGCAGTGAGGCTGGAACCTACAAAACTTTTGACTCTGAGACGTGGCTGTGCCACAGCTGGTAATTAAAATTTGACAAGAAAGCCATCTGAGTAGATTACCCACATGTGCATAAAGCTAACATGGCAAACTGCCTCTGGAAAAACTGTCTGATATCCATTCTCATTGTCTCAGTGAACTTATCATTCAGGCAAACTAGTCTGTCTTAGCTAAGCAGTAGCACATTTATCTTTAATCACATTGATTGCCAGCACAGTTAACAGTTTCTGTGGACACTCACTGTCAGCTTCTTATTGAGATCCCGGACCAACCAACCCAACCACCCCGTGGCTCAACACTTTAACTCTCCCTCCCACTCCACCGAGGACATGCAGGTCCTTGGACTCCTCCACCGGCAGAACATAACAACACGACGGCTGGAGGAGGAGCGCCTCATCTTCCGCCTGGGAACCCTCCAACCACAAGGGATGAACTCAGATTTCTCCAGTTTCCTCATTTCCCCTCCCCCCACCTTGTCTCAGTCAGTTCCCTCAACTCAGCACCGCCCTCCTAACCTGCAATCTTCTTCCTGACCTCTCCGCCCCCACCCCACTCTGGGCTATCACCCTTACCTTGACCTCCTTCCACCTATCCCACCTCCATCGCCCCTCCCCCAAGTCCCTCCTCCCTACCTTTTATCTTAGCCTGCTTGGCACACTCTCCTCATTCCTGATGAAGGGCTCTGGCCCGAAATGTCGAATTTCCTATTCCTTGGATGCTGCCTAACCTGCTGTGCTTTAACCAGCAACACATTTTCAGTTCTTATTGAGATCAGTTGAGCGACTGATACCGAGTGGGGGAGGATATCCACACAATGTATTCAGCAGACAATGGGTTCCATTTTGACCAAAGCAGTGGAGGTTTATTATATAGGTGCAATGTAAGTAGCTGATGAGTACTAAGGTTCACAATTGTGATACATCAGGCTGAAACGTATATATCACTCTTGCAGCTACATGCTACTGGCAATGAGAACGATTGTTGAACCACTGGCTGGAGCACACTACACATTCTGAGAGAACAAGTTCATTCCTCTCAGGAACAATCCTTTATATCCTGACCTTATTTGTGGATAAAAAGTGAGGTCTGCAGATGCTGGAGATCACAGTTGAAAATGTGTTGCTGGTTAAAGCACAGCAGGTTAGGCAGCATCCAAGGAACTCTATCAGGTACTAAGTGCCTCATACAGCAACACCCAGATTCCAAAGTTCCCAGTTTGAAATTAGACAGGGTTGACGGTGACAGCTTAAGCCGAACTTCCTACATTAAGGTACAACCCAGCAGCTAAAGACCCTCTGAATACTTTGAGTAATTAGCATTTGAACTTGATGTTTTCCTAGACTCAACTCACCCTCCCCCACCCCGCCATGCAATGATCCTGAATCCACTGAATTCAATTCTGGTGTTCACCCACACACACGGATGGTCTTCCACACTGCTAAATATCATCTCTTAGTGTGGAACTGAATCCTAAAGTTCAGCAAGGTCCTAGCTGTGACTCTGCATCAATGCCAAGCTAATCACAGCCAGGGCTTCAATAGTTTTTCACAGGATATGGGCATCACTGGCTAAACCAACATTCATTAGCTATTCCTCATTACCCATGAGAAGGTAGAGGCTGCTGCCTACATGCTACAGGTATATCCACAATGCTGTTTGGGAGGAATTTCCAGCATTTAGACCCAATGACACTGAAGGAACAGTGATATATTCTCAAATCAAATGGTGTGTGGCTTGGAGGGGAACTTGCAGACGGTAGTGTTCCCAGGGATCTGTTGTTCTTGTCTTTCTAGATGGAGGTGTTTGTGAGTTTGGAAGGTGCTGTCTGAGGACCTTTAGTGAATTTCTGCAGTGCATCTTGTTAATAGTGCACATTGCTGCAACGTAGCATCAATGGTGGAGGGCGTGGATGTTTGTGAATGTGGTGCCAATCAAATGGCTGCTTTGTCCTGAATGGTGTCAAGCTTCTTGAGTGTTGTTGGGGCTGCACCCATCCAGGCAGGTGGGGAGTATACAATCACACTCCTGACGTATGCCTTGTAGATGGTGGACAGGCTTTGGGGAGTTGGGAGGCGAGTTACTCACTGCAGGATACCTAGCCTCCAATCTGCTCTTGTAGCCCTTGTAGTTATATGGCCAAACTAGTTCAGTTTCTGGTCAACGGAGTGCCCCAGGACAGTGATAGTGGGGTAATTCAGTAATGGGAACACCAATGGTTGTGAAGAGGCGATGGTCATTACTTGACACTCAATGGTGGTAGAAGTGATTCATGACAATTAAACCTAACGCTCATGGGTGAAGGACTGTTCACAGGGTGTGGGTATCACTGGCAATGGCCAGCATTTATACCCATCCCTAAATTGCCTTGAGGAGCTGTTGCTAAGCTGGCATCTCCAATCACTGCAGCCACTGGGGTGAAGGTGCAACCCATGGTGAGGATTTTGACCCAGTGACAACGAGGGGATATCAAGGCGTGCCCAAGCTGGGACAAGGTGCACAGCCTGGAGGGGAACTCGGATGCCAAAGGGACTCCATTAACTGCTGACAGGGAGCAGTCATGGAATGGGGGTGGTAGATAATGGTTGTTGGACCCATCACTATCTGCCAACCTTCACTGTCTGAAAAAGGACGACTTGAGTGACATTATCTGGGTGCGAGCCGTAGTGAATATAAAAGGTATGGAAAAGGAATCAAATAGAGACATGATCCAATGCACCTTTGGCGTCAGCTGGAGGAAGGTCACATGAGCCGTGGCATTGGATAGAACCACTTTGCTCCTTATCTCAGTTCCATCTTGCAGCACAACTCCCTGTGCTTTCCCACTACTGTCCACAAGAATGGAATCCACTACCTGTTCAACAGAGAGAGAGAGAACTACATTAACTTTCACTGACAATGTTAAAGGCATGAACAGTGTTTAATTTCATATTTATCAAGGTCCTGTGAGCTTAGCAGTAAATCGCTCTATAAAACCACCAGAATGGCTGTAAATGTGATACTGGTGTGACTCTAGGCTAAGCAATTTGGATACATTATTGAAACAGACTGAAGGGAACTTTAGGAGAAAGTGAGGACTGCAGATGCTGGAGATCCGAGTCGAGAGGATGGTGCTGGAAAAGTACAGCAGGTCAGGCAGCATTCGAGGAGCAGGAGAATCGATGTTTCAAGCATAAGCCCTTCATCAAGAATGAGGCTGTTGAGAGAGGAGGAGAAGTTCTTCCAGGCAGACGTCCTTGGAAGAGGCATCGCAGTAGGGTTAAAATCAACTGGGAGAAAGTGAGGACTGCAGATGCTGGAGATCAGAGTCGAGAGTGTGGTGCTGGAAAAGCACAGCAGGTCAGGCCGCATCACACTCTCAACTGTGAAGGGAATTTTACCTCAAGCCTGGCCACGGCATAATACAGGGTTAAAGCACCATGACGGGGTGAAAAAGCAAAATGGGTTTAATTCTCCACATTAATGCTCCGCAGTAGACACATGAGACCATTTAATAGAAAGACTTTCCCTTTGTGCACACTGATATTGTTGCTAACTATCCTAAATTTGTACTCTCTGGTTGCTGGCCCTCCTGACAAAGAGATCAGCTTCTCCTTGTTTATTCAGTTTGTAACCTCCTTATAAAGCAAATTAAAATGGAACGGGTCAGATGAGGGTATCTGGAGCACGTACCTTCTCTGTAAAGATTGAGGCTCCATGACCCGCAGCCACGTTGGCGATGATTTTGGAAAGTGCACCCATTCCACCTTCCACATAACCCCAAGCCCCTTTAATCCCCTCCAGCTCCCCCATCACGTGATGAAGCAGTACATACCTAAAATGAGCAAGAAAACAGTTGAGGGGCTTTTGGAACACAAATTATCCATGTGGTACTTGACAAGTTTAATTTGCTCTGTACATGGAATTACTAAAGTTGGGGCAAGTCTTCAGACTCCTGAAACACTCTGCCACCTAATGGCCAGCGTCTGCCACTGCACCATGACGACAGGAATCCTAACACTGAATGGGAAAGGTTGACACAGCAATTTACAATATTGTCACAAAAGTATGTTTTATTTTCCTGGGACTTGTGCAATGGTGGCAAGATCAGCATTTATTACCCATTCCTAACTGCCTCAAGAGGGAGAGAATTCCAGGCTTTCGACCCAGTGACAGTGATATACTTCCAAGTTAGGATGATGAGTGGCTCAGACGGGAACTTGTTGGGGGTGGCATGACCAAACGTTAGGCTGCCAGGAAATGAAGTTTGTCACATTTGTGCAACAGTTTTTTTTTTAATTCATTCACAGGATGTGGGCATCACTGGCTTGACCAGCATTTATTGCCCATCCCTGCTCAGAGGGCAGTTAAGAGTCAACCACATTAGATTAGATTGCCTACAGAATGGAAACAGGCCCTTTGGCCCAACAAGCCCACACTGACCTTTTAAAGAGTAACCCAACCAATGCATTCCCCTACCCTACATTTACCCCAGATTAATGCACCTAACACTATGGCCAATTCACCTGACCCGCACATCTTTGAATTGGGGAGGAAATCCACACAGACATGGGGAGAACCTGCAAACTCCACACATACAGTTGCCCGAGGCTGGAATCAAACCCAGGTCCCTGGCATTGTGCTAACCACTGAGCCACCGTGCTGCCCCATTGCTGTGGGTCTGGAGTAACGTGTAGGCCAGACCAGGTGAGGATAGCAGATTCCTTCCCTTGTGAACATTAGTGACCCAATGAGCTTTTCCAATAATTGGCAATGGATTCATTGTCATCATTAGACTCTTAGTATCTGAGATTTTAAAAACTGAATTCAAATTCCACCATGGCAGGATTCAAACCTGGTCCCCAGACAGTTTATAGATTAACAGTTCATTGATAATACCACTAGGCCATTTCCTCCCCTTTGTAAGGTAGCAGATGCTGCACTGGGTTAATTAAATTAATATTCAGAAAAGTTTATATTAAAAACTGAAGAGAATCAGAGGTTATTGAGCAAAGTTGGAAGAATAAATATCAGATACAAATTGTCCATGATTTAATTGAAAAGAATGTCTGAAACCTCTTTCTCTTACTATTTTAATAAATAACTTTAACGCAAAAATTCAAGATAAATTTACTTGAAACAAACAAAAGATCTGATGGTTTTCCTACCCACTGCCTGCAGCCTGCGGACTTATCATTGCACCAATAATTCCATCAGTAGCCAGAGTCGCTTTCAGGGGCTCTGATTCAAACCAGTGATTTAGAATCTGCCAAAAAATAAAATAAGGACAGCAAGTTGGCAAAGCGTAGCTATCAGAGGATAATGTCAGAACTGATGCTACTGTAAATATCCCACATGAAGTGAAATAGAGATTTAGTCACTGTCCGGCAATGCATTTCTCAAAGGACAGACTTCCACATTGGACAGATACCTGCAAGGAAACACTGTCAGTAACAAGGCTGCAAGGCAACTCCCATTTCATCAGGAAAGCCTCATCATCGTCAGTCTGTTTCTCACACAAAGACGGGGTACAGAATACTTACCCAGGACAAGTGGGGAGTTGTGGGAGAGTCTGGCAAGGACCAGGGGGCAGGCAAGGCCAGAGATATCCTCGTGAAGTTCGGAGGGACGTTCCTGCTCTTCGGACTCCCCCCTCCACCCCCGCCGCTACAAAACAGGAATGTTTCTCTCTACTTCCCGACAGCTGCTGACCACTTTATAACCCACGCTGTCCTCCTGTAATCTGCGACCTGTGGGTGAGGAGGACAGGCTCAGAGTGGGTAAGCAGTTTGTTCAGTTTCAGTGTCCATCCACCCAGTTTCCATCATGGCTTCGAGAGAGGAATCGCCCAAACGCCATGCTCTTGTTCCTCAGCCACTTTGTGTTTTCGCCAAATTTTTATTGTTTTTTTTAATCAATGGGGTGTGGATATCACTGGCTCGGCCAGTATTTATTGCCCATCCCTAAGTTAAGAGTCAACCACATTGTTGTGGGTGTGGAGTCACATGTAGGCCAGACCAGGTAAGGATGGCAGTTTCCTTCCCTAAAGGACATTAGACAAATGGGGACAATAGATTTTTTGTAGATTATTGTAATGGGTTGCGTGCAATAAAATAAGGCACCATTGTCCGAGAGGGAGGTGACTGGTGGTGATTTAATCTGCGGGTCACCACTTCTCAGGCAAGGGGAGAGGTTGAGAAGGAGGGACGTTCCTGGTGATTCCAGCCAGGGTGAGAATTGAACCCATGCTGATGGCATCACTCTACATTTCGAACAAGCCCCCAGCAAGCTAACCAGGCCCCTAATGGGAAATAAGATTAGATATTGCTGAAAAGACTCAGCAGGTCTGGCAGCATCTGTGGAGTGAAACAGAGAACTAACAATAACTCCGATTTCTCTCCACAGTTGTTGCCAGACCTGCTGAGTCTTCCCAGCAATTCCTGATCTTGTTTCTGATTTCCAGCCTCGCAGTTCTTTGGGTTTTTTTTTGTTTAGTTACCCCCTGTGGGATACGTGTGATGCCAGCAAGTCTGGCATCCCCATCCTTAATGCCCATTGAACAAAGTGTCCTGCAAGAGCTATTTCAGAATCAACCCCATTGCAGTGGGTCTGGAGTCACATGTAGGCCAGGCTGGGTGAAGATGGCAGATTTTCTTCACTAAAAGGGCACTGAGGCATAGAGTCCTACAGCACGGAAACAGACTCTTCAGTCCAACTCATCCAAGTCAACAAGGTTTACCAAATTAGCCCATATCCCTCTAAACCTTTCCTATTCATGTACCTGTTCAGATGTCTTCTAAATGCTTTAACTATACCTGCCTCTAATACCTCCTCTGGCAACTCATTCTATACACATTCCATACCTCCCTCTGCATGAAAAAGTTGCCCTGTAGGTCCCTTTTAAATCTTTCCCCTTTCATTGTAAACCTATGCCCTCTGGTTTTCGAATCCCCAATCCTAGGAAAACAACCTTGGCTATTTGCCTTATCCCTGTCCCTCATGATTTATAAACCTCTACAAGGTCACTCCTCAGCCTCCAACGCTCCAGGGAGAAAAGTCCCATCCCTCTCCTTATAATTCAGACCTCCGGTCCTGACAAACATTCTTGGAAATGTTTTTTCTGCACCCTTTCCAGTTTAACAGCATCAAGGTTAACAAGATGACGATAACTGTATGCAGGATTCTGAAAGGACCCTTGCCAATATCTTGTACAGCTGTAACATGATGAGTCAACTCCTGTCCTCAATGCTCTGACAACAAATTCTGGAGATCACAGTGGGGACAGGCAGTATCCATGGAGAGAGAGCAAGCTAACGTTTCGAGTTCAGATGATTCTTCATCAGAACTGAACTCTTGATGTTTTTATTAAACCCAACAATTGGCAATGACCGCCATTAGGCCATTTTAAATTCCAGACTTTATTGAGGTTGGATTTCCTCATTTGCCATTTGATGTTCCCAGAATGTTAGCCAGATTCCTAACTCGGTGACATTGCTCCTGCACCACGGCCTCTGCCAAGCGCGGAATCCCTGAGGCTGGGATCAGAAATGTTAGGGTCAATACACAGTGTGACCATACAACAGCAGTTTCCAAAATGGAATTTCTGTGCTTACTTTGGATATTGGGGCCGTCAATAGTTCGTAGAACTGTGGAATACGTCTCCCTAGTTTAAGACCTGTGAGGAGAAGAAGGAAAATGGTGAATAGGAGTGAACATGAGAACTAGGAATAGGAGTCAGCCCCTTGAGCCTTGCCATCGGGCAATAAGACCATGACTGATCCTTGACCTTGACTTCACTCTCCTCAATGTTGAAAGATCAAGTGATTTCCATGTTCAACCACTGAGCATCCACAGCTCAGGGGTAGAGGATTCTAGAATCCCTACAGTGTGGAAACAGGCCCTTCGGCCCAACAAAGAAGAGTAACCCACCCAGACCCTTTCCCCTACCCAATATTTACCCCTGACGAATGCACCTAATCTAAATGTCCTTGAACACTATGTGACAATGTAGCACGGCCAATTTACATTTTTGGACTGCACGAGGAAACCCGCACAGACACGGGGAGAATGTGCAAACTCCACACAGACAGTCACCCGAGGCTGGGATCCCGGCACTGGGAGGTAGCAGTGCTAACCACTGAGCCACCATGCTGCTTTTTCTTAAATTCATCCAACCCTTCCTACTCCTTGCAATTTCCTCCATTCAACCTGAAAGCTTATAACTGAGTAAAGAAGTAGCTCCTCATCTCATTCCTAACTGGCTGGCCTCTTCACCCAAGGTTATGGGACTGTGTTCCAGGGGAAACAGCCTCACAATTGGCAATGTTGAAAATGGTGGTCGCTTTACGAATGGACCACGACATGCTGCAGATGTAGCAGAGAGTAGCTGATGCTCACTGGGATAATTAAAGACTGGTTTTCTCCAGGAATGGGAATGGTCAGGAATGATTCAGAGCAAACTGGAGTTTGTATTGAACTGTGAAATACAAATAAACAGTTATGGAAGACAGACTGACTCCTACGTCTGAAAGTGGATCTCTTGACATTTATTATTAATATGGTCTTTGTCAAAGCCATTCAGCAACTTGGAAGTATCAAGCATACTCATTCTTCTAAAAGCCAGGGAGCCTTTTACTACAATTTTCCTCGTGGATGGCCATTCAGAACCTTTCAATCAATTTAACAAACCTCCATTGCACAAACGACTTAAGCCCTGGCTCACAGTGTCAGGGACTCAGGCTCAATTATACCCTTAGGTGACTGTCTGTGTGGAGTTTGCATGTTCTCTTTGTGCTTGCATGGGTTTCCTCCGGGTGCTCCGGTTTCCTCCCACAGTCCAAAGATGTGTAGATTAGGTGGGTTGGCCGTGCTAAATTGCCCATACTGTCCACGGATGAGCAGGTTAGGTGGATTAGCTGTGGTAAAATGGAGGTGTGTGGTTCTGGTTGGGATGGTTTTCAGAGGGTTAGTGCAGACTCAATGGGCCAAATGGCCTCAATCTGCATTGGAGGGATTCTATGTTGGAAGGGTTTAATAATAGGGGAAAATTCCACCTCAGTGCGGAAAGCATCATTTGGGTGAGAGTCATGAAATGAAGGAGAGTGAATGGTACTTGAGGCACAGTGGTAATGTCTTTACCTCTAAGTCAGGAGGTGCAGGCTCAAGTCCCACCTACTTCAAAGGTGTACATTAACATCTCTCAACAGGTTGATTAGAAAATATCAACTTATGGAGCATCAGATGTGGCGTATTTGGAGTGAGATGACTGATCCCCCAAACAAACATAACCATCTTCATTAGTACTAAGTATGACTCTAACAGCCAAGCACTGCAGGAGCTCTTCTGGTGCAATGGTAGTGTCTCTACCTGCAAGCCAGGTGACTCTGGTTCAAGCCCCACTTCCTTCAGCGGTGCGTTCTAATATCTCTGAACAGATTGATTTAAAAGATATCTAACACAGGGGATATATCTTTTTAAAAAATCCATACTTGCAACTGACATTTGTTCTACATTCAATGAACCAATCAGGGCTGAAAGCAGTTCATCTGGTTTTCCTGTCATTTGTCTGACCTTTCTGTTTTGAGCAAATTTAGCTTTTGCATTTGTTTAAAAAAGGAACATTTGCAAAACTTGCAAAAGTATGTCATTGACTGCAACGTGCCTCAGGATGGCTCTGTGAAGGGCGCTATACAAAGTGCAGTTTCTGTTCGATTACCTGTTTGGATGAGAGGTTTGACAGTGCGTAGGGATTGTATCTTCTGCATCAGTGAGCCACTAGTTAGTGACGAGACATCCACGGGGACTGCATCCAATAGGGGCTCCACGGACAGGGCCATGTGATTGATGAAAGCTTCATATTCTGCATATGACTAGCAAGCAAAACACAACTCACACTTAGATGTCAGAAAATATTCAGACTCCTTTTTTGTTCATTCACATGATGTGAGCATCCCTGTCTAGTACAGAATTTATTGCAGTTAAGTGTCAACCCCATTACTGTGGGTTTGGGGTTACACACATACTCCAGACCAGGTAAGGATGGCAGTTTCCTTCCCCAAAGGGCATTAGTGAACCAGATGGCTTTTTTTAAAAACAATAGATTCTTAGCTCCTTAATTCCAGATTTTTATTGAATTCATCCCCCACCATCAGGGGATTTGAACCTGGGCCTCCAGATCATTACCTAGGTTAATAATCCAGTGATAATACCACTAGGCCATCCCCTATATCAGACTGACTTAGATATTTAACCATCTTTGGAGGAATTGCATGTAGAAACTCATTGCTCTCCAAGGATTGTCAAACAGTTATCAAATGGTATCTGCCCATCCTCACACACACCCCCATTCAACTCTGACCTACTATCCTACAAAAGGAGTCTTCCAACCCTCTTCTTCATGCACAGGGAACCATTGTGCCCCAGGATGTTTTCATTATCTCAATCTGAACAGTAGTTGTTTGTTCGTGAAGCTGAGTGTGAGGAAATGCAAAAGTTGAATTTATATAGCAACTATCATGACCTCAGGATTACACCATATTGTCTTACAGCCAATGAAATACCTTTGAAGTGCGGCCAATGTTTGGACATATCAACTTGTGCACAGCAAGCTCCCTCAAGTGATAATGGCCAGATCATCTGTTTCATGAGACGTAAATGTGACCTGGACACTAGGGCCCTGTGCTCCTGGGAAATAGTGCAATAGAATTTGATCTGTACAAGCCGCTGTAGGCTTTAGTCCAGTCATCCCCAATGCTCCAACTCTCCTTCACCAGAAGACTACCTTTGTTTTTGGGTTAGAGCAGCCATCTTTAGTTGGGTACATTCCTATAAGTTCGATCAGAGGACCTCCGACTTCTGATCTTCCCAGCATGCTGAGCAGCCCTTTCTTTCACAAATAAAACAAATTCTATCATGGGATTTGGGCATCACAGGCAATGTCAGCATTTGTGGTCCAGTTGGAAATGCCCATTGAATGGAGAGGCTTACCATACCATTTCAGAAGGTCAGTAACAGTCAGTCACGTTGGTGTGGAGTCACATTTGGGATCACACCAAGTACAGATGGAAAATTTCCTTCCCTAAAGGACATCCATGAACCAGATGGGTTTTGGTGACAATCAATGGTTGTTGCCATGGTCACCATTGAAGAGTGTAGCTTTTTTTTCAGATTTATTCATGGGGTTCAACCCAGTAGCAGTCATGATGGGATTTGAACCTGTGTTTTTAACAATTGTTCATGGGAAATGGACATCGCTGGCAGGTCAGCATTTATTGCCCATCCTTGGCTGCCCTTGAAGTATGTGGCTTTCTAGGCCATTTCACAGGGCGGTTGAGAGTCAACCACACTGATGTGGGTTTGGATTCACATGTAGATCAGGTCAGTTAGGGATGGCAGATTTCCTTCCCTGAAGGGCATTAGTGAATCAAATAAATTTTTTCCAACAATTGATAGTGATTCGTGGTCATCAGTAGATTCTTAAATCCAGATTTGTTTTAAAAACTTGGATTCAAATTCTACCATCTGCTGTGGTGGGAGTCAAACTTAGTGCCTGGGACATTAGCTGAGTTTCTGGATTAATAGTCTAGTGCTAATACCACTAGGCCATCACCAGTATGTGTTCCTAATGGCATTAACCTGAATTTTTGGATTATTAGTGTCATCACCATTCCCAATACCCTATCATGCCTCCCCCTCCCCTTCCCCGGTCTCCAATACTCTTATAACAAAGAAATAAAAAGCCTTCAGAAGAAAATTAAACAAAAAGGAAGCACTTTTATTTTTCCAATTCCTTTACATATGTTTCCAGCGTCATGTCTATAAGATCCTATTTCGATTCATGGAGACTCTGGGACAATGTAACCGACTTGAGTCTATGTGTGTAACTTGGGAGATTGACTTTTGTGGGGTTAGAAAAGAACGCTCCTGACAATTGGAGTTACCTGTGCATCTTTCACTGAAAACTGTGCAATTTGCTTCTGGGTCTCTTCCATGTTATTGCCCATCAGGAGTGAGCGAGGTGGTTTCCCTCCTACTCCGTCCTCTAACATCGGGGTGAAAGAAGATGGGTTCCGTACGTGTACCTTTAATCCATGTTTCTGTCACGAAAAAAAGAGTACAAACTCATGCTTAGAAAATGTATTTTTCCAAATTAACTCTATCAGGTTTGAATGAGCAGGTACAAGCAGCACACGATGCTGGGATTTTGAGTTGGGAAACAGCAATGAGGTTAGGAAACTGTCAGGTAAGGAAAGAGACAGGGATGTGGAGATCCTCATGCAGATATCCCAAAAAGTTAACAAGTTCAGCAGGTAATAGGGAGGGTAAACGGAATGTTAGCCTTTATATTGAAGGGACTGGAGAATGAAAATTAGGGATGTCTTAATAAGACTATACAAAGCACAAGTCATATCACAGTTGGAATGCTATGAACAGCTTTGGGGCCCTTAGCTAAGATAGACAGGCATAGGAGCCATCCTAGAGGAGGTTCTCTAGGGCTGACACCAGGTATGGTGGGACTGTCTTATAAGAACATGTCAAGTAGGTTGGGCATGTATTCAGTGGGGCTTCGAAGAATGAGAGGAGACCTTATTAAACCATGAGCGTGTTGGACTGAGATGGACAAAGTCGGAAGTCACACAACTTATAGTCCAACAACTTCCCTTACTTCCCTCCAAGGCCCCAAGGGATCCTTCCATATCCGCCACAAATTCACCTGCACCTCCACACACATCATTTACTGCATCCGCTGCACCCGATGTGGCCTCCTCTATATTGGGGAGACAGGCCGCCTACTTGCGGAACGTTTCAGAGAACACCTCGGGGACACCCGCACCAACCAACCCAACCACCCCGTGGCTCAACACTTTAACTCCCCCTCCCACTCCATCAAGGACATGCAGGTCCTTGGACTCCTCCATCGCCAGACCATAGCAGCACGACGCCTGGAGGAAGAGCACCTCATCTTCCGCCTAGGAACCCTCAACCACAAGGGATGAACTCAGATTTCTCCAGTTTCCTCATTTCCCCTCCCCCCACCTTGTCTCAGTCCCAACCCTCGAACTCAGCACCACCTTCCTAACCTGCAATCTTCTTCCTGACCTCTCCGCCCCCCCCCCCCCACCCCCACTCCGGCCTATCACCCTCACCTTAACCTCTTTCCACCTATTGCATTTCCAATGCCCCTCCCCCAAGTCCCTCCTCCCTACCTTTTATCTTAGCCTGCTTGGCACACTTTCCTCATTCCTGAAGCAGGGCTCATGCCCAAAACGTCGATTCTCCTGCTCCTTGGATGCTGCCTCACCTGCTGCGCTTTTCCAGCAACACATTTTCAGCTCTGATCTCCAGCATCTGCAGTCCTCACTTTCTCCTTTTAGTTCAACAATTGATATAAAATCACAAGCTTTCGGAGCGCTGCCCCTTTGTCAGGTGAAATATTCATTTAACCTGGTGTCATCTAACCTCTGACTTTATTAAAACATGTAAGATTATTGTGAGGAGACTTGACAGGGTAGATGCAGAGAGTTTAGGACCAGATTTTTATGACTGGGATGAGGATGAATATTTTAGTCCCAGAGGGTAGTGATTCTTTAACACAAAGGGCTGTCAAGGCTGGATTATTAAATATAGATCAGTAAGAGAAGAGAGTGTGGTGCTGGAAAAGCACAGCAGGTCAGGCAGTATCGAGGAGCAGGAGAGTCAGCGTTTCGGGCAAAAGCCCTTCATCAGGAATGAGGCTGAGAGACGAGGGATTGGTGAGATAAATGGGAGGGGGCTAGGGGGAAGGTAGCTGAGAGTGCGATAGGTGGATGGAGGCGGGGGTAATGGGGATAGGTCAGAGGGGAGGGTGGAGTGGATAGGTGGGAAGGAAGATGGGCAGGGAGGACAGGTCATGAGAGCGGTGCCGAGTTGGAAGGTTGGATCTGGGATAAGGTGGGGGGGAAGGGAAAATGAGGAAAGTGGTGAAAACCACATTGATGTCATAGGGTTGGAGGGTCTCGAGGCGGAGGATGAGGTGTTCTTCCTCCAGGCATCAGGTGGTGAGGGAGTAGTGATGGAGGAGGTCTAGGACCAGCATGTTCTCAGCAGAGTGGGAGGGGGAGTTAAAGTGTTCGGCCACGAGGCAGTCGGGTTGGTTGGTGTGAGTTCCTGGAGATGTTCTCTAAAGTGCTCTTTCGTCTAGATCAGGAAGAGAATCAAGGGTTCTGGGGAAAAAGCAGAAAGTGAAGTTTGGATTATCAGATCAATCACGATCTTAATGAATGATGCAGCAGACTTGATGAGCTGAATGAACTCCATCTGGTTTTATGCTGTTGGTGCATAGAGGCAGCACAACTTAATAGAGGCTCTCTCACCTTTAACATTGCGAGGTGAAAGGATCTGGAAATAGCTTACGCTAAAGAATGGTGGAGGCAGATGCAATAACAAACATGATAAGATCTTCAAGGCGAAAAACTAAAATGGAGTAAACATAGCTCTTGTAAAGAGCTGGCATAAAGGCATTGGACTAAATCGCCCCTTGCTGTATTGAACAATTCTATGGAATCAATGCAAAAGGGAAACCACAAGGTCCAGTGGGCCTGAACCTGGAGCTAAGGGTTACAAGGAAATGGGAACAGCCAAAATACCAAATGAGTTTTTCAGTTCAGTGTTTACAACTTGCATTTGCGTCACCCTTTACTGTAGTAAAATATTTGCACGTGTAATACCAAGTGACATTAGGAAAGGTGACTGGAAGCTTGATGTAAGATAGGTTTTAAGGAATGCCTTTAAGAAGCAGACTGAGAGTGGTAATTAGCTGAAAATGTGTTGCTGGAAAAGCGCAACAGGTCAGGCAGCATCCAAGGAGCAGGAGAATCGACGTTTCGGGCATAAGCCCTTTTTCAAGAAGGGCTTATGCCTGAAACGTCGACTCTCCTGTTCCTTGGATGCTGCCTGACCTGCTGCGCTTTTCCAGCAACACATTTTCAGCTCTGATCTCCAGCATCTGCAGTCCTCACTTTCTCCCCAGAGAGATGTGCAAGTCAGGTGAATTGGCCATGCTAAATTGCCCGTAGTGTTCGGTAAAGGGGTAAATGTAGGGGAATGGGTGGGTTGCGCTTCGGCGGGTCGGTGTGGACTTGTTGGGCCGAAGGGCCTGTTTCCACACTGTAAGTAATCTAATCTAATCTAGAGTGGTACTTGTCCAGAAACAGAACTGAGCAATCTGATAGACTGGATGTTAACTACTGAGCAGGCAATTGTTGAACAGACTGGATGTTTAAGGATGCGGTTAGAAAGCATTACACAGAGGTCATTGAAACCTGCCAGAAAGCCTGGTTTAAATCAATTCAAGACAAATTTTCATGAGGACACGCACAAACAAAGCACTTTTTGACAGGAAGGGGATGAGATGGATGGGCAATCCTTCCCGGCTTAGGGTCGACTGTTCCACGTACTTAAACAGACAAACAGGAAGATGGGGGTCGCTTCAGGCTGCTTTAAGAAACAGAAAGGGGCTATAACCTTCAGCATTCACGCAGCACTAAGATACAATGAAGGCACCATCTGGAAAAATGTGAGTGAGGGTTCAGAGTACAGCAGGTTGTGTGGGAAAAAAGCAAATCAGGTTTGAGAATTCAGCGAGAAACTATGCCTGAAAGGAAATATTAGAATTCATTCATTTCCATTTACTAGATGACAGAAAGGAGTACCCTTCAACAGTATACAAGATGTTATGTTCACTATGAAGTGTTTTTGGACACTCTAGGCATTAACAGTGTCTACAGAAATGCAATTCCCCTTCATTCCCTTTTTACTATCTATTCTAATTCAAAGCTGGTCATTTCGGATGTATTTGTTAATTTGAATTGAAATCATGCAAAGAAAAATTCTCCACTATTACTCCATTATAAGTATTGAATTCCACCTACTTTAATGAGGTTTCTTCATCAGAAGGTAGACTGACACTGAGTGAGTAGAGTAAGCTGCAGTGGGATGGGGTTTCTGTCCAAAATCTATTGCTCAGGCACGTAGTGCAGGGCACAGACAAGGACGGAATCAGGAGGAGGGAGGAAGGTTCGGAACTGTGGAAAGCAAATCAGAGTAGATAACCCAGCCCCCACCCTCCTCCCATTTTTATCTCTCACATACCAACCAAGGCACCTCCCATACCTCTGTTTGATCCCCTTCATGCCCAGAGGACTACAGGAATGGGAGGAGGCCATTCAGCCCATCAAACCTGCTCTGCCATTTAATACAACTGTGGCTGATTGAACACTGGCAACTGCCCCTGTGATTAGCAGCAGGAAGAGCTTCCAGCAGAGGGTGACCGAGAAGGACTTACACTGCAGCAGATTGTCGTGGGCCTGGTATCAAGGAGCGCAAGGTACAGGACTATATGCTGAGGCACATGATAAAACTCGGAGCAGCTGCTGCCAAGATGCAGTGGGGAAAGACCATTGTGTAAGGTCCTTCTGCTGAAGAATAATGGGAGTCCATTTGGTAATTGGGCCTTCCTGACACCTCAGCTAAATGTGAAGAGGTTGACTGCAAATATAAAGAACAATGAACATCAAAGACTTAATTTGTTCTCTGGAAGTTAAGACAGTGTAGATATAAACAGATCCATTAACTATACAAGTACCAAAGATTTCTTTCTATCAATAAAGCATATTTTTGCAATTCAGTAAAAGAGAGCCAGGAAACAGAAATGTACTATTGCAGGGTAAATAGTAAGGCGTTGGTCCTAGAGGCTTCAGAAAGCAGCAACTCAGGAAAATTTCCAGGTAAGCTCAGGTAAAATCCTTTTAACTTTCCTCTTTAGTCTGACTGCAGTTGAGATGGCTGTTAGGGCAGACACACATTCTTCCTGCAGGATGTGGGAGCTCAGGGGGGCTTCCATCATCCCTGAAGCTGACACGTGTGGGAAGTGCACCCTCCTGGGAGACCATGTTAGGGAGCTGCAGCTGGATGCACTAAGGATCGTCCAAGATGCTGAGCTCTTCACAGGTAAGGGTTTTATTGAGGTGGTCACATCTATGGTGCAGGCAGGGAGTAGCCTGGTGACTACCTGGAAAGGCAAAGGGAGGAGGCAGAGAGTGCAGGAATCCCCTGTGGCCAATCCCCTCAAAAATAAGTACACCATTTTGGACACTGTTGGGGGGTGATGACCATTCAGGGGAAAGCAGCAGTAGCCAGGTTGGTGACACTATGGCTGGCTCTGGGGCACGTGGGCAAGAGTAAACTGGACCTTAGTAATAGGAGAGTCAAGTTAGGGAGAACAGACAGATAGGAGGTTTTGTATGCAGCCTCCCGGGATGTCTCAGAACAACTGTAGAACATTCTCAAGTGGGAAGGTGAGCAGCCGGAAACCATTGTGCACATTAGCACAATGAGATAGGCAGAAATAGAGAGGAGGTCCTGCAGAGTGATTATAGAGAGCTAGGAAAAAAGTTAAAAACCAGAACCTGGTCAATGGTAATCTCCAGGTTAAATGCAGTGCCACATGTTAGTGAGTGTAAAAACAGGAGGATATGGCAGATAAATACTAAAACCTGGGTAGCTCAGTCGGTAGAACATCAGGCTTTTAATCTGAGGGTCCAGGGTTCAAGTCCTTGCTTGGATAGTTGCTTTTAATGGGTGGCATGGTGATTAGCACTGCTGCCTTGGTTCAATTCCCACCTCAAGTAACTCTCTGTGTAGAGTTTGCACATACTCCCTGAGTCTGTGTGGGTTTCCTCCCGCAATTAGGTGCGGGTTAGGTGAATTAGCCATGCTAAATTGCCTGTAGTGTTAGGTGAAGGGGTAAATGTGGTGGAATGGGTTGGTGTGGACTTGTTGGGCTGAAGGGTCTGTTTCCACACTGTAAGTAATCTAAATTGATGCAGGGGGCATTGATTGAGGTTTTTTAGATCATTGGGATCTTTTCTGAGGCTGTTCAAGAAGGGCGGGTTGCACCTGAACCAGAGGGGGACCAATATCTGGGCGGCCGGGTTTGCAAGTGCTACATGGGAGGATTTAAACTAGATGGCGGGGGGATGGGATTCTCAGCAGCAGGGAGGCAAGTGGGAGGCTGGAAGGAGATACAGTAATCAGAAATAATAAAGTGAAGGAACAGGTTAGGCTGGAACACAACAGGGAGCAAGAAATGGATTAAATGGCAACTATTTCAATGCTAGAGCGCTGACAGGTAAGGCCGATGACCTCAGGGCATAGATAGGTACTTGGGACAGGGATATTATGACAATCACAGAAACATGACTAAGGGACTGGCAGTTTAATATGCCAGGGTACAGATGCTTTAGGCAGGACAGAGGTGATGGAAGGAGGGGAGGGGGAGTTGCATTTTTGATTAAGTCGAGTATCACAGCAGTAATCAGAGATGAAACAACTAAAGAATCATCCAGTGAAGCTTTGTGGGTGGAACTAAGAAACAAGAAGGGGATGGTGACGTCATTGGGGTTTTACTAAGGGCCCTAAATAGTCAATGGGGATTAGAGGAACAAATGTGCAGGGAGATTGGGGAGACTTGCAGGAGCAATAGGGCCATCATAGTAGGGGATTTTAATTTTCCTCACATAGACTGGAACCGCCAGAGTGTTAAGGGCTTATATGGGGTGGAATTTGTTAAGTGCATTCAGGAAAGTGTCCTCAAGCAGGCTTACTCAGGAAGGGGCAAAACTCAACCTGCTCTTCGGAAATGGGGCAGGGCAGGTGACAAGTGACAGTGGGGGAGGACTTTGGGACCAGTGGCCATAGTTCTATTAATTTTCAAATAATTATGGAGAGCGACAAAACTGGTCCACAGGCTGAAGTTCTAAACTGGGGCGAGGTGAATATTGATGGAATTAGACAGGAGTTTGCAGGAGTTGATGGGAGTAGTTTGTCTGCAGACAAAAGGACCTCAGGCAAGTGGGAGGCCTTTAAAAGAGAGAAAGCGAGAGTTCAAGGTCAATATGTTCCTGTGAGGGTGAAAGGTTGGCAGAAATAGGGAACCCTGGATGACAAGAGATATTGAGGTTTTGACCAGAAAAAAGGAGGTGGCATGGTTCCAGGTACAGGCAGCTGGAGTCAAGGGAATCCCTGGAGGTATACAGGGAATACAGAAGTTTACTGAAGAAGGAAATCAGGAAGGCAAAAGGGGGGCACGAGATAGCCTTGGCTGAGAAGGTCAGGATGAATCTAAAGAGGTTCTTTAAAAGTATACTAAAGGAAAAAGAATAACTAGAGAGAGAATATGGACTGTCAAGGACCAGAGTGGACATGTCTGTGTAGAACTGCAGGAGATGAGTGCGGTTCTCAATGAATATTTCTCCTCTGTGTTAAACATGGAGAAAGACATGAAGACTTGGGAACTTGACGAAGTTAGTAGTGATAACTTGGGAACAGTCTATATCACAGTAAAGGAGGTGTTGGATATATTAGAATGCATGAAGGTGGATACATCTCTCGGGTCTGACCAGATATATCCAAGAACACTGCAAGAGGCTACAGAAGAAATTGCGGGGACCTTGGTTAATATTTTTGCATCATCATTAACCACATGAGGTCACAGAGACTGGAGGGTAGGAAATGTTGTGCCCTTACTCATGAAGTGCTGCTAAGAAAAACCTGGGAACGACAGACCAGTAAGATTAACATCTGTGGTAGGTAAGTTACTCGTGAAGATTCTGAGGGATAAGATACACATGCATTCAGAAAAACAGGATTGGATTAGGAGTGGTCAGCATGGCTTTGTGCATGGGAGATCATGCCCCACAAATTTGTTCGAGTTCTTTGATGAAGTGACCAGGAAGGTTGATGAGGGCAGGGTGGTAGACATAGTCTATATGGATTTCAGTAAGTCTTTGATAAGTTTTCACATGGTAGGCAGCTCCGGAAGGTTGGATCACATGGACTCCAGAGGGAGCTGACACATTGGACACACAATTGGCTTGATGATATGAAGCAGCGGGTAATAACAGAAGGATGCTTGTCGGACTGGAGGCCTGTAACTAGTGGAGTGCCTCAGGGGTCGTTGCTGGGCCCATTGCTGTTTGTTATCAATACCCATGATTCGAATGAAAATGTACAAGGCATAATTAGTAAGTTTTCAGGTGACACTAAAATAGGTGGTTTTGTGGACAATGAGGAAGGTTCTCAGAAATTGCAGCAAGACTTTGATCAGCTGGGGAAGTGGGCCAAGAAGTGGCAAATGGAGTTTAATATAGACAAGTGTGAGGCCTTGCATTTTGGAAAGCCAAATCAAGGTAGGAGGTTCATGGTGAATGGTAGGGCCTTAAGGGGTGTAGTGGAACAGAAGAACCTTGGCGTTCAGGTGCACTGTTCTCTGAAATTGGAGTCACAGATAGACAGGGCAGTGAAGAAGGCTTTTAGGACACTGGCCTTCATCAGTCAGGGCACTGAGTATAGAAGTTGGGATGTTGTGTTGCAGTTGTACAGGACATTGGTGAGGCTGCAATGGAGTATTGTTTTCAGTGTTGGTCAACTTGCTATAGGAAGGATGTTATTAAACTGGAAAGAATGCTGAAGAAATTTACAAGGTAGTTGCCTGGACTCGATGGTCTGAGTTATAGGGAGAGATTAGAAAAGCTAGGACTCTTGAGAGTGTAGGAGATTATGGGGGGGATCTTATAGAAGTGTATAAGATTATAAGAGGCATGGATACGGTGAACACACTTAGTCTTTTTCCCAGGGTTAGGGAATTGAGGACTATAGGTCATCAGTTTAAGGCTAGAGGGGAAAGAATAAAAGGGAATCTGAGGTGCAACGTTTATACACAGAGGGTGGTACGCCCATGGAATGAGCTGCCAGTGGAAATGGTTGAGGCATTTGGACAAATACATGGATAGGAAAGGTTTAGAAGAATATGGGCCAAGTGCATGGAAATGGGGTTAACGTGGATGGACATTTTGATCGGCATGGGCCAGTTTGGGCCAAAGGACCTGATCTATGCTGGAGGACTCTATGACTTCAATGCCTTTTACCAACCTCTACTTTAAATATACTCAAAGACTGAACTAACACATCCCATTGGGGTAGAGAATTCCATAGAGTCACTGCCCTCTGAGTCAAGGATTTCCCCTCATCCCGGTCCTAAACGGAATCCTCCTTACTTCTAATTCTGAACTTCATAGTCAGAGGAAAACTTTTACCTGCACCTACCCATTCCATCCCTTTCAGTATTTAGTAAGTTTCAATGAGATCACCTCTCGTTCTTTGAAACTATAGGGAATACAGACCCAGTTTGCCCATTCTCTCCTCATAGGACAGTCCCACCATCCCGGGAACCTTCATTGTACTTCCTCTGTGGCAATTATATCTTCCCTGAGGTGAGGAGATGAAAACCGCACACAGTCCTCCAAGTGGGGTCCAACCAAGCTCCGAAACAACTGAAGCAGGATTTCAGCACTCTTGTATTCAGATCCTCTTGTGATAAAGATTAACATTGTATTAGCCTTCCTAGTATTGCTGAACAAAGAGACCTAGGGGTGCAGGTGCATAGATCCTTAAATGTTGAGTCACAGCTAGACAGGGTAGTGAAGAAGGCATTTGGCATGCTTGCCTTCATTGCTCAGTGCATTGAGTATTGGTGCTAGGAAGCCAGCTGTGCAGGAGAATGGTGAGGCCACTTTTGGAATACCGCATACAATTCGGTCTCCCTGCTCTTGGAAAGATGCTATTAAACTTAAGGGTGCAGAAAAGATTTGCAAGGATGTTGCTAAGACTGGAGGGTTTGAGCTGTAGGAAGAGGCTGAATAGACTGGGACTGTTATTCCTGGAGTGTCGGAGGCTAAGAGGTGATCTTTTTGTTAAATTTATTCACAGATGAGGGGTTCGCTGATTAGGCCATCCCAAATTGCCCAGAGGGCAGTTACAAGACAACCACATCCCTGTGAGTCTGGAATCACATACAGGTAATTTATAAAATCATGAGGGACAGAGATAGGGTGAATAGCCAAGGTCTTCTTCTGAAGCTGAGGAGTCCAGAACGAGAGGGCATAGGTTGAAGGTGAGAGTGGAAAGATTTAATAAGGACCTGAAGGGTAACTTTTTCACATAGAGGGTGGTGTGTGTATGAAATGAGCAGCCAGAGGAAGTGGTGGAGGTTGGTACAATTATAAATTTAAAAGGCATTTGGATGCATAGCAAACATGAACAGCAGGATTGGATAAAACTTAAAAATCAACAAAGGATGACTGGAAATGTAATGTAGAGAGAGAAATTAGAGTATGAGAAAGAGACAGAAATAAAAAAAGGTCATAAAAGTTTCTAAAGAACGTTTTAAAAGAAAAAGAGTAACTTAAAGTAATCATAAATCCTCTAGGAAGTGAGTCAGGAAATGAAGTTTGATCACGCAGAGGCTGGTGCGTGTATGGAATGAGCTGCTGGAGGCTGGTACAATTACAGCATTTAAAAGACATCTGGATGGGTAAGTGAATAGGAAAGGTTTAGAGGAAGGATTTATGCTGGTAAATGGGACTAGGTTGGATTGGGATGTATGGTCGGCATGGACGAGTTGGATTGAAGGGTCTTTTCTATAATGTATGACTGTGATTCTACAAAAGCACACAAACATTGATCAATCTCTGTATGAATATACTCAACAATGGAACATCTACAGTCTCTGGAGTAGAGGACTCCAACAATTCATAACTCTCTGAGCACAGAAATTACCCCTGAGTTCAGTCCTTACTAATTATCCCCTCATCTTGAGGTCATGCCATTTGGTTCAACACCCTCCGGTTAGGTGAAGTAGAACTCTTGCATCTGCCCTAAGTCCTTTGGAGAATTCTGCTGCTTTAATTTTACTCAATTCTCACTCTCCTAAAGCCCACAAAATGAAGGTCAATTTTACAGACAGGTGACATTTCAGTGTCCCTTACATCCCAAGGTGTTTCATTTCCTCATGGTAAGTGTAGACCATCACTTCCTTGCTACGTGCGGATGCGAATGGAACTGAAGAGTGTTGTTGACTTTCTGCCTTCCTCTCACACCAGCCCGTTGCCCAAGATACGAGTGCAAACATCACACATGATATTCTTCAACAAGTAGCATTGTCAAGTTGTGTGACTGTGGTGAGAATCTCTGCACAACCCAATCTTGTGCTCACCCCCATTTTCCAAACTTCATTCAGTTTTGGAGTTAGGGCTTAGTGGTTGGTGGTCAGGAGTAGCAGCCCCAGCTAAATCTTTCATCTTTCCTATATGTGGGGCACTTTGGTTTATAGAAACACCTCAACTGTAGGCCCTGGCTGACAGTCCAAACTGCATGCTGAAAGCTTCCTGTCAGACCTTGTTTTTAATTCACTCGTGTGTTTATTGCCCACTCCTAGGGGAAGGTGATGGCGAACTGCCTTCTTGAACCCCTGCAGTCCATGTGCTGTAGGTTGACCCACAATGCCCTCAGGGAGGGTATTCCAGGATTTTGACCCCACGACAGTGAAGGGACCGTAATATATTTCCAAGTCAGGATGGTGAGTGGCTTGAGAGGGGAACTTGCAGGTGGTGGTGTTCCAAAGCATGTGCTGCCTTAGATGGAAGTGGTGATGGGTTTGGAAGGTGCTGCCTGAGGATCTTTGGTGAATTACTGCCGTGCATCCTGTAGATGGCACACACTGCAGCGAATGAGTGTCGGTGGTGGAGTGAGTGGATGTGGCACCAATCAAGTTGGCTGCTTTGTCCTGGATGGTGTCAAGCTTCTTGAGTATTGTTGGGGCTGCACCCGTCCAGGCAAGTGGGGAGTATTTCATCACATTCCTGACTTGTGCCTTGCAGATGGTGGACAGGCTTTGGGGAGTCAGGAAGTGAGTTACTCACTGCAGGATCCCTAGCCTCTGACCTGCTCTGGACACTACTTTTTCTACAGAACATTTCTTAAAAGAAAGTTGCCTCACCTTCAGCTCCAACTCTTTGTAGATCTGAGGTCTCAGCAAACTGAGCACATAAGATGCACGTGAAAACTTAAAACCTGCAGTTTTAAAGCACAACAAGAGATCCATAAACAGTATGCACATTTCTGGATATGTAAATGAACATTTCATTGTGAATATGCTCCGTTCAATCATCACAAAATGTTTCCTTTTTTTAAAAAACAATCAATGAACTCAAAAAATTCAATAAACCCCAAACCTCAGATTGCAGATGACCCAATATTTCTTGTACTTCCATTTAACAGCAATATAGAGGTTGAGGGCATTTCATCAAATCCCTAAAGTATATTCAGCCCACTGAGTCCACACAGACCATCTCACCAAGAACCAAATCCCTACCCTATAATCCTGCATTTCTCATGGCCAATTCACCTAACCTGCACATCCCAGGGCACTAGGGGCAATTAGCATAGGCAATCCATCTGACCTGCACATCTTTGGACCATGAGAGGAAACCACAGCATCTGAAGGAAACCCATGCAGACACGGGGAGAACATGTAAGCTCCAACAGACAGTCGTCTGAGGGGACAATTGGTCCCTGGTTCCTGGTGCTGTGAGGCAGCAGGGCCAACCACTGAGCCATCGTGTCACACTAATTTTAAATCTGAGACTGATAGTTTTTTAATAATAGTACATTGGGGGCAGCACATCAAAACCTAATAAGCATGGCATATTGGCTCAATGGTTAGCACTGCTGCCTCATAGTGCTAGGGACCTGGGTTCAATCCCAAGCTCGGTTGACTGTCTGTGTGGAGTTTGAACATTCTCCCTGTGTCCGTGTGGATTTCCTCCGGATGCTCTGGTTTCCTCCAACAGTCCAAAGATGTGCAGGTTAGGTGAGCTGGCTGTGCTCAATTGCCCGTAGTGTTCAGGGATGTATTAGTTAGGAGTAAATGTAGAGTAATAGGGTAGGGGAATGGGTCTGAGTGGGTTACTCTTCAGAGGGCCAACGTGGACCTGTTGGGCCAAATGGCCTGTTTCTACACTTAGGGATCCTATGAAGCATAGAGAGCAGGAGTAGGCCATTCAGCCTTTCAAGGGGGAGGCAATGGGAGGTATTATTGCTGGACTGTTAATCCAGAGACCCAGGTCATGTTCTGGGGACCTGGGTTTGAATCCTGCCATGGCAAATAGTGGAATTTGAATTCAATAAAAATCCGGAGTTAAGAGTCTAAGTATGACCATGAATCCATTGTCAATTGTTGGAAAAATGCATCTGGTTCACCAGGGACTGGATCAGCTGGGAGGGTAATCACTGGAGTTTAGAAGGATGAGTGGAGCGATGGGGAATCTCATCAAAACCTATAAACTTTTGACAGGACAGATGGAGGAGGTCACAGCTGAAGGATACGGGGTGGGCCATTTGGGACTGAGATGAGGAGAAATGTCTTCACCCCGAGAGTGGGGAGCCTGTGGAATTCTCTGCCACAGAAAGTGATTGAGGCCAAAACACTGAATGTTTTCGAGAGGGAGTTAGATATAGTTCTTCAGGTATAAGGGTTCAAAGAGTATGGGGAGAAAGCAGGGACAGGATACTGAGTTTGGTGGAGTTTGAATTCAATACATATCTGTAATTAAAGGCCTAATGACTGTTGTTGATTTTGAGGGGGGAAAGCCCCATCTGGTTCACTAATGTCCTTTAGGGAAGGAAACTGCCATCCTTACCTGGTCTGGCCTACATGTGACTCCAGACCCACAGGAACGCGGTTGACTCTTAACTGCCATCTGGGTAATTAGGAAGGGCAATAAATGGTGGCTTAACCAGCGATGCCCTCATCCCATGAATGAATGAATACAAGTCTACCCTGCCATTTAATCTGATCATCCAACTCAGTATCCTGCTCCTGCATTCTCCCCATACCGTTTTGAACCCTTATACCTGAAGAACTATATCTAACTCCCTCTCAAAAACATTCAGTGTTTTGGCCTTAACTGTTTTCTGTGGCAGAGAATTCCACAGACTCCCCACTCTCTGGGTGAAGGTATTTCTCCTCATCTCAGTCCCAAATGACCCACCCCGTACCCTTCAGCTGTTCCTTCCTGGCGAGTCCTGTTAAACATTTATATGTTGGATGAGATTCCCCATTGCCTCACTCATTCTTCTAAACTCCAGTGAATACAGTCCCTGCTGATCCAGTCTCTCTGCTTGGATCGGGGGCTGGAGACTCGGGGCAGGAGCAGTGTTGGGGCCTGGGGTTTCTGCCCCTACCCTTAATTAGGAATATGGGGCACAGCCAATGTATGGCCTTAAGATAATTAAGCGGAGGAAGAGTAGATCACTCGGGCCCGTGTGTCTGCTATGCCACTCAACAAGTCCATGGCTGATCCCCTACCTTACCCTCACCTTCCTTCCCCAACTGCCAAATAACAGACATCCTTACCTGGTCTGACCTACCTGTGACTCCAGAGCTACAACAAAGTGGTTGACTCTTAACTGTCCTCTGGACAAATTAGATTAGATTAGATTAGACTTACAGTGTGGAAACAGGCCCTCCGGCCCAACAAGTCCACACCGACCCGCCGAAGCGCAACCCACCCATACCCCTACATTTACCCCTTACCTAACACTATGGGCAATTTAGCTTGGCCAATTCACCTGACCCGCACATCTTTGGACTGTGGGAGGAAACCGGAGCACCCGGAGGAAACCCACGCAGACACGGGGAGAACGTGCAAACTCCACACAGTCAGTCGCCTGAGTCGGGAATTGAACCCGGGTCTACAGGCGCTGTGAGGCAGCAGTGCTAACCACTGTGCCACCGTGCCGCCCACAGTGGCACATAGGGATGGGCAATAAATTCTAACCTGGCTCAGTGACGTCCAAATCCTATTAACAAATTTTCTAAACTTCAGCCAGTTTCAGCCAGTTTGAATCAAGTCATTAATTCATGCTCAGCTCCACGGGTTTAGTTTAATTGGCTTTTGTCATTGATTGCAGAGTGCTTTGAGAGGTCCATGCCATTAGCATGAGGTTGGACTTTTGGAACTTTAATATACTAGTTACTTTACTAGTCCAATGTGTCTGTTACTTAATTACTGTATTCTATTTACCCAGACTTTTAATAAAGTGAGTGCTTTATCTGAACCCATAACCTGGAGGTGCCGGTGTTGGACAGGGGTGGATAAAGTTAAAAATCACACAACACTAGGTTACAGTCCAACAGGTTTATTTGGTTAAAAATCACACAACACCAGGTTATAGTCCAATGGGTTTAATTGGAAGCACACTAGCTTTCGGAGCGACGTTCCTACATCAGGTGATTGTGGAGGGCTCAATCCTAACACCTGTGTTAAAATCGAGCCCTCCACAATCACCTGATGAAGGAGCATCGCTCCAAAAGTTAGTGCCTCCAAATAAATCTGTTGGGACTGTAACCTGGTGTTTTGTGATTTTTAACTTTGCATACCCCAGTCCAACACCAGCACCTCCAAATTGTGAATTTCTAACTTCATCTAAACCCATGTATGATGACCTGCCTCTGAAGAGCTCCCTCTGATGGATATAAGTTCAATTACATGATAGACACTGAGTCAGAGTCATACAGCACAGAAACAGACCCTTCGGTTGAACTAGTCAATGCCAACCACAATCCCTAACTAAACTAGTTCCGCCTGCCTGCCCCTGGCCCATAGCCCATCAAACCCTTCCTATTCGTGTACTTATCCAAATGTCTTTTAAATATTGCAATTGTACCCACATCCACTACATGCTCAGGAAGTTCATTCCACACACTAACCACCCTCTGTGTAAAAGGTTTGCCCCTCATGTCTTTTTAAAATCTTTCTCCTCTCAACTTAAAAACATGCCCCTGGTCTTGAAATCCTCCATCCTAGGGAAAAGACAACCACCATTAACTCTATCCATTATTTTACAAACCTCTGCAAGGTCACCTCTCAACCTCCGACACTCCAGTGAAAAAAAGACCCATCCCACCCAACCTCTTCTTATAATTCAAAGCTTCCATATCCAGAAAGATCCTGGTAAATCTTTTCTAAACCCCCTTCAGTTTAATAATACCCTTCCTATATCTGGGCGACCAGAACTGGACATGGTATTCCAGAAGAGGTCTCGCCAATGTCCTGTACAACATCACATGACTTCCCAACTCCTATACACAAAGGATTGAGCAATGAAGGCAAGCGTGCCAAATGCCTTTTTAACCACCCTGTCTATAAGTGATGCAAATTATAAAGAATTATGTAGATTAGATTACTTACAGTGTGGAAACAGGCCCTTCGGCCCTACAAGTCCACACCAACCCGCCGAAGTGCAACCCACCCATACCCCTACGTTTACCCCTTACCTAACACTACGGGCAATTTATCATGGCCAATTCACCTGACCCGCACATCTTTGGACTGTGGGAGGAAACCGGAGCACCCGGAGGAAACCCACGCAGACACGGGGAGAACGTGCAAACTCCACACAGTCTGTCGCCCGAGTTGGGAATTGAACCCGGGTCTCGGGCGCTGTGAGGCAGCAGTGCCACCGTGCCGCCCACAAGAATCTAATCTAATCTAATGTACTTGCATCCCTCGTTCCCTCTGCTCTATAACACTATCCGAGAGGGAGAAGGTGAGGACTGCAGATGCTGGAGAGATAGAGTCGATAAAGTGTGGCACTGGAAAAGCACAGCAAGTCAGGAGGCATCCAAGGATCAGGGGAGTTGACGTTTTGCATAAACCCTTCATCAGGAATGTGGGGGGGAGGGAGCTGAGAGATAAATAGGAGGGTGGGGGAAGGTAGCTAGGAAGGTGATAGGTGGATGCAGGAGGGGGAATGATTGTGATAGGTCGGTAGGAAGGGTGGAGTGGATAGATGGGAAGGAAGATGGACAGGTAGGACAGGTCAAGAGGGTGGTGCTGAGTTGGAGGGTTAGATCTGGGATGAGGTGGGGGGAGGAGAGATTTGGAAACTCGTGAAGTCGACGTTGATACCGTGTAGTTGGAGTATCCCAAGGCGGAAGATGAGGCATTCTTCCTCCAGGCATCAGACGGTTTGGAATTGGCGGTGGAGGAAGCCCAGGATTTGCATGTCCTTGGCGGGGTGGGTGGGGAAGTTGAAGTGGTTGGCCATAGGGCAGTAGGGCTGGTGGATGGGTGTGTCTCAGAGAAATTCCCTGAAATGCTCCGCGAGTTGACGTGCTGTCTCCTCAATGTAGAGGTGATCACATCGAAAGCAACGGACGCAGTAGATGAGGTGGGTGGATGTGCAGGAAAATCTTTGCCAGATTGAAAAGAACACTGCCCAAGTCCTTACTATTAAGTGCATAAGTCCTATGCTTGTTTGCTTATCAAAATGCAATATCTCTCATTTATGCAGATTGAAATCCATCTGCCATTTAATTTGTATTTGTATTAAAACAGAAAGTGCTGGAGAAACTCACCAGCTCTGGCAGTATCTCTGGAGAGAGAATTTAGAGGTAATGCTTTGAGTCCAGTATAATTGGAAGACTGATGGTTTTTACATTGTAGATAAAGAGGAGGGGGTGGAGAAGTAAATGGAACAGATGGGAGCGATGTCCCAGAGTAAAAGGCAATGATTATGGTGTTAATGGTGGTGAAGAAGTGAAATAGATAAAGAGTAAGTGTTATTAGTAGAAAATCGATCATCCCCTCTTCAGATCCAAAGAATAGTCATATTGGATTTGTAACTTTAATTCTGTTTCTCCCTTTATAGATTTTGCCAGATCTGAGTTTCTCTTAAACTTTATTCCTATTTTTATTTTCAATTTTCCAGCAACCACAATTTTCTGTTTTTGTTTTAGTCTTGCATTTACATAGCTGCTTTCAATGCCTCAGAAGTCACAATGTGCTTCATAGCCACTGAGGTACTTCTAGAGCAAGTAACTATAGCAATGTAAAGAGTGAAATAGAACAAACAATTAATTTGCATGCAGCAAGTTCCACCAAACAGCAAATTAGTCATAAGCATTGAGGGCCAGCCAACTCAGTGGTCTAACCAGCTGATTTGTGGTGCAGAAAATTGCCCACAGTGATTAGCTGAGGTTACAATGAAGAATTCTCTTTCTCAACATTTCCCCTCACCTCAGACACAGTGACCCTCAGGTTAAACAATGACCAATCGTCTCTCCCTGACAGATTCACCCTATGGGTAAAAAATGAGGTCTGCAGATGCTGGAGATCACAGCTGAAAATGTGTTGCTGGTTAAAGCATAGCAGGTTAGGCAGCATCCAAGGAATAGGAAATTCGACGTTTCGGGCATAAGCCCTTCATCAGGAATGAGATTCACCCTATGGTCTAGTAAGACTATGGTTACTTTACCTTTAATGACCACACAATTTGTTTTGGTGAAGTTTGCCTAAGTGAGTAGTGGGAACCATCAAGGTAAACAAGACGTATTCAGATGAACACTTGGAAGGACAGAACTTGTAGGCTACGAGTCAATCATTGGAAATGGAATTGGAATAGATGGATGTTTGATGACCAGCATGGACATGTTGGGCTGAAATGAGCACCACTAGCATTGCCAATATTTATTACCCAAGTTGCATTTGGGAAGCTGGCATTAGGATACAATTACTATGCCGTCCATAGGTCAGCTGGCAGTGCTGTCTCTGAGTTACAAGGTACGATGTTCAAATCCTACTCCAACACTTCAGATCAAAGGTCAAGGCTGACACTGGAATCCTGAGGGGACTGCTGCACTGTCAAGATTGCTGTGTGGTAGACATTAAACCAAGGCTCCACCTAAAAGGTGGATCACATGGTGCTCTCTCAAAGTAGAGAAGGACAGACGTTCCCAGATGCCAGCCCAGTATCTCTCAACCGTCAGAAACACCAGATAGCATGGTCATTGCTGCCTGTGGGAGCAAGGTGCTATGCACTAATTGCCCATCAGATTTTCCAAATTGTAACAATGACAACACTTCAGAAGTAAAGTGCGTTTGGACATCTATTGGAGATGAAAGGTGCTAGAGAAATGCAAGTGCTTTTTCTATTCTCAAATGATTGTCATCCGATCTCCTTTACAATAGTCTTAGGAAGGGAGTGTCAGGGTCCTTACACATCAGCAGCGAAGGAATATTGAGATATTTGCAAGTTGGAATGATGTGAGACTTGATGCCCTTACCTTTATAAAGGCCATGGGGTCCAACAGCATGGAAACAGACTGTCTGGTCCATGTCAATCAAGTTTCCCAAACTAAACTAGTCCAATTTGCCTGTGCTTGGCCCATATCCCTCTAAATCTTTCCTATTCATGCATCTGCCCAAATGTCTTTTAAATGTTGTCGGCAGAAGTGGGTACTGCAGATGCTGGAGATTAGAGTGGTGCTGGAAAAGCACAGCAGGTCAGGCAGCATCCGAGGAGCAGGAAAATCAATGTTTTCAGCAAAAGCCCTTCATCGGGATTCAAGGTTTCAGGCAAAAGTCCTTCCTGATGAAGGGCTTTTGCCCGAAACATTGATTTTCCTGCTCCTCGGATGCTGTGCTTTTCCAGCACCACTCTGACCTTGATTTTAAATGCAGTAACTGTACCTGCATCTACACAGCCTCTGGCAGTTCATTCCACATATGAATCACCCCTGTGAGAAAAAGTTGCCCCACAGGTCCCTTTTAAATCTTTCCCCATGCACCTTAACCCTATGCCTTTTAGTTTAGATTCTCCTACCCTAGAGAAAAGACTCTTGCTATTCACCTTATCTATGCCCCTCATGATTTTATAAACCTCTGTAAGATCACCTGTCAACCTCCATGCTCCAGAGAAAAACGTCCCAGTCTACCCAGCCTCTCCTTATAACACAAACCCTCTAGTCCCAGTAACATTTACCCAGGGACGGAGTGCTCACTGTTCTCACTCCAACTGCTTTCTTGGGGCGACACGGTGGCTCAGTGGTTAGCACTGCTGCCTCACAGCACCAGGGACCCGCGTTCGATTCCCACCTCGGGTGACTGTCTGTGCGGAGTTTGCACGTTCTCCCTGTGTCTATGTAGGTCTTCTCCCACAATCCAAAGATATGCCGGTCAGGTGAATTGGCCATGCTAAATTGCCCTGTAGTGTTAGGTGCATTAGTCAAGGGTAAGTATAGGGTAGGGAATGGGGCTGGGTGGGTTACTCTCCGGAGGGTTGGTGTGGACCTGTTGGGCTGAAGGGCCCGTTTCCATACTGTCGGAAATTTAATCAAAATGTGCACTCTCTCAAATTTAATTACATCCTTACTGAAACCACAGGAGCAGCTTCTACTCAGTCTGACTGGAGTTGCTCCTACCTGGAATGAGTTCCTCTGTCACAGCAGCCCCACCAATTAAATGACGCCTCTCTAGTACGGCAGTGTTCACTCCAGATTTCTGTAGGTACGTTGCCTGCAAAAGGGCAAGTGACAAGTTTATTTCAGGTTTCCAGCCTCTGCAGTATTCTGCTTTTCAATTAGTCAGACTTCAACAGAGTTTCCCAACATGCAGTCCTGAAGATCAGAACTGGAGATGCATTTTCCAAAACATTCATTAAAAATGCTGCACAGGCATCATATGGAACTATTAGAGGTTTGTTAAAGTTAAACAGTGTTTCACAAATTCAATGCTGTATTTTTGAAGAAGTGCATACACAAAGGGCAGATAGGAGACAGGTTTTTCAGAAAGTAGGATACAAAAAATATGATAGTTCACTGTAACTTTTTACAAAAATTCACAAGAACGTTGGTTAGGTCACAGCTGGAATACTGTGTGGAGTTCGGCCACCTCACTGTAGGAGGGAGGTGATTGCACAGGCCGGGGTTCAAGGAAGATTCATTGGGATATCACCTGGGATGGAGCAGTTTAGTAACAAAGGGAGGCTAGATATCCTCAGGATGTTGCCCAGAAATGGAGGGTTCAATTTGGAATGAGAAGCGGGATAGGCTGGGACTTTTTCCACTGGAGTGTAGGAGGTTGAGGAGTGACCTTATGGAGGTTTATAAAATCATGAGGGGTATAGATAAGGTGAATGGTAGGCATCCTTTACCTAAGGTGGGGGATTTCAAGACAAGGGCACATATTTTTAAGGTGACAGGGGAAAGTATTAAATAGATATGAGGGGCAAATTTCCTACACAGAGAGTGTGTGGAATGAACTTCCAGAGGAAGTGGTGGATGCAGGTACAGTTGCAATGTTTAAAAGACATTTAGATATGTGCATGAATAAGAAATGTTTGGAAGGATAATAGTTAAGCACAGGCAGGTGGGACTAGTTTAGATTGGGATTAGTGAGTTTTGAGAAGATTTGTAGCTCATGTTGAGGTCCTGGATGTAAGTTTGCTCACTGAGCTGGAAGGTTCATGTTCATGAAGTTTGGGATTATGGTCAGCACGGACTGTTTGGACTGAAAGGTGTGTTTCCGTGCTGGATGACTATGACTTGGGTTGTTTTCTTTGTAGCAGAGCAGGGTCCTAACTGATGTGCATAAGATTATAGAGGGGAGCATGGACTGTGTGAATAGAAAGCAGCTGTTAACCTTAGTCAAAGGGTCAGGAACAGCTTACACAGTGAAGATGGAAGATAGGAGATTTAAAGAGGATTTGGGGAGAAGGGTTTTAACAAGCATGGTGGGAGTACGGAATGCACTGCTTGAGAGGTTAGTTCACACAGGATTCCCCACAACCTTTAAAAAGTATGTGATGAACATCTGGAGTGTCATAATATTGAAGGCTATGGGCCCAGTGCAGGAAAGTGGAACTATTACAGTTAGGACTTTATTATTTGGTGGTGTAGACTTGATTTGTCAAGTGACCTTTTCTTTACTTTTGATTCTATGATTTGAAGAAGTAGCCAAGGATGACTGGTGATCAGGAGGTGGGTGACAGGCATTTCCCTCAAGATGCATTCAGTCTTGGGGAGGTCTGCATCACTAGTACTTATTAACCGTTCCCCCAGTCCTCATGGGGAAAGATGGTATGGGTCTTCTCCATAAACCATCACAATCAATGTCGAGTTTTTGCGCGGGTCACTCCGTGCGGTGGTTTAAAGATAGCGTTTCTTGCTACAACATTTCAGAGGGGAGACAAGAGTCGACGATTGTCATGTGGATTTATCTAAAAGGCAAAACAGCAGGATTTCTTCCTGGAGAAAGACATTACCATCTGAAGCCATCTAGATTATTTCATCAGACAGCTTCAGCGTCACATTTCAACTCCAGGTTTTACTTCCAGATAAAACCCATTTCAAATTCTCCAACTCATTCAAGTGCTTAGGGAAAGTTTCAAAAACATAAAGTAATTCATCAGCGAACACAACTGGGCAGTGAAATTGGGAACAATATATTATATTTTACTCCTTTCCATTAATAAAATATTCCTTGATGACTCTAAGACGGTAAATTGGAGCAGTGTTATTTCTACATTTTAAAAAATGGAATTATCCCCAAAGGTAAGTATTTTGAATTGGTCTCCAGCTCCATGACCTTAAAAAATAAATCTCTTATGAACCATACAATCATTTCATCGGTGTACACCAACAAGTTCCTAATTTTCATTTTGATAATGGTGAACCTCTGAAACATCTCTACTAGTGCCTGTGTATCTTATGAAAATTTGACAATTTAACTAGCTTTCTTGAACAAGTGCACCTCACATCGGGTTGGGGGGGTCGAACCTCATTTGTGTTCTTCATATCTTGAAATTTGTGTAAAAGTTAACTGAAAATGTGATTTCAGGTTATTTCATGTGTAACTCAGTTATATTTAAAATTCCGATGAAGAGTCTTACCAGATTCAAAACATTAACTCTGTTTCTCTCTCCACAGACCTGCTGAATTTCTCCAGCAATCTTTATGTTTGCTTCAGATTTCCAGCATCTTCAGGAGAAAGTGAGGACTGCAGATGCTGAAGATCAGAGCTGAAGAGTGTGGTGCTGGAAAAGCACAGCAGGTTAGGCAGCGTCTGAGGAGCAGGAGAGTCAACATTTTGGGCATAAGCCCTTCATCAGGAATGAGGTGATTCCTGATGAAGTGCTTATGCTTGCAACGTCAACTCTCCTGCTCCTCAGATGCTGCCTGACTAGCTGTGCTTTTCCAGCACCACACCCTTCAACTTTGCAAATATTTCGCCTTTTATCAGGTTGGACAGATGGCTGATGAAAAGGAGCAAAGGGTAAAAATAACTTTAAAGCGGGATACAGTAGACATTGGAAATAGCAGAGACAGATGGAAAATAACACTTTGGAGGTCAGGCAGCATAGTGGAGAAAGAACCAAGAGCTGACATTTCATTTTGATAATCTTAGTCACAACCAAATGAAAGGTCAGCAGCCTGAAAGGTCTCTCTTCTCAGAAGCTGTCAGAACTACTGAGTATTTCCAGCATTTTCAGGGGTTTTTTTTAAATCAAAGAGTTTAAATCAATGGGTGCTGCTCAGATAGAGTGCACAATATGAAGTGGAACACTTTAGGGGAGTAATTCTGGTCTCACTTTTCTCTTCAGTAGACAGAAGTTGCGGATTTGGCAATAGAATATTCTTGGCTATAGAACATAGCATTCCACAAGGATAGGTCAAAGTGATCCAGCAGATTGCAAGTACAATTTAATGCATGGGGAGATAAAGAAATATGTTTGCTGACTCAATGGTAAGACATTGAGACTGAACAACTTAGAGAGAGAGATGGAAGGGTTCAGATAGATAAATAATTGAAGGTGTAAGCGCAGGTACATAAACACATAAAAATACAAACAAAATAAAAAAGGAAGATTATAAATAGGAAGAATTCGAGAGGCTTGAGCGAGGTTATAAAGTGTGCAAGGTATAAGTTTTACAGAACATGGACCAACATGGGGTACTGAGAGATACAAGAAAACTTTCTGATTCAGTATGTGCTTATACCTACTAGAGAAGGTGCAAAACTTGACCTACTCTTGGGAAATAAAGCAGGGTAGTGAGGTGTCAGTGGGGGAGCACTTTGAGGCTAGCGACCATAATTCTATTAATTTTAAAATAGTGATGGAAAAGGATAGACCAGATTTAAAAGTTGAATATCTAAATTGGAGAAAGGCCGATTTTGATTGTCATAGAGTCATAGAGATGTACAGCATGGAAACAGACCCTTCGGTCCAACCCGTCCATGCCGACCAGATATCCCAACCCAATCTAGTCCCACCTGCCAGCACCAGGCCCATATTCCTCCAAACTCTTCCTATTCATATACCCACCCAAATGCCTCTTAAATGTTGCAATTTTACCAGCCTCCACCATATCCTCTGGCAGCTCATTCCATACACGTACCACCCACTGCGTGAAAAAGTTGCCCCTTAGGTCTCTTTTATATCTTTCCCCCCTCACCCTAAATCTTTGCCCTATAGTTCTGGACTCCCAGATCCCAGGGAAAAGACTTTGCCTATTTATCCTATCCATGTCCCTCATAATTTTGTAAACCTCTATAAGGTCACCCCTCAGCCTCCGATGCTCCAGGGAAAACAGCCCCAGCCTGTTCAGCCTCTCCCTGTAGCTCAAATCCTCCAACCCTGGCAATATCCTTGTAAATCTTTTCGGAATCCTTTCAAGTTTCACAACATCTTTCCGATAAGAAGGAGACCAGAATTGCAAGCAGTATTCCAACAGTGACCTAACCAATGTCCTGTACAGCTGCAACATGACCTCCCAACTCCTGTACTCAATACTCTGACCAATAAAGGAAAGCATACCAAATGCCTTCTTCACTATCCTATCTACCTGCGACTCCACTTTCAAGGAGCTATGAACCTGCACTCCAAGGTCTCTTTGTTCAGCAACACTCCCTCGGACCATACCATTAAGTGTATAAATCCTGCTAAGATTTCCTTTCCCAAAATGCAGCACCTCGCATTTATCTTAATTAAACTCCATCTGCCACTTCTCAGCCTATTGGCCTATCTGGTCCAGATCCTGTTGTAATCTGAGATAACCCTCTTCGGTGTCCACTACACCTCCAATTTTGGTGTCATCTGCAAACTGTACTTCTTATGCTCACATCCAAATCATTTATGTAAATGATAAAAAGTAGAGGACCCAGCACCAATCCTTGTGGCACTCCACTGTGGCCTCCAGTCTGAAAAACAACCCTCCACCACCACTTTCAAAAGCTGATTGGGGGCAGATGTTCACAGGTAAAGGGACAGTTGGAAAATGGGAAGCCTTCAAAAATGAGATAACAAGAGCCAGAGAAAGTATATTCCTGTTAGAGTGAAAGGAAAGGCTGGTAGGTATAGGGAATGCTGGGAGACTGAAGAAATTGAGGGTTTGGTAAGAGAAGGAAGCATATGTCAGGTATAGACAGGATAGATCGAATGAATCCTTAGAAGAGTATGAAGGCAGTAGGAGTATACTTAAGAGGGAAATCAGGAAAGCAAAAAGGGGACTTGAGATAGCTTTGACAAATAGAGTTGAGGAGAATCCAAAGGGTTTTTACAAATACATTAAGGACAAAAAGGTAACTAGGGAGAGAATAGGGCCCTTGGAGAAAATGAGGACTGCAGATGCCGGAGGTCAGAGCTGAAAATGTGTTGCTGGAAAAGCGCAGCAGGTCAAGCAGCATCCAAGGAGCAGGAGAATCGATGTCTCGGGCAGGGCCCCTCAAAGATCAGCAAGGCGGCCTTTGTGTGGAGCCGCAGGAGATGGGACATACTAATCAAGTATTTTGCATCAATATTTACTGTAGAAAAGGACATGGAAGATATAGATGGAGGGAAATAGATGATGACATTTTGAAAAATGTCCATATTTCAGAGGAGGAAGTGTTGGATGCCTTGAACTGCATAAAAGTGGATAAATCCCCAGGACCTGATCAGGTGTACCTGAGATCTCTGTGGGAAGCTAGGGAAGTGATTTCTGGGCCTCTTACTGAGATATTTGTATCACCAATAGTCACAGGTGAGTTGCCGGAAGACTGGAGGTTGGCTAATTTGGTGCTACTGTTTAACATAGCTGGTAAGGACAAGCCTTGGAACTATAGACCAGTGAATCTGACGTCGGTTGGAGGAAGTTGTTGGAGGAAATCCTCAGGGACAGGATGTACATGTATTTGGGAAGGAAAGGACTGATTAGAGATAGTCAACATGGCTTTGTCAGTGGAAAATCATGTCTCACAAACTTAACTGAATGTTTTGAAGATGCAACAAAGAGGATTGATGAGGGCAGAGCGGTAGATGTGATCTACATGGACTTCAGTAAGACATTTGACAAGGTTCCCCATGGGTGACTGGTTAGCAAGGTTAGATCTCATGGAATACAGGGAGAACTAACCATTTGGATATAGAACTGGTTCAAAGGTAGAAGATAGAGGGTGGTGATGGCAGGTGGGACTCGACTGGGTTGGGATATCTGGTCAGTGTGGGCAAGTTGGACCGAAGGGTCTGTTTCCGTGCTGTACATCTCTGTGATTCTATGACTCCATGTGAGATTTCCTCCACTGGAACAGAAAGGTTAAGAGAATATTAATTAGATTTCTTTTTTTGGTGCAACTTTCCCATTCTGTGCAGTGGGGGAATCACTGGAGCAGTCAAGTGTTTAAATTCATGTGCAAAAAGACTGCACTCAAAATGAGATTACTAAACCAGAGACTGAGGTGATGTTCTAAGGACCAGGGTTCAAGTCCTGCTATGGCAGATAGTGGAATTTGAACTCAACAATAATCTGGAGTTGGCAGTCTAATGATAACCACAAAGTCACTGGTGATTGTCAAGAAAATATATCCAGTTCATGAATGTCTTTTAGGGAAGGAATTCAGCCATCCTTACCTGGTCTGGCCTACAGGTGACTCCATGCCTACATCAATGGGTTTGTCCTTTAACTGCCCTCTGGGCAATAAGTGCTGGCCTAGCCAATAGAGCCCGTATCCCGTGAGTAAATGAAAACAAAATTAACTTCTCTAACTTTCTTTAAGAAGCCTAAGACTGTAATGTTTAACTTTCTTTATTTTCCTACTTTATATTAAGAAGGACTGTAATATTTAACTTTTAACTTTGTTTCTTTAGTTTTGTACTTTGTACCTAAGATTTTGTATCGAGGTAGCTTTGTACCTAAAATGGCACTGGGAATGGCTACATTGTACATTTTTCACTGTTCTCCTGAGTAGACTTCCATACTTGAGTACATGTGACAATAAAATCTAAACCTAATTCTAAATTCTAAGAGCTACCGGTTATATTATAGGAGATGAAGCATCGTGATAAGCTGAAGTCTGAATCCAATGCAGCCATGAGGCACACTCCTTGACAGTACAATTAGAAACATGTGATGTGTCTGAGTTCTACTAGAACAAGATTCAATGTTCAGATTTTCCCAAATCACTCACCATACCTTCTGCCATAACACAAAGTTCTGGATGGTCAGTCAACCTCAGTAAAGATCTAGAGTAGGTTCATATTAAGGTTATGGGCAATCAATCTCAAAATGGGTTCTGACAGAGTCCAAAGAGGTTATCATGGTGATTAATCCATCAGTTCCAGCATGGTAGTGGCTTTAATGCCTGGGTATCACAGTCAGACTGAGCAAAGTAGGAAAGTGCAAATTTTGGACTATGTAAGGAATAGTACACAATAGTGATCACTACTTGGAATACAGGAGTCAGAATCAAAGGACAAAGAATACTAGAATGCTGGATAAAGTCCAAATGGATTTATTCACTGGGTGTCGCTGGCTGGTCAGCATTTTATTGCCCATCCCTAGTTGCCCCTTGAGAAGGTGGTGGTGAGCTGCCTTTTTGAACCGCTGCAGTCCATCTGCTGTAAGTAGACCCACAATGTCCTAAAGGAGGGAATTCCATGATTTTGAACAGCAATCATCAAGAAACAGCTAAATATTTTGAAGTTGGAATGGTGAGTGAGTGGTTTGGAGGAAAACTTGCAGTTGGTGTGTTCGCATGTAACTGCTGCTGTAAGTGGTTTGAATCGCTTTTCTTATCTCTGATTATCTTGCAAATTCCGCGTTCTTTCACTGTGTGATAGCCACTTTGACTGCTATTTCCTGCTATCTCTTCTCTTTACTTGAGAGGACAAAATGTCCTCTTGGAGTGTCAGATGCCTCCTGTCTCTGGCCGAGACTCAATCTGCGAAAGGTTGTGTGTTCTCCTTTCCAATGTCCGGAGCTGACCATCCAAGAGTTTAGAGACTTGTCTAGTTCCCTCCTCTTGCTGCCCGAGAGACATTGCCATATGAAACCTCCCCACAAGACATCCTATCCCAACTGCCTGAGAATTACAGCTTCACCACACAGCATCTGTCAAACTCAGCTGCACCCAGCCATCAGGCCAGCTTTAACATTCTGGGAATTTCCCAAACACAGGAAATACTGAAACCTCAATGTAACAAGTATTAAAATGTTACCAGAAGCAAAGACAAGAAAGTTGTACGTACAGCTATAAGCCCATTGTGACCTGGGGAAATAAAGGAAAATAAGATGTTCATTTTCGTATTATTTAAGTACAGATAATACTATGCAGATTGTGAGTCAAATACTCTGTTTTAGCAACATCATATATCATAAACAAACAACACTTATATATAAAAACAAAATACTGGTAATCCAAAGCTAACACAGAAAATGCTGAAGAATCTCAGCAGGTCCAACAGCAGCTTTGGAGAATGAAACAAAGTCAACGAAACCAAACTCAAAACTTAACTCTCTCCACAGACCTGCTGAGTTTATTCAGCATTTTATGTGATTGTAGTGCATTTATATAGTGCCTTTACCATTTGGAAAACACTCCTAGGTGCTGTGCATGAACATGAACAGAACACTGACACTAAGCCAAAGAAACAAACACTTGGGCAGGTCTCCAAAGCTTGTTCAAAGATGTAGGTTTGAAGTAGGGTCAGAAGGCAAGGGAGAGACAGAGGCAGAGAGGTTTGGGTAATGGATTCCAGAGAAAGTTGAAGGGATAGCCACTAATGTTAGGGAGAAGGAAGTGGAAAGGCTCAACAGGACAAAGTTTAAGGATCACAAGGTCACGTACTAGGGAGTAGGCAAACTATGCTGTTATGTGGACAAAGAATGAAGCTATGCTGTGCTCAACATGCTGCAAAAACGCACTGGGATAAGCAACTGAGTTATCTGTTTTCTAATACCATGAGACGAAGGAGAAATGTTTACCAGATAGTTGAGGAAATCTTTGCCTTCCTTGAAATTTGCAAGTGGTCTTTTGCAGCAATAGTAGCGAAGAAAATCGTAAAGAGAAGAATCAACTGTGACAGCAGTTTATAGGTCTCCAAATAGTAATAACACTGTGGGGCAGGGTATACTTGAAGGAATAATGGGGAGCTTCTGTGAAAGGTACAGCAATTATCATGGGTGATTTTAATTGACATACTGATTGAATGAGTTATATTGGCAAACATAACATGATAAAAATGAGCCTATAAAGTATTCTAAGATAATTTCTTAGAGCAGCATGTTCAAGAGAGCAGGATATACCAGACCTGGGAGTGTGCAATGACATAGGGTGAATTAATGTGCCATAGTAAAGAATCTTCTGCAAAGCACTGATTATTAACTGTATAAATTTTGCATCCAATTTGAAGAAGGTCTAAAACTAGTTTTTCAAATGCAAATAAGAGCACTCATAAGGAGTAAGGACAGAGCTGGTTAAAGTGAACTAGGAAGAAAGGAAGGGGTAGGTCAGTAGAAATGTAGTGGCAGAGACGCAAAGAACTATTGTATAGACTTCAGTGAAGATACATTCTCGTGATAAAGAAAGTGATGAATATAAAAGGCACCTGGATGGGTACATGAATAGGAAGGGTTTGGAGGGATAAGGGCCAAATGCTGGCAAATTGGATTAATTTAGGATATCTGGTTGGTGTGGATGAATTGGACAGAAGGGTCAATTCCATGTTGTACATCTCCATGACTCTACTGGGAAATAAGAAATCAAGGCAGAATCATTCAACATCTATTTAGTGTCTGTTTTCACTGTAGAAGGTGCAAATAATATCAGAAATACACAGTAATTGAGAAGTTTAAGGGAGGGAGCAGCTCAAACCAATGATAATCACCTGAGAAAGTGTCCTGAGAGCACAAGATACCTAAGGGGCAACGTTTTCATGCAGAGGGTGGTACATGTATGGAATGAGATGCCAGAGGAAATGGTGGAGGCTGGTACAATTGCAACGTTTAAAAGACATCTGGACGGTTATATGAATAGGAAGGGTTTGGAGGGATATGGCCAGGTGCAGGCAGACGGGACTAGATTGGGTTGGGATATCTGGTCGGCATGGACAAGTTGGACCGAAGGGTCTGTTTCCATGCTGTACATCTCTATGACTCTATGACTAAAAGCTGTCACAGTATCAGGTCTTCACCCTGGAATGATAAAGAGACTACTGAGATAGTAAATATATTAGTTCCAGTTATTTTCAAAATGGACTGAAGGGTCTGTTTCCATGCTGTACATCATCATGACTCTATGACTCTAGATGGATCCCAGCAGATTGGAAATAGAAAATTTAACTCATTCATTCAGGAACAGCGGGGGGGGGGGGGGGGGGGGGTGAGACAGAAAACAGGAAATCACAGGTCAGTTAGCTTCACATCTAACAAACGGAACATGTCGGAATCTATTACAGTATTAAGGAGGTTACAGCATGGCACTTTGACAATCTGAATGCAACCAGGCAAAGTCAACGTGGTTTTGTGAAAGGGAAACCATAGTAGATTAATTTATGAGAGTTCTTTATGAAAGTAACAGGTGAGCTGGATACAATACAGGGGAAACTGTTGATGTGGTGCACTTGAACTTCCAAATAGCATGTGATAAGGCCCACATCAAAGATTACTGTATAAGAGCTCATATTGCAGGGAGGGTGAACATACTGCCACGAATAGAAGATTGGTTAACTAACAGAAAGCGTACATTAGGGATGAACTGACAATTGATCATTGCATAAAATGACTGAAGATCTAACTACACGAGTGTTACAGGGATCAGCGCTGCAGAATCAGCCAGTTACTATCTTTGAAAATGACTTGCTCGATGCAGTTGTTAAATTTGCTGATGGCAAAAAAAAGGTAGGGAAGAGAAAGTTGGGAGGACAGATAGGTTAAATGAATGGGGGGTAAATGGCAGAGAGAGAGGAGTGTGTGGAGAAAATATTAACCTGTACACTAAGACAGAAAGGCATCTCATTATTTAAATAAAGAGAGATTGCAGACTCTGTGGTGTAGAGGTATTTGGAAGCGCTGTGATGAGATACATGACTGAAACATAATAACCACCTAAATTTATCAGGGTCATTCCATATCGAGAGGAATATCGGTAAGTGTGCTACATAACACTATTCCAAAACAAAATACAAATTGTTGTTGGGCCTAATTGGTGTTCTCAATCTGGTGACGATTGTGCAGCGTTATATCACAGTTTAAAGCCCTTTACGAAATGTAATAAACTCAGTCCTGGGAGGGTAAACCCCTCACTCCGCTCAATCCCCTCACACCAATATTCCACCAGGTTTATTTTTTTTGGTAGATTACCTCCTCCAATAATCACGGCGTCGTACTGAGGTCGGAGTGCAGCCTCGGAACTCCAGCTCCTGTTGACAGGGGCGTACAAAAGGACTTTGCAAACCCTGCACCGCACTGAAGTGATCGCCATTGTAAATTAATCTTTTGCAGAAAATAAAGTTTCAGTGTAACCAGAATCCAACAGGAGGAGATAGTGTGGTTCCTTCCAGGGGGCGGATCTGAAATAGACGACACCTCTTCTGCGGTTTGTTTTTAACCATAACTGTTTCAGAGCACTGAATCATTAATTTAAATTGTGAAAGAGAGAGGCAAACTTTTACTTGCGGTCATTGGAAACCACTACTCCCCCTGTCGAATCTGGCATCATGTCTCCTCCCCCCGTCATTCTGTATTCCCCTGGCCTGCCAATCAATTCATGTCCAGAATATAAAATTTTCATCCTTTTAAAATCCTTCCATGGCCTCATCCCTCTTTGACCTCATCCTGCATCCTGTCCAGGATTACCACGGACGAGAAACTGAACTAGGCATCCTGCAGCGAGTAACTCACCTCCTGATTCCCCAACGTCTCTGGAAGAGACAATCCACTTCTCCCACCAAGAGTCAAGTCATGACTATCTCCAACAAAAAGGAAATCTAGTTGCAGGTCCTTGACATTTCATGATGTTCCCATTATGGAATCTCCCACTATCACTCTTCTGAGGAATTTAGTTGACCAAAAGTTAAACTGGGTTAGTGGTGCTGGAAGAGCACAGCAGTTCAGGCAGCATCCAAGGAACAGCGAAATTGACATTTCGGGCAAAAGCCCTTCAGAGGCCATTTCACTGCTCCTTGGATGCTGCCTGAACTGCTGTGCTCTTCCAGAACCACTAATCCAGAGTCTGGTTTCCAGCATCTGCAGTCATTGTTTTTACCTCAAAAGTTAAACTGGACTAGCCATATAAATATAGTGGCTACAAAAAGTCATGCTAAGATAATTGCAGTGAGTAATTCACCACCATCTCCACAAACCTTGTCCACCATCCACAAGGCACAAGTCAGGAGTGTGATGGAATATTCCCCACTTGCCTGGATGGGCAATACTCAAAAAGATTGACACCAATGGGGATAAATCAGCCCACCAGATACACACCATATCCAAGACAATCACTCCCACCACCACTGACACTCAGGAGCAGCAGTTTATGCCATATCCAAGATGTATTGCAGAAATTCAGCAATGTATTGCTCGCAAGACAAAGCTTTTCACTGTGCCTTGGTACACATGACAATAAGTTCAATTCGATTCAACTCAATAGCACCTTCAAAGCCCACAACACTTCCATCAGGGAGAACAGAAATACATGGAAACATCACCACCTGCACGTTCCCCTCCAAGCCACTCATTATCCTGACTTGGAAATATATCACCATCCTTTTGTAGTGATTGTAATGAGGTCAGCCAGGTGGACCTCAGAGAATATGAGTTCTCTGACTGGGGCTGTTAACCTGATTCAATCAGGGAGCCCTGGCTGACAGATATAAACAGGAAGAGGTTCTGTTCACTCTGAGAGTTGGATCTGAGGGAGCTTCATCAGTGTCAATGACTGCTCATGTGTAACTAAAGGGTGTCTTGGTGACAGGATACTGGCCTCTGTGGAATTATTTCATCCTCTGTGTCATTGGCTCAAATAAGGGCATTGTGGATGTACCTTCACCAAATGAATTGCAGCAGTTCAAGATGGCATCTCACCACCATCTGCTCAAGAGCAACTAGAATGTGGCAATAAATACTGACACAAGTAGGAACAGTCTTAGAGAGAACAGATAGGGCTATGTGCATGAGTTTAAAAACTTTTTTGGTGCTATCTGTGCTCCGTTAATTCTGGCTTAAATATGCACTAAGCCTCAGCTCTCTGCAGCCAGGAGTTACTAAGTCCCCTCAATCCTCTTTTAAATAGGCCAATCCATAATTAGTCCTAATTTTTTTAAAGTCTCGATCTCTGAATGATGAAAAATGAATGCCATTTTTTGAGGGTGGTCCAAGCTGGGGGATTCCTTCCAGAGGTGAAAAGTCCCAGTGAGGGATCTCATTGATGCTTCAATATGACAGAACAGCTGAGGGCCTGCTTTCTAATGATTGACACCCAATCCAACCAATCACAGATCCAGACTGGAAGATCTGCCAATCACAAAGTGGCAGGGCAGTTAAGTCTCGCCCATGTGTGACGTACGCCATGGCGACAAAGACAACCCCTGTTCCTTGCTACAAAACAATAGTTGCAATCTACCTCGATGGAAGTGCAAGGTTTAAATGAGTTGCTTGCAACATCCTGAGAGCCCAGGATAAAGGGGAAATCGAACTGAAAGGGGTTTAAAAGTGTAACCTGAATTAGCATCCAATCTCGGGGGGGGGCTGGGCGAATGATGGACGTAGGGTTTGTCCAATGGAAAGGCAGTTGTGTCATCGCTGACCAATGGGAACTGGGTATAGGTGGGGTCTCCAGGCTGAGTGGGATTGGTGGATTGGGGCTGGTGGAAGAAGCGGGTGGCAGTGGGGAAGCAGGAGATTGGGACCAGGACAAGATGACCAGTCATTCGGTGACCATCCCCATGGTCTGCTTCACTATCTTCTGGGGGCTTGTGGGCTGTGCTCTGCCTTGGTTTGTGCCGAAGGGTCCCAACAGAGGGTACGTATCCACGCACAGCGTTTCTAACGATTGGTGATGGATTTACCGGTGGGTGGGGGATGTCTGGGGTCTGACATTCTGCACGACTTAGTATTTATTTTCATTCATGCCTTTAGATTTATTACATGCTTGAATTTTTCTGTCGCCTTAATTTCCCGTGATTCTGTAAGAAGTCAGCCAAGACCTCCAAATGTAGAAGGAAGGTGTTATGTTTGATTCAAAAATTGGAATTGCTGGAAAAGCTCAGCAGCATCTGTGGACAGTTAATTTGACCCGAAACGTTCACTCTGATTTCTCTGCATTGATGCTGCCAGACCTGCTGAGCTTTTCCAGCAATTCCTATTTTTGTTTCTGATTTGCAGCATCCGCAGTTCTTTCGGTTTTTATTTGTTTTTTTATTTGCTATTTTTGATTTGTATTTCAGTTCATCACCTTTGTTTTCATTTTCTCTGCCTCCTCAGTGCCTATTGTTTTTCTGGTAATTTGCATGTAAGTTGCCCCTTTTTCCATCTCTCTCCCCCTTTAAAGATTCTCCGTGATACCTACCTCTTTGACCAGGTCACCTCCCCTCGTGACCTCCTATGTTTTGTTTTATGCATCGTTAATGTTATCTGTGAGATACCTTGGGAGGTTTTGTTATTATGCTAATATTATAAATTGCAAATGGTTATGAAGAAAGACTTACATTTGCATAGTCTCTCTCACAGCCACCATAGATGCTTTTAAAGCACCTTGTGACCAATGAATTACCTTTGAAACGTGAATGTCATTGTTTACAGTGAGCTGCCAGAAATAGTAATGTCAAAATGACCAGATAATGTGTCTATGGATTCATAGGATTGCTGCAATAAAGAATGAGGGAAATCAGCCTGTCATACCCATACTGGCCCTCTGCCAAAATAACTGGTTAAGACTGCTTTGCTGCCTTTTCCCTATACCCTTGCAATTACTTTTTGATTTGGTTGTTTGAGGGATAATTATTGGTTAGTTTCCCTGCGCTTCTTTGAAATGTGACACGCACTAGGGCAATTGGGGACTCTGTTTAATGTGTCAAAAGACAGCACATTGATGTTCCAGCATCCCCTCAATACTGCACTGAAGTGTCAGGCTTGGTTTGTGTGTTAGCATTCTGGAGTGAGACTTAAATTCTCAATCTTGTGATTTGGAGGTGACTACATACTCACCGAGCCATAGCTTGTGGTTTTATTCTGCTGATGAGTGTTGCAGAGATTGAAGTAGTTAAGTTTTGGCTGTAATGAAGATGTTTATGTATTTGTCATTCATTTATTTGCACATCTTAGATGTACTATTGATATTTTGGTCGAAAGTTGTTTATGGAGTAAATATTCAGTGAGACATCTGTGATAGGGAGGTGTTCCAATTCAAGTTTAAGTTCTGAAACCTGTCTGATTGCTGGAGAACAATGGAGTGTCCTCTTAGTCCACTTCAGACTGCTCTATCAAGATAATTTGCAAAGTCTCCTGCCTCAAAAAATGCTTCCCCTACTGATTCAGTATTTAATTTAAATTGATGCATGTATGGTGTGGCCTGCATAAGTTTTGTGAATTGCTGCCATCTCTGTTTTGCAGGCCTTACAGCTGCATAGGATATTCCTACACCTCACACAGGCATTATGCTGAAGGGGACTGTAGAAAATGCTGTTGAATTGTTCATCTTTATCGATGAGAATATGTTTAGTACTGAAGGATAATTCTGAGGTTTGAATGGCACTATCATTGGTCCCTATGAGACAGTTACAACATTGGTATTGATCACCGTCTCAATCCCTCTGCTAGGTTTTGCTGTATTTTTTTTAGGCCAATCTTACTCTTGTAAGGACTGAGGAATATGTACTCCCACTGTTAACATCCACTGTACATTCACTACTCTTTGGCATCTCCTAAGCAGCACTCTGAAAGCTTGTACTTCCAAATAAACCTGTTGGACTATCACCTGGTGTTGTGATTTTTAAATGTGTCCACCATTGGCACCTCCAAGTCGATTTTTGTTTTAAAAAATCTCATTCACACTGCCTTCAGTATGAAGTCACTAAGTTGTGCTTGATTTAGAGCTATTTTTGGATTAGAGACCTATATGTACAAATTTATGATAGTGCAGACCCGATGGGCCAAACAGCCTATCATTTGATAAGATCACTTAGGTGATGAGTTGTGGCCTAAAATCCATTTTTCCTGTCTACTCCAGGGAACCACTGACTCCCTGCTTAGCCAGGAACCAATTTACTTTTGCCATTAAAATATTTAATAAACCCCACCCCACTCAAAAACCATTGCTTTTTGGGTTTTCGCCCCCAGAAATCCAAACACGCTCAACCCTCTGAGAGAAAAAGATTATCCTCCTCGTCTCCACCTTAACTGAAAGACCATTTATTTTTAAACCGTGCTACTTCATTGTTGTGGTTTTGTTCGCCGAGCTGGGAGTTTTTGTTGCAAACGTTTCGTCCCAACAAAAACTCCCAGCTCGGTGAACAGAACCACAACAACAAGCACCCAAGCTACAAATCTTCTCCCAAACTTTATGCTACTTCATTTTAGTCTCCTGATGATGTGAAATGTCTTTACAGCTACACCCAATTAGATCTCCTCAAGATCATCCACATCTCAATGCCCTGAATGTTTCAATCAGATCATCTGTCTTTTGAATTCAATTATATTGTCTCCACCTGCCCAACCTTTCACGAAAAGTCAATTCCCCACCCCAGATATCAGTTGAGAGGGCCTCCTCTGAACTGCTTCAAGCACACTTTCTCAAATAAAGGACCCAAAATGTATTGTACATATTAGTCCAGATTGCTTTTACCGGTGTCCTTTACAACTATAGCAAAACGTTCTTGCAAAGATAATGGAGTATAATAGCAATAAACAAAAAAAACCACACTTGCCTTCCTAATTTATTTGCTTTGACTGTATTCTAATATTTTATGAATTATGTATCTAGATGCCCAGATCTCTCTGTTCTGCAGTCTCTCTCCATTTAAATAATATACTGCTTATTGAGTTTAGAAAAGATTTGTAGCTCAGGTCGAGGTTCTGGATGTAAGTTTGCACACTGAGCTGGAAGGTTTGTTTTTATGGAAAACAAACCTTCCAGCTCAGTGAGCAAACTTGTATCCATATACGGCTTATCTAGTTGTCCTGACCAGTTGGACGTTTTCCCACATTGTACTCTATCTGTCACATTTTTGCCCATTTCTGTCTCTGACCTGTCTCCAACAGCAGACTTGCTATATTTTCTTCACAACTTATGTTCCTAGGCAAAAGTGAGGACTGCAGGTGCTGGAAACCAGAGTTTAGGTTCAAGTGGTGCTGGAAAAGCACAGCAGGTCAGGCAGCATCCGAGGAGCAGGAAAATCGACTTGTGTTCCTTTCTATTTCATTGTACCATCAGCAAATTTAGAAGCCATGCCTTTTGGTTCCTTCTTTCAAGTTATCAATACAAATTGTCAATAATTGAGACCCTGACACTGATCCCCATACCCATTGCTTGAGTTTTGATGGGGTGGCATAGTTGCAATCATGTTAAAGGTTAAAATGAAGAATAACTTTAGATATAAGAGAGTCACTGATAAATCCAATAGGATGGCCATTTACCTTCTTAATGATATATCACTGTTCCTGGGTCAAAATCCTGGAAACCCTTCCTAAACATGAGTCTGCCTACGTCAAACTGACTTCAACAATTCAAGATCCCTCACCATCACCACTTCGAGAGAAAACTAGAGATAGACAACAATTGCTAACATTGTCAGTGATGCCCACAATGTGGTAGTTATTTGTATTTAGTGTGAACCATCCCAATATGCTTCACACGAGTGTTATAATGTGGAAATGATATTGCACTACTCAGAGCAATATTAGGACAAATGATCCAAAGTTAGGTCAATTATGTCAATTTTAAGGAGTACTTTAAAAGAGGAAATGGAGGTAGGGAGTAAGAAGTTTTGTGCGGGAATTCCAGAGCTTTGGGCTTTGAAAGTTGAATACGTGGTTACGAATGATGAAGTGATTGGGGATGCTCAAGAGGTTAGAATTTGTTGAATGGAGAAACCTGAAGAATGTGAGCCTGGTGAAAGTCATAGAAATGTCTCCAGGATGGCTTTAATGCACATTTTGTTTCTTTTTAATATTGTACCTTGCCTCTCCCTCCCACTTCTTGACCTTCAGCTGAGAAGCATTTTGAGTTCCTGGTTTCCCTCATGTATTACCTGACACATTGTTTGGTTAAGAGTATTGGCCTTTCTTATTAATTTTTAATTCCATCCTTCTGTTTATTTTGCAGTGTAATAATAACAATGATCGTCACGACAGCGGTTTGTTGCTATTTGTTGTAAGTACCATGTTAGTGACTGTGTGTATGCTTAAAAAAATCTAATGTACTTATAAAGGTCAATTGGCAGATCGCTAATAATGCCCTATCTCTTTCTTAAAGGAGGAACAAGTTGTAGGATCTGTAAACCAGTTTGCTTGAGGTTTCTGGGATGAAATAAAAGCTCAGAATTCAAATGTTTGCTGATGATTGAACAATATCCAACACTGTTTGCAACAACTTGAGAACAAAAGTAGTCCATGCCAAATGCAGCAAGACGTAGACAATGTCCAGACTTGAGCTGAAAATTGGCAAGAAATATTTGTGCCCCACAAATGCTAAGTCATCTCCAACAAGAGAGAATCTAACTATCGTCCCTTTGAGCAAAGATAATGCCATTGACTGTAATTCCGCATTATCAACATCCTGAGGGTTGCATTGATCAAAAACAGAGCTGCACTAAGTATTTAATCACAGTGGCTACAGGAACAGGTCAGACACTAGGAATCTTGCAGTAAGTAACTCACCTTCTGACTCTCCAAAACCTGTCCATCATCCACATGGTATGGATTAAGAGTGTGTTGCAATGTCCCTACTTGTCTGAATGGGTGCAGCTCCAACCACATTCAAGAAACCTGACGCCAGCCAGGTCAAAGTAGCCTGTTTGATTTGGCACCATATTCACTAACATCTACTCTCTCCAGCACCATTTCTCAGTAGTATCAGTGTGTACTGTGTACAAGAGGCGCCACAGAAATTCACCAAAGATCCTTAGACAACACTTCCCAAACCCACAACCACTTCTATCTTGAAGGACAAGGGCAGCAGATCAATGGGAACACCTCCACTTGAAGTTCTTCTCCAAGCCACTCACCATCCTGACATGGAAATAAATCGCTGTTCCCTTCAGTCTCATTAGGTCAAAATCTTGGAATTCTCTCCCAAATGGCATACGGGTGCACTAAATGGAACTCAACAGCTCAAAAAGGCAGCTCACCATCTCCTTCTCAAGGGCAATGGTTAGGCCACCATTGAGATACTGTATGCAATTCTGGTCTCCCTGCTATAGGAAAGATGTTGTTAAACTTGAAAGGGTTCAGAAAAGACTTAAAGGATGTTGACAGGGTTGGAGAGTTTCAGTTATAGGGAGAGGCTGAATAGACAGAGACTATTTTCTCTCGAGCGTCAGAGGCTGAGGGGTGACCTTATAGAGGTTTGTAAAATCATGAGGTGCATGGATAGGATAAATAGACAAGTCTTTTCCCCTGGGATAGGGAAGTCCAAAACTAGAGGGCATCGGTTTAAGGTGAAAGGAGAAAGATTTAAAAGTCACCTAAGGGGCAACTTGTTCATGCAAAGGGTGGTACATGTATGGAATGAGCTGTCAGAGGAAGTAGTGGAGGCTGGTGTTATGGCAACATTTAAAAAGCATCTGAATGGGTGCATGAATAGGAAGGGTTTAGAGGGAAATGGGATCAGATTTATGTAAGATATCTGTTCAGCATGGATGGGTTGGACTGAAGGGTCTGTTTCCATGCTGAATATCTCTGACTCTGTGAACGAGGTATAGACAATAAATGCTGTCCCAGTCAGAGATGCTGACCTCTTGTGAGTAATATTAAAAATCCAGCTCTAACCGTAGCAATGTCATTGCCCAGAGAGCAGCTGAGAGTCAGTTTGGTATGGTCAATGAATGTTGGCCAAACCAATGACACCCACATCCTATGAATAAATAAGAGATAAATGTGGGATACATGGTAGATGTAAAATACTGGGACTTTCAAACAGCATTAGATAGACAGTTTTGCATTGCAGACACAAGATTAAAGTCAGAGATGTGTAATGGATCAGATAACAAGCTGGCTATAAGGCAGGATTCTGATTTCTCTTGGAGCTGATTTAGGAAAGTCTGTTGCTACTCTGCTTTCATTTAGGATGTGACTGGTTGCTGGTTGTGTCCTGTCTTGCCTGCTGAGATAGACCCCACATTGAGGCTTAATATAACATATTTACTAAGTTACAAAAGTGAGATTAGAACTATAATCAGTCCTTTCTGTACTGTCAGTTCAAGCCCTTGAATTAAAGAATAACATTGGAATAAATTTGGTGCAATTAAATAGATTTTATTGAAAGCCAAACAACCTGGTGTGACTAGATAAAGGATTCATTCCTTGCTGTTGTTCAAGATTTCCTTTGTAACCAGAATTCGGTGGCGAAAGAAATTAATTAAGTAATCCTCACATGAAGCCACTTTATTGGGTTAAACTCTGTAATTTCTTTCTTTCTTTCCTTTAGCTGGCTCATTGCCATCCTAGCTCAGATGAACCCTCTCTTTGGCCCGCAGCTCAAGAATGAGACAATCTGGTATCTCCGTTACTTCTGGGAATAAAGGAGAACTGCGTCGGATCATCCATGGTACAGTACATGACGCTCAGTGGAAAGAGAGGGGGAGAGAGAGAAAGTTAATACTGCTACTGCCTTCGGGTTCAATTTGATGCCTTAAACTGAACTGGCTCAACCCATCAGCTGTTGTGTGTTTGGCTTGTGTGGGCACGGGAAGGTCAACCAGGCTTCTCACTGCAGTACTGTTTACAACATAGCCAGTACCAGCATTGCTTTGAGTTCCAGCTAAATAGTTGTGCAACCATAATAAAGACAAGGGAATTCTATTGTTTCATGATTCCTAATTTCCGTCGCTCTGCCATGGGTTGCTATGTCTTCAGGCTCCTGGGTCTTGAGCTCTGGAATTTCATTTCCACAACTCTGTGCCTCTGTCTGTCTGTCTGTCTCTCTCTCTCTCTCCTGTTTTAAAATGCTTCTTAAAGCCTTCCTGTTTGATCAGTTTATTTGTCATTCTAGCAATGTGTCTTTATACAGCTCCATGCCAGCTTTTTTTAAATCATGCTTCTGTGAAAAACTTTAGAAGGTTTTGTTCTGCTAAAGGTGCTGCATAAATGTAGATTGTAGTTGTTGAAGTGGGAGGAGTCCTGCTCTGAGAGAGACCAGGGCTGCCAATGTCACCTTATCAAGTGGGTCCAAGTTTCCATGATGTAATGGAGCAAAGCGATGCTGTTCGTACAATAGAAAGGGCTGGTCACAATCTATAAAGAACATTTAGTGAGGATAATTACAGGAATAGAAAGAGGTCTGTTCTATCAGTCTTGGGTGATCTATACACTGAGTCCAATTAACTGTCTTCATCCTAAATCCCTTGATGCCCTCCACTACTCAGTGCCAATCTCCACCCTCCCCCCACCCCAAACAAAAATCTATTAACATTAGTTTTGAAAGTTGCATTTAACCAGTGTCCACAGCCTTTTGAGTTCTGGATTTGCAACATACTTTGTGGAAAGAAATGTTCCCTGACTTTGGCCTTGAATAGCCCAGTTCTAGTCTGAACATGATTATCCCCCAAAAATAGGGTCAAGAGGGAAAGGAACCCACAAATAACATGAACACCCCCGCTCAGACCATCAGTGACTCTCCTGTACGGGAAGGTTGATTTTCATTGTCGAGTGGGCTCTCCCAGTCACTAATTTTATTCATTTCACTCCATTTTCTATTTGAGTAGCATTAAAAACCATTTTTCTGCCTTTCTTGAGAGTTCTCCCTTTCCTCTTCTCTCTCAGGTATCTAATAATGCCTTGTCTTAGCTCCACAGTATGGGTATCTTTCATGTTTCTGACACCAGCCAGAAAGGAGGTACCAACCAGTATAGCGACATTATTGTGAGTGTCTCTTGGTTATGAAAATGTCCAACTTACTATTGGTCACTGTCTCTGATAGATTATCAAACCAGAAGATCTCAAAGAGCTGACAGCAGCTCAGACACCTCATCATTCTCTGGCTGAACTTGAGAAAGTATTGTGTCAAAAGTTCATGTCTTAAATTTGCAAAGGCAATGGAAAGGGAGTGAGCTGTAGGTTAAGATCTTATCAAGGGCTTCAGCTGCTGTATCGATAGAATAATAGATAACCAGGACTCAGTCACAGACTGTGTCAGCTCAGGTAGCTGGGCAGCTGGTTTGCGATGCACAGTGACACAAATCCCATACCAACAGAGGTCACCATGAAGGTCCTGCCCTCTCAACTCCTGAGGTGTGGTGAAACTCTGCCTAAACTCAGCACCTGTCTGTCTCTGTCTGTCTCTGTCTGTCTCTGTCTGTCTCTGTCTGTCTCTGTCTGTCTCTGTCTGTCTCTGTCTGTCTCTGTCTGTCTCTGTCTGTCTCTGTCTGTCTCTGTCGACGATGATCCTCTGGGAATATGACAAATTTACCTTTGACCTTTTATAGGCTGTAATCTAACTGAAGGTCACAACATTAAATAAGAATGGGTTTAAATTGATTGCTGTCTTCTGTCCTCAAGTAGCCTTTGACCTGTAATTCCCTCCCTGTGATCTGGCTTTAATTTTATTTGGAAAGCATAGGCTTTCTTTTGTGTTTTATTTTCCCATGTGAACAGCCCTTGGTGTGTGAAAACAGGCTAATTCAGCTGGACAAACCCACCGCCAACATCAAAATCATTTCAGGCAAGGCTAGAGCCACTTGAGTGACTATTTCCAAGCTTGTTCTTCCATATTTAAGACCATTAGAAACCACCAGCCTGTGGTAAAGGCAGGATCTGTAAGGTGTTTCAGTAGGTGTGGGCAGGGAAACCCTTTGGGGAATGAGAGATCCCATACGTTTACCCACCCAAGTTTTTCTGTGTGCAGGACTGAAGGTGGAGACAGTATAACCAACAAAAACAGCCTCACACAGCTTTATGGAACATAGAACAGAAATACGCAGTACAGGCCCTTCAGCCCTCGATTAGATTCCCTACAGTGTGGAAACAGGCCCTTCGGCCCAACCAATCCACACCAACCCTCCGAAGAGTAAACCACCCAGACCCATTTCTCTATGACTAATGCACCTAGCACTATGGGCAATTAAGCCTGGCCAATTCACCTAACCTGCACATCTTTGGACTGTGGGAGGAAACTGGAGCACCCAGAGGAAACCCACGCAGATACTGGGAGAATGTGCAAAATCTACACACAGTCGCCCAAGGCTGGAATCGAACCCCGGGACCCTGTTGTCAATCTTTTACCCCATTCTACATAGCCTTCATCTTCCATGTGCCTATCCAAGAGTTGTTTACATGTCCCTAATGTATTTTACTGAACTGCCAGCAGTGTATTCTGTGCTCTGTGTAAAGAACCTAACTCTGACATCTCCCCAAAACCCTCCTTCATTCACCTTAAAATTATGGTCCCTCGTGATAGCAATTTTCACACTGGGAAATAGTCTCTGACTATCCACTCTATCTATTCCTCTCATCATCTTGAACACCTCCATCATGCTCCGTCGCTCCAATGAGAAAAGCCCTAGCTCCCTCTGCCTTACTTCATAATGCCCAGCTGTTTGAATTTGTGTCTGGTATTCACACGTTTGAAGCTATTTCCAAATTCTTTATAATCAAGAGGGAATCAATGCAGGGAATTTTGAACACTGCAAGAGAATGCATTGCCAGAAGGCGATACAATGGGAGGAAAGGAGCATTTGAACGATTTGGCAACCATTTCTGCATCTCTTTATTTGACATACTTTTCCTAATCAACCTGTTTAGAGTTGTTTTATATGCCCCTATGGAGCAGGTGGGACTTGAACCTGGGTCTCTTGGCTCAGGGGTAGGGATACTACCACTACACCACAAGAGGACTCCTTATTTGAAATTAAGTTGAATTGATTTGCTCTGCTAAGTAAATGTGTAGGGTACATCCACTATGAAATTGCCAACACTGCTTTCTAACCTCGAGCGTTGTTTGGTTAGAGAGGAATTCACAGCTAAGCCCCGATTTGCCCTCCTGGTGGGTTTTCCAGCAAAAGGGGGACTCTTGCTGTTTATGCCACCTCCTTTTTCCAATTTTGAATTTGCCTGAGTACTTATCCCAACTGAGAGAAGTGACTCCTAGGTGAAAGGAGATTAAACTGAGCACATCTTGTTTTGGTAAAAACAATGACTGCAGATGCTGGAAACCAGGTTCTGGATCAGTGGTGCTGGAAGAGCACAGCAGTTCAGGCAGCATCCAACGAGCACATCTTGTTTTGGTTTGTTCAGTTACTCAGGCAAAAGAACAGAATATATTTCTTCCCTAACAAACATTCCCCCGTCATCCCTTTTACTGATTACTGTTATTCATATAAAATGGAGATAATTTAGTGTTATTTCATTGAGCATTGTATCCTACTTAAAATGAAGGGCAGAACAATGGCTCAGTGGTTAGCACTGCTGCCCCACAGCACCAGGGACCCAGGTTCTATTCCAGCCTCAGGTGACTGTCATTGTGAAGTTTGCACCTTCTCTCTGCAAGGTCTCCTCTGGGTGTTTTGGTTTCCTCCCACAGTCCAAATGTGTGCAGGTTAGGTGTACATGCTAAGTTGCCCCATAGTGTCCAGATTAGGTGTGTTAGCTGTGGGTAAATGCAGGGTTACAGGAGTTGGGTAAGGGGATGGGTCTGGGTGGGATGCTCTTTGGAGGGTTGATGTGAATTTGATGGATTGAATGACCTGCTTCCACATCTGGGGATTGTATGATTCTATGATCTGCAGTACATTAATATTTTTCCATATTAAACTGACAATTGTAGTTTCTGTCACCTGATGGCGCCAGGATGCTCTATCACTCCTGGGGAACAACACTACCCCTTACTGTAAGGGAAGCAGTACTACAAGTCGAATACATTCTGTTCCTCATTGCACCCAGGAGCTCTTTACAGTACAAATCCTGATCTGTTTGGATTTTAGTTAATCCCAGCAGGACAACTGCAATTAGTTTTTATGTCAGAGGAGCAATATTTATTCTAAGAAAGCAAGCCACAATGTCCATTCCTGATTGTTGTCATGTCATTCCTGATGAAGGGCTCCAGCCCGAAACGTCGAATTTCCTGTTCCTTGGATGCTGCCTGACCTGCTGTGCTTTAACCAGCAACACATTTTCAGCTGTTGTCATGTGGCCCTTGCTGAGAGTTCCCTGCGAATATGTTTTGTTTCTTTAAAATATTTGAAAAGTCAATTCCACCAAAGACCAGGATCAAGCTATAAATGAAGCAAGTGATGGTGTGGATGGTAGTGTTGGGATAGGGCAGATGGGATTGTATTGAATAGTAGAATGCATTTTGAGAACAGCTTATTTCTTGCTGCTGCAGTGGGGGATGTCTGGTACTGATGTACCCTAGCAGTCCCTTCTTTCTCCATACTGATCTTGAGGCATTTCTCTGTCTACATCAGATTGATGCCACCTCCCCCCACTCCCATCCCAATATTGCAAGAACTATAATGTGAAGGGTAGGGCAGGAGCAGTAATTATTGGAAAAAATGTACAGTGTGAGATTCGCAATGTATTCTGCAGCTCAAATTGATTTATCCTGTCAGGAGTGTTATGGGGAGAATTTCCTCTTGGGGAGAAGTTCAAAGTTAACTTCATGCTGACGTTTTTATGAGAGAGGGATAAATACACAGTGAGGGAAAAGTAAGTTGACTAATGGGATATATATGAATGTAGATGATTACTATATGCAGGTCATTCTCCACATTATAAAATTGACACACACACCTGGAAGTAATTGCAAAAAGACTTGCATAGATCGCTCTGAAGCTGAATGAAATAACTCCACAGAGACTGGTCTTCAGTCACCAATCACCCTTTACTTACAGCCAAAGAGTCCTTTTCAGCTTCCTCAGAGCCAGCACTGAATGAACAGAACCTCTGACACTCTTGTTTTTTTTCAGAACCCATGATGCACTCCTGTTTTTGTTTTCTTTTGTTCATTACCCCCAAACTACCGCCTAACGGCTGTAGTGCTTATTTTTTCTTCCCAGCACCCATGTTGTGTGTGTGTAGGTGTGAGACACAGTGAAAGACACAAGGTGCATGAATCTTTATTCAGTTTCCACCGCCAGGAAGAAAGGAAACACCCGAGTGGCCAGTGACAAGCAGTGCCTTTCACATCAAAGGGTAATGCTGTGTGATCACACAGTGAAGGGGAGTGCAGGGACTAAATCAGAATAGAGTTGGAGGGGAGAGGCACTCCACTCCCTGCGGCGCCCACCTCTCCCTGAACAACTCCAGGGTGTTGGTGGACACCGCGTGCTCCTTCTCCAAGGACACTGGGCTCTAACGTAACCGCGGAACAGGGGCAGGCAGTCGGCCCTAACGACCCCCTCCACAGCCCGCTGCCTGGACCTGTTTGTAGCCAGTTTGGCCAGGCCCAGGAGCAGACCCACGAGGAGGTCTTCAGACCTGCCCTCCCTCCTCCGTACCGAGTGCCCGAAGATCAGGAGCATGGGACTGAAGTGCAACCAAAAGCAGAGAAGGAGGTTTTTGAGAAAATCAAAAAGGGGTCACTCTTGATTATTTCTTTTTTTTGTGTGTGTGTATGCAGGTGTGAGACACAGTGAAAGACACAAAGTGTACAAATCTTTATTCGATTTCCACCACCAGGAAAATAGGAAAACACCCGAGTGGCCAGTGACAAGCAGTGCCCTTCACCTCAAAGGACAATGCTGTGTGATCAAACAGTGAAGGGGAGGGCAGGGACTAAATGAAAATAGAGTTGGAGGGGGAAATGATGCACTCCACTCCCTGCAGTGCCCACCTCTCCCTGAACAACTCCAGGGTGTTGGTGTACACTGCGTGCTGCTTCTCCAAGGACACTTGGGCTCTAACATAACCACGGAAGAGGGGTAGGCAGTCGGCCCTAACGACCCCCTCCACAGCCCGCTGCCTGGACCTGTTTATGGCCAGTTTGACCAGGCCCAGGAGCAGACCCACGAGGAGGTCTTCAGACCTGCCCTCCCTCCCTCCGCACCGGGTGCCCAAAGATCAGGAGCGAGGTACTGAATTGCAACCAAAAGCAGAGAAGGAGGTTTTTGAGAAAATCAGAAAGGGGTCGCTCTTGATTATGTCTGTCAGCCAGGGCTCCCTGATTGGGGCTGTTAATCTGGTGCAATCAGGGAACTTAAATTCTATAATGTCCTCTTGGCTGACCTCATTACAATCAGTACACTGAAGAATTTTTCGCATTCAGGAAGAGCTGACCACGTTGGTGCTTTCCTTTTGAAAAGGTTAAGGTTCAGACTTTACCTAATGGAAGTTATGGGTGGCACAGTGGCTCAATGGTTAGCATTGCTGCCTCACAGCACCAGGATCCCCGGTTCAATTCCAGCCTTGGGCAACTGTCTGTGTGGAGTTTGCACATTCTCCCTGTGTCTGCGTGGGTTTTCTCCAGGTGCTCTGGTTTCCTCCCACGTTCCAAAGATGTGCAGGTTAGGCGAGTTGGCCATGCTAAATTGCCGATTGCGTTAGGTTCACTTGTCAGAGGGAAATGGGGCTGGGTGGGTTACTCTTCGGAGGGTCGGTGGGGACTTGTTGGGCCGAAGGGCCTGTTTCCACACTGTAGGGAATCTAATCTAAAAGTCTATAAAATTATGAATGCATTCCAAGGGGTTGATGTGCAGAGAATGTTAGACTTTCATGCAAGTTCAAAGCCAGGGCTATCAATTTAAGATAGTTACTTCTAAATCTCATCGGGATTGTATTGAATAGTAGATTGCATTTTGAGAACAGCTTGTTTCTTGCTGCAGTGGGGGATGTCTGGTACTGATGTAGCCCTAGCAGTCCCTGTCACCAGTCAGATGGGGTGACTATGCAGTGCCTGATGCTGATGCATCATTCAGTGACTGTGCTGTGACCTAAGTACGTCTAACCACCTTTGCCCTGTATCTCTCATTAAGCAAACATTAACAAAAATTTCAATCTGAGATTTATAGATTAAAAATTGAATTAGAATTAGTTGCCACTTAGGCAAAATGGTTTCAACTTCTGTCATTCTTTGTATATAGAAGTGTTTTTTCCTAACCTCTCACTGAAAGATGACCCTAATTTTAAGACAATACTTCCTAGTCCAAGATGTGACAACCAGAGGAAGTAGGGTAGGAGAAACTAATCTGTTCCCTTCAATATAATAAGTTTCAACATCTTAATGAAATTGCCACATTAACCTTCTAAATTCCAGGGAATACTGCTTGATTTGTGTTCTCACCTCGTAGCTAATGCTTTCAAACTTTAATCCGGGAGTCCGGGTATCATTCTGGTGAATCTAATTTGTACTCTCTAAAGCCAATTTGTCCTTCCTGAGGAATAGTGTCCGGTATTCCAGGTATGGCATTAAACTCTGACACTGACAGAATTTGAAGCAATGTTCTCCCAGGTGTTGGAACCTTAACTTAGCATTTGAGTGGCTAGCTGATCTAGGACACACAACCGGTCAGCCCAAGTTGGAATTGTAGCATCTGGGTAAGGAATAAGACTAGGCCAGTTGGCTGTTTGTGTCTGCTCTGCCATTCAATAACATCATGGCTGATCTGAGTTTAACCTTGAATCTGCATTCCTGCTATTCCCCCTTGGTAATCAAGAATCTACTTATCTCTGCCTTAAAATTATTTGAGGATTTTGCATCAACCACCCCTTTTGAGGAAGAGACTTTCAAAGCCACTTGATCCTCAGAGGAGAAATAAAATCTTTTCCCATCTCTGTCTTCAGTGGGTGATATGTTATTGTTAGAATCTGATCCCCAGTTCTAGATTCTCCCACAAGAATCAAAGGATGTTGAATCCTTTCAACATCCACCCGATCAGGTCCCCATAGGATCTTCTATGTTTCAATTAAGTCACCTCTGATTCTTCAAATAAGGTCAGGGGATATGGGCCCAGCTTGTAAAGACATTTTCAGACATCAGGCTTCTCATTCCGGGTATTAATCTAGTAAACCTTCTCTGAACTGCTTCCAGTGCATTATCATCCTTCTGTAAGTATGGTGACCAGGGCCTTACAGAGTACTCCAGATCTGGTCTCACTGATGGCCTGTCTAATTGAAGCATAACCTCGTTATTCTTTTATTCATTCCCACACGAATTTTCCTGATTACTTGCTGTGCCTGCATACTAACCTTCTGTGATGCATGAACTAGGACAAAAATGCAATCATTACCTATTAACGATGCAGCAGAGTTGACTAGTGCAGGGTAGAAGCACCATGCACTAAACATCTAAATAAACAGAACACCATAGGAACTGGCAGAAACACTTCAGAGTTTTCAAAACAAAGCCAGACAAATATGAGAGAGGGGATAGAGCAGGTCTTCACTTCCAGTTGTGTTTGCTTGCTGAAAATCGTGACTTTAATCGAAAGAAACAACTTTTCAAGTGAACCAAAAGTTCCTGGAAGAGAGTCGCTGTGCTGACCAACTTGTGGGATGAGGTAGAGGGAGTGCTTCAGTACAAGGATTGGAACCAGAGGTCGAAGAAGGGAACATCTAAAATAAGGGCAGAGGATGAGGGACAAGACTGAATGGGGGTTGAAGCAAGGCCAGGCAGGAGGCCAAGTTGGGAGACCAGGGCAGAGGGACATAATGCCAGAGGAAAGAAAAGCAGTGGTGGGGAGAGGACAGGCAACAACATTAAAATGAAAATGCCAGCAAGTTTTGAGAAGATTTGTAGCTCAGGTTGAGGTTCTGGATGTAAGTTTGCTCGCTGAGCTGGAAGGTTCATTTTCAGGCGTTTCTTCATCATACCTGGTAACATCATCATTGAGCCTCTGGATAAAACAGTGGTGGCATAGTTCGCTTTCTATTTATATGTTTGAGTTTCCTTGGGTTGGTGATGTCATTTCTTGCTCTTTTTCTCACAGACACCTTGACTTGGACCCCATTTACTACCCTCGAAGAAAAAGAGCGGGAAATGATCACCACAGGAAATGACATCACCAACCCAAATAACCTAAACACATACATAGAAAGCAGGTCATAACACCAGTGCTTCACTGGAGGCTCACTGATGATGTTATCTAGTATGGTGACGCAACTTCTGAAAACGAACCTTCCAGCTCATTTAGCAAAATTACATCAAGTTAACAATCTAAGTGTGTTTGCTGTGACTCTCTTGCTGCTTGCTTTCTTGGTTTGATTGCATTCGATTTGTACTCTTGTTCAGTTTGAAGAAGGGTTGATACTTGAAACATGAACTCTTTTCTCCACAGATGCTGACTGACGACCTGAACATTCCAGAATATTCCAGCATCTCCATATTCCCTGTAAAAATCATACCTCGGAAAACTTTTTGTGAGAGATTTTTCACACACTCCCAGCCCCCCGGCTCTACCTTTGACTTTTCTTTCTGACCTGGCTTCGTTGCCTAAATTAAAATGATGATCTCTGTCTCACCAAACCCCTGGACTCCCCAAAGATTTTGTGCAAATTGGTTTGAGGATGTTTTAAATCAAGTGTGTACAATGCTTAGATGCGAATGTTTGAAGTTTTTTTTTCTGTTCATTCATTACAATATGTCCCAGGAACCTGCTCAAATTAAACATTTGTTTCTTTTATCCTCTGAAAAGGACCAGGCATTATAGAGGGTAGCTATACTGTGATACTGTACTTAAGCTTGCTGTGACAAATCATGTAGCAATGTTTTGATTTGTAAGGGAATAGTTATTTTGTTCCAGCATTCTGTTTCTAAGTATGTTTAAAAGTAGAAATTGATGTTCAATGGTGTAATCTTTAAAAACGTTGACAGTGAATAAAATTAGATTGTGTCCCATTCCAACCTTTCTTCTATCTTTGTACAACTTCACTGAAATTGATATGGACATCACTAATGAGGTCAGCATTTATTGCCCATTTTTAGTTTCCTTTTAATAGGGTGACACAGAGGCTCATTGGTTAGCCACTGAGTGCTGCCTCACAGCGCCAGGGACCCAGGTTCGATTCCTGCCTTGGGCGACTGTCTGTGTGGAGTTTGCACATTCTCTCTAGTCTTCATGGGTTTTCTCCAGGTTCTCCAGTTTCCTCCCACAATCCCAAAGATGTGCAGGTCAGGTGAATTGGCCTTGCTGAATTGCCCATAGTGTTAGATGCATTGGACAAGGGTAAATATAGGGTAGGGGAATGGGTCTGGCTGGATTACATTGGAAGGTTGGTGTGGACTTGTTGACGGAATGCCCTGTTTTCACACTATAGGGAATTTAATCTAACTAAATTTAAGCTGAATGTCTTGCCACAACATTTTACTGGACAGTTCACATCGATTGCAGTAGCCTGGAGTGTCTCAGACTGGACTGTATGAGGACAGCAGGGAGCCCCCGCGTACCAAAGTGGGACATTTTCAGCCCCAAGGCTTTGGATTTCTGATTCGGTGCCATAACCACAATGCAATCATTTTGGGAATCCTGGAGGTTTTTATTTAAAATTCATTCATTGGATATGGATGGCTGGGGCAACATTTATTACCCATCCTTCGTTGCTCCTTAGAAGGTGGTGGTGAGCTGCCTTCTTGAAGCGCTGCGGTTCATGTTGTATAGGTAGACCTAGAGTGCTGTTAAGAAGTGAGTTCCAACATTTTCTAATGATGCTGAAGGAACCGTGATATATTTCCAAGTCAGGTTAGTGTGTGGTTTGGAAGGGAATTTACAGGCAGTGGTGTTCCCATGTTTCTGCTACCCTTGATCTCCAAGTCATTCCTGCGGTCTGTAGCCATTGTAAATAATCTGAATGTGGTGTTATTTTAGTGAACTGATTTCCGGCTGTACTATTTTCCATCCTCCTCCCAGTCTCTAGAGTCGCACACCACATACTTCTTGGTTCTTTACCCTAGTTTTATGATCTTAAAAGGGAAAAAAAAAACATTTTTGGTACCTAACTTATTTTTCTCCGGGATTGCAACTTTTATTGGCTGCTTGATAACTGTTTGGGGTTTTGGATAAGTAATGTGCCTTTGTGTGTTAGCCTCTAAGCATAATGCTGAGCTGTTCCTCTGTGGGAGCATCACTACCTTGTTGCTACATGAGATAGATTCATTTCTATTGAGGGCCATTGAACGGAGGTTAGGGCATGTCTGATCGCCAACAATAAATCAGTTAACCACATTGGGGAATTGGAGTTGAGTGTATGCTGCAAAAGCACAGCCAGTCAGGCAGCATCTGGGGAGCAAGAGACTTGACATTTCAGGCATAAGTCCTTCATCAGGAATGAGGCTTGTGAGTAGAGAGATAAATGGGAGGAGGGTGGGGCTGGGTGAAGGGAACTGAGAATGCGATAGGGATTTGAAGGTGATAGGTTGGAAAGGAGGGTGGAGCGGATAGGTGGGAAGGAAAATTGACAGGTAGGATGGGTCAAGAGAGCAGTGCCAAATTGGAAGGTTGGATCTGGGATAAGGTGGGGGGAGGAGAAGTGAGGAAACTGGTGAAATCCAAATTGACGCTGTGAGATTGGAGGGTCCCAAGGTGGAAGATGGTAAGGGTTTGGTAGTGGAGGAGGGCCAGGCCCTGCACGTCCTTGGGGGAGTTAGTGTTCGTTCACTGGGCGGTGGGGTTGCATTGTGTGTGTGTGTGTGTGTGTGTGTCCCCCGAAAATGTTCTCTGAAGCATTTCGCAAGGAGGTGTCCTATCTCCCCAGCGTAGAGGAGACCGCATCGGGAGCAATGGATACAGTAAGTGATATCTGTGGAAGTGCAGGTAAATATCTGACAGATGGTGGAACGCTCCTTTTGGGCCTTGGACAGGGGGGAGGTGGGGGGGGGGGGGGGGTGGGGGCGGGGAGGTGGGGAGGTGGAGAGGTGTAGGTGTAGGTTTTGCAATTCCTGTGGTGGCAGGGGAAGGTGCTGGGAGGGGAGGATGGGTTGGTGAGAGGTGTGGACCTGACGAGAGTGCAGATGGGGGTGGGGAGGGAAATATGGGGAAGTGTAGATCCAGGTCAGTGTCCTGTCTGTCTATATGTTGTAGGCTACAGTATTCCAAGCAATGGCTGATGAGTGAAGGACTGTTTGGGATGAAGAGTATTGGTGAAAGGCACCTTGATGAGTGAGTGCGAGTGGGTTTTGAAACCTCAGTTGTTGGTCATCTACCTGACACTTTTCACCATTGTCACCAAAATTATCATGGGAGTGGCACTGCTCAGAAATTTGGCAGTTTACATATCTAACTGCTGTTAATGGCAAATGCTATTGTGTATTTTGAAGCTTTGTATATTACATAACAAGGTGCTCTCACTTTAACTTGCCCTTTCTCAGTGCCTTAATTTGATGAACAGGTGGGGCAAGGTCAGGGCTGACGCTTTCACTAATATAAAGTGTGCCTTTTATGAAATTGTCCCTTACACAACAAAATAGAGCAATTAGACTCAGATTTCACCTCATCTCACTGCATAGCAAACCATTAAATGCACAAGATGCATGTTGCCAACAATTGAAATTGATGGTTTAAAGATTAAAAAGGTAAAAACAATGACTGCAGATGCTGGAAACCAGATTCTGGATTAGTGATGTTGGAAGAGCACAGCAGTTCAGGCAGCATTCAGCTGCTGGTTGGATGCTGCCTGAACTGCTGTGCTCTTCCAGCACCACTAATCCAGAATCTGGTTTAAAGGTTACCTACCAGTGATATGTATTGTCATTGGAGAGAAGAACTAAATGTGTATTTCTGTGTATTCCCAACTCTGTCTGACAGATGCTTCTCCTGCCCTTTCTTGTAAAATGAGGGAATAACAACAATTTGCATTTATATAGCACCTTTTTAAAAAGGGGCAAAATATCTCTTGGCACTTCGCAGGAGTGATCATCAAAAGAAAAAGTTGACACCGAGCCACATCATATGATGTCGGGACAGTGATCAAGTCTTTGACCCAGTGGTTGGTGTTAAGGAGCTGCATAGAGAAAGAGAGAAAGATATAGACCATTTCAGAGCTAAAAGTATTTCATGGTGCCCCTATTTCATAGTTTCCACACTGTACATCTCTGTATCTGCTGAGCTTGGCAGACATCTTTATAGATCCATGGCATTGCAGCAAAGGGGCCAATTCAATCTATTGGAATGCTCTAGCCTCTTGGTAGAATGAACCAGATTACTCCCATCGACATTATTCAATACCAAGGTGTTTGATTTATGACCACAAATTGAATCAAGGATCAGGAAGGAAAGTGAAGTTGGGGTAAAAGATGAGCTATGGTCAAGCTGGAGGGCTTAGCAGAGTTGAGAACCATATAATTCCATTCCTTTTCCCATGGAATGTGGGCATGCTGAAGCCAGCTTGTAATGACTCTCCATTCCACCTTTAAGAGGGTGGTGCTGGAACACTTCTCTGAAACGGAGTGCCTTTCTAGGCCACAAGTTCATGAAAAGTCAGCTGTTGACTTTGGAATCAAAATAATGCAGACCAAAGGACAGACGATTACCTTTCTTCAAAAGAATATTTGTGAACTAGAAATATCTTTTAGAATAATCCAGTTGTTTCATGATTGCCATTACTGATGTTAGCTTTTTATTCCAGTTTCAACTCATTTAAATTCCTTTGCCGCTATGGTGGGATGTCTCTGGGTCACTCGACTGATGACAGAGCCATTATGTTACTATTCCTGTGTTCTTTCAGCTTTTCATTTATTCAATGTTTTTGTCTTCAGAGGAATTTTTTTTTGTTTTTGAGGTATTAAAATCATGAAAGATTTTGACAGACGAAATGAGAGTGGGCTGTTGCTCATGGCTGAAACCTCAGTCACCAAAACGCACAACTTTAAGGTAATTGCCAAAAAAAACAGAGATAGGATGTGGGGAATTTGTTTATGCTGTTTCAATCTGGAATGGATTGCCTGAAAAATGATGGAAGCAATTTCAAAGTTTTCAAAATGCAATTGGATAAGTACTCTAAAGGAGAAGAATTTGCAAGATTATGGGGAAAATTTGTGGGAGTGGGAGTAATCTGGTTCATTCTACCAAGAGGCCAGAGCAGTTCCAATGGATTGAATTGGCCCCTTTGCTGCAATGCTATGAATCTATAAAGGTGACTGCCAAGCTCAGCAGATACAGAGTCATAGAGATGTACAGCGTGGAAACCGAACCTTCGGTCCAATTCATCCATGCTGACCAGATATCCAAAATTAATCTAGTCCTACTTTCCACTACTTAGCCAACATCTGACTTCACCCTTCCAATGCATATACTCATCCAGATGCCTTTTAAATATTGTAATTGTACCAGCCTCCACCACTTCCTCTGGGAGCTCATTCCATACATGCACCACCTTCTGCATGAAACCAATGCCCCGTAGGTCCTTTCAGATCTTTCCCCTCTCACTCTAAACCCATGCCCTCTAGTTCTGGACTCCCCCACCCCAGGGAAAAGACCTTGTCTATTTATACTATCCACGCCCCTCATGATTTTATAAACCTCTGTAAGGTCACCCCTCAGCCTCTGTTGAGGTGTCCAAATTGTTTCTCAAATCAAGGTGCCACACTATCCAAAAGGCTGTGCTTTTGCAAGTTAGTTTCATTGCAGAACAATGAAGATGATGAGAAAACGATCAACATTCATCTGTTTTACTCCGATGGAGAAGGTGAGGATAGCAGATGCTGGAGATTAGAGTCAAGAGTATAGTGCTGGAAAAGCACAGCAGGTCAGGCAGCATCCGAGGAGCAGGAGAGTCAACATTTCGGGCATAAACCCTTCATCAGGAATGAGGAAGGGCTATGCCTTTCATTCATAAGCCCTTCATCCTCATTTTTGATGAAGGGCTTATGTCCGACTGCTTGGATGCTGCCTGACCTGCTGTGCTTTTCCAGCACCACACTTTCAACATTGTTTTACCCTGAAGTCAAGTTAGACAAGAGTGTTACCGTTAAGATTAGGCTGCAGAATTGCACAGTTGGTACTCAGAATAGTGGTTGCCATGGTATGATTTTGACCTATTGTTATGTCAAAGTCTTAAATATTCAAAATTAGTGTGTGCAGTAATTCTCTGCTTTTTAAGGATGCTTTTGTAAACATAAAAATCCCAAATTCAGAAAATGGTAGCCCTATTGATGTTTTGCTTCACCTCCGATGGGGATTTCCGCCCCCCCCTCCAGCATTGACCTGAGGCCCCAAAAAACATGTATCTCCAGCACAATGTAAAGAGCAACCTGGGAGAAAAATCAAAGAGGGATGAAGAAAAACATTTTAAAAATAAATTACTACTTGTAAAATGGTCAGAGAGATATAGCAATAAAGGATGCTTCATGACCATTGGTGAAACAGCCAGTGAGAGTCTTTCACTGTGGGAACACAGAATGCAGCAAGGATGGGCATGGCTAGTGACTGGATTACAAGGTTGACTGTGGGGGTTGGTGATTACGGGTTATATGCTAAATCTTCCAGGAATGTGCCTACCCAGAGTTGCATCTGCAACACCCATACTCTTGCCCAGTGGTTTGTGTGAAGCAAGGGATTTTACCTGCTAATTGTACGTTTCACACAGGATTTTGAACTTTAAGTTCTCGTGTGTCTCTGTGGTTATTTTGAAACAGAATATTAAGCATGGCAGAGACTGTGTTCTAGGTTCACAGCCGAAACTGGTTCTGGGTCTATTTGCATTCTGAATTTGAGTGTTGATGGGCACACCCAAAAAATGCCTTCCTGTCCACCATTGGATTAAGGGGACTTGCAGGTTATTGTAAACTTCATATACTTTTATATCTTTCCTGCCTGACTTGTTGTAGCGAAAGTTAAATAGCCTACGTTTGTGATTGGTGAAGGGTGGGGTGTAGCTAGTGAAGAAGGGGAATTAAAAATAATGATGCAATACTAGAAACAGTCAGGAATGAAACTGGATGCAAATTTTATTAATGAACAGTTTGGCTGCATGCCACTTGTTCATAGGGTTGAATGTCTATTGTGATCATCAAATTGTTCACACTTCCAAACACATAGGGATACTGTTCTTTCACTTTTGAAACTGCACGTCTCAATTACGATGTATCAGCTCCTTTTAATAACTCGAGGCCTCTCAGTTTTGCTCCTTTACGCGAGTTGTTAGCAAATTGTGTGAAGAGCTTTCTGTCTTCAATCTTTAACCCACATTTCTCAACAGCCTGGAAGGCCTCGATATTGTTTGGCTCTTGGCTTGCATACCTAGTTCCAGCAAGTAGAAAGGGGAAAGATAATTATCTTTAAGTCGCAAGGAACCATTGTCATCTGTTGTACATATATATCATCAGACAAGACAAGTGGGCAACCACTTACATCAACATGGGGCGAGGCGAGGTGTCAGTACTCCAAGGGTACATTAGCTAGGATAGGGATTGAAAACCTTGCCCTGATTCTGCACCACTCTCTGGATGTCTAGGTGGGCAGCACAGTGGTTAGCAATGCTGCTTCACAGCGCCCGAGACCCGGGTTCAATTCCCGCCTCAGGCGACTGACTGTGTGGAGTTTGCACATTCTCCCTGTGTCTGCATGGGTTTGCTCCAGTTTCCTCCCACTGTCCAAAGATGTGCGGGTCAGGTGAATTGGCCATGCTAAATTGCCCGTAGTGTTAGGTAAGGGGTAAATGTTGGGGTATGGGTTGGTTGCGTTTCGGCAGGTCGGTGTGGTCTTGTTGGGCCGAAGGGCCTGTTTCCACACTGTAAGTAATCTAATCTAACTGACCCCCTCAAGGGAGCTTGTTTACAAGGAGACAGTAAAATGGTGGTGATGTTGCTGAACTAATAATCTTAGAAATCCAGGTTAATGGTTTGGGGAAAACAAAAATTATGGAAATCACAGCAGGTCAGGTAGTTGGTGCTGTAATGAAGAGTCATCTAGATTCAATGTTAGCTTGTTCTCTCTCCACAGATGGCATTTGACCTGCTGGGATTTTCAGCATTTTTTTGTTTTCAGTACAGATTCCAGCATCTGTGGCCATGAGAACTATCATTGATCACTGTAATAGCCTGGATGTAATAGCCCAACTAGTACAATTATATCCTTTTTAGAGATAGAAATCTGCCATCCTGATGTGGTCTGACCAATCTGTAACTCAAGACCAACAGCAATGTGGTTGCAGAGGGCATTTAAGAGTCAGTGTCTTAGCTATCCAGTCAGTACAAGAGCAATTAGGGATGAGCAACTTTCGCTAGTCCAAATGTTCATGTAAAAATGTTTTTAAAAAAAATTGGCTGCTGCAACTTCTAAACCTAGGCTGCCATTCGAGTGTAGCATTGTTGGAAATGCTGGCTTTTGGGTGAGATGTCAAACTGGGACTTTCTGCCCGTTTGGATGAACACACAAGATGTCATAGAATCGTAGAGTAATACAGCATGGAAACAGGCCTTTCGACCCAAACTGGTCCGTGCTGACCATGGTGCCCACTCAGCTAGTTTCAATTGCCTGTATTTGGTTCATATCCCTCCGCATCCATGTACCTATCCAAATGTTTTAAAATGTTGCTTTTGTACCTGCCTCAACTACTTTTTCTGGCAGCCCATCACATATACGCACTACTCTCCGTGTGAAGAAGTTGCCCCTCATGTCCTCCTCAATCTTTTCCCCCTCACCTTAAACCTGTGCCCTCTAGTTTTCAATTCCCATCCCTGGGAAAAAGACTATATGTATTCATCCTATCTATGCCCCTCAGGATTTTATACACTTTAGTTTACACAAAACTACTAACCAAATAACTTCGCTATTTAATTGGTCGTGGTGCCCTATGTTAGGAAGTGGAAATCAGCCAGGGTTGTGTGTATGCATATACTACTAATTCTGACTATCTAAACTCTTGGCATTATCTTGAAAAATAACAGGAGACCCCTCCAGTGTTTTGGCCACTATTATTGTTCAATCAACATTGTTTAATTTGGATTCTCTGGTCATTATTGCAACATTATCTATAGGAGCTTGGTGTATATAAATCAGCTGCCATATTTTCTGCATTACAACTGTGAATATACTGTTTCCTGTCACAGGGTCAAAATCCTAGACATTCTTCACTGCTGCCCCTATGGTGTGGGGACATCCACAATGCAATTATTAAAGAAGGCAGTTCAGCACCACCTTTTTGGGGAGGGGGGTCAAGGATTGAGATGCTGCCCAGTCAGCAAACCTCATCCTCCGAAGAATAAAACCAAAAGTACTTGATTGGCGATATACTGTTCTGGACTATTGAGTTAGGGAAGGTGCTATTTTTTTTAAAAAAAGCAAGTTTTCTGTCACTTTAATTTCAGTATAGTGCTTTAAGAAGGAGAAAGCATTGTTAACAGGGACAGGCTGATGTCAGCTACAGGCTAATTATGAATGAGGATCCCTTGGATATTGGGAATTATGGGCTACAGTCTTTTGATAGAAGAAAACTTGATCACCAAAAAAACCTATAGGAAATTACCATTTTATAAAAATGACATTTTACACTTTGAGGTGAAAATTATTGGAGACCTACTTCCGTTATAAAGACGGGAGACTTTCCAGTGACACTGCTCAGAGTACCTTAGAAGGTATCAGGGGCATCACACCATAACCATAGTGGGCGGCACGGTGGCACAGTGGTTAGCACTGCTGCCTCACAGCGCCTGAGACCCGGGTTCAATTCCCGACTCAGGCGACTGACTGTGTGGAGTTTGCACGTTCTCCCCGTGTCTGCGTGGGTTTCCTCCGGGTGCTCCGGTTTCCTCCCACAGTCCAAAGATGTGCGGGTTAGGTGAATTGGCTATGCTAAATTGCCCATAGTGTTAGGTAAGGGATAAATGTAGGGGTATGGGTGGGTTGCGCTTCGGCGGGTCGGTGTGGACTTGTTGGGCCGAAGGGCCTGTTTCCACACTGTAAGTAATCTAATCTAATCTAATAACCTGCTGCCCAGGTGTGTTGGCTAGTCTGTCCTTTGAAGCTGACAAGGCTTGCTGACACTCTCACTCACTCACACACACACACACACACACACACACTCACTCACACCCAGGTGTAAAGAATCACAGCTGCGATGATTGGAGGTTAATTGCTCATGCATTGATCCTGAGGTTAAGCAGAAGGTCATTTCCTGTTGCTGGGCAAGTTGTCTTCTGAGACCAGTGCACTTTATCCCTATACCTACCCCACAGCAAACTACTGATCTCCTGCTTTACTGAAAATTACGTTGCCTTCTCCACCTTCCCTGGACCGTTATCAAGCAATATTATCTACAATGCTCTATCACCTAATAGATAATATCCTGTTGGATGTTCCAATTGACACCCAAGTCAATTCCATTCTCTGGGATGTCCATTATCCTGGTTTAGGTCATTGGGAAAAAAAATTGCATTTGTATAGCACTTTTGAATCTTGCTGAAAAGAGACACATGTCACTGGAGCTTTATCTCATACTCACCAGGACTAATAAAACTCTGCATTCTCCCATGACGCGACATGAGGGAAAGGAGGTTTTTTTTGGTTTGGAATTCAATTCCGATTCACAGAGGTGTTGCCATGGATAAAGTAACAGGAAACTTCTAAGCTCCTGGATTTTTTTTTTAAATAGACTTAAAACATATTCCTTTCAATGGTAGAATGAATCCATCGTTGTGAACAGCAACGCTCATTTGACTGATGACTGATTCTTCATCCACCTATTATATTCTCAGCTACCTTCTCTCCAACCCCACCCCCTCCCATTTATCTTTCCTCCCCAGAGGCTCCCTGCCTCGTTCCTGATGAAGGGCTTTTGCCCAAAATGTTGATTTTCCTGCTCCTCGGATGCTGCCTGACCTGCTGTGCTTTTCCAGCACCACTCTGATCTTGACTCTAACCTCCAGCATCTTCAGTCCTCACTTTCACCTAGTTGATTCTTAAAAGTGTCAGTGTCGCTGTTAGCACACTCAGGATTCCTCAGCGATTGTTGTCCAATCTGGAATTACGGGTAAAAAATGAGGTCTGCAGATGCTGGAGATCACAGCTGAAAATGTATTGCTGGTTAAAGCACAGCAGGTTAGGCAGCATCCAAGGAATAGGAAATTCGACGTTTCAGGCATAAGCCCTTTATCAGGAATCTGGAATTACATCTAACATCAGGACATTAATTGGACAGTGTGAATGTATGACATACTTTACAGACAATTAAGTATTTCTGACGTATTGTAATTGTTCTAATGGAGGAAAGACAGAAACCAACTTACACAAAACACATTCCCAGATGATAATTAAATGAATTAACATCTCTTCTGTTTGTTTGCAGAGGCAGATACTGACCAGGAGACAGAGAATTAAACTTTGCTGTTTTAAAGTTGCACTGTTTGATCTTTAATGTCCTCAGTGTAACTTCTCATCCAAGTATTGAGGGGGTCCGGTAGAAAGCTTGGGACAATTACAGACAAAGAACAACCATTCGGTCCATCAGCTGAAAACGAGCTTTATGGCCCCAACCCACTTTCCAACTCTGAGCCGACAACAGCACAGACTAAAGTATTTCAAGTGCTTATTCGGGCATTTTGCAAATGCAGTTAATCTTTCTGCATCTATTAACCTTTTAAGACTGAGTTTCAGATCCCACTATATTTAAGGTGGGGGGGGGGGATCCTCCCCGCCTCTTCTGCCATTCTCCCAGCAGTTAGTTGAAACGTATGCCGTACCATGCCCGGCTCCTTATCCCTTCCCACCTCCGCTCAACCCTCCCCTGTATATCCTCAGTCCACCCCACCCCTGAAACCCTCTGAACCCATCGCCTCCTCCCCTTCACTGCCTGTTCATTGACCTGACTGCTAAGGGGAAATGGATCCTTCCTAGATTCTGCGTTTAAAGTTACTGGAACAGAACCGCGAATCCACAAACTTCCGCCTCGGAGTTAACCTCAGGGCAACAGCTGACAAGGGGAGTTACTCGACTGTCAACGATCACGTCTGCGCCCGTTTTCCCGGCGAATGGGAAGGAAGGAGTGGACGCAAATACGTTTCTCCTCCTAACCTGACGGAGTGGGATTAACTCGAGCAGACCCACCCTCACTAACCCCATGAGGATCAGCGACTGATGCACTCGCTGTCGGAACAATGATGCCTCCTTTGGAGGGATTCACAAAGAAACGAGATGTTGGAATATTTGTATTCATCCTCCCGAAGAATCCGGTGAAGGGGGTGACAGTAATGAAGGACATCCTCGCTTTAAGGTTGCAGACGACACGGGAGCATGTGACAGGGGATGGGGGAGGGTTTGTAGGGCTGGTCATATGATCATCTTGACGGAATCAAAACAAACCAGCGACAAAACTGAAGGGGAGAAGAGTAGGGGGGGGTGGGGAAGGATTGCTTCAAGGATCTAGGTGTAGCGAACTTTATTCAGGAACCTGCTACAAAGTAAGTTAATTGTATCCGCGTGTGTCAGTCAGTCAGTGTCAGACTGGCGCTTCTTGGCTGGATCGCTACAATGTATCTGTTTTCTGTCTTTGTTGTTGCAGTCTTCCTGATCTGCTGTCTGGGTTGTTTCTCCCTCTCCCTTCGTTTATATATAGGTGCAGATATGAGTAAGCGTTGTTGGTGCACTTTTAGCAGCCCCTTCCCCCCCCGTGATCGCCTTTCGGAGTTGAGTGTCAAGGCAGGGGTACATTTTTGTGATTCGTTTCTGAGTCTTGCCTTCCCGTAATTAGATTCACCGCTCTTACCTAACATTGCAAATAGGAAATCTCTCTCTCTCTGTGTTAAACCTGGAAAAAACACCAAATAATCTTAAGAGGTCACAAAATTACAACCAAGACACCCTACACCCCCTAAAATGAACTGCTGTTGCTTTTTTGTGATAAATGTACAATTCAACTGGCATTCAGCTTCGGAGGCCGAGAGGCGGAAATAGTCCAAGTGGAGGCCCTCTTCCCTCATCAGATTGGAGTTGTTCCTTTTAAAGGGACACTGCGTTTGTGGCTGGGGCTGTTGGAAAAGAAGGTGCTGGGGTTCTGCTACTCCCATGGCACAATCCAAGCCGCAAGTCGGGGAGACCATGTTTACCCAACCTGCCACAACTGTTTTAGGAATTAATCCAGTATAATCTGTTCTCGGCTGGTCCTCCCCAAATACCATTTGAAAAGTGCCCCAACTCTCTGAAGAAGTGTTCAAGTGACCTTTTCGCCAGTTTTTCCTGCGGTTTAGGGTTTAACTGTTTTGCGTCCCTTGCATAATACCCCGAGGGTTTTGATCTCGGAGGAGATTTTCAATGCTGGAGAGATGTTTTATGCGTAATCTTTTTGACAGCACCCTCAATGAATCAGGCTGATTGCCGAGACATTGCATCAAGTCAGTCGCTGGCGATACTGCAACTCGTGACAGATCATTCAATTTATTTCACTTTCCCAAAACATACAAAAAGAAATTCTTAGGAAAACCAAAGACTCGATATTTCTTTTCCCCAATTACAACCACGATGACTTGTTTCAATTCAAATTAAAGGGTTTTTTTTCTGAAATGTTCAGAGTTTTCACGTTTGATTCCCAGCTCGAGATGTTGGAAGTTTGTGTGTGTGAAGTAATACCAATTTTGTTGCAAACCCCTAGTGCTAGATTTAAATAAATTACTCCGGAATAAGCAAATTTAATTCACTGGTTACAGTACAGCTTTGTATGATGACATAGGGCAAGAGAGGAGTGGGATAAGTATTGGAAGAATTTAATCTGAAGAGGAAGGCTTTGGTGGGGCTGTGTAAGGGCAGGAGGGCAGACAATTACTGAAAGATGACAGCAAATTAATCAGTCTGACCGAGAGAGAGAGATCATTGCCATTGTAGAAAGATTGATTGGGAAAAATACAAATGTCTGTCGTGACGGGGGAAAAGATCAATGAGAGGATAGTGAATGGTTGATGTGAAAGTAAGACCAGGATAATGGCAGGAACAGGGACGTCAAAGTCAATCTGATCGCAGTCAGAAACAAATAGTCAAGAGTGTGACAGTAAAGTGATGAAGGAGCAAGAGAACCTGAGTCATTGTAAAAAGAAGAAATAAAGTGAATGAAGAGGAAGATCTGGGTAACTGAAAATGAGGAGAGGTTTTAGAATAGATGAAGAAAATCAGGATAACTGGGAAGAGATCAGAATAATGACTGGAATGTTAGATAAGTATATGAATAGGAACATTTTGGAGGGATATTGAGATAGGAGTAGGGAAGTGGAATAGTTTGGAATTATGTTTAGTATGTTTATGTTTGGAATGAAGGGTCTGTTTCTGTGTTGCATGACAATATTTGAAGAGTAATGACTGGAAAAGGAAGGGAGAGATTATAGGAATGAATAGAAGGTGTCAGGGAGAGAGATATTATGATAAATAAATAACTATAATGGTAGTATTGTATACTGACAGGGAATATGGAACACATATTTGAGACAGCATGGTCATTTTTTTAATTGATTTAATGTCTATGTCCCTGTGATGTGAGGTCAGACAGCATTGCATCAGAATCTAGAACTTGCCAAAGCTTTGGCAGAGAAAGGGATGGAGGGTAATATTATAGGTCTGGAAGTAGGTGATCCCTTGGGGATTCTAAGAGTTTTGATCCCAAAACAAAAGCAAAAAAAAACTGTAAATGTTGTAAATCTGTAATAAAAACCGAAAGGCTGGACAAACTGTGGTTTGACAGCATCTGTGGAGAGAGAGAAACTGAATTAATGTTTTGAGTTTGATATCATTCTTCATCTGAACTAAAGGGAATGGAAAAGTGGTGAATTTTCTGCTGTAGAAAAACGCAGGTAGGAGCAGGTGGAACAGAAAGGGTCAGACAGTGAGGGAGATTAGAGATCACAAGGGTCACCGGACAAATGTAAAGGGAGTGGTGATGGTTGTACAGATGAGAGATTTGGAGTAAGAGGATCAAATGTATCAGAGATGGGGAGGGGGGGCGGTGAAGGCAGGAGAACAGGGTTGAGAAACAGCTAAGCCATGGATTGAGTGGTGGAGCAGACCTCAATGGGCTGAATAGCCTAATTCTGTTGCTATATGTTATGGTCCAGAACAGACGTTAATAGTAGAATGAAGTTTATCTCTGCTAAAGGAAAAACTAAGAATACCTGACTCTGGAGCAATCAAAAGGAGGACAGAAAGGTTTTGGATGTTCAGTTCAGAATGGTGTTGCGTTAAGAGTTTGTTGCAAAAAATAACGGCTTTGTTCGTCACTATGTTTTGACTGAAGGAACTGGCTGTCGTAGAAACAGAATTGTTAGGATGCATTTGGTCCATCATGTCTGCACCAGTCTTCGAGGACTCGATATTACATAGCACTCTGTGGAGGGGAACAGAGAGAGGAGGGGCTGGGTGTTATCACCAAAATAGTTGGAGTTTTGTTAGCCAAGGCAATTGAAAGATATGAATCATAGACTGGAAAACAGTTAAGTTGCACAATTCCCTGATTGAATTGATGAGAAGTGTAGGTCTGAATGGTCAGCTCCTGTTCTGAAATGTTCCACCTTGAGGGCATAGGTTTAGGGTGAGAGGGGAAAGATTTAAAAGGTACCTAAGTGGGAACATTTTCATGCAGGATGATGCGTGTATGGAATGAGCTGCCAGAGGAAGTGATGGAGGCTAGTACAATTGCAACATTTAAAAGGCATCTGGGAGGGTATGTGAATAGGAGGGATATGGGCCAAGTGCTGGCAAATGGGATGCGATTATTTTAGGATATCTGGTTGGCATGGACGATGTTTGTGAGAAGATTTGTAGCTCGGGTGCTCGTCGTTGTGGTTCTGTTCGCCGAGCTGGGAATTTGTGTTGCAGACGTTTCGTCTCCTGTCTAGGTGACATCCTCAGTGCTTGGGAGCCTCCTGTGAAGCGCTTCTGTGATCTTTCCTCCAGCATTTGTAGTCATTTGAATCTGCCGCTTCCGGTTGTCAGTTCCAGCTGTCTGCTGCAGTGATCGGTACATTGGGTCCAGGTCGATGGCATGGACAAGTTGGACCAAAGGGTCTGTTTCTGTGCTGTACATCTCTATGACTCTATTTAGTGCATCAGTGGAAGGTGACCCCATCTCCAGGGGAAATTTTGTAGATAAGGAAGAGGAGTGGGTTGAAGAAAGATCCGAGAGGTAACAATGTGGGAACAGGTAGATTGATCCTAGTGGATCGATAGGAGTGAAATGATGTGAGAGCAGCCCTGCAGAGCTGGACAATGGAGAGAGGCACTAAGGAGAATGATATCGTTGATCTAATCAAAGGCTTAAGGCAAGTCAAGATGAGGAAGGGTTCTAGTCCTGGAGCATTTCATTTTGACTTTGGTTTACGGCTTGTGACAGGAGCAGAAATCCAGTTGTAGAGATCTAGATTGAGAGTTGTGCGTTTGGTCTTGAGAAGACTGAACTATGTTGAAGGAAAGGGAAGCTGGAGTTGGGTCAATAGTTGGTTTTTAAAAAAGGGTGAGCTTCTGGGGATGAGAATGACAGTGACTAGTTTGATGGAGAAGGAGGAGGCCAGGAAAGGAGCTCGAGTGTTCTGAGAACAGAATCTGGAGGGGGACAGGTTGGGTCCTGTAGATAAGGTAAACTCCAAGTGGGGGAGATGGGGAGGAACAGGCATGAACAGGTGCAGAGGACGGGGGTGCCCTGGAGTGAAGTTTGGTTTGGTGGGAAAGGGGAGAAAGCCTGGGCATCATCAGCAGAAGAAAGTGAATGAATTATTTTGAGCTGAGTTCCTGCTTCCTTTGAACATGGAGCTGAGGGCAGACAGGGAGAAGTGGGTGTAAGGAATTTGTTGGTAGTGGAGACAAGAAGCCGGAGGTTTTGATTACTCTTCAGAACGATCCTGGAATACTGAGCTGTTTTGGCTGAAGAGTGGGAAATCTAATGCTGTCATTCAACAGATCTGTTGATGGCAGTTTAACCCAGCTGTGCATCTGTTAGGCTGAAGCATGTGGGTTTTGGATTGAGGGAGAGAGGACATAACCCATAGCAGAGAGAAAAGCCAGAATGGGAGCCAGTGAGAGTTTTACTGGGGAAGATGGCATTCAAAGGTAGATGAGCAGGTGCAAGATTAGATAAAATGGGCATTTATAGCTTGAGATGTGGTGAGAGACAGACTGGGATCAGTAATCATTGTATTGAGACAAATATCAAGATAATTACTGAAAGTGGAGCCTGAAATATAAAAAAAATTGTAAAGGTAATGAGTGAAAATAAGCAGAGATTAAAACTGAGATAACATTGGAAAAGGGTGAGATCTGGGTAATAACAAGGAGAGAGCGTGAATTGAGTAAATTTAAGCTCAGGAACACCTCTGTGGACAGTGTGCTGTAACTAGTACAAAGTCCCATGTATTAATCAGTCTGCTGCTCAATGAGCAATACCTCACATTGTAAGGTTCTTGTTTCTTGTTTTAAAACCCCCATGGCCTCCAGTCTCTCCCTGTTGCAATTTTGTTCAGGTTTACAACGCTATGAGCTCAGTTGGCTGGATGGTTGGTTTGAGATGCAGACATTGCGAGTTCAATTCCTGTACCAGCTGAGATAACCTTCTCAATCTTGCCACTTACCGGAGGTGTGGTGATCCTCTGGTTAAACCAGTTGACTCACTCTCACGCTCAGTCTCCCCGAGAGATCAGCCCTATGCTCCTCTTTACCTGGACCGTCTCAGACTCCTCCCTCCCCATTCTAGACCTCTCCATTTTTATCTCGGGCGACCGACTCAATATGTACGTTTACTATAAACCGACCGATTCCCACAGCTACCTAGATTACACCTCCTCCCACCCTGCCCCCTGTAAAAATGCCATTCCATATTCCCAATTCCTTCGCCTCTGCCGCATCTGCTCCCAGGAGGACCAATTCCAATACCGAACAACCCAGATGGCCTCCTTCTTCAAAGACCGCTATTTCCCCTCAGACGTGGTTGATGGTGCTCTCCACCGCATCTCCACCACTTCCCGCTCCTCTGCCCTTGAACCCTGCCCCTCCAATCACCACCAGGACAAAACCCCACTGGTCCTCACCTACCACCCCATCAACCTCCAGATACATTGTATCATCCTTCGTCATTTCCGCCACCTCCAAACAGACTCCACCATCAAGGATATATTTTCCTTTCCTCCCCTCCCCCATCAGCGTTCCGGAAAGACCACTCCCTCTGCGACTCCCTCGTCAGGTCCATACGCCCCACCAACCCAACCTCCACTCCCAGCACTTTCCCCTGGAACCGCAAGAAATGCAAAACTTGCGCCCACACCTCCCCCCTCACTTCCCTCCAAGGCCCCCAGGGATCCTTCCATATCCGTTACAAATTCACCTGCACCTCCACACACACCATTTACTGCATCCGCTGCACCCGTTGTGGCCGCCCCTACGTTGGGGAGATAGGCCGCCTACTTGCAGAATGTTTCAGAGAACACCTCTGGGACACCCGCACCAATCAACCCAACCACTCCGTAGCGGAACACTTTAACTCCTCCTCCCAGTCCGCCAAGGACATGCAGGTCCTTGGCCTCCTCCATCGCCAGACTATGGCAACACGACGCCTGGAGGAAGAGCGCCTCATCTTCCGCCTAGGAACCCTCCAACCACAAGGGATGAATGCAGATTTCTCTAGCTTCCTCATTTCCACCCCCCCCCCCCCCACAACCTTTTCTCAGTCCCAACCCTCGGACACAGCACCATCTTCTTGACCTGCAATCTTCTTCCCGACCTCTCCGCCCCCATCCCCTCTCCGGCCTATCATCCTCACATAAACCTCCTTCCACCTATCGCATTCCCAATGCCCCTCCCCCAAGTCCCTCCTCCCTACCTTTTATCTTCGCCTGCTTGACACACCTTCCTCATTTCTGAAGAAGGGCTTATGCCCGAAATGTCAATTCTCTTGCTCCTTGGATACTGCCTGACCTGCGCTTTTCCAGCAACACATTTTATTCAGCTCTGATCTCCAGCATCTGCGGTCCTCACTTTCTCCTCTGGGAATATGGCAACTTTACCTAGTGGGGTGAGAGAGTGCGATATGGAGATTTCCTGACTGACAGAAACATATGGAGATATTGATTGGAAAATGCGAGAGATTGGGCTTTGTAACTAAAAGGGAGAAAGTGAAAGAAATTTTCCGGCTCACCTTCTATGGTAAAGGTCAGCCTTTATCACAAGCAGAAAACGAAAGTGAACTAGAAGAAAATGAGTCAGAATTCCTGGAAATAGATTATTGAAAACAGAACATGCTCACACTCCAAACATCCAGTTATTTCGTGGTCTCATATCCAGGTCTGTACAGGAAAAAGTGCACTGCTGGAAGGCTGACCGACAGGATCAGATGTCTTGAATTCAGTTTGCATTATGTTTTCTTCCAGCCCTTTCTAAAACACTTTGTCATGATCAGAAACCCTTTAGGAATATGGGCGAAGGAGAGATTAATTTAATCTGTGTAAGGATGTGCAATCTGAAACATTTCTTTGGTGTAAATGACGAACTGTAATCTAATCATATTTGTTCTACAATTTCAATTACCAATATTTGTTTGTTGGGTCCTCCTAGCCCAGTTCAAGTCCAGAACTGAATATTTGTTTATGGGATGTTTGGACATTGCCATGAAGTTGTGAGGCAGCTGATAAAAGTATATTTAAATAGGTTGGCTTGTAAATTAGGTAAAATGCAATGATGTATTAATATGTAACTTGGATTGTACTCTGTTCAGAATTCTTTAAATAGAATGGAGTTTAACATAAATAGATGCTGTAACTTACAGTTGCAAAAGAGGATTTGAAGTTTGGAACTTGTACATTGCTAACCAGAAAAAAGTATGTCAAATAATTTAAACATTGATTAAAAATAAATATTTAAATTAGAGAGCTGCATGGCATTTGACAAATCTACTAAATTAAACAGTAATCTCCATAAAATGTGGTGAATACAAGCCATAAAAACAGAATTTGCTGGAAAAGCTCAGCAAGTCCGGCATCATCTATGGAGAGAAATCAGAATCAATATTTTGAGTCCACTGACCCTAATTCAGAACTGATAGCATTTTCTTCCAACTATTATATATGTTGAAAATGGGTGTGGGGGTGAAGGAGCAAGCATATAGGCATAGATGGAGCCCAGAGAGAAAGAACGACAGAGGGACAAACGGACACTTTGACTGTATGCCAAGGGGAAAGAAAGGCTCTCTCTGGGCTCCATTTTGCCTAACTGTTCACTCCTTTCCCCATTCCCTGTCTTCAGTATATGTACCTTTTTACTAGCTATAAGAACATAACCAAGGTTTGTGCGAAGATTTGTAGCTCGGGTGCTCAGACAACAACTCACTAGAACAAAGGACCCGATACCCAACATGAGCAAAACTAATGTAGTTTACAAAATACCATGGAAGGACTGCACAAAACACTATATAGGACAAACAGGAAGACAGCTAACAATCCGCATACATGAACATCAACTAGCCACGAAACGACACGACCAGCTATCCCTAGTAGCCACACACACAGACAACAAGCAACATGAATTCAATTGGGAAAACACTACTATCATAGGGCAAGCCAGACAGAGAACAGCCAGGGAATTCCTAGAGGCATGGCATTCATCCACAAACTCCATCAACAAACACATCGACCTGGACCCAATATACCAACCACTACAGCGGACAGCTGAAACTGATACCCGGAAGCGGCAAGGACAGACCACTATAAATACCGGAAGAAACATCAAAGAAGTGCTTCGCAGGAGGCTCCAAAGCACTGATGATGTCGCCTAGCCAGGGGACGAAGCGTTTGCAACAAAAACTTCCAGATCGGCGAACAGAACCACAATAAGAACATAAGATATAGGAGCAGAATTAGGCTTTTTGGCCCATCGAGTCTGTTCCATTATTCGATAATGGTGGATATGTTTCTCAACCCCATTCTCCTGCCTTCTCCCATAACCATCGATTCCCTTACCAATCGAGAACATATTCATCTCTGTTTTAAAGAAACTCAATAGTTTGGCCTCCCCAGCCTTCTGTGGCAATGGGTTCCACAGATTCATCGCCCTCTGGGTGAATACATTTCTCCTCATCTCAGATCTAAAGGGTTGACCTTTCACTCCAAGGCTATACCCTCTGGTCTGAATCTCTGTTACTAATGAAAATACCTTCTCCACATCCATTCTATCCAGGATTTTCAGTAATCTGTAAGCTAGTACTAGTTCTCAAGAAGGATCACTGGACTCAAAACATTTAAATCTGTTTTCTTTTCCACAGATTCTAGCAGACCTCCTGAGTTTCTCTAGCAATATCTGCTGTTTTTTCAGATCTTCAGCATCCACAGTTCTTTGTTTTATTTTAATGAACATAAGCTATATGGATTTAAGTACTTTAGGTTTTGGTTAACATTTAGTTAAGTAGAAAATTGAAGCATTGATAATTGATTAATTCCTATTGTAACAATACTATGGCTTTAGGAGAAAGTATTTGAAACTTGGTTTTTATTTATGAAGCAAAGTTGAGAAAGAGCTACTGTGCAATCTACTCAAAGCCAATAGAATAAACAGCTTGTGAGGCCTAGGTTTTTTTTTAAATGTTGCAACAGTAGACGCAGCCAGAATGATTGGTATCAAGCTCCCCCAGAACCAGAATGTTTAGTTTTAGCTTCAGCAGTTGCTGGGGCTTCAAGCTGGATGTGGAAGCTGTTTGTCCTCTCCCTCTGTTACAGCTAAAGACTGGGGAGTGCTCTTCCTGGTGCTAGAATTGCATATGAGACAATCTATTTTACTGAATTTGCCTTTGCCAAGGGAGTGTTTATGGGATGTTACTATACTGGAACAGTTACTGTTTAGCAGTTAAATAATCTAATATTCTGTTAAATTTTCCTTTAGAATTAAGTTATTAAAATTTTTTTTGGTTGTATGTTAACTCTAGTGTATGAATGAAGTGTGTTTTGCTTTTTCTATTTTTCAAGGCTAGTAGTTTGACCAATTGAATTGAAATTTCTGGCACTTGCTGTTAAAATAAGAAAAAGTTAGAGTCTAGGTGTCTTCTTAATCTATTTTGAGGGGATTTGGTCTGCTCTATAATAATACATGAATCCAAGATTGTATACAATTCTACTCTGAAGGAAGCCATTTAGCCAGTCATTCCTCTGCTGGCTCTTGCTACAAGAGTCCAGAAGCACTCCCCTGCATGCTCCCTGTGACCTTGCAACTGTTTACTTTTCAGATAACCATTCCAATTCCGCCTTTAAATATGAAACGAAACGAAGAACTTCGGATATTGGAAAACTGAAACAGAAACAGTATCTTCTGGAGAAACTCAGTAGGTCTGGCATCTGAGGACAGAAAACAGAGTTAGCAGTTCAGGACCAGTGACACTTGATCTGAATTGATAATAACTAGGAAAAGGCGTTTCTTTGTCCTCAATGTTTCAGTCCCGTGACCCTTCATCACCTTTTCCTAGCTACTATCAATTCAGGCGAAGGGTCACTGGACCCAAAATGTCAACTCTGCTTTCTCTCCACTGATGCTGCCAGACTTGCTGAGTTTCTCCAGCAATTTCTGTTTTTGTATCCTCTTGAGGGTCCTGGTTCAACCTGCCTCCATCATACCATGGAGTGTTTTCCTGATCTGTGTTGTGTGAAAGATTTTCTCTGGTTCTCGCTGCTTATTTTGCCAATCACCTTAAATGTACACCATCTCATTGTCAGTTATTTTAATGGGAACAATTTCTCCCAATCTTACTCTGTCCAGCCTCCTCCTGACTGGACCAGTCCATCAGATCTCTACCAAATAACACCCTTTTAAAATATTTTCTGAAAGCCTTTGCTGTACGTAGCGCATAAATAATCAAAATACCGGGTGCTTAACTTTAGGTTTAAAATTGAACTTTGTTCTATAAACATTGAAACAGAATGCCCCCACTGTATCCTTTTTGTAGATTGGAGATTAAAATGTTCTTTCTTAAACAGTGAAGTGACCTTATATTTTGGGTTTTCGATAACACTCAAAACTCATGTGGGAAATGTTTTCTTTTTAAAAAGTTCGGTTTTACTTCAAAGCGATTTAGACAGGAGTTTGCCTTTGGATTTGGAAGCTGCCAGAAAAAGTTTGAAGTTGCTATTTATTTGCCTCGAAGGGAAGCGGCCGGGGAGATTCCCGTTTGTGGACAGTCCCCGAACGGTTTCTTTTCGAGTGAGACCGCTTTGTGACTCCGGGTGGGCCTGAGACCGGCCACTGGCTTTGACAGGGACCCGACCAGCAGTGTCTGAGAGCGGGCGCTGCCGCTCACTGGGTACCCCACTTTAACCCCAGCCTGCAAGAGCTCAGCCAATATCCGACAACTCGGCAGGTGACTGAAAGCAGCTTCAAGTCTTTTTTTCTCTCTCTCTTCTGTTACTCGCTTGCTCCTTTCTTTGGTTATTTTCTTTCGCTCCCTGTCTTAATATCTCTCTCTTCCCCCCTTCACTCTTTCTCTCTTCCCCCCACCTTCATTCTTTCTCTCTTCCCCCCCCACTTCACTCTTTTTCTCTCCTCCCCCTTCACTCTTCTTCTCCCTCCCCCTCTTCGCTCGTCTTCTCCCTCTCCCCCCTTCGCTCATCTTCTCCCTCTCCTCCCCCTTCGCTCGTCTTTTCCCTCTTCCCCCCTTTACTTGTCTTTTCCCTCTCCCCCTTCACTCGTCTTCCTCGTCTTCCCCCCCTTCACTCGTCTTCCCCCCCTTCACTCGTCTTCCCCCCCTTCACTCGTCTTCCCCCCCTTCACTCGTCTTTCCCCCCTTCACTCGTCTTTCCCCCCCTTCACTCGTCTTCCCCCCTTCACTCGTCTTCTCCCTCTTCCCCCCCTTCACTCGTCTTCTCCCTCTTCCCCCCCTTCACTTGTCTTCTCCCTCTTCCCCCCCCTTCACTTGTCTTCTCCCTCTTCCCCCCCTTCACTCGTCTTCTCCCTCTTCCCCCCCCTTCACTCGTCTTCTCCCTCTCTTCACTCCCTCTCTTCTCCCTCTTCTCCCCCCCCCCCCCTTCACTCGTCTTCCTTGCCCCATGGAGAGGAGAAACAGCCAACCTCTCTCTCCACCCCCACCCCCCCTTCCCACCCCAGTGCTTTCTCTCTATGTGTCAGTGACCCTCGAGTTGAAAACCAGTCACCGACGAATGAAGAAACCGGCTGCAATCTAGAAAGCAAGGGAAACTAATGCAGTGTACTTCATCTTCAAATTTAAAGGAGAAACAGATATTTTGGAACGAGGGGGTGGAGGCGATTGTTTGATACTTGTAACATCTGACACTGGTATCTATTGTCTATGACAGCATCAGCATTAAGAAGATACAGTAATTTTCAGTACAATGTGGGGGAGGCTCAGAACTAAGCTGCAAAGATAATGGTAAGTAGATTATTGGTGACCAGTATCTTTTATTTTTTGATTTTAACTATCTATATATGTGTTGTCGATTGTTACATTAAGCATTTTCTGATGTTAGTCCATTTGTTCTTTTAAACTCAACTAATTGATACGACAGAAAGGAAAGAACAGGCTAAAGTTCAATGCTCCTGACGTTTTAGTTCTTTTCAGTGCCTGCATATTTCTGTGGGTATTGTTGGACAATGCAGAATTTTAATTTTATTTAGTGCTGAGTCAAAACCTTCCATTCAATGATGTCCCTTCAGACAAGCTTTAGCTGAGCTGATGGTGCAAATCCACAATGCCTACATTGTGCAATTTACTGTCTGATGTCTGCATTAATTCAAATAATCTAATATTTAATTCCTTCGGTATCAGATTGCCCCTTTTGCTCTGCTATTTTATACCTCATTTAGATTGTTGGAGAAGATCATTTTAGTGGAAAAAATGTTTTTGAATTCCTATTTGTCGATTCTATGTTCGAATAGCTGTTTGATTGAACAGAACTTGCCAAAAAGGGCATCTATTTTATTAAAGTATTTTGTTTTGCACACAAGACCAGAAGCATGGACAAAAATGTGTCTTTTTGTCAATTTTTCCCTTTTGGATCCGAGGGGCAGAGGTTAAGGCAAATAATATTTATGCTTACCCTCACTTTCTCAACTCCTCTCTCCTCTTCCTTCTATATTGTTGATGTACAGGATAAGTTACAGGATTTGAACCTTACTCGGAATGGATGAGCTGTAGAGAAATGCTAAATAGTTCATATGGAGCTAAACATGATCTAGTAGCAGGGGGCTACTCCTTAAGTGGAAGGAAGATAATGTGTATGAAAAAGAGACCTAAGGGTCTTTATTATACAGTAGATTAAAATTATTGCAACAATGTCTGATGCCAGTGAGTAAAGTAAATCAAATGTTGAGATGTGTTAAAAGGTCAATAGTAATGAGGTGGTTGTGCCATTTTATAAATCGTTATTACAATGGCACTTGGAATACTGTGTACAGTCCTGGCTGTCACTGTACAGAAAAGATATTTGCGGTTATTGAAATGATCCAGAAGTCTGCATCCAAAATTATTTGAGGGGATGGTAGGGTTGGAATACAGGCAGTGATTATATAAATTGGGCTTCTTTTCATTTAGAAAAGAGAAGATTATGAGCGGAGTCATTTGACGATTTTCAGATTCCAAAATGGCAAGATAATGGTGAGCATGTCTAAATTTGAAGTAACTAGCCAGAGAATGGGAGGGGAAAATAGGAAAATGTATCTGTTCAGGATCTAGAATGTTCTACGTGCAAGGATGATGGAATCAAAGCCTCCAAATGAAAACAAACCCAAATTATATAGTCGCTGTTTGTATTCCAACCTTACCATCCCATCAAATCGTTTTAGAGAGAAATAATTTGCAAGGTTCTGTGGTGGGGCTGAAACTGGAAACTAAAGTATGAATGTGTTGAATAAATTTTTCAAAGAGCTGGAATGAGCAGGGCTGACGATTGGCCAGGTGCTGAGAGATTCTAGGTTTCAAAGCTATTTTAAAAGCAGTGGCAGTAGGAGAGGTCGTTGCCAACATTTGAAGAAATTATGAATTCAAAATGAATTTTATAGTAATAACATGTCAGCGGTCAATCTATAGACAGATTCCTGCTCCTTGGATGCTGCCTGACCTGCTGCGCTTTTCCAGCAACACATTTTCAGCTCCGATTCCCTGAGGAGACCGGGAAAGTGGAAATTATTGATTCATTCAATAGCAAATTAGATTTTAATTCAGAAAGTAGCATTTTGGAAGACATCAGAAGTGGAACTTGTGGGTGTGATGCACAGTGAATGCAACAATGAATGGGTGACTTGGGTCCAAGGGTTGTGAAACTCTCAGCTGTTGGAGGTTGATCTCCTCTCATTGTCTAGGTCTATTGTTGACTTGGATAGAAGTTATAAGCATTGCCATTATTGATGAATGAGTTTGCCTACTAGGATGGCAACAGGTGTACTGAATGGATGTTGCTGTTTCTTTGATCTAAAAGTTCCTCCCCTTTATAATGCTTTACATCTAACAATGCCAGCAATATCTGGGACACAACCACGAAGGTTAAATGGTTGCATTGTCAAAGATTGTGCCAACAAAAGGACTTGACATGTATTCATATGAGTCCTTCACCTGGACATACCAGGAAACTGATGGGATTAGGAAATGTAGTAGACAGGAGGATTAATTTTAGATTACTCCAGCAAAGAGCTGGCATTGATATGGCCTCCTATATAAGTGGCCTAGGATGATAGGCTTTGTATGTATTTTTGTTAGTGAGTAGATTATATGCCAAACCTGGTGAAAGTGAGGACTGCAGATGCTGGAGATCAGAGTCGGGAGTGTGGTGCTGGAGAAGCACAGCAGGTCAGGCAGCATTCGAGGAGCAGGAGAATCAACATTTCGGGCAAAAGCCCTCCATCAGGAATGTCAAACCAGCCACAGCCTTCTCTAGTATTGACTCAGTCTGTTTTCAGAGAGCTGGAAAGGGTACATGTGCACACACAACCTATCCAGGTCAACCCAGTGCACAAAGAATTGGGTATCGAGTAGTTCAAAGCAAATGCCCAAATCACTGAAATGAGGGGCTGACACTATTAAACATTGGAAAATATCTAATGTCAACAGAAATATATAACACCTGGATAACAGGTAACATTGTGTAAATACCTAGTGAAGCCTTTTGGTTCTTGATGTTTTTCGTTACTGACCCACTGTAAATTTGAAACAATGAGTTATTAATTGCACCTACAGGGATTTCACACTCCCTGTGAAAGTACAGGTTGATGAAGGTGGTGGATTTGGAAATGTTAGTTTACAGCTCCTTTCGAGGTTCAGGTGAGGCTGCTTGCCTGCATTCCCTGTGGATGGTCACTGATTTAGCCTGGAGAAAGGAGAGGAGACTGAGGAAACGGACAAAAAAGCATACCAGCTCAGAGTAAAAGGTAACTGAACCTGAAGAATATGGGTGTGGGACAGTTGTTACACGGAAGCTCTCACATACTGAATTCTGAAGCGAATGCTTCTGTACCTGCCCTCGAGTTTGTTTTTTTTTGTTTCAATCCAAACACTCAAAGCATGAGATTAATATGGTGACTTTTTGTATGGGCATTGCAGCATTTCAGTTTCTTGCCAATTTTGATGTTTTCGCAACTGGTAAGGCATTCTGTATTTTAGATACAGCATAGTATCATGACTGTTAATAATACTATAAAGAAGGATCTCATTGACACTGAACCGGATATGTGTTTTGTTTTTAAGAGAAACCCAGTTAGTTCAAAACTGGAGCACTTGATCCTTATTGGCATTTAAACTCCTGCAGGCAGCAGTAGCATTGGGAATTGATTTGTATTCTGCTCTGATCTCGCTCTGCCTCGCTTACTTTCTCTGCTGTCATATTGCACAGTGACTATAAGGTGAGGAAGTGGAAGCTGTATACTATGCATAGGTTTGTGTGACCGCATAAGTTGGTTTTGTTTTGGAGGAAACTGCTGCTCACTACTTGTTTATGACTGGTTTCTGTCACATGGTTTTATCAAGATGTAGGGTTTGTTTTGATCTGTGAACAGGATATAAATTATACTTGTAAATCATGACTTGTGCTTACTCAGCCTGTGCATTTTTACTCTTTTTTTGAGGAAACGTTTGCCATTCCCACACCCCCTGCAGCTATTCTGAAGGTAATGAATCTTCATTGAATCACAGCTTTTGCTTATCCAGAGGATTAGTATCCAGGGGCTCTTCCACCATCTTACTGGATGTGTTATCCAAGTCAGGCCAACCACCTACAAGCATGTACACCTCGGGCTGGTCTCACTCGTAACCTGGCCGTTCCCTCTTGACGTTCATTCTGCCCCCTACTCTTGGAAGGAAATGTAGCTAAGATTGTAACCATTATAGTTTTGAGAAGATTTGCAGCTCAGGTTGAGGTTCTGGATGTAGGTTTGCTCACTGAGCTGGAAGGTTTGGTTTCATTATAGTGTCTATTGCAGGGGAAGCTCAGCAGAATCTGGGCATGATGGCTTGACTCACTCTACTCAGCTGCACACAATGCACTTGCTCCATGACATGAACTGAGTACTGAACACATTTTGAACACTTGGTGTTTTTTAATACAGTCAGATTTTGTTTGTTAGTGGTCCTGTGAAGTGCCTTGGGATTTTTATACTACATTAAATGTATTATTAGGGCGGCACTGTGGCTCAGTGGTTAGCACTGCGCCAGGGACCCGCATTCAATTCCCGCCTTGGGCAACTGTCTGTGTGGAGTTTGCACATTCTCCCCGTGTCTCCGTGGGTTTCCTCTGAGTGCTCCAGTTTCCTCTCACAGTCCAAAGATGTGCAGGTCAGGTGAATTGGCCATGCTAAATTTGCCCACAATGTTAGCTGGATTAGTCAGGGGTAAATATAGAGGGTGGGTTTCTCTTCAGAGGATCGGTGTGGACTTGTTGGGCCGAAGGGCCTGTTTCCACACTGTAGGTAATCTAATATAAATGGATGTTGTTGCAGTGGTTTCTAATGAAATCATGAAGATTGGTTTTTTTTCTATAAATTTGTTTCTTTTTAAAGTTCTTGAGATTCAATTCAAGAAAGGACAAAAAAACAATAATTGATCCTAGATCAATTGTTGATTTTTTTTTAAAATTTGAGATTGAGAGATTTATTTTTGTTCATCAAAGGCACTAAAGCATTTGGAGTTAGCCCATTGATCAACCATGAATTTAAGTCAAATGTTGAGGGGAAATATACAGATAGGATTGACTGTCAGAACCTTTTGTCCCCAAAGTTGAAATGTCTAATACTAGGAGTGCATTTTAGTTAAGAGGGGAAAAGTTCAAAGGCAATGTGAGGGGCAAATCTTTTTTGTACACAGAGTGGTAGGAATCTAGAATGCACTGGCAGGGATATAATAGGAATGTATAAGGGACTTTTAGATAGGCACATGGAGGGATTAGGGACCATGGGCAGGCAGAAGGGATTAGTTTAACTTTTTGGTGTCATGTTCGGCACCACATCGTGGGCTGAAGGGCCTGTTGCTGCGCTATACTCTTTAATGTTCTGAGTTCTAGAATGGCCTTGAGTGGCTTAATGGCCTCCTCCGATTCCTACATAAGCCTATTTTCATTTCTGTGCAGATTTGGCCTGTTTTAATGTGTTTGAACTGCTAGGTTTCTTCTTCTTGCAGTTCACCACCATTTTCTGATGAATGACAAAATATTCAAGCAAGGAGTACATTTTATTGTCAGTGCTGCTTATAAAAGGCTCAGCGATCTGGGGGAGAAACAGAAGATGCTGGAAATACATAGTCCTTCAGATGATGGTGGAGCTGCTAAAAGACTATTCAATGTTTTGGATAAAAAGGCTTTGGAAGAGGGTCTCCATCAGCTAATTACTTTTCTAATCTCAGAAGCTGGATGGGCTAATGAGCATTCCCAGCATTTTTTTTAATTTTAAAAGACAGACACTCAGTGTCAAATCCCCACTGTGTCAAATCCTCACTTTCTGTGTATCTGTATGTCTGTTGGTGTATAAGTGACCAGACTTCAGCATTTAAACATATGGTAAGGATCTAGTTGACTGGTAGCACTGAACGCGATGGATTTTGTCACTGCACTTGAGCACCATTTGTGAATAAACTCTAGCCAGTGTGAACCTTTTACCCTATGTGTAGACTTTTTTTTTGTCCTGGTCCAGGCAGCTCCCCAGACAGTGGGAGGAACAGCAAGCTGCCAGTCATTGGGAAAATGCTCGCAGCAGTTTGCCACTTGGCATGGGAAACTGCTTAACAATAAACATGCGCAATTTTTGCACTTATCCTCTAGTTTAGTAGACATAAAGAATTCAGGAGGACGTGTATAGATTTTCGTCTTGCCAACTGACTGCTGTGTGTGTGGAGGGATTTCTTTAAACTCTACTAACAGGGTATTTATAATGAAGTGAAATGAGTTAAGAATTTCACATATGTTGATTGGCAGAGCATCAAAATGCATGGGTTGCTGTACTAAATGGGGCGAGGGCAGGAAATCAGAATTGAAGGTTATCACATCAGCCATGATCTCAATGGATAGTAGAGCAGACTCCATGAGCTGAATCGTCTGCTTCTGCTCCAGTGTTGTATGGTCTTATGTTATATTGTATCGATAGGGAAAATGAGCTCAAGTAGTGACCAATTTGGATCACTATTGATGATTCCTCTTCCACTGTGCAGAATCAGAAGGGCGACTGGTGGTCCTCCATGAAGGATGCAAGTTTTCAGTCATCCTTGACCATCCCAGAGATTGTTTGCCATCTAAAGCCCTCTAAATGACTTGCATGCAAATGTGATTATTTTGGGCCCTTCTCTATTGTAGTTCATCTCTAAAGGAAGATGAAGCAAAGCAGATAAAATTTCCAAATTAGAATATGGTTTGGGTAGAGGTGAATCTGCAATCATCTGTTTGATCCAAAATACAAAATGCAGGAATCTATGGAGACCAGGTCACTGAATATATTTAAGAAACTAGATTTCTAGAAGCTGAAAGTGTCGAGAAACATGGAGAGAGAGAGGCAGTATGGTGTTGAGATAGAGATCAGCCATGATAATTTCGATTGGTGAATTGGGGTCGATGGGCCAAATGGCCTACGCGGGCTCCTATTTTCTCTGTTTATATTTTCGATGTTAAACCCATTGTGTGCATTTAATTGCATGAATTTGTACTTCAAATCTGCAATCTGAGATTCATATTCTTTTAGAAACAAGTAAGTCAGCTTTTGTTCAAAGTCTGTTCCACATACCAACTACATTGCGGTAGAGACAACATCTTCAGCTTGCTCCAGGCTCATAACTCCATTCCCCTCTGTTCAATATGTGTTTACATCTCTCAGCATTTTGGGCATCACTCTGCCTCTATTGTAGGAACAGAAAAAGAGTAGCCAGTGAACCAGCTTGTCAGAGTTTGTTCAGGTGCAGTAACATTTGTTACTGTTATATATTGACATGATATCAAGGTTCTATTATGTTGAGTGAGGGAGGATTATCATGAGGACGTTGAGAGAACTGCCTTTTCCATTTGAATAATACCAAGAGATCTTTTAATGTCTACGTAGATCACAAGAATAGACTTGGTTTAACATCTCATCTAAAGACGATCACTCTGTTCTGAACAGCGATGTCAGCTTAGAACCTAAGGCAGGAAGAAACTTTTGCCCTTAGAGTCACAGAGATGTATAACACAGAAAAAGGCCCTTCGGCCCACTATGTCATGCTGGTCAAAACCAGCCTAACTATTCGAATCCCATTTTCCAGCACTTGACCCATAGGCTTGTCTGCCTTGACATGCACACCTAAATACTTCCTCAATGTGACAAGAGTTTCTGTTCCTACCACACTTTACAGGCAGTGAGTTCCAAATTCCCACAATCCCCGCCTGAAAAAGGTTTTTCCTCATGCTCCTTATGTTAAAACAATGTCCTTTGGTCATTGATCTAGCTAAAGTCTTTTTCCCAGGGTGGGGAGAGGGGATCCAAACTAAAGGCTTAAGATGAGAAGGGGAAAGATTTTAAAAGGGACCCAAGGGGCAATCTTTCCACACAGAGGATGGTCCATGTGTGGGGTATGAGCTGCCAGAGGAAGTGGTAGAGGATGGTACAATTACAACATTTAAATTGAATTGAATTAGCTTTATTGTCGTTATACTTGAATCAGTGCAGTGAAATGTTTGTGATGTTGCTGCTTATGGCACCAGCTTAGGTATGAGATACCTAGGTAGAGACACTTTAGTATTTTGTGCAAAATTGAAATAATAACAGATAAAAGTTAGGCATAAGAATAAAAGGGAAAACAAAAATGACTTTATTTACATTCCTTTTCACCCAAATCAGTGTTTCTCGTCTGCAACAGCCCTGCCTCCCGGACCGAGACGCTTCTCCCAGACCCGTCCTCCCAGGCCAGCCTGGTCGAGGACATTTAGAAGGCATCTGGATGGGTACAGAAATAAAAGGCTTTAGATAGGGCCAAATGCTTGAAAATTGATCTAGGTTCATTTAGAATATCTGGCTTATAGAATATGAAGTTAGACTGAAGGGGTTGTTTCTGTGCTCTATGACTTTGTGACTCTAAGGATTAAAAAATTCTTCTTGTCTACCCTATCTAATGTTGCTCATAATTTTACACACCTCAATCTTCTCTGCACTAAAATCCCCATCTGTCCAATCTCTCTTCATCACTGAAACTCTCCAGTTAAGACAACATCCTGGTAAATCTCCCCTGCACTCTCTCCACTCCTTTCACATCCCTATCATGGAGAAGGCTCTTTGGGTATTGCATGCTACTTTAAATCAGAAGGTTATGGGTTCAAGTCCCATTCCAGGGCTTGAAGACATACTCCATGTTGCCACCTTCAGTGCAGTGTCAAGGGAGGTTTGCACTGTCAGGATACCATTGTTCGTCTGAACATCAATCAAGTCCCCAGCTGTCCTCTCAAGATGAATGTATAGAGTGTGTCATTATTTTGAAGGAAAGTCGGGAGGTTTTACTTGGTGTCCTGATCAATATTTATGCCTTGTTCAGCCCCACTGAAACAGATTATATGGTTATTATCTCATTGACATTCCTGAGTCCATGTTGTGTGCAAATTGTCTGTCCATTGTCCCACTTTGTAATGGATAGTGCACTATGAAAGTACTTTGTCTGTGCAGTGCATTGGGACATATTCAGATTGGTGAGAGGTTTTGGTTTTTGTTAATACTGAGTGAAGAACAGTGTTACTGGAATTTTCTGTTTTACCATCTGTCCTTGTGTTTTGGTGCTCTGAAATTTCAATTGCTTGGGCTGTACCTTTTAGTGCTTCTTTCTGTTATCTGACTCACATGATCTTTTGCATCATTGCTTTTTGTGAGCAGTTCCTTTGTTTATTGCTACCCTTCTTTGGAGTTAGTTTTATTTTCATTTCTTGCCTTCCCTCAATGCTGTCATCCCGATGAAAGGCTTATGCCTGAAATGTCGACTCTCCTGCTCCTTTGATGCTACGTGACCTGCTGTGCTTTTCCAGCACCACAGTTTATCCATTTACCTGGTCCATCTTTTGGTCGTGAAGAGGGGACCAACTCAAGAAGTTAATACCTCGTGTTCTCGTCGTCATCATCAGTTTTCAGTATTTCCTGAGGCTGGGCTCTGAACTTTAACCCCTTGCCAAGGCCAGAACACTTTTTTTAGTGGAAGTTTGTCATTTTAAGTGCTGGAATCCTCCTAATGGAAAATCCCATAGTGTATTCCATCTTTTCTGACACCTATAAGCTTATCAAAAAATGTGTCCATGATGTATGGACATTGCTGGCTAGGCCAGAGGTAAAAACATAGACTGCAGATGCTGGAAACCAGATTCTAGATTAGAGTGGTGCTGGAAAAGCACAGCAGTTCAGGCGGCATCCAAGGAGCAAGAAAATCGACGTTTTGGGCAAAAGCCCTTCATCAAGGGCTTTCGCCTGAAACGTTGATTTTCCTGCTCCTCAGATGCCGCCTGAACTGCTGTGCTTTTCCAGCACCACCCTAATCTAGAATCGGGCTAGGCCAGAGTCCGTTATGAGCTAAGCACCTTACTGTGGGTAATAGGGCAGACCAGATGTCTTTTCCTAAAGGGCATTAGTGAACCACATGGATTGTTATCAAGGTGGACATTAAGTTATTTGGTCATTAGTAGGCTTGCTTGTTTTTTTTTCAGATCCTTATTGAATTCAAATTTGAAAGTAGGATGAGGTGAACAGAATTCAGTCTGAATCAATGTTGCCATAACCTCTTTGTTCCTTGCAAGAGATCCAGTAGGGTTGCGGAAAATATTCTTTCCAAATATGATGTTGTATTAACCGGCGTGTGTTTGTTTATGTTGGATTTGTTAATTATGTTACACCAGCTGGCTGCTGGGTAGCTTCCACGTACTGACAGCGCTCTTGCAAATATTAGGGAGGGGCAGCCATATTCTGAAACATTTCCTTTGGGATTCTGGGGGTGTGTCCAACTGCTTCAGTGTTCTAAATAATAACTTGGATGTTCTTGCATTTTATAATAATTAGGTGTTTAAGTGTTGGGGGGGGCTGCGGTTGGGAGATTTTCCATTGCAAGTGGAAAAATTGGGAAAGAAGGATGTGCAGGACTGATGATATGTTTCAAGGTGGAGGACTTTGTGACTATTTAAAACATCTTGTGTGACAATAGAGATTTAAAGTGCCAGTGAAAGTGTAGTCTGTGCAGTGAGAGGAGGGAGAATGATTAACAAAATCATTTTCACATGCTGTAAGTACAGTTTCAGAGGGATTTGAAAATGTAACTCATTAAATTAAGATTCTTTCTTTGATTCATTGAGCTAGTGGTGCTAATCCCGGACGGTCCTTGTGCATGAGACAATATGGACTTAGCTACAGCATACGAAAGGGAAAATGAGGAATGGAGAAATGGTGTTTTTTGAAGTGAAAGGGGCACCTTTAGATTTAACAATCATGGTTTCAGCTGCTCAGAATCAAGATGAAGATGGAAGTTTGAGCGAGCAATGGACACTCATTACAAATTTTACAGAATCCCTTCTTTACTGTATTTGACCCAAAGTGATGGAACCAATAAAGGCGTATGTGAGAACAAAAACAAAGTTAAGATCTCAAGTTGCAAGTAATTCTGACTTGCATCGTTTTTGTCTAATGTATGACAAGCATGTGGTAAAAGTCTTCGCGTCAGAGGTGGTTGTGCATTCACCGTATTCACTGCAAGTTTATTGAGGGATAGTACATAGATGATGGCAAAGCAGGTGTGCAGGATGGAGCCCTGGCACACAACAGAGATCACCATCAACCACTGAAGGGGAAACACCTTTCAGGAGCAGCAGTGACTGCGCAGGTAGTGGTAAAGTCTAGGGAGGTTGATCAAGACAAAGAGAAAGCCACGCAAGCCGCTGTGCAAGTTGATCAAGTGTCGGAATTGGGCTTGCAGGGGGTGTGTGGTTGGGTTAACAGAACACTCCTATCACTGTGGGTTTGCACATATTCTTTATTTCTGACCAACTCTGCAACACATTGTTAATGTTCTGGAACTCTACATGATTGGAAAGAGCTGTTTTCGACCTCCTCTCTTGCTATTGATTAATTGTTTAACTTTCTGTTGGATGCTATTTTCTCAACACTTTCAGTGTATCCCGTGTTATAGAGTCATGATATGCCTGCTGTTTATATACTACAGCACTGAAATAAACATTGATCCTATTGAGCCTGTACCAGGTTAATCTCTGCATGCGTCACCTGGTCTAATCATATGCTTCTGCTTACACCTCCTGATTTTTCAATGTCTCTTTTTAACTCCCTTTTTGTTTACATACCAAATAAGTTGGGACACCAGAGGTGATTGAGTTTTGGACAAATTGTTGGCTCTGGACTTGACCGCTTTGTGTTATCTCTCAGCGTCTGATATGCTTTCAAAGGATGGAGCACCTCTTATTATTTGGCTGTGCCAGATGATCAAGGGTGTGCTTCTCTTCGTTGATATCAAAACTCCTCAGTGAAATTTCACTTCAGAGTGTCTTCTTGATGCTCTCTCTGACTGTCACGGAGCCCAGGCTGATCAGGGAAGTGGTGATGAGTCAGGTATTCTGGCTAAAGGGCCCATTGATCTCATTTGTAATCGGTATGGTATGAAGGCTTGGCATGGGTGAGTAACTCACTTTCTGCTATTTTGTTCTGCTCAGCATCTTCAAAAGCTTCTGAAAGCAGCTCAATTAAAAATGGTTGATCTTTGTGTCCAGTTGCTGGTGCATTGACCAAGTGTCCTGTGTGTAGAGCAAAGTGGGTAGGATTGGTGTTCTGGAGAATTTCAGTTTGGTGGACAGATTTGTTTTCTCCTCAACCCTGGACTGATGATCAAAGTCGTCCAAAAGCTTTGGAAGTTCTTGCCCACCATCAGTACAGACAGCTGGAGAGATGTTCCACTGAGATATGTGAATTAATCTGTTGCTGACAGGTTCTGGTCATGAACCTAAGCCTTGAGCCTGAGGTCAGGCTTTCCTGGAACATTCTGGTACAGTGCTGCTGTTTGCTTCATGCAGGCTGCAAGGGGGATGATATTGCTTCTGGCAGAGAACAAATCCATCCTGTGTTGCAGTGTGACCCTGATCTGGCAGTTGATGCGCAGTCATCAACAAGTCAGAAATCATGAACCATCTTTTTCAAGAACTTGGCTATTGCCTGATGTCATCTCCAATCGAGCAGCTCCTCTTCCATTCGAAATGCAATACAGGATGACCACAATGGAAGGCATTGGCAAACACGTATGCTGAAGAGGATTGGGGCTCCAACGCAGCCCTGTGGAACATCATGAATGATTGAGGATGGATATGAACACTCCCCTTCATCCAGGATATGCATGCGATGTTTTCTTGGAACTCTCGAATCATTTGAGATTAATGTCTCCAATATCTTCCAAAGGCCATCATAGCTGACTCTGTGAAGGGACTCGATCAGGCCAATATATCTGGTGGAAAGCTTCCTTCTGTGACATTTAATGCAACATCTTGAGCAGGATCTAGTGCCAGAGAATTCACTAGGACACTTGCAAAGGCTTACTGTATGCTCCTTCATAAATACTTGAGGCAATTTTTAGGCTTTTAAAAATGCTGCATAAATGCACGTCATTTTCTCTTTTAAAATTTTGTAATAGCAAAGCCTATTAAAATAAATTTAAATGAAGCCCTTACATGGAAATCATTGGTATGATCCACCAGTGGATTTTTCTCTATCTCAGCATATTATTTGATGGAAAACTTTCTTTGATGAGGTGTGGTGATTGCGGCTTTTCATTGGACCAAATGGATCTGATATGTGGAAAAAAAAATAATCTGGGGCCACAGAGTCATGTCTCAGTGTGCGCGCTGGAAAATGAAGCTGCCAGCACATTACAATGGATTAACTGAAATAGCACTCAAGCCCTTGTAACTTATTCATGCTCTCAGCCCTGAGCGATCACATTTCGTTCAGGTCAGTATGACCCAAAGCTGAACAGGATCCCACAGGATTAATGCTCTCGCACACCTCCTGCAGTGGAGTTTGAAGCTGAATGCTATGCATAAAGCAGTCATTGGGAGTATGACCTTGGGAATATCTAGATGATATTCCTTGTTGGACTGCACTCTGCACGGGAGATGCAATAATTTGAAGTGCACTGGGACAGGCACTGTGGCACCCTGTGTGGAATCTGATGTTCCTGGTGCCAGTGTTGGCACTGACATAATTAAGGTGCAACCACAGTTTTCCCAGTGCCAGTGGTGGTAACTAGGTGACACTTGTTGGGCAATAACAGCAGGTATTGGATGCTGCCATTGACAGACATGTTGGCAACCTGGCATATTATGCTTTTGGGGGTCTGCCCCATGCTAGGATAATGGGTACTTTTTAAACTGTGGATCTGCAGAGATTATCTCTCTGTTCCCTCACACATTCACATCATCATCCATGAAGGCTCAGTAAGAGTACAAAATTCAGGACCTTGGCACTTTTTTTATTACTCTTGGGACATGGCATCACTGACTCAACCAACATTCCACCTTTAGCTGCGTGTTGAGAAGGTGGTGGTGATCTGCCTTCTTGAACTGCTGTGGATATACCCACAATGCCTTTAGAGAGAGAATTCCAAGATTTTGACCCAGCAGCAGTGAAGGAACAGCGATTATATTTTCAAGTCAGGGTGGAGAGTGGCTTGGAGGGGAACTTGCAGGGGGTGGTGTTCCCATGTATCTGCTGCCCTTGTCCTAAATGGAAGTGATCGTGGGTTTGGAGGGAGTTGTCTCAGGATCTTTGATCTACTTTTGGAATACATCATGTAGCTGCTACTGATTGGCACTGTGTCCACAAGTGTCCACTCCCTCCACTTTGGACAATCACGTGGGCTGCTGTGTCCTGGATGGTGTCAAACTTCTCTTGTGTTGTTGGAGCTGCACTCATCCATCACGTGCCTGACTTAAGCTGCTCTGCAAAGGGGCATGGTTGGTTATTCTTTTGTTGTTGCCAGCTCCTGAAGTGCAATGCAACACAAATGACCCCACTTCCTGTTTGTGAGTGAAAATCCTGTCCAGTGCACCAGGCTTGCCTGGGTTTCAGAAGGAAGGTCAGCTTTGTAAAACCATCTTGTTGATAAGCTAAACTTTTGCTTCAATTAGTTTGTGACCATCTCTCACCTTGATCTTCGTTCTCACTCTCTCTCAAAACGTTTCAAATAAAATATCCAAACCTGCTGTCAAGTTTTGATGGCTTTAGCTGTTCTTATTGCCCATCTCTAGATTTTTCAAATGCTATTTCGGTGAGTTCTGAAGGAGGGTCACTGGACACCGAAACGCTAACTCTGCTTTCTGTCCGCAGATACTGCCAGACCTGCTGAGTTTCTCCAGCAATTTCTGATTTTGTTGATCATTTCAGTGGGTTGTGGTTACATGAGTTAGCGATAATCCAGTTTAGTTGCAGGGAGGCGATACTAGGTTAGGGTGTGGTCATTCCCTGAACAAACCATAGTTAGGTGGCATGACCTGGCACCTTGAGAAATATTGAAATTAGGAGTAGAAATCCTTTTGAGTCCTGGCTGGTCATCCAAGTCGTTTCTGTGTTCCTGCTTTGCCCCCTGCCCTTTAATCCCTTCAGTCCTAAGAACTATATTGGGCTCCTTCTTGAAAATCTTCAATGTTTTAGTCTGAAGTGCTTTATTTGACAAAGAATAACGCAGACTCCCATTCTATGGGTCAATAAATCTCTTCTCATCTCAGATTTGCTCTATCGCCAGTCTACAATTTTACAATTTTGTTGAAATCAAATCCACAGTTTTTGTCTGCTGGAACTTGAGCCCATGTCCTCTGCTGTATTGGAACTCCCAGGTTAGTGAATCCACAGTAACTCTGAATGCAACTGCCAATCATTATAACATCACAATTGTCTCAATTGCAGTAAAAGGAAAAGCAATCCAAGTGGCATGGAATCATGGTCTGTGTTTGGGTCAGTGCAGGAAGTATTCTGGTGTGAAGCCTTTTAGCTTTTTCAAGACAATCAATTGATTTATTTTTAAACATTTCTCTCGCTCGCGCAGGTGTGCATGAACAAGAGAGGGGGAGATAAAATTCGACACACTTATACCTTTTATGTGGCACCAAATGTTAGAGGATCCCCTTCTCTAAGTGACCTTCTTTGCTCCAGTGGTGAACCTCGAGGTCTAGGCTAAGATGTACTGCTTGGAGCCACTTAACTGATTTTTAGTGACTTAAAGAACAAAGACATGTGAGAGAACGGACTTCTGTGACGTCCTGTTTGCAAATAAGGGAAATGGGACTTTCCAGGCTACCCACCACATTGTGAGTATGAGAAATCTGAAACATTGAACTGCTCCGTCCTTGGGAAGGGGAAGCCCAAGGGATAATTTGAAAGGAATATTTTTGGTTTTCTGGGGGGGCAGGAGGAATGTACAATTCTCTATCACAGAAAGTGGCTCCAGTCAAGACATAGAAAGTTTTCAAGAAGGAGTTGGATGGAGTTCTTGGGGTTAAAGGGATCCCAGGGGGATAAGGGGAAAAGGAGGAACGGGGACTGAGTAGGATGATGAGCCATGATTGTACTGAATGGTGGAAAAGCTCAAAGGGCTGAATGGCCTGTTCTTATCTTCTTTGCAATCCAGCTGAGGGGATTTTTTTTTTGTGTTTTTGTTGTTTTGTGCATGAAATTCCGATAAGGGGTGTGTTGAGAATGACCAGCTTAGAGAATTTTCATTTCAGTGCTGGAATGAGCTTAGAGTCATAGAGATGTACCGCATGGAAACAGACCATTCGGTCTAACCCGTCCGTGTCGACCAGATATCCCAACCCAAACTAGTCCCACCTGCCAGTACCTGGCCCATATCCCTCCAAACCCTTCCTATTCAGATATCCATCCAATTGCCTCTTAAATATTGCAATTGTATCAGCCTCCATCACATCCTCTGGCAGCTCATTCCATACACATACCACCCTCTGCATGAAAATGTTGCCTCTTAGGTCTCTTTTTTTTTTATATATCTTTCCCCTCTCACCCGAAACCTATGCCCTCTAGTTCTGGACTCCCTGACCCCAGGGAAAAGACTTTGTCTATTTATCCTATCCATGCCCCTCAATTTTGTAAACCTCTATAAGGTCACCCCTCAGCCTCTGACGCTCCAGGGAAAACAGCCTCAGCCTGTTCAACCTCTCCCTGTAGCTCAGATCCTCCAACCCTGGCAACATCGTTGTAAATCCTTTCTGAACCCTTTCAAGTTTCACAACATCTTTCTGATAAGAAGGAGACCAGAATTGCATGCAATATTCCAACAGTGGCCTAACCAATGTCCTATACAGCCGCAACATGACCTCCCAACTCCTGTACTCAATGCTCTGACCAACAAAGGAAATATACCAAACGCCGCCTTCATTCTCCTATCTACCTGCGACTCCACTTTCAAGGAGCTATGAACCTGCACGCCAAGGTCTCTTTGTTCAGCAACACGCCTTTGGACCTTGCCATTAAATGTATAAGTGCTGCTAAGATTTGCTTTCCCAAAATGCAGCACCTTGTATTTATCTGAATTAAACTCCATCCTCCACTTCTCAGCCCATTGGCCCATCTGGTCCAGATTCTGTTGTAATTTGAGGTAACTCTCTTCGCTGTCCACTACACCTCCAATTTTGGTGTCATCTGCAAACTTACTAACTGTACCTCTTATGCTTGCATCCAAATCATTTATGTAAATGACAAAAAGTAGAGGCCCCAGCACCGATCCTTGTGGAACTCCACTGGTCACAGGCCTCCAGTCAGAAAAACAATCCTCCACCACCACCCTCTGTCTTCTACCTTTGAGCCAGTTCTGTATCCAAATGGCTAGTTCTCCCAGTATTCCGTGAGATCTAACCTTGCTGATCAGTCTCCCATGAGGAATCTTGTTGAACGCCTTACTGAAGTCCATATCGTTCCCATCTACTGCTCTGCCCCCATCAATCTTCTTTGTTACTTCTTCAGAAAACTCAATCAAGTTTGTGAGACATGATTTCCCACACACAAAGCCATGTTGACTATCCCAAATCAGTCCTTGTCTTTCCAAATACATGTACATTCTGTCCCTCAGGATTCCCTCCAACAACTTGCCCACCACTGAGGTCAGGCTCACTGGTCTATAGTTCCCTGGCTTGTCTTTACCGCCCTTAAACAGTGGCACCGCGTTTGCCAACCTCCTGTCTTCCAGCATCTCACCTGTGACTATTGATGATACAAATATCTCAGCAAGAGGCCTAGCAATCCCATCTCTAGCTTCCCACAGAGTTCTCTGGTACACCTGATCAGGTCCTGGGGATTTATCCACCTTTAACCGTTTCAAGACACCCAGCACTTCCTCCTCTGTAATCTGGACATTTTTCAAGATGTCACCATCTATTTCCCTACAGTCTATACCTTCCATATCCTTTTCCACAGTAAATACTGAGGCAAAATATTCATTTAGTATGTCCCCCATTTTGTGTGGCTCTGGAACAGGAACCAGTGACGGTGCTGAAAACAAGGAACAGAAAATTAGAGTCAGGGTTGTTGGATTTCAAAATGACGTCAAGCTTAACAGTGCAGGAATGGATTCAGTTGGTCTAACCGGTCTGTGCTGGTGGTTTAATCTCCTCCATGCACACCACCTCCTATTTTAGGTCATCTCACTTTATCAGCGTATCCTTCTCCCTGACCTGTTTATCTATCCTGCCCTTAAATGTATCAACGCTATTCGTTTTGACTAGTCCCTTGAGGGTGTTCCACATTCTCACCACTCTAGTTTCTCCTGAATTTCTTGCTGGATTTATTGGTAATTTCCTTGCATTTATGACCTCTAATTTTGGTCATTCATATGCCCCTTCATAATTTTAAATATCTCTAGAAGGTTGCCCAGCAGTTTTCACTTTCTCTTTCTGTTTGACTGTTCACTTAGAATGTGACGTGTTAATTTTGTGGAATGTTGGCTGAGCTGAGTAATGAGCCAATGCATACCATCTGGAACATTTGAGGAGAAATTGGATAAGGTTCATCGTACAGGGCAGGGGCATGAGGAACAATCACAATGCAACCGAGTGTCATGATCCTGCAATGTTCCCCCATCGAATAACAACCCCGTAAATTCTGAGAGAAGCAAGGGAATTTTTTTTTAGAAACTCGTTGGGGCTGATACAAAGATTTAAGAAAATGATTTTGGTGGAAATTCATCTCCAGCTGGGTGCAGCACAAAATAAGTTCCTGAAAGTCACAATGATAGTGAAGCAGATTGTTCCTGGATAAAGTCGAGAATGTGGTGCTGGGAAAGCACACCCAGGTCAGGCAGCATCTGAGGAGCAGGAGAATCAATGTTTCAGGTATAACCCTTTCATCAGGAAAGTGGGGGTGGGGAGGAAGTGTTTACGTGGACCATCTCGGACACCTCCCTTCCCTTCCCAGACCTCTTCACCTCCATTTCCAGTGACCAACTCAATACTGACATCTTCTACAAATCCACCGACTCCCACTGCTGCCTGGACTGCACCTCTTCCCAACTTGCCTCCTGTAAAAACACTATCCCTTACTTCCAATTCCTTTGCCTCCGCCACATATGCTCCCAGAAGGACAAGTTCCACTCCAGGACATCCCAGATGGTCTCTTATTTCAAGGTCTGCAATTTCCCCTCCCACATGGTAGCTGATGTCCTCCAGCGCATCTCCTCCACTTCCCGCACCTCCAACCATGAACTTCACACCTCCAACCACAACAAGGACAGAACCCCACTTGCCCTCACCTTCCACCCCACTAATCTCCGCATTAAGCATATTATCCTCTGCCATTTCCACCACCTACAATCGGACCCCACCACCAGACCATCCACAACCTCATCATCTCAGGGGATCTTCCATCCACAGCCCTCATCTCCCCTCCTCCCCCACCATATCCCAGATGCAATCCTCCAACTTGGCACCGCCCTCTTGAACTGTCCTACCTGTCCATCTTTGTTCCCACCTATCCACTGCACCCTCCCCTCTGACCCCCCACACCTGTATTTACCTATTGCCTTCACAGCTACCTCACCCCCCCCTTCTATTTATCTCGCAGCGCCCTTCTCACACCCTCCACCCATCCCCCCATTCCTGATGAAGGGCTTTTGCCTGAAGCATCCTCCTTGGATGCTGCCTGACCTGCTGTGCTTTTCCAGCACCACACTCTCAACTCTGATTTCTAGCATCTGCAGTCCTCACTTTCCCCCGTTCCAGGATAAATGCAGGAGGGCATTCAGGAGAAGGTCAAATGCAAAGTGTGGAACATGCGACCAAAAGGAGGGGTTTGAAGTGAATAGCAAGGGGAAACTAGATAAGTACATGAGAGAGAAAGCAATTTCTGTTGATGGGTTGGGATGATGCAAGGTCAGAGGAGATGTGTGTGGAGCCAAAACAGTGGGAATGGACCAATCAGAATGCACAGCACAGAAATAGACCATTCTTATGGAGATGGCTGGGTTCACTCCCAATGTAACATCAACCAACTGAAGAGGGTTACAGAAAGTGCAAGAGAAACTCAGCAGGTCTGGCAGCATCTGTGAAAATAGAAACTGTAACGTGTGTTGTTGATGAGCACAATTTCTGCTTCAATTTAATTTGCGACCCCCCCCTCTCATCTTGATCATCATTCTCACTTATTGTCCATCGCTGGACGTTCCAGATGCAATTTCAGTCAGTTCTGAAGAAGGGTCACTGGACTCTGCTTTCTCTCCACAGTTGGTGCCAGCCCTGCTGAGTTTGTGTTTGTTTACAATCTCAGCAGGTTGTGAGGCCTCAGGTTGTGAGGCCCCCAAGGGTTTGCTGTTGCCCCAATCTGTGGGAGGCGGTACTAGGGTTAGAGTGGCAGGTTCCCTGAAGTAACAGTCGTTAGGTGACCTTACCTGTTCGTTTTAGAAATATCGAAAATAGGAGCAGGAGTAGAAACAGTTAATGCTTAGAGTCCAGTTTGACGACTCATCTTGAGTTCTGGAAAAGAGTCATATTGGACTCTAAATGTTAACTCTGTTTCTCTCTCCACAGATGCTGCCAGGCCTGCTGAGTTTCTCCAGCATTCTGTGTTTGTTTCAGATCTCCAGCATCTGCAGGATTTTTGTGAGGCATTTGCTTACCGAAGAAAATGCTCTGTTTGGACTTCACTAGAAAACCCCTGAATCCCACCTCCACAGTCAATTGATATCTCTTGGCATTACCATGCAAAACTAAAAGTGTGATAGAACTGAGGAGAAAGGATATCCTTTGCAAATAAGATGCAAAGTGAATAGACTGTGAAATTGCCCAATTCCCCTACATTTGTAACTTTGAAAAATAGTTACTGACAATTATTTAAATAAATTCTAAAATGAAAGATAGACTGGTGAATAGCATGTAAATGATTGAATATTTCATAATCTGCGCTGACAATACATGGACTTTAATACAAAGCACAGATTACTGACGCCTTTTTATTCTGTAAATGAAAGACATGCATTTATTCAAAATATGTAAACAAAGGGCAGAAAATTAACAAGTCCCATAATTGGCCCATAATATTATAAATGTGCAATCCTTCTATTAAATAATTGTGAATAGTGGCTGTTTGTTTTATTTGTATTGTCATGACGATTTGGTACCTGCTGCTGTCATGGTGATTTTTCCATAAACCAATTATCTAGCTGCTTGGTATTGTAGGTGTATCTAATGAAATAAAACGGGATTTCAAAATTGCTGTCGAGAGACTCTACAGCTTGGGGGTGGAGGGGGGCTTGCTCAGCCAATGCAGAGGGCAGTTACATGTCAGCCACACTGCTGTGGGTTTGCAGTCACAGGTAGGCCAGACTGGGTAAAGATGGCAGATTTCCCTCCCTAAAGTGGATTGGATAGGTGTTTTTTGCAATTCATTATTTATCCAGCGGTCACTTAACAGGTTACACTGGGAAGGAGCATGGAACTGCCATTAATTAGCAAGTCTGAATTGTATCCAGATAGCCAGAGTCTTGTGACAGGCTGTTTGTGACCTTACCTCTGGGCCAGAAGGTGGGGGTTCATGTCTGTGTCTCTCTCTCTCTCTCATATCTCTCTCTCTCTCGTATCTCTCTCTCTCTCATCTCTCTCATCTCTCTCTCTCTCCCATCTCTCTCTGTCTCTCTCTCCCATCTCTCTCTCTCCCATCTCTCTCTCTCTCTCTCTCTCTCTCTCCCATCTCTCTCTCTCTCTCTCTCTCTCTCTCCCATCTCTCTCTCTCCCGCGTGCTCTCACATGAAAATTATCTTTAACCTGCAAGTGCTGCCCATTGTATATTTCGCTACAATTCAAGGGTTAAGGCTTTTCTCGACAATATATCTTCATAGAACTGGAACTACTCCTGATTTGAAAAGGCAACAGCCAGCTTAAACCAGATAGGTGCTGTCAGATAATGTGCATGTGAATAATTTATGTAACATATGGTGCCAAGCTGGGAGTGTACTGCAGAGGAGTTACCTCAGCCACAACTGTGTCAGGAGGGTTATAGTTTTAACTTGTTACTTTCAGATTAATGGTTAAATTCTAAGGGAAGCATGAGGGGTCTCGATAATATTCCTCATGATCTGTGCTTCCCTTAGCAGAGGGGACAATAACCAAGAGGTACAGTTTTAAGATAAGGAGCAGGGGGTTTAGAGGGGATTCGAAGAAATATATTTTCATCCAGAGGTTGGTTGGTCTCTGGAACTCACTGCCTGAAAGACCAGTCGAGGCAGGAGCCCTTGACACATTTCAGAAGTAGTTCGAGGAGTTCTCTAAATGCCACAGCGTAGATGGCTACAGCCCAAGTGCAGGAAAATTTTGTTTAGAATAGACGGATGCTTGATGATAGACACAGACATGTTGGGCCGAATGGCCTTTCTCAGTCCTACAAAAACTGACTCCCTATGACTCAATCCTGTGAACTGGAGAGATACATTTTTTGTTAATTTTAGGAATGTTGTTATTTTCTACTTTGGATCCCTGCCTTATGACAGTTGCACAATAACTTGCGTTAACATCAGGAAATTTCCCAAGGCACTTTATAGGCAGAGACCCATGTTGACATTGATCCATGTAAGGTGATAGGTCAAAGAAGCCAGTTCAAAAGAATGTCTGAAATGGTGAGAGGGGGATGTGAGATAGAAAGGAGTTTTTAAAGTTTAGGGCCGAGGCAACTGAAGGGATAGCTGCCACTTGTGAAAAACTTAACATTGGGATTGCATAAGAGGCTAGAATGAGAGCAGAGTCGAGATCTTGGGGAATTGTAGAGCTAAAGGAATTTAGAGATGCTTAATAGACTGATATCATGCATAAAATTAGGCAGCAGAGAGACTTACAAAGGGTTTTATTGTAAATCTGTAGTTTAGCACAGGTATCAGTTTCCACCTTTCCCTCCTAGCTGTTAAACGCCAAGTCCAACACACACACACACACACACACACACTCACACACACACACACACACACACACACACACACCCCACCTCTGGAGGTGACCTATGTTCCTAACCCCGAGCGAGACTGGGAGGGGTGAGGCTAGGGTGACTTGAACAGTTTTACATTGAGAATTGCAAAATTGACGCACCTTCTGACCAGCACCTTGTATATCTCACAAAATTGATGGGTGCACGAGATTTGGTATGAGGAGAAGTTTTGAATGGGGTAACGTTTGTTGTTGGTGAAGACTTAAAGATTTTCAGTGAATGTTTATCACCATCTAAGTGGGAGTTGAGATACATACACCCCCCATTCCCTGCTCCATGTGAGTGCTGCACAGGCCTGTTGTGTCTGGCCACTTTGCATAGAGGAGATTGGTGACAGATGGCAACGAAGCAACCTTGTATTGTTTTTAAACAAAATTCACGTAGACTTAAATTAACAGGGGAAGAAAGTTGGGCAAATTTCAGCGTGGAAGTGCTACTTCCAGAATAGGCTTCCAGCTGTGCCCCAGCTGACTCCGTACCTTCGAGTGCCACACCAGGAAAATCATTGTAAATCATCAATAAGGTGAGCTGGCTAGCCGATGAGAAGAGGGTTTAATAGCAGAGGCCACTCACAGACAGCTCTGAGTGTGCTCCAGTTTCCTCCTACAGCCCAGAGATGGGCAGGTTGGGGTGGATTGGCTATGGTAAACTGCCCAGTGTCCAGGTATGTGCAGGCTAGGTGGGTTAGCCATGGGGATTCTGTGATTCTGAAGGGGAGTACAGTCAGTCTGTAACATTGGACCCCTTCAATTTGCACTCACTGCCCCATCATGGAGCATGCTCAGTGCATTGGTTGTACCACCAAGCTCATTCCAAGGATTCTGAATCACATGCCACATGTTTTCGTATTTGCACCTCTGTTTGAAAGATTGAGGATCTCTAAACAAATTGAACAGGGGGACATTGAGGATGAGGGAATTTTAGAATTTAAACCAGGCCATTTAGGACGGGCTTTCTCGCGTAGAAATCAGAATGTGTCCCTTTCCTACACACGCGCGCGCACACAATAAAGAGTTGCTGGAAAATCTCAGCTGGTCTGGGAGCATCTGTGGAGAGAAATCAGAGTTAATGCTTTGACTCTGATGGTAACTAGGGAAAAAGTTGCTTTTAATGCAGAGGATAGGGTGGTGGGAGGGGGTGTGGACCTGGAGCCCAAAGAGAAAGGAGAACAGTTGGACAGATAAAGGAGTGGAGAATGATTAGTGTGGGATAATGAATATCTCTTAATGGGAACTAATACTGAGTAGTGTGTTAGATTAGATTCCCAACAGCGTGGAAACAGGCCCTTTAGCCCAACAACTCCACACTGACCCTCTGAAGAGTAACCCACCCAAATCCATTTCCTTACATTTACTCCTGACTAATGCACCTAACACGATGGGTAATTTAGCATGGCCAATTCACCTGACCTGCACATCTTTGGACTGTGGAAATGGAGTTGAGTAGATTGACCACGATCGAAGTGAATGCTGAAGTGGGTTTCTGGCTTTGAATGGTAATCTTTGTTTCCTGTTTTTTAAGATTAAGATTAAGATTACTTAGTGTTCTGTCAACAGAAGCTCTATCACGAACCTGGCTGCTGTCTTCGGTAAATTAGACCCAACTGAAGATTTTTAAACTGATTTTTAACTGTGCTGAGTTCTTGGTTCAACAGGATTTGGAACTTCTCCCCAGATTTTTGTTTTGTCATTTGTTTGTGATGCATTCTGTCATTTGTGTGCACACGTCCTTAATTGCCCAGAGGGATTTAAGAGTCATAGAGATGTACAGCATGGAAACAGACCCTTCGGTCCAACCCGTCCATGCCGACCAGATATCCCAACCCAATCTAGTCCAACCTGCCAGCACCCGGCCCATATCCCTCCAACCCTTCCTATTCATATACCCATCCAGACGCCTTTTGAATGTTGCAATTGTACTAGCCTCCACCACATCCTCTGGCAGCTCATTCTGTACCTGTACCACCCTCTGTCTGAAAAAGTTGCCCCTTAGGTCTCTTTTATATCTTTACCCCCTCAGCCTAAACCTATGCCCTCTGGCTCTGGACTCCCCCACCCCAGGGAAAAGACTTTGTCTACTTACCCTATCCATGCCTTCATAATTTTGTAAACTTCTATAAGGTCACCCCTCAGCCTCCCGATGCTCCAGGGAAAACAGCCCCAATCTGTTCAGCCTCTCCCTATAGCTCAAATCCTCCAACCCTGGCAATATCCTTGTAAATCTTTTCTGAACCCTTTTCAAGTTTCACAACATCTTTCCGATAGGAAGGAGACCAGATTTGCTGACAATATTCTAACAGTGGCCTAACCAATGTCCTGTACAGCCGTAACATGACCTCCCAACTCCTGTACTCAGTAATCTGACCAATAAACGAAAGCATACCAAATACCTTCACTATCCTATCTATGTGCGACTCCACTTTCGAGGAGCTATGAACCTGCACTCCAAGATCTCTTTGTTCAGCAACACTCCCTAGGACCTTACCATTAAGTGTATAAGTCCTCCTAAGATTTGCTTTCCCAAAATGCAGCACCAAGCATTTATCTGAATTAAACTCCATCTGCCACTTCTCAGCCCATTGGCCCATCTGGTCCAGATCCTGTTGTAATCTGAGGTAACCTTCTTCGCTGTCCACTACACTTCCAACTTTGGTGTCATCTGCAAGCTTACTAACTGTACCTCTTATGTTTGCATCAAAATCATTTATATAAATGCTGGTGTTGGACTGGGGTATACAAAGTTAAAAATCACACAACACCAGGTCATAGTCCAACAGGTTTATTTGAAGGCACTAGCTTTTGGAGCACTGCTCCTTCTGGTGGTTGTGGCGTATAAAATCGTAAGACACTAAATTTCTAGCAAATGTTTACGGTGTGATGTAACTGAAATTATATATTGAAAAAGACCTGGATTGTTTGTTAAGTCTCTAATCTTTTAGAATTAACATGTTGGTTTAAGTTCTTTCATATGTAAATCACAGAACTTTTTTAAAAAGTTACATTTTCAAATGAACTTTTAACAATTGGTGTCATGTCAGCCCAGAGAATGCATTTAAGATGTGTCCTGCTCTGTGTGAGACTGGTCTGTCTGTGCCACAATGGTCAGACTGATTCTCATCTTAAAAAGTGGGTTTACAGAATCTTACATGCAGTAAACCTTTGATATAAATTCTGTGTCTTATGATCTTATATGCCACAACCACCTGATGAAAGAGCAGTGCTTTAAAAGCTAGTGCTTCCAAATAAACCTGTTGGATTATAACCTGGTATTGTGTGATTTTTAACTTAGCATTGCAATGGGTCTGGAGTCACGTCGGCGATGTGGAGACGCCGTTTCCCCTTGTGGGAGAGTCGAGAACCAGAGGGCATAATCTCAGAATATGAGTTGCACATTTGAAACGGAGACGAGGAGGAATTTTGTCTGAAGGTAGTCAATTGTTTACCACAGAGGGCTGTTTACGCTTGATCATTTAAATATAATCGAGGCTGTGCTAAACATAATTTTAATCAATAAGCAAATCGAGGGTTGTAGGAAAAGGCAGGAAAGTGGAGTTGAGGATTTTTCAAATCAGCCATGATCTCATTGAATGGCAGAGCAGGCTGATGGGCTGAATGGTCTACTTCTGTCTTGTGACAGTTTGGCCTGACTGGATCAGGACAGTAGATTTCATTCCCTGAGGGATGTTATGGACATACTAAACACTGTTGGAGCAGAAGCAGTGTATTCAGTCACCCAAGCCAGCCATTCAGTAAGATCATGGCTGATCTGATAACGTTTGAATTCCATGTTTCCAGCTAACCCTGGTCACCTTCAAATTTTTTTCCCCCTTCCTGACAAGATTCTATCTAACTCACCGAGTCAATATTTTATTCAATGACCATCTTCTATACCTTCTGAGGCATAGAGTTCCAAAGTCTCACAGTCCACTGACTGAGGAAACACCATATTCTCCTCCTCTCTGCCCTGAACAAACAAGCTTAGCTTTAAACCAGTGCTCCTTAGCACTCCTGTACTCAATACTCTGACCAACAAAGGAAAGCATACCAAATGCCTTCTTCACTATCCTATCTACCTGCGACTCCACTTTCAAGGAGCTATTTGTTCAGCAACGCTCCCTAGGACGTTACCATTAAGTGTATAAGTCCTGGTAAGATTTGCTTTCCCAAAATGCAGCACCTTGCATTTATCTGAATTAAACTCCATCTGCCACTTCTCAGCCCATTGGACCATCTGTTCCAGATCCTGTTGTAATCTGAGGTAACCCTCTTCGCTGTCCACTTCACCTCCAACTTTGGTGTCATCTGCAAACTTACTAACTGTACCTCTTATGCTTGCGTCCAAATCATTTATGTAAATGACAAAAAGTAGAGGGCCCAGCACCAATCCTTGTGGCACTCCACTGGTCACAGGCCTCCAGTCAGAAAAACAATCCTCCACCACCACCCTCTGTCTTCTACCTTTGAGCCAGTTCTGTATCCAAATGGATAGTTCTCCCTGTATTCCATGAGATCTAACCTTGCTAATCAATCTCCCATGGGGGACCTTGTTGAACGCCTTACTGAAGTCCATATAGGTCACATCTACTACTCTGCCCTCATCAATCTTCTTTGTTACTTCTTCAAAAAACTCAATCAAGTTTGTGAGACATGATTTCCCACGCACAAAGCCATGTTGACTATCCCGAATCAGTCCTTGCCTTTCCAAATACAAAGGAGAAAGTGAGGACTGCCGATGCTGGAGGTCAGAGCTGAAAAATGTGTTGCTGGAAAAGCGCAGCAGGTCAAGCAGCATCAAAGGAGCAGGAGAATCGACATTTCGGGCATAAGCCCTTCTTCAAATACATGTGCCTCATGTCCCTCAGGATTCCCTCCAACAACTTGCCCACCGAGGTCAGGCTCACTGGTCTATAGTTCCCTGGCTTGTATTTACCGCCCTTTTTAAACCGTGGCACCGCGTTTGCCAACCTCCAGTCTTCCGGCACCTCACCTGTGACTATCGATGATACAAATATCTCAGCGAGAGGCCCAACAATCACTTCTCTAGCTTCCCATCAAGTTCTCGGGTACACCTGATCAGGTCCTGGGGATTTATCCATCTTTTAACCGTTTGAAGACATCCAGCACTTCCTCCTCTGTAATCTGGACATTTTGCAAGATATCAGCATCTATTGCCCTACAGCCTATATCTTCCATATCCTTTCAATGGAATGAGAAAGTTGAAAGGCTAGAGGAAGTGACTGAGATGGCAAACAATGAGTCCTGAAACATGAGGCTGACAATTTGCAAGAGAGCTGGAAGCCTGTGAAACCTGTTGTTTCTGTAACTGCTCCAAGTATCAGGGTCTCCAAAGGATTATGTTTCTTTCTGTACGTTTAAAGATGACAATGAAAAGCCAATCTGAAATGCCCAACTCTAAGCTCAGATGTTGATGGACTGGTTGAGTTTATGTCATGTAGTTTGACATCCAGTCAAGTAAAATTGCTGTTTGTTTGACGTCGGGACATGGAATGCTTTGTGATCAAGAGTGTTCTTTTTCTGAAAGGCACCCTGTAATATAGCACCAGCCACTTTCAGCACAGATTAGATAATGAGAAATGAGAAAGTTTATTCACCCAGAACCAGAGATATTAAAAGAGCTTTGATTCATTCTGCTCTAGAAGATATACTTTTGTAATGTAGTTCACACTTATTAAACCCAGTGCCAATGTCGTGGGAGGGGGGGTGGGGAGTGAGCCAGCAGTGCAGGACAGTCATTCCAATGCTACTGCTGCATTTGGAGATGGCACGGTGGTTAGCACTGCTGCCTCACAGCGCCAAGGAGCCGGGTTCGATTCTCGCCTCTGCCAACTGCCTGTGTGGAGTTTTCACATTCTCCCTATGTCTGCGTGGGTTTCCTTTGGGTGCTCCAGTTTCATCCCACAGGCCAAAGATGTGCATGATAGGGTGGATTGGCAATGGTAAACTACCCAGTGTCCAGGTATGTGCACGCTAGGTGGTTTAGCCATGGAGGTTCTTTGATTCTGAAGGGGACTGCAGTCGGTGTCTATCATTAGACCCCTTCAGTTTGCGCTCACCTATCCCATCATGGACCATGCTCAGTGCATTGGTTGTGCCACCAAGCTCAACCCAAGGGTTCTGGCATCACATGCCACACTTACAATGAGATCTGCATGAAAGGGATTCTTGTAATTGTGTAAATCCACTGTTTCTGTAACATAGCACACACCATCATTTCAATCTGTCCTTTACTGACACCATGCCCCATTCTTTCTTATAAATTCAGATAGTGCAGAAAAGGCCCATTGAGTCTGCACTGACATAACTATCGTTGAAAATGCATTAATCCCAATTTCCATATCTCTGAATGTTATGATATCTCAAGTGCTCATTCAAATTTTTTTTTAATTTGTAAAGTTTTCAGCCTCCACAACCTTCCCAGGAAATGCATTCCAGATTTGTAGCATCCACTGAGTGAAAATATTTTTACCCAAAACTCCCACCCCTTACCCTAAAACTATACCCTCTCATGATTGACCCCTCCACCAATGGGAACAACTGCTCTCTCTTCACACTGTCCATACCCCTCATAATCTTATACACCTCAATCATGACTCCTTCAATCTTCTCTGCTTGAAAGAAAACAATCCAAGCCTATCTAGTCTCTCCATGTAGCTAAATTCGTACATTCCAGGCAACATCTGTACCACCCTCTCGTGCTATCATGTCCTTCCTGCAGTGAGGTCACCGGAACTGCACACAGTAATCCATCTGTGGCCTGAACAATGCTTTGTACAACTCCAACATTAAGTCCATGCTGTTATGCTTTGTGCCATTGTTGATGAAAGCAAGTATCCCATATGCCGCCTTAACCATCATATTCACATGCTCTGCCGCCTTCAGGGATCTGTGAATAATTACCCCAAGGGCCTCTGTTCCTTAAGCTACCCAATATCCTGCCATTCATTAAATACTCCCTCATCTTGTTTCTTCTTCCAAAGTGCCTCACCTCACCCGTATCAGGCTTAAATACCATCTCCCACCGTCTGCCCATCTGATCAACTGATCTATATCTTCCTGTATCCTACAGCCATTTTGATGAGGTGAAATTTTTGTGAGACCATGAAGGAATTTGCAATGGCAGTGTTTGAATATGGCATTATCAGTAACATCTTGTACTTATACAACAGCTTGACTGCAGTGAACTTTCCCAAGACACTTTACAGGAGTACACATATAGGACAGGTGATCATGAACCCCACCTAACTGTCCAAGCTGCAGGAGGGTCTTATAAAGAGGAGAGTGAGAAAGAGCACTGTTGGACACCAGAGACTAGGAGTGAGGCAACTGTCAGCAAGGCCATCAACCGATGGGCACGGTTCCTCAGTGGGTAGCACTGCTGCCTCACAGTGCCAGGGATCCAGGTTTGACCCCACCCTTGGGTAGCTGTGCAAACTCCACATAGACATTCTTCCAGTATCTGTGTGGGTTTCCCTCCAGATGTTCCGGTCTGGCTGCATGTGGCTCAGACCCACAGAAATGCGGTTGACTCTTTCACAACCCTCTGAAATTGTCCATTGATCAAAGTGATTTGCTAGGGACTATTAGGGACGGTCAATACATGATGGCCCAGTCCGCAACCATAAACAAAATAGAACAGATTGTCATAGAATCCCTACAGTGTGGAAACAGGCCATTCAGCCCAACAAGTCTGCACTGATCCTCTGAAGAGTGACCCACTCAGACCCATTCCCCCTACTCTATATTTATGCACCCTAGAACACTACAGGCAATTCAGCATGGCCAATCCACCTAATCAGCACATCTTTGGACTGTGGGAGGAAACCGGAGCACCTGGGGGAAAGCCACACAGACACGGAGAGAATGTGCAAACTCCACACAGATAGTCGCCCGAAGCGGGAATCGAACCTGGGTCCCTGGCACTGTGAGGCAGCAGTGCTAACCACTGGGCCACCATGCCAATTGGACTGTTGTTTCGAATTCCCTTGATTTCAGCATTAATGTTTCTCCTCAGTCACTTTGGCCTATATCTTTGGTATTTTTAACAGATCTTTGCTATGATTTTTTGAATTGTTAAAACATAGAAGGTGACTATTCACCCATCATGTCTCTGTTGGCTCCCTGATTCAAGGATTCTTCCACCTTCTCCCTGTAATCCTTTGCAATCTTCCTTTTCCGGTAACAATCCAATTCCACCTTGAATACCTCTGTAGAACGTACCACCACCACACCCTCAGGCAACTTCCAGCTCTCAACCATTCGCTGCGTGAAAATGTTTTTTCCTGTTCTCTCCTGTGCTGCTTTGCCAAGCACCTTCAGTCTATCATTCTCTACCTTTCCACTAATGACATCAGTTTCTCTCTTCCTAACTATCCATCATGGATTTGAAACTGTTTATCAAATGTTCTTTCGGTCTTCTCTGCTCCAAGAAAAACCTCTAGATCTCTCCCTTTTAAAGTGAAGACCCCCATTCCTGGTCCTGTTCTCCTGAATCCTTACTGCACTGACTCTAATGCCTTCATTTTCTGACTAAAGTATGTTGCCCAGAAATGGATGTAATATTCCAGTCAAGGCTGAACCTGTGTTTTAGACAAACTTGATGCAGACAAGTTTAATGGAATGTTATTGTCTATGTACTCTGTGGCCCTATTGATAGAATGCAGCTTCACATCCCAATCACTACTTGTCATCCACCTATCCCTCTACTCTCTCCTGTCTTGAGTGTGGATGAAACTTCTGTTTAGCAATGACCACCTCCTCCTCTTACATTTTATTGCACATTCCTTGCTCTTTCTCTATAACTCTAGAAAATGTTTGCCTTGTTAATATTTATCCAACATAGTCTTGAAAGTTATTACCTGGTCTGCTTCCAGCAGCCTTTCTGTCAACACATTCCAGATCCCAGAAGCCCTCCCACTCTGGTTCTTTCCTTAAGGGGACGATAGTGGGTTAGTGACAATGGACTGGTCTTTCAGAGGTCTAGGTGAATACTCTGGTGATTTTTTTTTTCTGTAGTGGAAACTAAATTCCATTAACAAATCCAGAATATAAAACGAGTCTCCGTAATGATGACAGTGACAACTCTTGTTGATTTATTGTGAAAAGCTATTTGGTTCACTTCTTTAGGGAAAGAAATCTGACATCTTTTTCAGGTCTGACCTACGTGTGACTCCTGACCCACAGCCATATGGCTGACTTCCAACTACCCTCTGAAGTGGTCCCATCAAGCCATTCAGTTCAAAGGCAAGTTAGGGATGGGCAACAAATTCTGCTGATACCCACATACCATGAAAGAATAAAGAAACTTCCATCTAGAGTATTGCTGAGAAAAGTAGAGTTTTGTCAAAAGTTTTTCATCTTGCACTCAGGAAGGCAACTCACAAGAATGTCAATTTTAGTGGAGCCAAGGTTCATACTGTGTGACTGGAGAAGGCTAATTGTAAAGATGTTGCCATGGAAATTGCACCGGTTAATGATGATTGACAGTCAACCTGCTTAGTTCAAAATTAACCAATGCCTAACAGTTACCTTTGGTCAAGGCATTCCCCTGAGAAAGGAACCATTAACTGGTTAACACCTATGTTGTTGAGGTGAGGCAGACACACGATGTGCATGTGAGTTTTTTTTTCTGTCTGCTAAAGACAAGGCCCTGTACACGTAGCTTCCAGTGCATGCAAGAGGAGCACACTGCAAGCTTGATTGACCATTCAAAATTGGTCATCAGTCTCATTCTTTGCTAGCTCAACAATATTCAACAAATTCTATCTAGTAATGGAATCACGTCTAATGTTGACATTGTGTGGGTGGTTGGGTACGGACAGTGCCTTGGTTTTTGTAAGCAGCCAATGCTGTTTGATACAATCAGCCAGTCTTTGGGATATATGGCCTACATGTTTGGCATCACATTAGCACTGACATTTATCTACCAACTTATCCATTTTTGTCATTTAGCAGAACACCTTTTTAGTTTGTTGGGGGTCATGTTAGTGGCAAACACTTCACATTTTGCAAATGTGTGGTCACGTGAAACAGCTAGCTTCACCTGTTGTGCAAATGTTTGAGATGCAGTGATTTTCCTGGGTAATTTGAAGTAGACTGCACATTTTTCAGGACCAAAAGTGACTTTCTTTGACCCTTTCCTGAGTTTGGTTCTCACTGTATACCACGCAAACTGATCGGGGTAACCATTATTCTGCAGGATTGCCAACCAGTTGGCACTCTGCTCTCATACAGTTAGAAATGTTGATTTCCCTGGAACTGGCATTTCTTGCAACCTGTCTGATGGAAAAAAAATTGACAAAATCCCTCGTCAGTAATCCTAAATCCACATCCTCCCGTTGTAGACATTTCTGACAGTGAAATCTATTTAAAATTCCTCGTAATTGCCTGAACTAAGCATTAACAAATGTTTACCTCCTGTTATAAAATGTTTAGCAATGTTGTAAATCAGAGTCATTGAATGGTAAGTTGTTGCTTATTGTAGTGGGCCAGTCATTCTGGGGCTGAAACAGCCTTGGGCAGTGGCATTGAGAATGCTGCATCATTGTCAGGGAGCACTTGATGATGCCAAGTCATGTCTGGAGTAGGAAGAACTTCATTTCCCAAAACAAGCAAGTTCATGTTAATGAGAGTCCGATCTTTAGTATTTTCTCAAAAAAGTGCAGCGTAGGTACACGAGGTCGATTCCTGGAATGGAGGGATTACCTTACACTGAAAGACTGAAGCGACTGGGCTTGTATACCCTTGAGTTTAGAAGACTGAGAGGGGATCTGACTGAGACGTATAAGATTATGAAAGGATTGGACACTCTGGCAGCAGGAAACATGTTCCCGCTGATGGGTGAGTGCTGAACCAGAGGACACAGCTTAAAAATATGGGGTAGACCATTTAGGACAGAGATGAGGACAAACTTCTTCACCCAGAGAGTGGTGGCTGTGTGGAATGCTCTGCCCCAGAGGACAGTGGAGGCCCAGTCTCTGGATTCATTTAAGAAAGAGTCGGATAGAGCTCTCAAGGATAGTGGAATCAAGGGTTATGGAGATAAGGCAGGAAGCGGATACTGATTAGGAATGATCAGCCATGATCCTATTGAATGGCGGTGCAGGCTCGAAGGGCTGAATGGCCTACTCCTGCACTTATTGTCTATTGTCTATTAAGTGTTGGCCTAAAATGAAGCAACAGATAACAATGCCAATAGTTTATGTAATGTCTGTTTTCTTCCAAAGCTGAAATGGTTCCAACTTTTCACTAATTCCCTTTTAAGGAATGATGGGCTTGCAGTAATTTCACTTTTCAGTAGTGACTTGCTTCGAGCTAATTAGCATCTTGGTACCTGGGACTTTGATGTTGTGGCCATTCTGGAGACGTGGATAGAGCAGGGATAGGAATGGTTGTTGCAGTTTCTGGGATTTAGATGTTTCAGAGATGTTTCGGAGAAGATGGTCAAAGAGTGGGAAGTGTGGTATTGTTAGTCAAGGACTGTATTATGGTGGCAGAGCGGGTGTTTGGGGACTGGTCTTCTACGGTGGTATGGGCTGAGGTTAGAAACAGGAAAGGGGAGGTCACCCAGTTGGGAGATTTCTATAGGCTTTCAAATAGCTCCAGAGGTGTAGAGGACAGCAATGATAATTCTCGATAGGAGTGAGACTAACAGGGTAGTTGTTACAGAGGCTTTAACTTTCCAAATGTTGGTGGGAATACAATAGTTTGAGTACTTAAGATGGGTCAGTTTTTGTCCACTGTGTGCAGGATGGTTTCCTGACATTGGCGAAGCCACATTGGCTTTGATACTGGCTAATGAACCAGGCCAGGTGTTAGATTTGGAGGTAGGTGAGCCCTTTGGTGATAGTGACTCCAATTCGATTATGTTTACTTTAGCAATGGAAAGGGATAGGTATATAATGCAGGACAAGAGTTATTGCTGAGGGAAGACAATTATGATGCAATCAGCTAAGACTTGGAATCCATGGGATGGGAAAGGAAACTGCAGGAGATAGACACAATTGAAATGTGGAGCTTATTCAAAGGAACAGCAACTGCGTATCCTTGATATGTACCTGTCAGGCAGAGAGGAAGTGGTCAAGCGAGGGTGCCGTGGTTTACTAAGGAAGTTGAATCTCTTGTCGGAGGAAGAAGACAGCTTATGTTAGGATGAGATGTTTAGACCTAGTTAGGGCACTTGAGAGTTGCAAGTTAGCTAGGAAAGACAGAAAGAGACCACTAAGAAGAGCCAGGAGGGGGCATGAGAAGTCATTGGCAGCTAGGATTAAGGAAAACCCGAAGGCTTTCTGTAGGTATATCAGGAATAAAAGAATGACTAGAGAAGGATTAGGGCCAATCAAGGATAGTAGTGGGAAGTTGTGCTTGGAGTCTGAGGAGATAGGGGAAGCGCTAAATGAATATTTTTTGTCTTTTTCCAGAGTGAATACCGACAACGTTGTCGAGGAAAATACTGAGAACAGGCTATTAGATTACAAAGATTGACATTCGCAAGGAGGAGGTGTTATCCATTTTCACACTTTCTTTATGTCATCATTGTCCAAAGGATTAGTGCCAGATGACTGGAGGATAGCAAATGGTGTTCCCTTGTTCAAGAAGGGGAGGAGAGATAACCTTGGTAATTAAAGACCAGTGAGCCTAACTTCGGTTGTGGGTAAAGTGTTGGAAAATGTTATAAGAGAGAGGATTGATATTCATCTAGAGAGGAATAAGTTGATTAGGGATTGTCAACACGGTTTTATGAAAGGTAGGTCGTGCCTCACAAACCTTATTGAGTTCTTTGAGATGGTGACCAAACAGGTGATGAGGGTAAGGTGGTTGATGTGGTGTATATGGATTTCAGTAAGGCGTTTGATAAGGTTCCCCATGGTAGGCTATTGCACAAAATACAGAGACATGAGATTGAGGGTGATTTAGCAGTTGGCTCCAGAACCAATCCAGAAGTTGATTGGCTGGAAGAAGACAGGGTGGTGGTTGATGGGAAGTGTTCATCCTGGAGTTCAGTTACTAGTAGGGTACCACAAGGATCTGTTTTGGGGCCACTGCTTTTTGTCATTTTTATAAATGACCTGGATGAGGGTGTAGAAGGATGGGTTAGTAAATTTGCAGATGACACTAAGGTCGGTGGAGTTGTGGATAGTGCTGAAGGATGTTACAGGTTACACAGGGACATGGATAAGCTGCAGAGCTGGGCTGAAAGGTGGCAAATGGAGTTTAATGCAGAAAAGTGTGAGGTCATTCACTTCGGAACGGGCAACAGGAATACTGGGCTATTGGTAAGATTCTTGGTAGTGTAGATGAGCAGAGAGATCTCGGTGTCCATGTACACAGATCCCTAAAAGTTTCCACCCAGGTTGATAGGGTTGTTAAGAAAGCATACGGTGTGTTAGCTTTTATTGGTAGAAGGATTGAGTTTCAGAGCCATGACGTCATGGTGTAGCTGTACAAAACTCTGTTGCAGCTGCACTTGGAGTATTGCATACAATTCTGGTCACCGCATTATAGGAATGATGTGGAAGCTTTGGAGAGGATTCAGAGGAGATTTACTAGGATGTTACCTGGTATGGAGGGAAGGTCTTCTGAGGAAAGGCTGAGGGACTTGAGGCTGTTTTTGTTAGAGAGAAGGTTGAGAGGTGACTTAATTGAGACATAATAGTTAATCAGAGGATTAGATAGGGTGGACACTGAGAGCTTTTTCCCTCCGATGGTGATGGCTAGCATGAGAGGACATAGCTTTAAATTGAGGGGTGATAGATAGAGGACAGATGTCAAAGGTAGTTTCTCTACTCAGAGAGTAGTACTGCCTGCAACAGTAGTAGACTCGACAAAATTAAGGACATTTAAATGGTTTTTGGATAAGCATATTAATAAAAATGGAATAGCATAGGATAGGTGGGCTTCAGATTGGTTCCACAGGTTGGTGCAACATCGAGGGCTGAAGGGCCTGAACTGCGTTGTAATGTTCTATGTTCTAAGTCTTCCCTGACCTTTTCCCACGAAGTCTTTAACATTTCCCTTGATGGCATAAAAAATCGGTGAACTGAATTCCTGCTCCCTAAGGTGAGAACTGGGTCAGCTGTGATTCATTGGGTTGTGCTTCTCAGGTCTGAGGTTATTGATTCAAGTCCCTCCGCAGGCAGCTGAGGCTGACACTCTGTGCAGTGCTGAGGGAATTCCGAACTATTTTGGAATTTTGCAGCCTCCTTTACATTAGATATTATAACTGAATCCTCATCAACCATTACAGAAGATTTGAATGATTCCCTGGTGTTATTTTGCAGAGGAGCAGACAATTCTCCCTCATTTCCAGGCGAATGTTTATTCCTCAGCTGAATACCTAAAGTCAGTAGTCTGCTTGTTATTACAGTGCTGTCTGTGTACTCCGTGCTGTGTGCAAACAGAATTCTGCATTGCAACAACAATAATGTTTAAAGGATACTTCACTTTGAGAATTATTAGACAGTGGAAGACACTGTCGAAATGTAAATTTATTTTTATAAGTTCAGCCACAAATAAAATAAATTTAAAATATACCTTTCCAAAGTTAAACAATCATGCCAATTATGCAATAATTTAGCTCACAGTTCACAAGTGCAGGGACTGCCCCTTTAATGTCAATCTAGTAGACACTGGAAGCAATTTGTTTGTCATTTAGCTGTCTTGCTGCTTGTCTGTCTTGTTACTTTGTACAGACAATACTGCAATTAGAATACCAAATAGATTTAGACATTCCTAACCCTTCAAACTGCTGCACTCCTTGAGACTTCTATTCTTCCGAGTATTGAGTGAGCCCATCATTTTTGTGCACATGCACATTTTGCGAAGGCCAGTTTCCTGGATGAAGTGAGGTTTACCCTTAACTGCCTTCTGAAATGGGGACAGACAGTTCAAGTGTCGTCTTTGTCAGTGGTGTCCATATTCTGTGAAAGAGCCCTCAGCCGGATTTAGGTGGGAGTCCAGAGATGACGTCAATCTGGACGAAGGGTCTCTGCACTACAGGAGCTGAGCCAGGATTGGAAATTCATTCCGAAAATCCATCCTCTGACGGGAAAATTTCAAACCCAGTTTGATGTTGAAAACAACAAATGCCGGAGACCACTGTGGGTCAGCCAGCATTCATGGAGAGAGAGCAAGCTAACGCTGATGTTTGTGTGGTTCTGCACATTGTCCCCTGGTCCTTTCGAACCCACTAAATTCAATATGCACACTCTATAAAGGATTAGAGTGGTGCTGGAAAAGCACAGGAGTTCAGGCAGCATCTGAGGACCAGGAAAATCGATGTTTCGGGCGAAAGCCCTTCATCCGGGATACAGGCAGAGTGCCTGGAGGGTGGAGAGATAAATGAGGAGGGTGGGGGGTGGGGAGAAAGTAGCATAGAGTACAGTAGGTGAATGGGGGTGGGGATGGAGGTGATAGGTCAGAGAGGAGGGTGAGGGAAGGTAGCAAAGAGTACAATGTATGGATGGAGGTGGGATGAAGGTTTTAGGAGGGTGGAGTTGATAAGTGGAAAAGAAGATAGGCAGGTAGGACAAGTCATGGGGACAGTGCTGAGCTGGAAATTTGGAACTAGGGTGAGGTGGGGGGAGGGGAAATGAGGAAGCTGTTGAAGTCCACATTGATGTCCTGGGGTTGAAGTGTTCTGAGGCGGAAAATGAGGTGTTCTTCCTCCAGGCGTCTGGTGGTGAGGGAGCGGCGGTGAAGGAGGCCCAGGACCTGCATGTCCTCGGCAGAGTGGAAGGGGGAGTTGAAATGTTGGGCTAGGGTGGTGTGGTTGATTGGTGCGGGTGTCCCGGAGATGTTCCCTAAAGCGCTCTGCTAGGAGGCGTCCAGTCTCCCCAATTTAGAGGAGACTGCATTGGGAGCAACGGATACAATAAATGATATTGGTGGATGTGCAGGTAAAACTTTGGATGTGGAAGACTCCTTTAGGGCCTTGGATGGAAGTGAAGGAGGTGGTATGGGCGCAGGTTTTGCAATTTCTGCGGTGACAGGGGAGGGTGCCAGGACGGAAGATTGGGTTGTTGGGGGGCGTGAACCTGTTGTTTCTAGCATCTGCAGTCATTGTTTTTATCCACGCTGTAAAGGAGCCCAGTAGAACAGTGGATGCAGTTTCATCCTCTCATTATTGTAACAGCCCAGTTCACTACAACAGTCAAGGTAGTCACAGGCTCTTACACTGGGTCTCACTCTAATGTCTCTCCCCTGTCCTTTATCCAAGACCTTTTTATTTTTGATTCATTCATGAGATGTGTGTATCACTGGCTGGGTCATCTGTTTTGCGTCAATGTTCACTTACTCATGCGCTGTACACTTCACGCTAAACATTGAAATGTCAAAGTTGGTGCAGGTATAGTCCTGGATAGAATTGAAAATGTGTTGCTGGAAAAGCGCAGCAGGTCAGGCAGCATCCAAGGAACAGGAGATTCGACATTTCGGGCATAAGCCCTTCTTCATTCCTGAAGAAGGGCTTATGCCCGAAACATCGAATCTCCTGTTCCTTGGATGCTGCCTGACCTGCTGCGCTTTTCCAGCAACACATTTTCAGCTCTGATCTCCAGCATCTGCAGCCCTCACTTTCTTCTCCTGGATTGAATTGCCAATCAGTCCAGGATGTTGGTCTGATGACCATCACCCATCCCTACTTGCTCCAGCAACATGGCAGTATTGTTAAATTTCAATTGAGAATGTAATTTTTTTTAAAAAAACTATCTGGGATTTACATATGAAAGAATTGAAACCAACATGGTCATTCTAAATGATGAGAGACTTGAACTTTTGATGTAAATTCTGTGTCTAACGATCTTATAAGCCACAAACACCCAATGAAGGCGCAGCCTTCCAAAAGCTAGTTGGTCTATAACCTGGTGTTACATGACTTTTAACTTTGCTGTGGAGAAGATGATGATGAATTAATTGCCTTCTTAAATTGCTGTAATCTTTGGAGTGGAGGGACACCCACTTTAGGGAGGGAATTCCAGGATTTTGACCCAGTGACAGTGAAGGAACGGTGATATGTTTCCAAGTTAGGATAGTGAGTGGCTTGGAGGGGAACTTGCAGAGGATGGTGATCCCATGTATCCCTTGTCTTTCTAAATGGAAGAGGTCATGAATTTGGAAGACGCTATCTCAGGAGCCTTGTTACTCAGCTTGTGAGTGAAGTAGAATTGGACGTAGTCTTCACAATGAGGCCTGAAAAAGCTCTTTGGCAAAGTCAGTCCAAGGCCACTGTGTTTTTGATGGGAATGCCCAAGCATTACATTCTTCTCTAGTTCTGATAATTGCAGCAATGAAGTTTGTAGCAGTTTGCGAGCAGCGCTGTGGACTATGGACTATAAACCTGACTGCACCTGGGGCCCTCATCTTCACTTACACCAGATCCCCTTTACCCACTGCTCCCATTGCTGACTGCTGGTCCAGCGGTGCTTCATTTGTAAAACTCCCCTCCTCCTTTTCAAATCCCTCCATGGCCTCAGCACCTACGCATCCACATCATTGTCCGCAACACTCACACCCCACCACCAATCTTCTCCAATTCCAGCTGAGAAGTTAAATGTAAGAGGCACATTGTCCATCCTCATTGAGCAGCCTGGGTAGTACTCATTTAGACCAGCAGCCTGCTCTGATTGGCAATTCTATCCAGGACTATGTCTCCACCCCCTTTAACATCTAAGTTTAGCGAGTACAGTGCATTAGTAACTGAACATTGATGCAAAGCAGCTATTTTGAAGCTCTACCATATCCAGAGCTTGCCCAGTGCAATCATTCAACACCTCTCGCTGTCCTCACTGGCTGTCTCACTCACTGAAATGTAGAAAACTTTAAGCACAGAAAGAGACCACTTGATTTAGAAAATAGAACATAGAACATACAGCGCAGTACAGGCCCTCCGGCCCTCGATGTTGCACCGATCCAAGCCCACCTAACCTACACTAGCCCACTGTCCTCCATATGCCTATCCAATGCCCGTTTAAATGCCCATAAAGAGGGAGAGTCCACCACTGTTACTGGCAGGGCATTCCATGAACTCACGACTCCCTGAGTAAAGAATCTACCCCTAACATCAGTCCTATACCTACCACCCCTTAATTTAAAGCTATGCCCCCTCGTAATATCTGACTCCATATGTGGAAAAAGGTTCTCATGGTCAACCCTATCTAAACCCCTAATCATCTTGTACACCTCTATCAAGTCACCCCTAAACCTTATTTTCTCCAATGAAAACAGCCCCATGTGTCATGTGTGCACCAGCCAAAATATGAGCCACCCAACAATAGGTCCCATTTTTTAGCAATACAAAAGGCCTCCAAACATAGGTATTTTAGATCTTTCATAATCAGCCTGGGAGGGACACTACCACAGCACCACAAGAGCCCCCCACAATTGTAAACTTTGCTGTTGCCACCTCAGTTAATTGGCCACTTTTTCTTTCAGTGTGTTTTGAGCTGGTCTTCTGTGAGTCTGTCTTAGCTCAGTGGTAGCACTTACTTGCTCTGAGCCAGAAGGTTCTGGGTTCAAGTTCCAATTCAGAGACTTGAGAATAAAAATCAAGGCTGACGCTCCAGTCCAGTACTGTGGGGGTGCTGCACTGTCGAAGGTGTGAAATGGAGGCCTGCTTATAGATGTAAAAGATCCTAAGTCATGTTAAAGAGCAGGGGAGCAATCCGTAATAACCCGACTAATAGTATATTTATTCTTGATCAACATCACAGGAAATAATTGTCTGGCCATTAGCAAATTGCTGTTTGTATGAGCTGGCTGTGCACAAAATTGGCTACCACATCATTTTTAACATTGCAGGAGTGACTACTTCAAACTACTTTGTCAGCTGTAAAGTGTCTAGTGGTGGTGAAATGCGCTATATAAATGCAGTTCTTTCACCCCCTCCCCACCACCACCACCACCCCCTTTTTGCGTTCTCTTGCAGCTGTGGTTGTGTGTGGCCAACCCTGGTATCTCTTGTGTATCTCCTGAAAGTTGTTGTTGTACACACACCATTAGATAAGCCAAGAAGGATAATGTGGGCTGGATGTTAATATGTGTCTCATTGTCAAACTATTAAATCACATGGACTGCAATGTTCTATGAAGTACATCTCTCAGGAATTGTTATTTATAAATAATTAGCTGTCACCAGTGTCAAACCAACTGGAAGAGCTTGAAACATTCTTGCTAGGCTGGACAATATTCATTAATGGGAGCAATCAAAGAAGACCTGGCTAGATTTAACAAGCAGCGCAATGCCAAACTACACAGTGTAGAAAACCCTAGATTCATGCCTTGGGCAATGCTGGTTGCTTGCTCTTAATACAGACTGAGGAAGCTGCAAAAAGGAAAGGCGGAGCATTCACAAAGTACCTTTCATCACCCCCCAGATCAGTGCACGTTACAGCAGGGACCACATTTGAAAGATTGCTCTGATGTCAGCAATGCAGCATTTGTGCACAGTAAAGTCCCACAATGTGCTAACAACCAATTTTTACTTCTATTTACTCCTGGGATGTGGGTGTCACTGGCTGGGCCCAGCATTTATTGCCCACCCCTAGTTGCCCCTTGAGAAGGTGGGGGTGAGCTGCCTTCTTGAACCACTGCAGTCTACTTGCTGTGGGTTGACCCCCAATGCCATTAGCGAGGGAATTCCAGGATTTTGACCCAGTGACATGAAGGAATGGCGAAATGTTTCCAAGTCAGGATGGTGAGTGGCTTGGAAGGTGGTATTCCCATGTATCTGCTAGCCTTGTCTTTCTCGATGGAAGTGGTCATGAATAACCCGTTTTTAGTAATGTGGAGAGAGGGGTAGATTTTGGCCAAGAAACTGAGAAAGCCTCCTCTGCTCCTTTTGGACATTAGTGCCACAAATTTTTATTTACATCCGCCTGAGAAAGCGGATGGAGCGTTGGTGTGAGAGCCCACCCAGTAGACAGCACTACCAGCCATGCAGGATTCCCTCAGTATGGCACTGAGACATCAGTCTAGATTTTAGCAGACCATGAAAGCAGGATTCAGCATTTCCAGGCTGCAGTGCAGAAATGTGACTATGTTCCCATTCTTGATGTGGTTTCACAACACTGCTCTCTGCTTCCCACAGACAGAGATCCAGACACACACACCCACCAACACTGGCACCATTTCTAGTTGAGTAGTAATTGTGGATATCAGCTGACTGACTCCGTAGTGCGTGGTTTGTAGTTTTCAGGAGTCAAGGTGAAAGACCTTGCAAATAGTCTGCAAACCCTAGCTTTCTTAAAATGAACAATGGCTCTTACAAACAGTGTCCAAAGAGCAGGAGAATCAGGAATCCTGAAGAAAGGCTTATGCCCGAAACGTCGATTCTCCTACTCTTTGGATGCTGTCTGACCTGCTGCGCTTTTCCAGCAACACATTTTCAGCTCTGATCTCCAGCATCTGCAGTCCTCACCTTTCTCCTCTTACAAACAGTGTTGAGTGCAGAAACTCCTGGACTTGCTGTATTGAGGAACAGCAACTTGGGAGACAAGATGAAACAGCGGGTGAGAGGAAAATGCTTCACCTGCTCCATTTTCAAAGTGTTTTATGGAATTTATTATAGTTTCAGACAGCACCAGCATCCCAGGTTCGATTCCAGCCTCAGGCGACTGTCTGTATGGAGCTTGCACATTCTTCCTGTGTCTGCGTGGGTTTCCTCTGGGTGCTCCGGTTTCCTCCCACTGTCCAAATGTGTGCGGGGCAGGTGAATTGCCATGCTAAATTGCCCGTAGTGTTAGGTGCATTAGTCAGAGGGAAATGGGTCTTGGTGGGTTACTCTTCGGAGGGCCAGTGTGGACTTGTTGGGCCGAAGGGCCTGTTTCCACACTGTAGGGAATCTAATCTAATCTAAACATGAGAAACAGGAGTAGGTCGATCGGGCCCCTTGATCCTATGTCACTATTTTATACAATCATGTCTGATCTAAATCTAGGCCTGAACTCCACTGCCCTGCTTGCTTCCCATAACCCTTTTATCCCGTTACTAATTATAATTCGGTCTAACTTCTCCTCAAATTTGTTCATATCCACCACCCTGGGGTATTGAATTATACAGATTTACAATGAGAAAAGTAGATTGAGGTGTGCACAATTAAAGATTATCATCACAATTAAATCCAGCGAAGAATTCAAAGGGATGTTATTTTCCTGGTGAAAACTCTCACAAGTGAGAATTTAGTACTTGCTACTTCAGGAATTGGTTGAGATGATACATTTTTAAGAGGAAGCTAGTGATTAGATGAGGGAATGGAGGACTGTGTGGATGGAGAATTGAGAAGAATAAGGGGGGGGGGAATCTCCTAGAAACATATAAAATCCTGATGGGACTGGACAGGCTAGATGCAGAAAGAATATTCCTGACGTTGGGGAAATCCAGAACTTAGGGTCACAGTCTAAGAATAACAGGTAAGCCATTCGGGATTGAGATGAGGAAGAATTTCTTCACTCAGTTGTGAACTTGTAGAATTCTCTCCCACAGAAAGCTGTTGGGGCCAGCTCTTTAGGTATATATGAGGGAGCTGGACGTGGCCCTTGTGATAAAGGGATCAAGGGAGAGTGAGTGGGAATGGGACACTGAGATTACATGATCAACCGTGATCATATTGAATGATGGTGCAGGCTTGAAGGGGCCAAATGGCCTACTCTTGTACCTTTTTTTCAATTTTTTTTGTTTCAATGCAGTGTCTGAAGAAAGTGGAATATACAAAGAAGAGAAGGATTGGTGGGGGTGTGAGGGGAGGGTAATGGACATAGACCAGTGTTGGTACTTTAATGCCTCTGTCAACTGTGGTGCTGCTTCCAAGTGAGAGAAGCGGATTCAGCGTCTGCTCAGAGCAAGGAAACTGCTGAGTCACTGGCTGCTTGGCTGTCATCTGGTCTGCTGTGTTGTGCTGTGCTGACTGATGTGTCACTCACTGACACTGTCAGTGACTGGCTGCTACTAACCACATGATCAATACACTGAGCCTGGCTTGTGACTGTTCAAGGTAGCCAGGGCAAGACCAGCTTCAATCCGTCCGTGAGTGAAGGTTTTATATATACAACAAAAGTAAATAGGGAATTTGTATTTTGACCCAAGTGTGGAAGCTGATAGACTTGGACACCTGTCACTAGTGCCTCAGAGCGTACAGTCAAGAATAGTTGTCCCAGCTGTAACTTGTACATGGGATTGATTGGGGTCTGTAGTTCCCCTTAGGCTCGGTGTGCAAGCTGGGGTGGCCTCCCCTTCGGTCACCCTCCATGTTAAATGGACCTTTCATGAGCTCCTGCCACTTTAGGCGCAAATTTGTATCTTTAGGATTTTTTTTTACTGGTTGATGTTTAGTTGACAAGAAAGGGCTGGATCACTCACTCTCTGGATTTGAATGGTTGCAACAACAAACAAAAACCCACTAGTCCCATGGTGCTATTTATATCTTAATGCCTTAAAGGGTTGATGCACAGTCTATGATCAGGTTAGTTGACCTGTGCACACTCTGGCTTGTTGTCTTTCTGTCATGTTTTTAAGGCCGTTCAGGGACTGCTTGAATTACTTTCAGTTGGAATTTCGGTGTAAAGCAATGAAGGCCAGAAACGTTTGGACTGCAGATCAGGGAAGGGGAGTAATTGGGTAAGGGACAGATAAGACTCCCGACACTATAATTCAAATGTCGTATTGTTTTTGTGCTTCAAATTTCAAGTGTCTGGACAGAGAATGAACCGGCAGCAATTGTCTCTGTATTTCTAATATTTCTCCCTTCTTCCCCCCTGCCCCCCCATCACCTCCTTGCCGCTCTGAATTCCTGGTTTAGTGTTAGAGATAGGGAAATGATGGAGAAATTGGATTTGAATTAACTGGAATATGAAGTGCAATGGCATAAATTCTTTTACTTTGAAAAGAAACTGCACTGACATACTGAATAAATCTGATGACTGATGATCAATGGATGTTAATGGTGATGTTAATGCACTTCAGTTGTTGATCTAGTCTGAAGATTGGAAAGTGATGGATGATCATTTTTGTGGGCCACGAAGTGCAAAGCTGATTGGCTTTAGGTGGCTGTGGGGTGTGGGATGTTTCAGTGAGGTTGAGTTCCCCTTTCTTTTACCTGTTTGAGTCAATGCTGCTGGCTGCAATTGTTGGAATCTGAAACCAACACAGAAAAGGCTTGAGAAACTCGACAGGTCTGGCAGGATCTGTGAAGAGAGAAACAGAGTTAATGTTTAGTGTCTGGTTTAACCCTTGTTCAGAATTTTAAATATCAGTGAGAAATTACCCAAATTAACTTGAACTCTCATTTTCAGTGAACCTTGACACAAGATTAGAGGGCATAGGTTTAGGGTGAGAGGGGAAAGCTATAAAAGAGACCCAAGGGACAACTTTTTCATGCAGAGGGTAGTACGTATCTCGAATGAGCTGCCAGAGGTGGTGAAGGCTGGTACAATTGCAACATTTAAAAGGCATTTGGATGGGTATATGAATAGGAAGGGTTTAGAGGGATATGGACCGGGCGCTGGCAGGTGGGACGAGATTGGGCTGCACTATCTGTTCGGCATGGATGAGTTGGACCGAAGGTTCTGTTTCCATGCTGTACGTCTCTATGACTCTATGTGAGGAACACAAATCAGGTTAGGTCCCCATTACAATATAAAGTTGCATTTGTTCGAGAAGGCTGTTTTTAAGTTGCCTCATTTTCATTAGGTGCACAGACACTAGTAGAGATGTTTTAGAAGTCATTGTCAAAATAAAAATTTGGAGTTGAATGGTGTACATTGATGAAATTGGTTCACTTTAAATTTAAATTATGTAATTTTCAGCTTATGGAGCTGGAGTTTAATACTTAGCTTTGAAGATAAATCCACTGTTTAATGTAGAAATCACACTGCTTCAGGTTGCTCCTCTTAAAGATGTCAAGGAATACTTTATTAATGGGGAGGGTTAAAATATTGTCTACTGTACCCAATTTCACTGCCCAATTATGGATGCTCATGAATTATTTTATGTTTTTGAAACTTTCCCTAAGCAGTTGAATGAGTTGGAGAATTTGAAATGGGTTTTATCTGGAAGTAAAACCTGGATTTGAAATGTGACGCTGAAGCTGTCTGATGAAATAACCCAGATGGCTTCAGCTGATAATATCTTTCTCCAGAAAGAGATCCTGCTGTTCTGGTTTTTACATAAACTCACACGACAATCGTAGACTCCTGCCTCCCCTCTGAAATTCAGTGATGAGAAACTCTGCATTTAAACCACTGCATAGAGTGACATGTGCAAAAACCCGACATTGACTCGGTGGTTTACGCAGAAGACCCATCAGCATTTATGTTGCCCAATTACCACCCTCGTCAACAGTTATTGGCTGGAAAAGAGTAAAATCTACATCAGCTAACCACCAACTTCATTAATTTAGTTAAAACAGGCATCCAATTCACACCGTTTGGTTATGAAAAGACTAACACCAGGCATACAATTCATACAAGACTAAAATTTATGCGCACACCCACTAGGTTTCTATGACATTCCCTGAACAGTCAAAGAATTTAAAGGCTAATACCTGAGAATAGGAGTTCATGCTGACCAGGTGATTTCCCCAAGTACTCGGCTGATCTATGGAGTTGTTGTTGCTGGCATGCCCAAGATCCTTTTTCCTTATGTTCCTGAACTGTGGTGTCTTCCTCTTCATTGGTTCTGGCTCATCTGCTGAGCCTGTGTCTTTTCATTACAGGCTCTGGCCCAAGGACACCGTTAGGATGACCTCATTACATTTTCACCAAATAAGGATTTACACCTTTATGTCATCACTCGGAGTGATCTGGTTTGAGCCAGCCCAAGCCTGCGGCTGGGGCCCGGGTAACTTCAGTTCACAAGTTTGCTGTTCTTATGTGTGGGCAGCCCCAGCCAACAACGTGAGGACTGGGGGATGGCAGATAAATAGCAGTGATGCCAATCTCCCCAAGTCTGAATGCATCTTGAGAGAAATGTATTTTGCATCAGTATTACTGTGGAAAAAGGTCTTGGAAGATACAGAATGTAAGGAAATAGATGGTGACATCTCGAAAAATGTCCATATTGCAGAGGAGGAAGAGCTAGATATCTTGAAACGCACGAAGGTGGATAAATCCCCAGGACCTGATCAGGTGTACCATAGAACTCTGTGGGAAGCTAGAGAAGTGATTGCTGGGCCTCTTGCTGAGATATTTGTATCATCGATAGTCACAGGTGAGGTGACGGAAGACTGGAGGTTGGCAAATATGGTGCCACTGTTTGGGAAGGGTGGTAAGGACAAGCCAGGGAACTATAGGCCAGTGAGCCTGACATGAAGCTTGAAAGGGTTCAGAAAAGATTTACAAGGATGTTGCTGGGTTGGAGAATTTGAGCTACAGGGAGAGGCTGAACAGGCTGGGGCTGTTTTCCCTGGAGCGTTGGAGGCTGAGGGGTGACCTTATAGAGGTTTACAAAATTATGAGGGGCTGGTTAGGATAAACAGACAAAGTCTTTTCCCTGGGGTGGGGGAGTCCAGAACTAGAGGGCATAGGTTTAGGGTGAGAGGGGAAAGATATAAAAGAAACCTAAGGGGCAACTTTTTCACACAGAGGGTGGAACATGTATGGAATGAACTACCAGAGGAAGTGATGGAGCCTGGTACAACTGCAACATTTAAAAGGCATCTGGATGGGTATATGAATAGGAAGGGTTTAGAGGGATATGGGCCGGGTGCTGGCAGGTGGGACTAGATTGGGTTGGGATATCTGGTCGGCATGGACGGTTTGGACCGAAGAATCTGTTTCCATGCTGTATATCTCTATGACTCTATAGCTGAATGCTTGCCACTTCCTGCTTGCCTGTCATCCTTGGTCCATTTCCTGCTTTCTGACGTTCTGGGTTACCGCCCTGTTTGTGGGATCCTGACTGAGTCACATGTTATTGGGTGTCTGCTGCGGTAAGGAGGCAGCAAAGTGCCTGGCTTTCCCTGACTCTGTACGTCAAAGTTAGACCAATTGGTGCTACAGTGTTCTCTTTCTGATCCCATTGTCACTCTGGTGGGAATGTGCCTGTCACTCACTTGACAACAGCCCATAGCTCACCAAAATCAGTAGCTTGTTGTGGATGAAGTATTGATGGACACATTTATTTACCATACATGTTAAACTATTTTGATGCAGCGGTATTGCCCCTACCTCTAGGCCAGAAGACGCAGGTTCAAGTCCCGCCTTCTCCCAGAAGCATGTTACAACAGCCCTGTTCAGGGTGAATGAATGTATATGTTAATGACTTGGATGAGGAAAATTTGAGGAAGGCAAATGGTGGGAAAGTCAGAATTACTTGGCACATTGTAACACTCAGGGCGATCGGCCAAGTGCTGGTAAATGGGATGACATAGAAGATCAGGTGTTCCTCGCATGTGAGTGCTGACATGATGGCCCAAAGGGTCTCTTCTGCACTCCATGATTCTTTGATTCAATGACGTAGACAAGTGAGTGGGCAAACATTTGGCAGATGCAAGATATTGTGGGAAAATGTGAGGTAATGCACTTTGGAATGAAGAATGGAAGAACTAAATATTGTTTAAATTGAGAAAGACTGCAGAACCATACAGAAGAGAGATTTGGGAGACTTTGTGCATGAATGACAAAAAGCTAGCATCTAAATTCAGGCAGATGGAATGCTGGCCTTTATTTCCGATGGAGTAGAATATGAAAGTAAGGAGGTAATGCTAAAACTATACAAGGCACCAGTCAGACCTCAGCTGGATTATTGTGAATTTACATGCACACTTGATAATCACATGAGACAGGAATATACCGATAATAAAACAGTGATGCAGGAAGCTCAAGTGGAACATAGTTCCATCTGATCTAGTCTCTCTCCATACGTCTGTCCTGATATTCCAAGAATTAGCCTGGTAAACTGGGACTATATTCATTGGAATTTAGAAGAATGAGAGCTGGAATCATATAGAAACAAATAACATTATGAAGGGAATGGATAAGTTGGAAGCAGGGAGGTTGTTTCCACTGACGGGTGAGACTAGAACTAGGGGGCATAGCCTCAAAATAAGGATTATGAATCTATGGAATTTCCTGCCCAGTGAAGTGGTTGAGGCTATCTTGTTGAATGTTTTTAAGGAAAAGATAGATTATTGAACAGTAAAGGAATAATTGTTATGGTGAACAGGTGGATAAGTGGAACTCAGTCCATGTAAAGATCAGCCATTGATTGAATAGTGGGACAGATTCAGTGGGCCAGATGGCCTACTCCTGCTCCTATTTCTTATGTTCTTATGCAATTTTTAAGCCTTCAATGGAGGGGTCAGACGCTGCCATGGTTTAACCTTTTCACCTGGATAATGTTGTTTGTGACAATGTAGCACTTTTTCAGCTTTGCACAGTGAGTGTCAACCTGGGTTTCCTGATAGGAGTCTAAATGGTGAGAGGAGCTGCCTACTGAGCTGACGTAGGGGAACAGGGTCACTCGAGAGTTGGGTTCAACAAGTAATAAACATTGCAACGTGGCAGGAATACTTGTTAGAGGTCTAGTGCAAGTTACATCAGCTGAGTGTTAGTGGTGAGAGAAACTCAGTCAGTGAAAGTGAAGATTTCTTTAATGACATATGTCAGTCCTCACTTTCTGCCTGTGTCAGTTTGTGTAATAGGTGTGAAAGTGAGCCTGTCTAGACTTGTTAGCCTCTGTGTCAGGTTACCTGCTCAACAAATGAGCTGGTGTAGGCCATTCAGTCGTGCAAGCCTGCCCTGCCATTCAGTGAGATTGTAGCTGATCTAATTTTAGCCACAGCTGTACCTGCATGCCCCACTAATCTTTCGTTACCTTGGGAATCAAAAATCTATCTATTGCTGCCTTAAAAATATTGAAAGGCTCTGCATCCACTGCCTTTTGAAAAAGGGAATAACAAAGACTCTCAACCATCTGACAGAAAAAATGGTTACTCATCTCTTAAATGGTTGACTCCTTATTTTTAAACTATAACTCCTAGTTCTAGGTTCATTCACACGGTTCTCTCATAGAGCACAGAAACAGACCCTTCAGTCCAATTTGCTGATGATATACTAAATTAATCTAGTCCCATTTGTCAGCATTTGGTCCGTATCCTTTTAAACTCTTTCTGTATATGTGCCCATATAGATACATTTTAAATGTTGTAATTGTACCAGCCTCCACCACTTCCTCTGGCAGCTCGTTCCACCCGTTGCATGAAAACGTTGCCCCTTAAGTCCCTATGAAATCTTCTCACTCTCACTTTAAACCTACGCCCTTGAGTTTTGGACTGCCCCACCCTGTGGAAAAGACCTTGTGTATTCACCCTATCCCTGCCCCTCATGATTTTATAAACCTCTATAAGGTCACCCCTCAGCCTCCGACGCTCCAGGGAAAACAGCTCCAGCCTGTTCAGACTCTCCCTTTAGCGCAAAACCCTCCAACTCTGGAAACGTCCGTGCAAATCTTTCCTGAACCCTTTCAAGTTTTGCAACATCTTTCTTGTAACAGGGAGACCAGAACTAAATGCAGTATTCCAAAAGTGGCCTAACCAATATCTTGTGCAGCCTCAATGTGACCTCCCAACTCCTATAGTCAATGCACTGACCAATAAAGACAAGTGTACAAACACCTCCTGTCTACCTGCAACTCAATCTCCAAGGAACTATGATCCTGCACTCCAAGGTCTCTTTGTTCTGAAATACTTCCCAGGACCTTACCGTTAAGTGTATAAATCCTCCCCTGATTTGCTCTACCAAAATGTAACATTTCACATTTACCTAGTTTGAGACAGCATTCTTTCTAAATCCCCTCAGTCGAGTCCCTTCAGTTTTTTTTATAGTTTCAATTAAGCCTCCTCTGACTCCAGGGTTACAGTCTTGAAGAATGTTGTGCTGGAAAAGCACAGCCGGTCAGGCAGCATCCGAGGAGCAAAAAATCGGCGTTCTGGTGAGTCTCCTGCTCTTCGGATGCTGCCTGACCTACTGTGCTTTTCCAGCACCACGCTCTCGACTCTGAACTCCAGCATCTGCAGTCCTCACTTTCTTTCAGGAGGTACAGGCCTAGCCTTTCCTCACAAGGTAATCCACTCATTCCAGGTATTAGTCTTGTAAACGTGTTCCTGACATGTTAACATATTGTAACCAGTGACCTGTGCTGTACACAGTATTCCAGATACCGTCTCAACAATTCCCTCTAATAATGAAGTATAACTCCCTACTCTTGCATTCAGTTCCCCTTGCAATAAACCATGATTATTCTGCTAGCTTTCCTGATGACTCGCTGTACCTGCAGATTAACCTTTTACAAAATAGACCATAAAGTTGACCTTGCTCCTGCACACCTATCCATTTCCCTTGGTTCAGTTCAGACGAAAAGTAGCCAGATTCTATCCGTGACATGGGACGAATGGCCTTACTGCCACTCCTATGTCTTATGGACATCTTGTGCTGTAGATTCTCCAGCAATGATGCTTCATCTTCAGCCAAGTCTATGTGGTGGCCTCGGGAACTTACTACAGCTAGGTGCTTCTGTTTGTGCCCATTCCATGACAGACTGACTGCGTGTCAAACCACTCCCTCCCCTTCCTGCTGCAAAATTTCCAATCAAATTCTTCTGGGCATGTGGATTGAAATAATAGGAAATGTGACAGTTCCAGCTGGCATTGTCTGCTGTGATTGGTCCCAATGGATACTAGCTCAGTGAGGCCATTCTTCCCTTTAATGTCAGAAGGTCATAGGTTCACACCCAATTTAGAATCTGTAATCTGGACATCACATCACTGCGCTTAGAGTGTAAGTGTTACTGGAAGCACCTTATCTCATAAACTGTCTGATTTGTATCCTTTAAACCATTCATAAGTATCATTATAAATCCTTTCCTTCAACCAAATAATCAATCAACATCTCATTTTTGTCCCAACTATTGTTTGTTTCCTAGGGCAGGGATTTTTTCCCTCATTAGTATGCTCTGTTTTCAGTTGGAATTCTGAATCCTAATCCTGCATTGGCCCTGTTGGGAAAGAGCACCTCCTATTGACTCATTGAAATTTTATGTACTCTTTCTTCCCCTCCCCTTTCTCAATTCAGTTGGATTTGCCCATCCTCCACCCTTTACGTTATTGTAGTGAATTCACTCCCAGTGTACACATCGAAAGGAAAGGACTCTTGTGATGCAGCAGTAATGTCCTTTAGGCCAGGAGGCCCAGTTTCAAGTCCCAGAGGGTTGTCACATTTTCTAACCAACCTGTTCAGAGAGAGATTGCAAACGTAGATACTGTCTCAGTCTAAGAGCTGGAACCTTTCTCTATTCCCTGGCACATAGCACAAAGTGAACGCAGCAAAAAGAAGAGACTCTGTTAAAGAAGGAAAAGCACCTTCTCTGATGAGGCCAGGCTAATGTATGTACAGCACAGAAACTGACTTAGAGTTGTTGGGGGCCAAATGTTGTGTTTATGCTCCAACTGAGCTTCCTGCTGCTTTATCACCTGTACACTCCCGAGTTGCGCATGTTTATCAACCTGCATTTAAAGTCTTAAAGCTGTGGATTAGGCTATCTACGTTTTTGGTCTAACCAGAAAAGTTTGTTGAGTAAATGATATGAAGCTTATTTCATTACAGTTGCAATTTACAAGTTGTATGAATGTGACTTACAACACTACGGAGACAGCTAGGAGGACACTAACCTCAGGCCTGTCTCCCTCAAGTTCCTCCTTTTCATCAAATTCCCTGTAATATCAGTGTTAACTTATTCAGAAGCAAGTACAGGATTCTACAAAAAAAATCTTCCATTGGCAGATTGCATTTCTGAACTGGATTTACCGGTCTCTGTTTATGCAAACAGAGCTCATTCCTCAGTTTACATTGTCAATACTCTTTTACAAAGAAAAGTCAACCATACAAGCCGTAGCGTGAAGTTTTGAATCCCAGGCCCCGTAAATGCTTTCCTTTATCCCCGTATTTTGTTGGCTGCTTCATAAAATAAAAGCTCATTCTCTTGACACTCTGAAACGTGATTAGCATTTCCCATGATTATAATATAACAACAAGGAACAAGAGTAGGCCATTCGGCCCTTCGAGACTACTCCGGCTTTCAACAAGATCATGGCTGACCCGAATTTCACCCCAGCTCAACATTCCTGCCTATCCCCTGCAATATTCAGGCTGTGTCAATAATAAGGTTTATTGATTCGCTCAGAGTAGGAGCTGTTTCAAAAGCAACAAACGTTCTGAATTCTGTAGTCAAGATTAAAGTGGTGCTGGAAAAGCACAGCAGGTCAGGCAGCATCCAAGGGGCAGGAAAATTGAGGTTTTGGGCAAAAGCCTTTCATGTCCTTCTGAATGGAAATGAATGCAAAACATAGATAATGAATAAAAACTGCAAGTGAAAACACTCATTGGATCATTCAGCATCTGTGGGGAACATGGTTCACTGAACTGAGTTTGTCTGGTGAGGTTTGCAAGGGACGGTCTTGTATAATGATCTGAAAGGGTTAATACTGAGGTATAGCTTTAGCATTGCCCACTATGCGTCACCATTTAGTAGGTGAGTGAAAAGCCTAGGATTGTGAAGACATAAAGTTGCCAGAACCCCAGAGGATTGTGGGACTGCTCTCTCATTAGGAGAGAGACTAATGGTGGTTGTTTAACCTGAGGGTTACCATGCCTCAGGTGAGGAGAGAGGTTGAGAGTCCTTCACGGTAACTTCAGCTGGTGATGGAAGTTGAACCCACATTACCTCTGAACTGTGCTCCACCATGGAAGTCCTGCCTTTTAAACCCTGCCCCCATGCTTGAGGTATGGTGACCCTCAGCTGAAACCACAACCAGTCATCTCTCCCCTGATTCGTGAACCTACAATCTAGACCCCCTCCAGATTCCTCCCCTGAAAGAAGATAGCTGCAACAAACTTACTCTAGGATAAGTAATGGACCAAACAGGGTACCTTCATACAACAACATCATCCTGGAAAGTTCCCCTCCAAGCCATTCACCATTGGAAATATATCACCGTTCCTTCGGTTTCACTGGATCAAAATCCTGTAATGCCCTTCCTAAGGGTATTGTGGACTGCAGCAGTTCAAGAAGATAGCTCACCACCACCTTCTCAAGGGCAACTATGGTTAGACAGCCAGCGATGCCCACATCTGTCCTGCTTGACTCTGCTGCAAATAGAGAGACAAATGAGCTGGGAAATGATCCAGCAGCCAGTCTGGAGATGCATTTCATTTTGATGTTCCACTGTTTCTGACACTGATTGCAAATTGTAACTCCTGACTGATGATCAGATAGGATCGGGAACAATGGGATTGTGAAGTTTGAGTTATTAAGCTCACTCTGAACATTCCCTAGAGCATTTCCACGCCTTGGCAGGCTGAGATCTTTTGTCTAACCCCTGGACAATCACCTCAGTGGGCACCATTTAAACAGGACCTGCAAGTGAACTGAAATTATAACCATCCACTCAGGCTCAAAGGAACCCTGGGGGTTTGAAAGCAAAACAGCTATACCTACAGGGGGATTAACCCAAACAGAACAAAAGTCAACCTGACAAAATCCATTAACAATCAGCAACAAAAATAAACAACATAAATGGATTTACTTACTTTTCAAATGATTTTTTCCCCCCCAGCATGTTAAGGCTTTGAGCAGGGAGTTGCTATACAGTCTTCAATTGGTTGGTAATGGTTTTTCTTAATCCTCAGGTCATGATTATGAATCTGATATGAAAGAATTTTGTCCTTAAATCTGTTTGAAATAGGTTTTTATTGATTAACTGTACTGTTGGGAGATGATGGCTTGGTGGCATTGTCGCTAGATTATTAATCCAGAAACTATTCTGGGTACCTGGGTTTGAATGCAGATGGCGGAGTTTGAATTCAGTCAAGAAAACTATCTGGAATTAAGGATCTGCTGTTGACTGTGAAACCATTGCTGATTTGTCAGAAAAACCCATCTGGCTCACTGATGTTATTCAGGGAAGGACATCTGTCGTCCTTACCTGATCTGGCCTACATGTGATTCCACATCCACAGCCATGTAGTTAACCCTCAACTGCCTTCTGAAATGGAGTCGAGAGTATGGTGTTGGAAAAGCGCAGAAGGTCAGGCAGCATCTGAGGAGCAGGAAACTCGATGTTTCAGGCAAAAGCTCTCGGTTCAAGGGCAGTGGGTGACGGACAATAGATGCTGGCCAGTTAGCAGCGCCGGTGTTCCATGAGTAAATTTTAAAAAAATCTGTTCTCACATTGGGAATTGGAAATTTGTATGTTTACTGAAATTTCCTGATGATATATCATCTTATAGAGTCATACAGCATGGAAATAGGCCCTTCGGTCCAACCAGTCTATGCTGACCGTAATCCCAAACTCAGTTGGGCCTGCAGTTGGCCCATATCCCTCCAGATCTTTCTTATTCATGTGCTTATTCAAATATTGTAACTGTATCTACATAAATGACCTCCTCTAGAAGTTCATTCCATACATGAACCATTCGCTGTGTTTTTTTAAAAAAAATTGCCCCTCTCCATTTTTAACTCTTTCCACTCTCACCTTAAAAGTATGGCCCCCAGTCTTGAAAGCCCCACCACAGGGAAAAGACACCTGCCTTATCTATGCCACTCATGATTTATAACCTTCTATAAGATCACCCCTAAGCTCCAGTGAAAGAAGCCCCAGCCTATCCACCCTCTCCTTATAACCCAAACCCTCCATTCCTGGCAACATTTTAGTAAATCTCTTCTGAAGCCACTCCAACTTAATAGTGTTCTTTCTATAACTGGGAGACCAGAACTCTACACAGTACTCCAGCAAATGTCTCACCAATGGGCTGCACTATCTCGACGTGACATCCCAACTCCCGTACTCAAAGGTACGAGCAGTGAAGGCTAGAGTGCTAAATGCCTACTTAAAACTCTGTCGACATGTGATGCAAACTTTAAAGACTTATGTACCTGATCCCTCAAGTCTCTCTGTTCCACAAGACTACCCAAGGCCTTACTTTTAATTGTAGAAGTCCTGTCCCGGTTTGTTTTACTGAAATGCAATACCTTGCATTTATATGAATTCAACTCCACCTTATTCTCTTAGATCATCAAAAAAAACATTTGTTTTAGCAGAGAGAGCAATTGATGAATGATTGGTAAATTAATCGTGCATAAACTTAGATTTACTTAAGAACTGGTTCACTTTATTGTTGGTCTTCATGAAGCCAATTTGTTTAGTTGCTGTCAGGTGACAGAGACGATGCCGGAAGTGTTTCCGTTTAATATATGGCCCAAATTAACAGCCTCCGAGATAACATGGCAAGTAACCTTGTGATAATTTGCTGGTTGGTTTACTTTTGTCACTGGAGTTTGTTTCTGAGAATGCTGCTAGAAGCTTGGGTAAAACATACACGTTGTCCTTGAATAGGTTAGTCATCCAATTACCTGCCATAGAACAAAGTGACTCTGTGCTGCATGACGTGCAAGTTAACTCTGCCTGTTCTTAAGGAGCCTCTTTGTTTCTCCTTTTAAATAGTGGATGATCTTTGGAGTATCGTTCAGTTACCTTAGCTACCAAGGTGAAGGATTTTGTTTTACATTCAAAATATGACGACTGAAAGTAATTCTTTAGGTTACAGGTACAATAAGTACATCACCCCCTCCCTTGTACAGCATAGAAATAGACTGTTGGATGTAATCCTAGAATCCCAACAGTGTGGGAACAGATCCTTCGGCCCAACAAGTGCACACTGACCCTCTGAAGAGTCATCCACCCAGACCCATTCCCCTACATCTACCCCTGACTAATGCACCTAACCTACACATCCCTGAACACTATGGGCCAATCCACCTGACCCCCACATCTTTGGACAGTGGGAGGAAACCAGAGCACCCAGAGGGAAACCCACGCAAACGCTGGGAGAACGTGCAAACTTCACGCAGACAGTTGCCCGAGGCTGGAATCGAACCCGGGTCCCTGGTGCTGTGAGACCGCAGTGCTGACCACTGAGCCACAGTGCCAACACACATTGTTTCACCCATCAGGCAAAAGTGAGGACTGCAGATGTTGGAGATTAGAGTCGAGTGTGTGGTGCTGGAAAAGCACAGCAGGTCAGGCAGCGTCCAAGGAGCAGGAACATTGACGTTTTGGGCAAAGGAACGAAGGTTGGAGAGATAAATGGGTTGGGGGGGGGGAGGTAGCCGAGAGTGCAATAGGTGGATGGAGGTGAGGGGATGATAGGTCATGTCCATGTCGTTTCTTTGATGAGTTATCTATTAGTCCATCTTCTCTCTTTTTTTCTCTTTCCTGATTAATTTTTCAGGTTTCCCATTTTCAAGTGATGATCTAGTTTCCTTTTGGAGGCTACTGTTGAATCCGTTGTCGTCACTTTAGTTTTTTTTGGGGCGGTTCATAACTCTTTGCGTAATACAATAAAATTCATCTTTCTGCTCACCCATGCAGCCTCACTCAAGGCCTATGTTTTGTTTGTGCCAGTTATTCTGAACTTATTTCCTCCAGTACCATCTCTCCTCTGTCCAAATGTAGGCACGATTGAAAAGAAGATATGTAATATTCAGTCGTGTCATGCAGTGGCTAGACCACATTTGGAATACAGTGACCGGTTCTGCTCACAATATTTTTTTTGGGAGTCCTTGACATTGGTCTAGCTCCCTCAGAACCAGCTCTCGGAGTGTTTTTTTTTCTTCTTTTGTTTATATTAACCCCCACACTATCGCCTATCTGCGGTAGTGCTTATTTTTTCCCCAGCACCCATGTTGTGTGTGTGCAGGTGTGAGACACCAAGTTGTACGAATCTTTATTCAATTTCCAACACCAGGACGAAAGGAAACACCCGAGTGGCCAGTGACAAGCAGCGCCCTTCACATCAAAGGGCAATGCTGTGTGGTCACACAGTGAAGGGGAGGGCAGGGATTAAATCAAAATAGAGTTGGTGGGGAAATAATGCACTCCACTCCCTGCGGCGCCCACCTCTCCCTGAACAACTCCAGGGTGTTGGAGAAGGAGCACACGGTCTCCACCAAGGACACCCGGGCTCTAACGTAACCGCGGAAGAGGGGCAGGCAGTCGGCCCTAACGACCCCCTCCACGGCCTGCTGCCTGGACCTGTTTATGGCCAGTTTGGCCAGGCCCAGGAGCAGACCCACGAGGAAGTCTTCAGACCTGCCCTCCCTCCTCCGCACCGGGTGCCCGAAGATCAGGAGTGTGGGACTGAAGTGCAACCAAAAGCAGAGGAGGACGTTTTTGAGAAAATCAGAAAGGGAGTGCCAACGCCCACACCCAATATACACGTGGTCCACGGACTCCACAGCACCACAGAACAAGCAGTTGGGCTGGGAGTCCGTGAACCACCGCAATCTGCGGTTGCAGGGGACTGCTGCGTGCAGCACCGTCCACCCCAGATCCCCAAGAGAAAGGGGGAGGACTCCCGCATAGAGGGCCCTCCACTGGGGATCCCCACCACCCGGTGGCAAATGGGCACGCCAGGGCATGTCCGGGCGGTGGATGAGGGAGAAGAGGTGGACGGTGTGCAGCAGCAGTCGATATAGGGCCCGTATTTTTACGCCCTTAAAAGAGACAAAATTAAAATTCCGGAGGCAGCTCAGGTTGTGGGGCACAGGCTCCCGCGGGAAGTACGGGACCTTGGGGCCAATGTGAAATTCCGTCCGGGCTGCTCACCATATTTTAAGCTGGAATTGGAGGCACTGGCAATGATGCAAAATCGGATTCCTTAAAATGATACCAGAACTGAGAGGTTGTACCTGTCAGGAAAGATTTGAACAGGTTATATCCTTCAACCCAGAAAAGAGAATGCTGAACAGTGCTCCAATAGGATCCTTTAAATCTTTCATAGAGTAATACAGCAGGGAAACAGACCCTTCGGTCCAACCAATCCATGCTAAACGTAATCCCAAATGAAACTAGTCCCACCTGCCTGCTCATGGCCTATATCCCTCCAAACCTTCCCTATTCATGTATCCAACCAAATTTGTTTTAAATGTTGTAATTTTACCTGCGTCCAACACTTCCTTAGGAAGTTCACTCCACATACAAACCACGCTCTGTGTAAAATATTTGCCTTTTACATCTTTTTTAAATCTCTCTCCACTTATATTAAAAATGTGCTGCCTAATCGTGTAATTCACCGTCTTAGGGAAAAGACAACTACCGTCAACTCCTATCTATGCCTCTCATTACTTTATGAACTTCTGTCAGGTCACCCCTCAACCTCCTGCACTCCAGTGAAAACAGTCCCAGTTTGTCTAGCCTTTGTTGATAACACAAACCTCCCATATCTGGCAGCATCCTGGTAACTTTCATGAAAGGTCTGAGGAATTCTCTATCACAGAAAAGTGTTGGGGCCAATTTGTTAGATATTCAAGAGGGAGCTGGATGTGGCCACCGTGGTTAAAAAGATCAGGGGTCTGGAGAGAAAGTGGGAGTGGGATACTGAAATTGCATGATCAGCGCCATGATCATATTGAATGATGGTGCAGGCTCAAGGGGCCGAATGGCCTACTCCTGCACCTATTTTCTATGCTTTTATGAAAGGATACATGTAGTCATAGAGATGTACAGCAGGGAAACAGACCCTTCGGTCCAACCTGTCCATGCCGACCAGATACCCCAACCCAATCTAGTCCAACCTGCCAGCACCCGACCCATATCCCTCCTAACGCTTCCTATTCATATCCCCATCCAGATGCCTTTTAAATGTTGCAATTGTACCAGCCTCCACCACGTCCTCTGGCAGCTCATTTCATACGTGTACTTGAAAACGTTGCCCCTTAGGTCTCTTTCATACTTTTCCCCTCTCACCTTAAACCTATGCCCTCTAGTTCTGGACTCCCCGATCCGAGGGAAAAGACTTTGTCTATTTATCCTATCCCTGCCCCTCATAATTTTGTAAACCTCTGTAAGGTCACCCCTCAGCCTCCAAGGCTCCAGGGAAAACAGCCCCAGCCTGTTCAGCCTCTCCCTATAGCTCAAATCCTCCAACCCTGGCAACATCCTTGTAAATCTTTTCTGAACCCTTTCAAGTTTCACAACATCTTTCCAATAGGAAGGAGACCAGAATTGCACGCAATATTCCAACAGTGGCCTAACCAATGTCCTGTTCAGCCGCAACATGACCTCCCAACTCCTGTTCTCAATACTCTGACCAATAAAGGAAAGCAAACCAAACACCACCTTCACTATCCTATCTACCTGCGACTCCACTTTCAAGGAGCTATGAACCTGCACTCCAAGGTCTCTTTGTTCAGCCAGTCTCCCTAGGACCTTACCATTAAGTGTATAAGTCCTGGTAAGATTTGCTTTCCCTAAATGCAGCACCTCTCGCATTTATCTGAATTAAACCCCATCTTCCACTTCTTAGTCCATTGGCCCATCTGGTCAAGATCCTGTTGTAATCTGAGATAACCCTCTTCGGTGTCCACTACACCTCCAATTTTGGTGTCATCTGCAAACTTACCAACTGTACTTCTTATGCTTGCACCCAAATCATTTATGTAAATGACAAATGTTAGAGAACCCAGCACCGATCTTTGTGGCACTCCACTGGTCACAGGCCTCCAGTCTGAAAAACAACCCTCCACCACCACCACCACCCATCTTCCATCTTTGAGCCAGTTCTGTATCCAAATGGCTAGTTCTCCCTGTACTCCATGAGATCTAACCTTGCTAATCAATCTCCCATGGGGAACCTTGTTGAACGCCTTACTGAAGTCCATATAGATCACATCTACTACTCTACCCTCATAAATCTTTGTTACTTCTTCAAAAAACTCAATCAAGTTTGTGAGACATGATTTCCCACACACAAAGCCATGTTGACTATCTCTAATCAGTCCTTGCCTTTCCAAATACATGTACGACCTGTCCCTCCGGATTCCCTCCAACAACTTCCCCACCACGGAGGTCAGGCTCACTGGTCTATAGTTCCCTGGCTTGTCTTTACCGCCCTTCTTAAACAGTGGCACCGCGTTTGCCAACCTCCAGATTTCCAGCACCTCACCTGTGACTATCGATGATACAAATATCACAGCAAAAAGCCCAGCAATCACTTCTCTAGCTTCCCACAGAGTTCTCGGGCACACTTGATCAGGTCCTGGGGATTTATCCACCTTTAACCATTTGAAGACATCCAGCACTTCCTCCTCTGTAATCTGGACATTTTGCAAGATGTCACCATCTATTTCCCTACAGTCTATATCTTCCATATCCTTTTCCACAGTAAATACCGATGCAAAATATTCATTTAGTATCTCCTCCATTTTCTGTGGCTCCACACAAAGGCCGCCTTGCTGATCTTTGACGGGCCCTATTCTCTCCCTAGTTACCCTCTTGTCCTTAATATATTTGTAAAAACCCTTTGGATTCTCCTTAGTTCTATTTGCCAAAGCTATCTCATGTCCCCATTTTGCTCTACTGATTTCCCTCTTAGGTATACTCCTACTGCCTTTATACTCTTCTAAGGATTCACTCGATCTATCCTGTCTATACCTGACATATGCTTCCTTCTTTTTCTTAACCAAACCCTCAATTTCTTTAGTCATCCAGCATTCCCTATACCTACCAGCCTTCCATTTCACCCTGACAGGAATATACTTTCTCTGGATTCTTGTTATCTCATTCCTGTAGGCTTCTTATTTTCCAGCCATCCCTTTACCTGCAAACATCCGTCTCCAATCAGCTTTCGAAAGTTCTTGCCTAATACCGTCAAAATTGGCCTTTCTCCAATTTAGGACTTCAACTTTTAGATCTGGTCTATCCTTTTCCATCACTATTTTAAAACCAATAGAATTATGGTCGCTGGCCCCAAAGTGCTCCCCCACTGACACTTCAGTCACCTGCCCTGCCTTATTTCCCAAGAGTAGGTCAAGTTTTGCACCTTCTCTAGTAGGTACATCCACATACTGAATCAGAAAATTGTCTTGTACACACTTAAGAAATTCCTCTCCATCTAAACCTTTAACACTATGGCAGTCCCAGTCGATGAAGATATTTCTACTTTTGTGTGTGAAATCAGTATGTGGGCCATAAGTAGAGTTGCTGAACAATCTAATGGGGAATTCATGAAACCCTGTCCACCCAGTGTGTGGTTAACATGTAGGATTTACTAGTAGTTAGAATGTAGAACTTTCTACCACAAGGGGTAGGGATAGTTGAGTGAGAAGCATAGATATATTTATCTAACTTTCCATTAAATAAGAGGGGAAAGGGACAGAAGGATATTTTGATAGAGTCACATCATAAAAGATGGAACATGAATATCAGCGTGGATCACTTTGACCCAATTTTACATTTCGTACTTAACTACAGGCGGCACTGTGGCTCAGTGGTTAGCACTGCTGCCTCACAGCACCAGGGTCTCCGGTTCAATTCCAGCCTTGGGCAACTGTCTGTGGGGAGTTTGAGTGGGTTTCCTCCGTGTGCTCCGGTTTCCTGCTACAGTCCAAAGATGTGCAGGTCAGGTGAATTAGCCATGGTAAATTGCCCATAGTGTTGGGTGGATTAGTCAGAGGGTCTGGATGGGTTACTCTTCGGAGGGTCAATGTGGACTTGTTGGGCTGAAGGGCCTGTTTCAACACTGTAAGTAACCGAATCTCTCTCGATCTGGGCAACAGTTTTCAGAATGAGCAGACATGGTGAAGGGGAGATAATTGGCTGACATATCACAAGCTCCACCCAACTGACCTCTTCCACTTTCTAATTAACAATGGTATGAGGGAATGAGCAAAGATATAAAATAAAGAATTAACATTTTATTGTTCGTAAAGATGACCTTAAAATGCAACTGGAAGTTCAGAATCTTTCTCCTTTCTCTTATAGTTGGGATGTGTGCATCATTGACAGCAATTGTTGGCCATCCCTAATTGCCTTTGAATGGTGCCTTGCTGCAGCCATTTCAGAGGGCAGCTAAGATTCAACAACATTGCTGTGGGTCTAGAGTCAAGTGTTGGCCAGGTGAAACCAGATTTTCTTCGAAAAACCCAGCTCTGTGGTGGGTTAATGTGACAGTCGGGTTGTTTCGTGATCATTATTTATGAGACGTACCTTTTATTTCAGATTTATTGATTAATTTAACTTCCCCTCCTCCCCACCCCCCGTGTAGTTGAGGTGGGAATTGAACGAACGTTCCAGAAGCATTGTTTCTGCTCTCTGGATTGCTAGTCCAGTAACATTACCAATAAGCTACTGTCCCCATTAGAACACTATCTACTTGGCTAAGGGTACGTGAGCTTGCACTCAAATTAGTCAGCATGGCCCAGGCTGCTATTTGCCGAGGAGCATCCTTTCGGATGCTTTTTAAACTCTCCAAATTATACCCAGAGTATGTCTCCTTTTCTTGGCAAAGTAGAGAAAGAAATAAGAAAGAACAGCCTTGAACTTATATAGCAACTTCCTTGACATCATGGGCGTGCCAAAATAGTTCATGGCTCCTGCAGAACTGCTTTTAAAATCAACAAAAGTATTCTGTGGACTCTTTTGCTCTGTATCTTAGTCCAGGGTTATATTACATTACCACGACAGACAACCTACCATTTAGCCTAGGTGGCTATGCCAGTGGTTATCTTCCACATGCGTTCCAGACACTCTAGTTTCCTTCGTGATCTCTGATCCCTCTTCTGATGTCTCTGTATCCAGCTTTGCTACAACCACTCACATATCAGAACACGTTCTCTATCCTCAGCAATTTCTGTAAAGAACTTTCTCCAACTCTTGCTATTGCTGGCTGTATTCCATCATCAAGAGATCAGAGAGAAGTAGTTTCTCCATGTAGAATCCATACAGTGCACAAAGAGGCCATTCAGTCCATCAATACCATACCAATCCTCCAAAGAGCATCCACCCTATCCCCGTAAACTCATATTTACAATGGTCAATCCATCTGATCTGCACGGCTTTGGTCTGTGAAAGGAACCAGAACACTGCGAAAATGTATGTACACGTATACACACACATACGTACACACACGTACACGCACACACCCCTGCTGTGAAGTAGCAGTGCTAACTACTGTGCTACTCCAATGCTATCCATGCTCTCAAAACCCTTGAAGACTTTTATCCCTGCTTTTCCAGGGAGAAGAGTCAATATCTGCTCATTATCTCCTCATCAGATTCCGGTAGCATCTGTGTGAATCTCAAAAGCATGTTTCATCTCTATTTTACAACTGATTTTTTTTGTCTGCCTTCCTGCCCTCTCTCTGGAGTTTCGATATCCTATTTGACGCATAGAGACCAGAACTGCAAAGGAAGGTCTTATCAAAGTTCTGTGTAAATTTAACATTGCAGAATAATGGGACTAACATCAGAGTGTGTCTCATGGTGATATCAGTATTACATGATCATCAAAGGAAAAACTGGAATGGAGCAGAACCTCTAATAGAGTCCTGAGAGAATGTGTGGGTAGATCAAGCTGTAAATTAAGTGATCTTGCAGTAAGCTCCATGCCCCTGAGCAGTATTGTTTAGGGTTACTAAATAAAGTTAGACCCAATGCGTAATTCTGTATTTGTATTCCTGCAGGAATTGTCTCCAACACATTCTCTCTTGATTCTAACAGATCAAATAAAAGCAGTTTCTCCACATCCACACTGTCAAAACCCTTCCTTCCTTTTGAAGATTTCTATTGATTCTGTTCTGACTCTTTGCTCTTCCAGGAAAAAGAGCCAAAATTTTCTCTGTCTCTTCTGGTCGGATTCTGGTAGCATTTGTGTGAATCTCAAAGGCTTTAACTTTGTTTGGCTATTAATATTTTTTCCAATCTCTCTCCCTCCCCCATCCTTGCTTTAATAGTTTCTCCCTTTGAAGTCCATTTGTTTGCATTGCCATTTGGGACACCATTTTCCCCTAAATTCCCCTGCGTGACCTATCCTCCCTCCTTTTAAAGTGTGTGTTGAGAACACAAGGGCTGATTTGGCCCTGTTCCCATGGGATATGATTTTATTCAGAATGCTCTTGTGACGCAGTGGTGGTGTCACTAACTCTGGACCTGGAGGTCTGAGGGGTGTTCAAGTCCAGAGATGCATCATGACATCTCTGAACTGATTGATTAAAACATACCTTCTCAAGGTGTAGACATTGCTGACAAGGCCAGCCCAATCCTCACTGCCCTTAAGAAGGTGAGTCGCTTTCTGGAATCCAACTGAGTGACTTGCTGGGCCATGTCAGAAGCAGTTAGAAGTCAATCGCATTGAGGGTCTGGGAGTCACATGTAGGTCAGACCAGGTAAGATTGGCAGACTTCCTTTCCAAAAGGATATCAGTGAACCAGATGTGTTTTGATGACGGCCAGACAGTTTTATAGTTAATAACAATGCTTGCTTTATTCCAAATTCAGTTATTTGGATCTGAATTCCCCATCTGCCCTGGTGAGAACTCTAGTCTTTGGAAATTTAGTCTAAAGCTCGAGATTACTAATCTAAAGTATACAGCCATTTTCAGCTGCCACATCCACAACATCAACATGAACATGAACAGAAAGTTGCTGTGTTTCTGCTGGATTGAATCTTCAAGTTTGAAGATTCATAGCAGCATGCATTGCCAGTGACTGCCAACATGGCGTTGGGTAGACACTTGCCATCCCCACCTGTTCTAACCTCGTCTATGGGGCCTTTTTGGTCTACAATAATAGAGGAAAGTCACTCTAGTCTAATGAGAAAAGGCTGTTTGTCTTGAGCAAGATACAGAACATAGAACAGTACAGGCCCTTCAGTTGTGCTGGCCTTTTATCCTACTCTAGGATCAGACTAACCTACCTACCCTTCATTGTACTATCTTCCATGTGCCTATCTAAGAGTCACTTAAATGGCCCTAATGTACCCAACTGCTGGCAGTGCATTCCACGCACCCACCACTCTCTGTGTAAAGTACCTATCTCTGACATCTCCCCAAACTTTCCTTCAATTACCTTAAAAGTATGCCCCCTCATTATAGACATTTCCGCCATGGGAAAAGATTAGATTAGATTAGATTACTTACAGTGTGTAAACAGGCCGTTCGGCCCAACAAATCCACACCGACCCGCCGAAGCGCAACCCACCCATACCCCTACATCTACCCCTTACCTAACACTACGGGCAATTTAGCATGGCCAATTCACCTGATCCGCACATCTTTGGACTGTGGGAGGAAACCGGAGCACCCGGAGGAAACCCACGCAGACATGGGGAGAACGTGGAATATCCACATAGTCAATCGCCTGAGTCAGGAATTGAACCCGGGTCTCAGGCGCTGTGAGGCAGCAGTGCTAACCACTGTGCCACCGTGCCGCCCACCTGGCTATCCACTCTGTCTATGCCCCTCAATATCTTGTACACTTCTATCAAGTCAACCCCCATCCTTCGTTGCTCCAATGAGAAAAGTCCTAACTCCCTCGAGCTTTCTTCATAAGACTGCTGGCAGGTGGGACTAGATTAGGTTGGGATATCTGATCAGCATGGGCGAGTGGACCGAAAGGTCTACTTCCATGCAGTACATCTCAATGACTCTATGATATACCCACCATTCCAGGCAGCACCCTGGTAAATCCCCTCTGCACCCTCTCTAAAGCTTTCACATCCATCCTATAATGAGAAGACCAGAACTGAGCACAATATTCCAAGTTTGGTCTAACCAGGGGTTTATAGAGCTGCAGCATAATCTCGTGGCTCTTAAATTCAATCCTTCTGCTCATGAAAGCCAGTACACCATATGTTGTCTTAACAACCCTATCAACTTAGATGGCAACTTTGAGGTATCTATGGACGTGGGCCCCAAGATCCCTCTGTTCCTCCACACTGCCAAGAATCCTGCCTTTAACCCTGTAATCTGCATTCAAATTCGACCTTCCAAAGTGAGTGACTTCACACTTTTCCAGGTTGAACTCCATCTGCCATTTCTCAGCCCAGCTCTGCATCCTGTCACTGTCCCGTTGCAACCTCCAACAGCCCTCCACACTATCCACCACTCCACCAACCTTCGTGTCATTGGCAAACTTAGTAACCCACCCTTCCATTTCCTCATCCAAACCATTTATAAAAGTCACGAAGAGCTTAGGTCCCAGAACCAATCACTGCGGTCACTGAGCTCCAGGCTGAATACTTTCTGTCTACCACCGCTGTCTGCTTGCTATGGGTCAGCCAAATCTGGATCCAGACAGCCAGATTTCCTTGTGTACCATGCCTCCTTACATTCTGAATGAGCCTACCATGGGGAACCTTATCAAATGCCTTGCTAAAATCCATGTGCGCCACATCCACTGCTCCATCTTCATCAATGTGTTTTGTGACATCCTCAATCGGGGACGAGATGCATTGGTAAGATAGACAATACTCCAAAGACTGAAGAGTCTGAGAATGTTCTCTTTTTTTTTGAGATTCTGAGATTCCTTGTCTTTCTGTAGCTTAGTCCCAGTAGCATCATCAGATCGCATGGAACTTAATGCAGAGTCCAACATTAACCTTTTCAGAACCATTATCTAAGACGATGCTTGTGTTAAACAAGACAGAGAATTAGAACCCAACCTCTTCAGTTTCACAGTCATCACCTCCGATTAAAATTGCTCCCTTGTAGGAGCTTCACAGGAAATCATGGTGAGACTGACCTGCCCTCTACCTATCTTCACTTCTTTGCAGTTGCCACCAGGGCCTTTGGTAGTTGCTTTAGATCGAGAGACAGTGATTGCTATTTCTGCAGCATCAAAACTGCAGTGTGCAGCTCTGAGCTTTTTGATAGACCCCTCTTGGCACAAGCTCATATATCTATACAGACACTTGGCATTTGGGGTTAACCAAACCAAACGTGTGGCTGAAGTACGTTGAATTTTTGCAGCTTTTTTTTGCATGTTGCTTGTTTAATCAAGGAGCTGTGTGTGTAACTGGGACTGTCTTGAGTATAGGCCAAAAGCTTGAGGGAATGTTACTTAGTTTTCATTGGTGCCCAGTATATCGTCTGCATGCTTTAAGTAGGGCAGTTGATTTCTTTGCCAGTTGTAATCCTTTTTAATCTGACCCTTTTGACTCTGTTGCTAGCTGCAGCGTTGCGACATGTCTTTTTTGTTTGTGGGTAGTTTGTGTCGCTGGCTCGGCCAGTATTTATTTCCCATCCGTAATTGCCCGTAGGAATGTTAAGAGTTAATTACACTGCTGTGGATGTGGAGTCACATGTAGGCCAGACTGGATATGGATGAGCAGATATCCATTTCCTTTCCTAAAAGGCGTTTGTGAACTGGATGGTTTTTATGTCAACAATGGGCAGTGATTTTGCGGTCGTCATCCCACTAGCTTTTTAGTCCAGGTTTTTATTGAATTCAAATATTACTATCTGCTGCAAGTAGACAATGTGCTGTGAATATTTACGCACCGTGTAATTGAGACTCTCTGGAGAAGTTATAAATGGGAATTGTGGTCAATTGTTTTCTGAGCTAAATATGGTGACCATAAGCTCAAGTGACATTTGTATAGATCAGCAACCATTTCTGAGTAAACACGACGTTTGCAATTGACTGTTGAATGTTGAGCGTAGTCGTTTCCCATTATAACTTGTGAGGCAAGATCCTTTAAATTTCCTTTCAATCAACCTGCTCAGATGTTATTGCACATCACCAGAGAAGGTGGGACTTGAACCTAGGTCTCCAGTCCCAGAGGTAGAGACACTGCCACCAGACCATGAGAGTTAGGACAATATGTTTTCCTTTCTTTGCCTCCAGTTCCAGTTAAAATTTCCATCCCTGCTCAGGGCCCCTGTTTTCAGGATAATTATCAACTGTGATACTATTGTTGGCAAAACACCTAATGAGCATTGCAACGTTAGCCCTTTTTTAGTTGTGAGGTGTCCCTTAGGGTCAAGACAAAAGATGGAAAATTATAGGCCAATTAGCCTAACCTCGGTTGTTGGTAAAATTCTAGAATCCATCATTAAGGATGAGGTTTCTAAATTCTTGGAAGAGCAGAGTCTGATTAGAACAAGTCAACATGGATTTAGTAAGGGGAGGTCGTGTCTGACAAACCTGTTGGAATCCTTTGAAGAGGTGACAAGTAGGTTAGATCAGGGAAACCCAGTGTATGTGGTCTATCTAGACTTCCAAAAGGCCTTTGATAAGGTGCCACACGGGAGGCTGCTGAGCAAGGTGAGGGCCCATGGTGTTCGAGGTGAGCTACTGGTATGGATTGAGGATTGGCTGTCTGACAGAAGGCAGAGAGTTGGGATAAAAGGTTCTGTTTCGGAATGGCAGCCAGTGACAAGCGGTGTCCTGCAGGGTTCAGTGTTGGGGCCGCAGCTGTTCACATTATATATTAATGATCTGGATGAAGGGACTGGGGCATTCTAGCGAAGTTTGCAGATGATACGAAGTTAGGTGGACAGGCAGGTAGTACTGAGGAAGTGTGGAGGCTACAGAAGGATCTAGACAGTTTGAGAGAGTGGTCCAGGAAATGGCTGATGGAATTCAACATGAGCAAATGCGAGGTCTTGCACTTTGGAAAAACGAATAAAAGCATAGACTACTTTCTAAACGATGAGAAAATTCGTAAAGCCAACGTACAAAGGGATCTGGGAGTGCTAGTCGAGGATTCTCTAAAGGTAAACATGCAGGTTGAGTCCATGATTAAGAAAGAGAATGCAATGTTGTCATTTATCTCAAGAAGGTTGGAATATAAAAGCACCGTTGTGCTATTGAGACTTTATAAAACTCTGGTTAGGCCCCATTTGGAGTACTGTGTCCAGTTTTGGTCGCCACACCTCAGGAAGGACATACTGGCACTGGAACGTGTCCAGCGGAGATTCACACGGATGATCCCTGGAATGGTTGGTCTAACATACGAGGAACGGCTGAGGATCCTGGGATTGTATTCATTGGAGTTTAGAAGATTAAGGGGAGATTTAATAGAAACTTAGAAGATAATACATGGCTTGGAAAGGGTGGACACTGGAAAATTGTTTCCGTTAGGCGAGGAGACTAGGACCCGTGGACACAGCCTTAGAATTAGAGGGGCTCAATTCAGAATAGAAATGCGGAGACATTTCTGCAGCCAGAGAGTGGTGGGCCTGTGAAATTCATTGCCGCAGAGTGCAGTGGAGGCCGGGATGCTAAATGTCTTCAAGGCAGAGATTGATAAATTCTTGATGTCACAAGGAATTAAGGGCTATGGGGAGAATGCTGGTAAGTGGAGTTGAAATGCCCATCAGCCAAGATTGAATGGCGGAGTGGACTCGATGGGCCGAATGGCCTTACTTCCACTCCTACGTCTTATGGCCTTACCCACGCTTTCCCCAGTCCCATCCCTCTTGAGCAGTGTATTGAAGGTCAAAGATCACACAACGCCAATTTATAGTCCAACAGGTTTTTTTTAGATTAGATTACTTACAGTGTGGAAACAGGCCCTTCGGCCCAACAAGTCCACACCAACCCGCCGAAGCGCAACCCACCCATACCCCTACATTTACCCCTTACCTAACACGGGCAATTTAGCATGGCCAATTCACCTGACCCGCACATCTTTGGACTGTGGGAGGAAACCGGAGCACCCGGAGGAAACCCACTTAGACACGGGGAGAACGTGCAAACTCCACACAGTCAGTCGCCTGAGTCAGGAATTGAACCCGGGTCTCAGGCACTGTGAGACAGCAGTGCTAACCACTGTGCCACCGTGCCGCCCACAAACAGCAAGTTGAAACAGCAAGTTTTTGAAGCCCCTGCTTTTTCCTCAGGCAGCTGTTAAACAGGATCTTGAAAGGGAATAGAGAAGCAAAGAGGCTTTCATCTCCAACTTGATTGCAGCAGATACATCGCCCCCTTTCCCTACCTCCCTCTGTTAGTGAGCTAAAAGAAATTGAGAAGAAGATTGACACGTTCTGGCCTTTTGTGTTGTCCTAATTTTTCTCGTGTCCTGCCATTGGCAGGTGGACTTTCAGAATGCTCCTTTTTTAAGAAAAGCTATTCAGTTAGTCACAGCTCACAGAGGTGCCATGGCGTAGAAGGTGGCCATTTGGCCCATCGTGCCTGCACTGACTCATTAAATGACAATCAATACTCAAGTCAAGATTAGAGTGGTGCTGGAAAAGCACAGCAAGTCAGGCAGCACCTGAGGAGCAGGAAAATCGACGTTTTGGGCAAGTCCTTCATTCCTGATGAAATGTTTTTGTCCAAAACGTTGATTTTCCTACTGTTCGGATGCTGCCTGACCTGCTGTGCTTTTCCAGCACCACTCTAATCTAGACTCTGATCTCCAACATCTGTAGTCTCCACTTTCGCCATCATTACTCAAGTGCCAATCTCCTGCTTTATCCCCCACCATAGCATTGCACATTATTTTTATCCAAATAATCATCAAATACTCTCTTGAATGTCCCAGTTGAACCTGTCTCAACCACTTTTCCAGGCAGTGTATTCCATACTCTAACTGTTCGCTGAGTGAAAAAGCTTTTCCTCACTTCACCATTGTTTCTTTTGCAGTTTGTTTTACATCTGTGCCCTTTTGTTTGTGTTCCTTTTACGAGCAGGAACAGTTTCTCCCTATCTGTTCTGTCAAGCCTGCCCATTGTTTTGTGAAACTCTGTCAGAGCTCCCTTTAGCCTTGTTCTCTCCAAGGAGAGCAGTCCCAACTTCTTTAGCTGATCATCATGAATGAAGTTCCACATTTCTGGAACCACTCTTGTAAACAGTTTCTGCACTCTCTCCAATATGTTCACATCCTTCCAATAGTGTGGCATTCACAACTGTACACAATACTCGAGCTGAACTCTTATACCCAAGTCCAACTTTTGTTTTCTCTGCCAGTATTAAGAAAGCCAGGGTTGTGTGTTACTCACCATTCTCTCTACCTGTCCTACCTGTTCTCATCCCATCCTGCTCTTTCCCGATAGCCCTGAAAATGTCTCCTTATTTCTGTTTGTCCTCTCTTTTGTCCTTGCATTCAAGATCACCATTTCCTGCCTAATAATCCCCCCCATTATTTTCTGTATTCTTTCTGTGATATGATCCTTAGAATCCCTACAGTGTGGAAACAGGCGATTGGGTCCAACAAGCCCGAACCAACCCTCCAAAGAGCAATCTACCCAGATCCATTCCTGCATACAATCACTGTGTTTCCCATGGCTATTGCAACTAACCTACATATCACTACACAGCACTTTAGTATGGCCAATCCAACTAATTTTCACGTCCTTGGACTGAGAGAGGAAACCGGAGCACCCGGTGGAAACCCACTGGGAGAGTGTGCAAGCTCCATACAGACTACAGTAAGAATACCACGAGGCCTTCACCTTCTCCAATTGAAGAGGAATTTCTTTACCCAAAGGGTTGTAAATCTATGGAATTCCCTGCCCAGTGAAGTCGTTGATGCTACTTCAGTAAATGTTTTTAAAGCTAAGATAGATTTTTTTCAAACAATGAAGGAATGAATGGATAGAGTGAGAGGGCAGGGATACAGTGAGCTGAGGCCCTAAAAAGATCAGCCATGTTCTTATTGAATGCTGGAGCAGGCTGGAAGGGCCAGATGGCCTACTCCTGCTCCTAGTGCTTGTGCTCGTACATAATTGCCCTTGAGTTCAGGCTGGGCCATTTCAGAGGGCAGTTAAAAGTCAATAACTTTGCCCTGCCTCATGTAGAGTACAGCAGGTCAATTAAGGTATTAGTGAATCAAATGGGTTTTCACGACAATTGATTGTTGTCGTGGTCATCGTTATTGAGATTAGCTTTTAATTCCTGATTTATTAATTGATTTTCAATTCCTCTAGGTGCTATGGTTCAATTTGAACCCAGAACATTAGCTTGGACCCTAGATTTCTAGATGTTTTGGAATCAACCTGTTCAGGGATGTTATTACTCACCTCTGGAGCAGGTGGGACTTGAACCTGGGTAGAGACACTACCACTGTGCTCTGAGTACCTTCACTGGATTTCTAAGCCATTGAAGTAAGACTACACCACTGTCTTTCCCCCTTGTTAATTTACCAGTTGTCTTAAAATTTTATCTGTCAACATAGCCAACTGTCCCATAGTGATTCTCAGTTGAAGCATTTGAGTAAGAGTTCACAAAGAAACGACGGATTCTTTACAAAGTGGTAGTGTCCCCCTCTCTTGCCTTGAAGCAATATTCCCTCTAAGCCGGTTGGCTGCGTATGTAACTCTTGAGTTAAGGGATAAAGTCAGCTGACGAAAAGAGGTGATACGGAGGCCCCTAGGAGGATTTTGAAGGTGAGGAGAAATGTGCAGAGAATAAAGAGGCGTTTGTACTCACACCTTCAACCACTTGGCACTAAGCCCTGGAACCTTTTCCTCATGTTCCTGACTTCCATACCATTACCTCCTTTTAAAGGTATTCTTTTCTTAACATATAACATTGAAAGTGCCCTGTTGGCATATGTTAATAGGCATTAAAAAGTACCTTGGCATGCGTTACTTATTTTATAAATGCAAGTTTATTGAGGAAAACTGGGAATTCAAAAAGCAATAGAGGCATTTTTTTTTAAAAAAAGCAAATATCTCCAACCACTTCAGAGAGCAATAGTAGTTGGATGCTTTGGGAATGTTTCAGGAGAGCATATTCAGTGCTGGAGACTGTTCTTAACTAGAGCTCTTTTACCATTCGGCCCATCAAGCCTATGCTGATTCTTAGTCCTTATTTAGACCCGCTACGTATTGCCCATACACTGCTTCTATTCCTCTGTTCACCTCCCGTTCACGTGTCTATCAAGATATGCCTTAAACATGCCTGCTTCCACCCCCTTCACTGGCAGTGCATTCCAGGCACCCACCACCCTCTGTGTGAAAATGTTTCCCTGCACTACTCCCCTAAAGGTGCTCCATCTCACCTTGAACCCATGCCCTCCTGTAGTTGATCTTTCCACCCTGGGAAAAAGTCTCTTACTATCCAACATATCTATGCTTCTCATAATTTTGTAGACCTCTAACAGGTCACTCCTCAGCCTCCGTCTCGCCAGTGTGAATAATCCGAGTTTATCCAACCTCCCCTCTTAACTAAAACCCTGCAGACCAGGCAACATCCTGGTAAACCTTCTGTGCACTCTCCGCAAGGCATCGATGTCCTTCTGGTAGTGTGGCAAGCAGAACTGCACATAATATTCCAAACGTGGTCGATCTAAAGTTTTGTACAGCTGCAGCATTGTTTGCCGACCTTTATATTCAATGCCCAAATCAATGAAGGCAAGAGCTCCGCATGCCTTCTTGATCACCAGAATGGAGATCAATAACTAGTGGTGTTCCATAGGGATCGGTGCTGGGACCTTTGTTGTTTATATATCTGAATGCCACTAGTTACTGATCTCCATTCCGAAAAGTGCTCTTCCACCGCTACTGTGTCGTCTTAGACCAAGACAGTTTTATATCCATCTAGCCAGCTCGACATGGATCCCATGAGACTGTACCTTTAGCATCAGTCTGCCATGGGGTACCTTATTGCATGCCATACTAAAGTCCATGTAGACAACATCCACTGCCCTTCCCTCATCAATCATTCTTTTCACCTCCTTATAAAAATTTAATGAAATTGGTGAGATATGACCTTCCCCACACTAATCCATCCTGCCTATCACTAACCAGTCCAAGCACTTCCAAATATGTACAAATCCGGTGTCTCAGTGTCTTCTCCAACAGCTTCACTATCACTGCTGTCAGGCTCACCAGGATTACCAGAATTATCTCTGTTTCCATGTTTAAGCAAAGGAACATCACTGGGCAATCTCCAGTCCTCTGATCCAAAGATATCTGTTAAGGCCCCAGCTATTTCCTCCCTTGCCTCCCACAGTATCCTGGGATAGATCCTGACCAGCCCTTGGAATTTGTCTATGTTAATGTATTTCAAGATACCCGACACTTCCTCTGTCATTATGTTGCCCTGAGCAACAGTACTCACACACCTTTCCCTAACCTCAGCATCCCTCATGTCCCTCTCTTTAGTGAATACTGATGTAAAGAACTCATTTAAGGATCGCACCCATTTCCTCTGATTCGACACAACCTCCCTCCTTTATCCTTGAGTGGGCCTACTCTCTCCTCGCTGCCCTCTTGTTCCTAATATATGTATAAAATGCCCTGGGATTATCCTTAACCCTGTTGGTCAAGGACATTTCATAGCCCCTTTCAGCCTTCTGTAACTCCCTGTTTCAGCCTGTTGTATTCCTCAAGGACTTTGTCTGTTTTCACTTGTCTTGACATTTGATATGCTTCCCTTTTTTTGACTCAGCTAACAATTTCCCCTGGGGAGGATGTCAGGACTGCAGAAGCCTCATTCCTGATGAAGAACTTATGCTCAAAACGTCAATTCTCCTGCTCCTTGGATGCTGCCTGACTGGCTGTGCTTTTCCAGTGCCACACTGATAATTTCTCCCACCATCCAAGGTTCCTGAATCCTGTAATTCCGGTCTTTCATCTTCACAGGAACATGCCTGTTCTCCACTCTCATCAGCTGGTTTTTAAAACATTTCATGTGTCAGATGTGAGTTTACCTTCAATCAGCCAATCCTCATCCTCCAATTCTTGCCTAATTCAGTTATAGGTCGCCTCTCCCCAATTTAATACTTTGGTCCGAAGTCCACTCTTTCCCATAAGTATCCAAAAACATACGGAATTCTGATCACTATTCCCAAAGTGTTCCCCCATTGAAACTTTGGTCACCTGGCCGGGCTCATTTCCCAATACCAGGTTCAATCAGACCCCCAGCCTTGTTGGATACTGTTTCAAAAGACCATCCTGCAGACACTTAACAAATTGCACACTATCCAAAACTCCAGCACTAAGCAAGTCCCAGTCAATATGGGGCAAGTTAAAATTACCCACCACCATAATCCCGTTATTTTCACACCTTTCCACAGTCTGACTACAAATCTCTTGGTCTATCTCTCGCTGACAGCTGGAAGGTAGTTAGTACAATCCCAGCACTGTGATTGCATGCTTCCTATTCCTGAGTTCTATTCATAATACCTCATTGCAAGATCCCTCCAGGGTGTCCTTCCCCAACACAGCTGTGGTATGCTCCCTAACCAGTAATGCAACTTCCCCCACCTCTTTTGCTTCCTACTCTGTCCCATCTAAACATTGATATCCTGGAACATTAAGCTGACAATGCTGTCAGTTTTTCAACCATGTCTCTGTGATAGCAATATCCTAATTGCATGTATTAATCCAGGGTCTTGCATTGAAGCAAGTACACAGTCCAAGCCTACAGCTCCACTGAGCTCAGCAACTTCTTCCTGACTGCTCTTCCTCTTAGCTATGTTTTCCTTAGTCTCAAGCTCTTTCCCAGTCTTGATATATACTGACCCGCTTCTCCGGCTCCCATCCCCATGCCATGCTAGTTTAAACCCTTCCAAGTGACACTATGGAACCTCCCTGCCAGGATATTGGTGTGTCTCCAGTTTAGATGCAACCTATCCTTCTTGTACAGGTTCCACTTCCCTGGAAGACCTGCCAATGATCTGCATATCTAAAGCTCTTCCAGCTACCACAGCTCTTTAGCCACATGTTCAATTGCACACTATCTCTGTTCCTAGCCTCAGCAGCATGGAGAGTAATCCTGCGATTACTATCCTAGAGGTCCTGCTTTTCGGCTTACTACCTAACTCCCTGAATTATCATTGCAAGACCTTGTCACTCACCTTGTCATTTGTAACAATTTGGACAGTGACGTCTGTCTGTTTACCCTCCTAGTTCAGGATGTCCTTACCTGCTTAGAGAGATCCAGGACCCTGGCACAAGGGAGGCAATATACCAGCCTGGGATCTCTCTCACTGCCACAGAAGTGCCTATATGTGCCCCTGAATCTCCAATAACTGTTGGTCTCAGAGCCAGCCCTAGTGCCACTATTCTGATTGCTGCTGTCACCTAGTGGGCCATCCCCCTAATCAGTATTCCAAGCAGAAAACTTGTTTGACAGGGGGGTCCTGCACTGACAGCCTGCCCCATCTAGCGATCAACCAGCTATCTTCCTATACCTTGGGTATGGCCATGTTTCTCTAACTTCTACCTACGCCATTCTCCGCCATTTGTATGCTCCGCAGTGTCTCCAACTGCCGTTTAAGCCAATCTGTTTGTTCGATGAGCGGCTGAAGCTAGGTACACCTTTCTGCAGATGTCGTTATCAGGGATGCTCTCAGCGTCAATGATTGACCACATCTTGCAGGCAGAACACAAGGGCTTTTGCCAGAAACCTCGATTTCCCTGCTTCACAGACACCTGCTGTGCTTTTCCAGCACCACACTCTTTTGACTCTGATCTCCAGCATCTGCACTCCTGACCTTTGCCTAGAACACAAAACCCCACCAACTGACATGAACAACCCTCTATTGGCTGTTAGTTTACAAGTTAAATCTTACTTAGCTCCCTAAAAATTACAGTTATAACTTCCTAACAAATAGCCTCCAATGACTTTTTTTGGATTCACTTCGCATTTGGTCACTGCCTTTGTTTCTCTCTCTTTCTTAAAATGCCATTGTTTTGATTTTTTTGTTTTCTCCCCAAAGTTCCAAAACAATGCAACATCTTACAAAACATAACTACTGCTCCTAGAATTCGAGAAAGTCAACTCCAACACCTGAAAAAAAATCTCCATAAGGAGCAGATCTTAACAGCCACAGTTTCTCATTATCTTCCAACTTGGATTACCCAGAATCCTCTTAGATCATATGGAATACAGGGGAGAACTGGCTCAAAGGTAGAAGGCCGAGGGTGATGGTGGAGGGTTGTTTTTCAGACTGGAGGCCTGTGATCAGTGGTGGGCCACAAGCTGATCATTTATGTAAATGATTTGGATGTGAACGTAGGAGGTATGGTTAGTAAGTTTGCAGACGACACCAAAACTGGAGGTGTAGTGGATAGCAAAGAAGATTACCTCAGAGCACAGTGTGATCTTGATCAGATGGAATTTAATTTAGATAAACATGAGGTGCTACATTTTGAAATTTTTAAAATCATGAGGAGCATGATTAGGGTAAAGAGACAAGGTGTTTTCCTGGGTTGGGGAGTCCAAAACTAGGGAGCATAGGTTTAAGGTGAGAGGGGAAAGATTTAAAAGGGACCCAATGGGTAACATTTCCACACAGAGTGTGGTGTGTATGTGGAATGAGCTTCCAGAGAAAGTAGACCGTAAGACAGGAGTAGAAGCAAGGCCATTCATCCCATCGAGTCTACTCTGCCACTTAATCATGGCAAAAGAAAGTGGTGGAGGCTGCTACAATTACAGCATGTAAAAGGCATTTGGATGGGTGTATGAATAGGAAGGATTTTATAGGGTTATAGACCAAATGATGGCAAATGGGACTAGATTAATTTAGGATATCTGGTTGACATGGACAAGTTGGTCTGAAGGGTCTGTTTCCGTGCAATACAACTCTAGGACTCTATAACTTAATCATGATCTGAATTTCCTGTACTAACCAGAAGATGAACCAACTTGTATAATTATAATAATTAACTCACTTATATAATTAAAGACTTATAAAAAAAAAGTAGGGACTTGGGCAACATTGTGGAACAGAGAGACCTGTGGGTTCAGATGCATTACTCTTTGAAGTATGCATCACATTCAGACAGCGTGGGTAAGAAGGCATTCAACACGCTTGTCCTCATTGTTCAGACCTTTGAGTATAGGAGTGGGGACATTATGCTGAGGTTATACAGGACATTGCTGGACATTTCTTCTGGAATACTGTGTCCAGTTCTGGCCTCCCTGTTATAGGAAAGATATTATTAAGCTGGAGAGGGTTGAGAAGAGATTTACAGGATGTTGCAGGTATGGAGGGTTGGAACCACTGAACCACCTAGTTATAAAGAGAGACTGGATAGGCTGGGACTTTTCTCACTGGAGCTTAAGCTTAAACCTTGACCTTGTCGAGGTTTATAACATCACGCAGCGTACAGATAAGGTGGATGGCAGGGGACGTTTTCCTAGAATGGGGATTTTCAAGACTAAAGGGCATATCTTTAAGGTGAGAGGAGAAAGATTTTAAAAATCTGCCTCTCATGTCTTTTTTAACACAGAATGGGTCATTTGTGGAATGAACTTCCAGAGGATGTGCTGGATGTAGGTACAATTACGATGTTTAAAAGACATTTAGATAAGTATATGATATAGGCCCAGTGCAGGCAAGTGGGACTAGTTTGGTTTGGAATTATGGTAGGCATGGACTGATTGGACTGAAGGGTCTGTTTCCATGCTATATGACTCTGTGAGTCTTTAACGTACTAACCCTTTAGAAAGACTGAGACACACTTACATTGTACTGCAGTGAGATCCCTTCACCCAGGTTGTGTCTCATGGAAAACTTGTGACCTGGAGATGTACAAGCCTAAATGCTGCAGCGGGCTGGCAAGGTGATAATAGAGAATGTTGATGTTTACCCAATGTTCCTTTTACTTTACATTTCAAAAGAAAAGTTTGCGGTCAAACATTTGTAGCCAAGTAAGATTCTTCTACAAACGTGTTTATCATGGTCCATCAAATGTTTTGATTATTGGCTTTATATTTCCCGTTTTAGAGGTAGATGTTATGAATTGATAAACCTGCTTTAACCTGTGACGGCCTGTCTGTTTTTGCAAAATGTTATTTTGGGACAGGAGGCTGTGCAGTTTCTTGTACTCCCTGAAATAGGTGCTTAATCAGACACTGCCCTCTTTGTGACAGAGAGCTTTGAAGGGGATTCTGCGTTCATGTGATTTGACTTGATCCTGCTTTAACTGTGCCAGGTTGCAGTCTGTAGCTTTGGCGGCTTTGATTGTTTGTGTCGAAGACCTGAACCTTTCTGATCGAAGTAATGAACGTCAAACCATGTATTTCTTTTCAAATATAGTGTTCCAACCCCCCTCTCTCTCTCTTTGCTCCCCCTTCATAGGGCCAACATTGAAGAAATCGAATACTGCCAGATGGAACAGACTTGAGCCGTAAATAATTTTCTTTCTAATCGTCCCTGGTCACCGAACTCCTACTGTCCTTGGGGAGTTTTGACCGACTCATTTTGCTGTAGAAAGCATTTTCGTGCCAACTGATTTTGAGGGCCTGCCACATTTTGTTCCTGTTCTGAGGCACCAACTTAGGCTCGGTCATGCCACAGGTATGAGCTTCTCTGTTTATTCTTAACATACTACCCTGAACGCCTCACCTGCCCTGCATAGTTCTGTCTGTTGAGTGGGTGGGTGGGTGGGTGAGTGAGTGAGCCTGTGTTTGTGTGTGTCTCTCTCTCTCTCTCTCTGTCTCTCTAGTAAAATGTATACATTTGTCTCTACATAAAGAAGGGGCCTAGAAAATCCAATTTCTTGACCCTTGCCTTGTCCATCTTTGTGACTCAACTTAATCTGACCACGCATGTGCACACATATGGACAGTAACGGTATTGTCACCACTTGCCATAATCTTGTCGAGTGTGTTTTTTAAAAATTGTTTACTCATGCTGACCAGCTCATCCCTAGCTGCCCTTGAACTGAGTGGCTTGCTCAGCCATTTCAGAGGGCAATTAAGGGTCAACGCATTGCTGTAGGTCTGGAGTCACACCGAGGCCAGACCAGGTGAGGATGGCAGATTTCCGTCCCTCAGGAACGTTAGATTTGTTGGAAGGGAACAGGCTCCATTCATGTTAATGGCAAAAAAATTGTTTTTATTCATTTTATTTCAACATTGTGTTAATTACAATGAAATGTTATAGTTGATAGGAAAGTCTGTGTGATGGCAGATGGTCATGTCACAAAGTCTTCAGAATGGACAAAGTTATTTCCCTCATGCCCTCTCCTTATTTCCTTTGGTTCTGATTTCTGTTAGGGAATAGCACTAAATGAAGGACCTGCGTTTCCATCAACATCTAGTCTCGCACCAGGGACTTGAGAGCAAAATCTAACTGGCCACTCCACTAAAGGACTGAGGGAGTGCTACAATGTTGCAATTGCCACTTTTCAGATGAGGTATTTAGATTAGATTAAGTTACTTAGTGTGGAAACAGGCCCTTCAGCCCAACAAGCCCACACCGACGAGCAACCCACCCAGACCCATTCCCCAACATTTACCCCTTCACCTAACACTACGGGCAATTTTAGCATGGCCAATTCACCTAACCTGCACATTTTTCGACTGTGGGAGGAAACCGAAGCACCCGTAGGAAACCCACGCAGAAACAGGGAGAATGTGCAAACTCCACACAGACAGTTGCCTGAGGCAGGAATTGAACCTGGGTCTCGGGCGCTGTGAGGCAGCAGTGCTAACCACTGTGCCACCGTGCCGCCCAAAGTGAGGCCCAGCATACTGTCCAAGATAGATGTAAAAGTTCACGCAATGCTACTTTGAAAGCGAGCAAGAGTGAGGGGGGAGTTAGTGTTACCCCAAGTGTCCTTGATTGATGCTTATTCCTCAGACTACTCTGTGAGATTGTCATGATCAGATTACTATTGATGGAATCTTCCCCTATGCAAATTGCAATGCATTCTATATTATATTGGTGACTGCATTGTGTGCAGGTTTCAAACTGCTTTGGGACATCCTCAGGGTGTGAGAGAGACAGTGATAAGGGCCTTTCTTCCCCTGGGAGAATGAGATTGGGTATTTCTGCCAAGCTTGCTCAGTTGACAGATTGACGGAAACCCAACTGCCCAGGTTGGATCGCGGTAGAGAAGTCCAAAAATCCAGAAGATTGCCAAGTTTAGTTGGAGAGAGCAAGATAATCAACAGCAGACAATGGATGGAAAGACCATAAAGGCCCCTCCTTTATGTAGAGGCAAATGTATACATTTTACTAGAGAGAGAGAGAGACACCCACAGACTCACTCACCCACCCATTCACCAGACAGAACTAGCAACAACTGAAAGAGAAAATGTAGATAAAAACACAGAGGATAATCAGATGTGTGGATCACATTAAGGTGTAGACTGAAGCTTAAAGAAAGCCCGAGAGAAGGGAGACATAAGCCCTCTATGTACACAATGAAAACAAATGAATGAATGAACTCCAGTGCTATGGAGAGAAACATTCCTGACCCCCTGCTCAGTGAGCTGCCTGGATGGGGATCACCTTTCTCTGGATGGTATGAGAATGTGCAATTTTCTTTTAGTCATTCACCGGATTTGGGCATTGCTGGCTGGACCAGCATTTTGTTGCACATCCCTAGTTCCCCGTAATGACTGGCTTGCTCAGCTATTTCAGAACGTAGTTAAGAGTCCGTCACATTGTCTGGAGTTGCCTGTAAACCAGACCAGCTGATGGATTTCCTTCATTTAAAGTGAGCTAGATGAATCAACAATGGTCGTCATTACATCATGAACTCCACACTTGCATTGAATTCAAATTCTGCCATCTGCTGTGGTAACATTCGAACCCTGGGTCCCCCAAACCATTTCCTGGCTCGCTGCATTGATAATTCAGCAACAATTAGACTACCCCCTTCAATGCTCCCTGTCTGGGCTGACAGTGGCTGCTTTAGGTTTGCAATGAGGCTATTTCATTAGGGAGCAACAGCCACGGCTGACGTTGTTGACCCCAAAGCAGTGTAGCACAAGGCAGTCCAGAGTGTCAGGTTTCTTCTCCACCAAATATAGTTGAACCTCTTCCTCTGGCTACTTGCCAGAGCACCTGCAGAAGCTGAACAAAATAACAAACCCCACTTAGCAATTGCTGCAGTGTTTCCTGGAGAATAGTCCGACCTGCTGCAGCTCAACTCCAATCAAACCAGGAGGAAGTTGTAGTTTCTATCGGTTTTATTTTGGCTTGCATCGTCTAATAGACCTCCTGACCTCAGTCTGCTTTTGGTTGCAAGTATGAATGTGTTTGTCTGTCTGTCCGATGTGACTAGTTCCTATAGCTCACAGGGATCCCAAGATATTTACTCATTCAAAGTTGACCTTTCCAATTGCCTCTTCCATATTATGCAAATGAGAATATTTTTGAATGTTTTTTAAGGTTTTGCGTTGGAGGATCACATGGCATTGCTTGATGTGATCAATTTACCTTGCTGCAGACGACAAGCTTTGTGTGATATTTAGTTTCAGCAGAGGTCAAAGCTGAAAATGTGTTGCTGGAAAAGCGCAGCAGGTCAGGCAGCATCCAAGGAACAGGAAATTCGACGTTTCGGGCAAGCAGAGGTCTACAAGATACCTACGGAGGTGAATTGGAAAGCAGTGTTTGGCAGGGTGCATAACTTGTAATGAAGGAAGTTCAAAGGAAGTTAAGTAGGTACACCAAGGAGGAAGAAGCAGGCGATTCTGATGGTGTAAAAGGAAGTGTGAGTGAAGGGGCTGTGTAGAGCATAAAGGCTAAGAGACTGGTTTTGTGCTCTTGAGTTCTATATGTCTTTGAATAAAACTGAGATGAATTGCCCAATAAGGGACTATCATTTTCCAATTTAACATTAAACATCTTGAAGTGCTTCAAATCCATTGAAGTGAGAATATATTGTTGTTGTGGGTGGGCAGGAGTAGAAATAGGGTTTAATGAGCCTCTAGATGACTCTGAGTCATGTTGTGATGCGACTATGATTGTATTTGGCAGGTAAGAGGACTTTCCTAGAAGGTTAGAACTGGATACAGCTCTGAAGCCCCATCTACCTATTGGTTACTAAACATTTATCCAAAAGGGGTTTATTTTTAATAATTGTAGGTTGCCACTGTTGATTTGTTACCCATTCCAAATTACCCTATGAAGTGAGTGGCTTGCTGGATCATTTCAGAGGGCAAATAAGAGTCAATCACATTCTGGAGGCCTGTCTGGGCAAGGACAGCAGATTTCTTAAAATAGAACAAAACTGCAGATGCTGGGATACAGATCATTCGGCAGTTAGGAAGGCGAATGCAACATAGGCGTTCATTTCAAGAGGGCGTGAAAACAAGAGCAGGGATGTACCACTGAGGCTGTATAGACCACATTTGGAATATTGTGAGTAGGTTTGGGTCCCATATCTGAGGAAAGATGTGCTGGCGTTTTAGGGAGGTCCAGAGGAGATTTGCAAGAATGATGCCAGAATGAAGGGCTAGTCATATAAGGAGTGGTTGAGGACTCTGCATCTGTACACAGTGGAGTACACCTGTTCACTGCAGCCATTTGCTCATTGGAGCCAGTCCGGGCTAAGTTCCCTGGGCTGATCCTGGGAATGGAGGGACTTTCTTATGAGTAGAGGTTGAGTAAGTTGGGCCTGTACTAATTGGAGGTTAGAAGAAGGAGAGGTGACCTTATAGGATTCATAGGGAACTTGAAAGCTTTCAATGCAGAGAAATTGGTCCTAGACTCTCTCTGCCAAGGAGAAACAAAGAGCATAATCTCAAACTGGGGGTTGCTCATTTAAAACATTTAATTCTCTGAAAGTTATGGATCTGTGGAATTCTTTACTGCAAAGGTTGTAGATATTGGGTTGTTAAGTGCATTTGAGGTTGAGAAGCAGATTTTTTTTTCCTGAGTAAGGAAATCAAAGGTAGTGGAGAATAGCCAGGAAGTGAGTTGAGGATTATCTGATCGATAGTGATCTACCTGAATGGGGGAACAGTCATGATGGGCTGAATGGCCTACTTCTGCTCCTACATCTTATGGTGTCACCCTGCAACCTTTACTGCTCTGTTAAAAAAAAGACACTTTAGGATTGACAGTGTGGGCAACCTGGCCTTCTCTAGACTGCTTTGTGGCAGGAACTTGCTTTAACCTCGGAGAGGGGTTTTACTGGACTTTTCTGATGCCATTTACTGCTCAGATTAGCCCGCAATGAGGATTTCATTTGTGATCACCTACGTTTGGAAATGGTGCTCTGAGGTGTTAGTTATCACCTGATGTGCAAAGGAATGCAGGTTGTCACCCGGTTATTAACACAAAGTGATGATGGGGTTTCTGTACTATCAGGAACTGAGGAACACAAAGATATAAACACATGGAAACTAGGAATAAGAGAAGACCACTCAGTCCTTCAAATGATCATGACTAATCACCCAACTCAGTAAGCTGTGCCCACATTCCCCTCATAGATCCTTTAGTCTGCAGAACCAAGTATTATCTCCTTGTTTAAAACAATATTTTGGCTCTAAATACTTTCTGTGGCAGTGTTCCATAGGCTCATCACTCTTTGGGTGAAGATTAGAGTGGTGCTGGAAAAGCACAGCAGGTCAGGCAGCATCCAAGGAGCAGGAAAATCAACGTTTCAGGCAAAAGCCCTTCATCAGGAATTCCTGCCCGAAATGTCGATCTTCCCACTCCTCGGATGCTGCCTGATCTGCTGTGCTTTTCCAGCACCACTCTATTCTTGACTCTGGTCTCTAGCATCTGCAGTCCTCACTTTCGCCTACTCTCTGGGTGAAGACATTTCTCCTCATCTCAGTAAAGTCAGCTGAGGGGCAGATTGGGAAGAGTTGAACACTTAACATACCGATCATCTGGCAATCCTGAGACAATCCAGCCAAACTTGTCTTGATTCCAGTCAACCCTCATTGAAAATCATTTGAAGCCATTTGTCTGTGACCTGTCTTGTGCTCACAATCCCACGCATAGACTAGAAAACAACGTTCAGCCTCAACTCTTCCAGTTTTAGATCTCAAATTACTGGTGTGAACTTAGAAATAACTATGCAAGGAGCATGTCCTGGATCAATAAATTCACCTTTCGAAGCAGGTTTTAATCCATCAAGTCTTGAAGGATTTACTGTAAGCATTTATGCAGCTTACTGCCGTATCTTCCAGTCCTCTTTCCCCTTCTCAAAACACTAACAATTTGCATTTTGATAGCACCTTCAACTAGTGTAAGAGAGAGCACACAGAAAGGGTGCTGTACTACTAAGAGATAAAAAGGTTTACAAGGATGTTGCCAGGGTTGGAGGGTTTGAGCTACAGGGAGAGGCTGAATAGGTTGGGGCTATTTTCCCTGTGGTGTTGGAGGCTGAGGGGTGACCTTGTAGAAGTTTAGAAAATTATGAGGGACGTGGATAGGGTAAATAGACAAGGTCTTTTCCCTGGGCTGGGGAGTCCAGAACTAGAGGGCATTGGTTTAAGGTGAGAGGGGAAAGATTTAAAGGGGACCTAAGAGACAGCTTTTTCACGCAGAAGATGACGTGTGTCTGGAATGATCTGCCAGAGGAAGTGGTGAAGGCTGGTTCAATTAAACCAATGCCCTCTAGTTCTGGACTCCCCAGCCCAGGGAAAAGACCTTGTCTATTTACCCTATCCATGTCCCTCATAATTTTCTAAACTTCTACAAGGTCACCCCTCAGCCTCCAACACCACAGGGAAAATAGCCCCAACCTATTCAGCCTCTCCCTGTAGCTCAAACCCTTCAACCCTGGCAGCATCCTTGTAAACCTTTTTATCTCTTAGTAGTACAGCACCCTTTCTGTGTGCTCTCTCTTACACTAGTTGAAGGTGCTATCAAAATGCAAATTGTTACATCTGGATGGGTATATGAATAGGAAGGGTTTAGAGGCATATGGGCCAAGTGCTGGCAGGTGGGACTAGATTACTTTAGGATATCTGGTCGGCGTGGATAAGTTGGACCAAAGGGTCTATTCCGTGCTGTACATCTCTATGACTCTATGATCCCAAAAGCTCAAACAGAGAGATGTGATAAGCCTCTTTTTAAGGAGAGAGGAGTGTTTTAGGAAGGAGGTTCCAAGGTTCCAGGTCAAAGCGATCGCCCATGTTGGCACAGAGAAAACCTGGGCAATTCAAAGCTGGAGATGGAGGGACAGAATTCTCTGCGAGTTGTGTGGGTGGGAGGAGATTACAAAGATGGAGCAGGTGATTTGAGCAAAGGATGAGAATGTTTAAGTCTGACCTGTTGCTGTACCAGGCGCCAATAGATTGTAATGCAAACGTAGTTCAGCTGCTGTGACCTACTTTCAGATTTCTGAAGGACTCACTGTCTGCTTTATTTTTCTTCGTAGTTTGCGACCACTGACATTATCTGTTATGTCCCTGACTGTCAGCGATGGCCACAGCCTTTAAAAGGATAAACAGGGTAAAAGATTAAGGATTACAAATTTGTCGAGACATACCTGATTTTCTTTGAGAATTTTATGGAATCATAGAATCCCGACAGTGTGGAAGCAGACCATTTGACCCATTGAGTCCTCACTGACTCTCTGAAGAGCATCCCACCCAGACCCTATCACCCCACATTTCTCGTAGCTAACCCACCCAGTCTGCATATCTCTGGACACTATGGACAATTTAGCACAGCCCATCCTCCTAACCTGCACTTCTTTGGAAGATGGAGCACTCTGAGGAAACCCACACAGACACTGGGAGATTATGCAAACACCACACTGACTGTTGCCTGAGGTTGGAATTGAACCCAGATCCCTGGCACTGTGAGGCAGCAGTGCTAACCACTGAGCCACCGTGCTACTCTCAATCTGGATCTTTCCATCCACCTGAGAAGGCAGAGCGGGACAAAGTTAAATATCTCGTTCAAAGGCCTTTTGATGGTAAAGATAAAGTCCCAATTTCCAAAAGGATTATCAAGCTGTTCTTTCATTAGACTGATGGTGAGGACTTATGAAGGACCTCCTGATGAGTCGAAACATTGACTATCTTGTTCCTCGGATGCTGCCTGACCTGCTGGACTTTTCCAGCATCACCCTGTTTGACTCTGACTCTGCAGCATTTGCAGTCCTCACTTTCTCCTGACGATGAGTTTACCTGAGAGTGCGAGTGCTGAGGTTGATAACTTGATGGTGACCTTAGCCAGTGTAGGAATTGATTCTGCGCCATTGACATTGTTCTGCATCCCAAAGCAGCTGTCCAATCAACTGAGCTAACAAGATAGGGTGTGGAATCTACTGAACTGCCTGAAGATGTAGGATGGGGAGCAGGTTCCATTGAGGCATTCAAGAGGGCGTTGGGTGATTATTTCAGCAGAGACTATGTACGGGAGTCACAGGGAAAAGGCAGGGCTTTTGCAGGCGGTCACGGTGGTCATTTGAAGAGCCTACACTGAATGGCTTCCTTCCCATGGCATAGTACGTCTGTCATTCTGAGAGCTGACAGCCAACCTGCATTCTGGTCTCTGCATAGGGGTCTGCGGGTTGAGCTGTGCTAGAGTGTCACACACCAGGACACATCTGAAAACTGAGTGAATGACTCCCACTATCCTAGATCCCTGTTCATCCTGTAGTTAAAGCAGCAAAGTAAAGCGTCCTGCATCATCATTTTCAAAATATATGTCATATCCAATTACACATGATGCTTTTAATCCAGCTCTAACTATCTCCTAGAAGTATGAGTCACCGTGATGCTGCCACGGTAACCTGCAAAGCCCTGTAGTGCTCTTAAGTGCGTGGAGTGTAGCAAGCCTTTCCTTTGTTGCATCAGTTAAGCATGTTTTTGCTTTCTGTGCTGGTTGCAAAGGATCCTATTGTCAAAAGACTTGCTGCCAAAGAAGATCAGGGAGTAAGAGCCAGCAAAGGGCTAATCTAATGGAGGCTCACCTCAAACTGCAGCCAGGGTGTGACCAGATTGCTTTAATCCTGCCAGGATTTACAAAGCAAATCACCATTCTGCCTGACAAAGGATTAGCAAGTAGGTGATTCTGGCATCAGCAGTTGCTTTGCTCATGATACGTTGGGGGCAGGCACTGTAAATGTGTATTTTTTTTAATGAGTGCATCTAGTTGTGATCTCTAATGATTTTTATCCTCTTTCCCTCAGCCCAATGTTAGTGGGATGGAACCTGCCTTCGGAGATGCTTTTCGAAGTTGCTGCTTCTACTCATCCTTGGACCAGACTGTTGCTAGCCCAGACAGCAGTCCGAATTCTGGCTTCCTGTATGAACAGGTGTGCACACCGCAAACGGTCTATTTGTAAAATCTCTTCTTTAGACAGTAGGTTAAGAATCCCACAAATCAATGGTCAATAAAGTGTGTGCACTGCTACCCATCTAAACTAATAATAGTGCTTCTGCAAATACATCTGTGTAAAATATATGTGTGAGCAAATATCTGAGAATCCTGCAGCAAAGGAAGAGATTACTTAGTCTGTAGTGCCTGTGTTAGGTTTTTAGAACCATCCAGTTCTACTTCCCTCTCTCATTGTCATGGTTCATTCCACACAGGATCCACTCCCTGTGTAATAAAGGAATTGCCGCTCATGTCTTTGTAAAATCTTTCTCCCCTCGCCTTAAAAATATAGCCCCGAGTATTGAAACTAACCCCCACCCCAAGGACAAAGACGTTACCTATTCACCCTATCTATACCCCTCATGACTTAATAAAGTCTGCTAGATCACCCATAATCACCTACATTCCGGTGGGAAAAGACCCAGCCTATTCAACCTCTCCCTATAGCTCCAACCCTAGTAACTTCATTATAAATCTTTTCTGAACCCTTTCAAGTTTCACAACATCCTTCCAATAGGAAGGAGACCAGAATGGTGTGCGATATTCTTAACATGGTCTAACCACGTTTGTTGCATAATGTGTTGTATAACCTCAATATGACCTCCCAACTCCTATCCTCAATGCTCTGACCAATAAAGGAAAGCATACTGAATGCCGCCTTCACTATCCTATCTGCCTGCGACTCCACTTTCAGGGAGCTATGAACCTGCACTCCAAGGACTCTTTGTTCAGCAACACTCCCAGGACACTTACCATTAAGTGATTCGATTTCCCAAGATTCAACACCTCACATTTATCTAAATTAAATTCCATCTGCCACTCCTCAGCCCATTGGCCTATTCATTCAAGATCCCATTGTAATCTGAGGTAACCTTCTTCACTGTCCACTACACCTCCAATTTTGGTGTCATCTGCAAACTTATGAACTATACCTCCTCTGTTCATATCCAAATCATTTATGTAAATGTCAAAATGCAGTGGACCCAGCACTGATCCTTGTGGCACTCCACTGGTCACAGGCCTCCAGTCAGAAAAACAACCCTCCACCATCACCCTCTGTCTTCTACCTTAGAGCCAGTTCTATATCCAAATGGCTAGTTCTCCCTGTATTCCTCAAAATCTAACCTGGCTCACCAGTCTCCCATGGGAAACCTTGTCGAATGCCAGTTGCCATAACTTGTGTTTTTTTTAAAAGAAAAGGAAAATATTCTCGTTATTTACTGAAGGATTGAATTTTTATTTTCCAAGATCAATCAATAACTACAATTTTAGCTAAGCCCCGAACAAACAGCGGAAATTGCAGGAGAAACTCAGTAGGGCTGGCAGCATCTGTGAAGAGAAGGCAGCGTTAATGTTTCGAGGCCAGTGACCCGTCTTCAGAGATTTGTTTCTGATTTCTAGCATCAGCAGTTCTTTTGGTTTTTCACTGAGTGAAACAACTGCACAGAGGCTGGTATCCCGTTACCAAGTCATGCTTTATTTATTTGTTCACCGTATATTGGCTGTGGCCAGCCAGCTCAGAGTCAGAATCCCGAACTGAGAAAATTCTAAATCCCGAACTGAGAAAATTCTAAATCCCCTGTTTATACATTTTTTCTTTTTTTTTACACTGACTGTGGCCCAGCCAGCACAGTCAGTCTCCTAAACTGAGGAGATCTAATCTACTCCTGTGTTTTTTTTTCCTTTTTTTTTGTTTTTCTTTCCCCCCACCCCCACTACTGCCTAACAGCTGTAATACTTATGTTTTTACCCCAACACCCGTATCGTGTGTGTGCAGCTATGAGACACAGTGAAAGACAGCAGGTGTATAAATCTTTCTTCATTTTCCGCCATTTATGGCCTGTTTATGGCCAGTTTGGCCAGGCCCAGGAGCAGACCCACAAGGAGGTCTTCAGACCTGCCCTCCCTCCTCCGCACCGGGTGCCCGAAGATCAGGAGCGTGGGACTGAAGTGCAACCAAAAGCAGAGGAGAAGGTTTTTGAGAAAATCAAAAAGGGAGTGCAAACGCCCACACCCAACATACACATGGTCCACGGACTCCACAGCACCACAGAACAAGCAGTTGGGCTGGGAGTCCGTGAACCACCGCAATCTGCGGTTGCAGGGGACTGCTGCGTGCACCCTCCACCCCAGATCCCCAAGAGAAAGGGGGAGGACTCTGGCGTAGAGGGCCCTCCACTGGGGATCCCCACCACCCGGTGGCAAATGGGCACAGCAAGGCGTGATCCCCTGTTTTTTTTTTCTTTTTTTTGCTGCGTGATTCTCCTGGTTATATTTTTTCTTTTTTTTTCTCTCCCCCACACTACTGCCTAACTGCGGTAGTGCTTATTTTCCCCAGCACCCATGGTGTGTGTGAGCAGGTGTGAGACCCAGTGAGAGACACAAAGTGCACAAATCTTTATTTAATTTCCACCACCAGGAAAAAATAGGAAAACACCCGAGTGGCAGGTAACAAGCAGTGCCCTTCACACCAAAGGGCAAAGCTGTGTGATCAAAAACAGTGAAGGGGAGGGCAGGGACTAAATCAAAATAGCGTTGGAGGGGGAAATGATGCACTCCACTCCCTGCGGCGCCCACCTCTCCCTGAACAACTCCAGGGTGTTGGTGGACACCGCGTGCTCCTTCTCCAAGGACACCCAGGCCCTAATGTAACCGCGGAAGAGGGGCAGGCAGTCGGCCCTAACGACCCCCTCCACAGCCCGCTGCCTGGACCTGTTTATGGCCAGTTTGGCCAGGCCCAGGAGCAGACCCACGAGGAGGTCTTCAGACCTGCCCTCCCTCCTCTGCACCGGGTGCCCGAAGATCAGGAGCGTGGGACTGAAGTGCAACCAAAAGCAGAGGAGGAGGTTTTTCAGAAAATCAAAAAGGGAGTGCAAACGCCCACACCCAATATACACATGGTCCACGGACTCCACAGCACCACAGAACAAGCAGTTGGGCTGGGAGTCCGTGAACCACCGCAATCTGCGGTTGCAGGGGACTGCTGCGTGCAGCACCCTCCACCCCAGATCCCCAAGAGAAAGGGGGAGGACTCCCGCGTAGAGGGCCCTCCACTGGGGATCCCCACCTCCCGGTGGCAAATGGGCACGCCAGGGCGTGATCCCCTGTTTATTTTCTTTTTTTTCCTTTTTTTTTTTCTCTTCCCCCACACTACCGCCTAACTGCGGTAGTGCTTATTATTTTTATCCCCAGCACCCATGGTGTGTGTGTGCGCAGGTGTGAGACACAGTGAGAGAGACAAGGTGTACAAATCTTTATTCAATTTCCACCACCAGGAAAAGTAGGAAAACACCCGAGTGGCCTGTGACAAGCAGTGCCCTTCACATCAAAGGGCAATGCTGTGTGAACAAACAGTGAAGGGGAGGGCAAGGACTAAATTAAAATAGCGTTGGAGGGGGAAATGAAGCACTCCACTCCCTGCGGCGCCCACTTCTCCCTGAACAACTCCAGGGTGTTGGTGGACACTGCGTGCTCCTTCTCCAAGGACACCGGGCTCTAACGTAACCGCGGAACAGGGGCAGGCAGTCGGCCCTAACGACCCCCTCCACAGCCCGCTGCCTGGACCTGTTTATGGCCAGTCTGGCCAGGC